>NC_088388.1:104988076-105625384 GCF_037993035.2 Macaca fascicularis | reverse complement strand
GGGCCACAGGTAAATTCCTGGAAAGACTGTAATCTATCAAAGGATTCCATTTTCAAAGAAATGAAAATGTAGACAACCCTGGCCATAGCTATGAAGTGCTTTTTTGAAAACCTAACCCTAAAATGAGTATTTCAGAAGTGATTTTTCTGTAAAAGGTGGTACTGAGAAACTTTGTTGTATCATTTATAGAGTACTAGGTACAGAGGCATGTTCATCGCCTAACGAGCAACTGTGACTCATCCTAGGCCAGAACCAGGGGAGTCATTAGCACCCATTAGATTCAATTACCTTCCTATTACTTTGCTTCCTGCAACCGTCAAATATCACAAATGCGCACACACGTCTCTAAAAGATGCCTCCCCTTCTTTACCTTTGATTCAGTCTTCGACCCACTCAAATATGGTTCTACTTTACCACTACACAAACGCTGTTTTCCCATAGTTCACCTCTCTCATATTGCCAAATCTACTGGAAGCTTCTTTATCTTCCTCTTATTTGTCTTTTCAGTAATATTCAGCATATTTGACTAGTAGTCTTCTGCTTTCTTGTCTTGACTTCCCGAACACCACAAACTCCCGAAAATACATCTCTCACCTTCTCAATTTATTTGTCTGGCTGCTTTTCTAGTAACAAATTCTATATGGAAGGAGTCCTCAGGATTTGGTTCTTGCTCTTTATCTACACATTTGCTTTAGATAATCTCATTCACTTGTAACTTCAAATGTCTTTTAAATGCTAATAAATTCTAGATTTTGATTTGCCACCTTGACTGCACTCTGAGTTCTGGACCCATTATGTCAATTAGTCCACACACGTTTCAAACTCTAAACATCCTCCAAAGCCCCTCTGTCTTAATCAGCTAGGGCTACAATAACAAAATACTACAGGCTGAGTGACTTCAACCACAATAATTTATTTCTCACAGTTTTGGAGGCCTGAAGTCCAAGACCAAGGTCCAGCTAATTTGGATTCAATGAGGGTTCTTCTTCTGGCTTGCAGGCAATCAGTTACCTTCTTGCTGTGTCCTCACATGGAAAGAAAGAGATTGACCTCTCAAGTCTTCCTCTTGTAAGGGCACTGGTCCTATGGGATTAGGCCCCCACTCTTGTGACTTCATTTAACTTGTATCACACCTTGGCAGGCCTTTCTCCAAATACAGTCACACTGGATGTTCAGGTCTCAATATATAATATTTTGGAAAGGAGGACAAAATCCAGTTCACGGCACCCTTTTTCTTCAGTCTTCCCCATCTTAGCAAAGGGGACTCAACTGCTTAATTCCAAATCATGGGGCTCACTCTTATTACCTGAATGCCCATAAATGAACTTGCTGTTAGATTGGATATTTCTTCTCAAGATATCTTGAATCAACCCACTTTGCTTATTTCCACTGCCTCCACTCTAATTTAAAGTCACTTTACTGAACGTCTGTTTATTTTAATCTCTGATCCTTTCCATTCCATTTCAACATTATTTTTTAAATTAATGAGATAATTTCACCCATGGCTCTGAACACATGGATGGTTTTCCATTGTACTTAGGATCAAGCCCCAAAGGTTAATATTGATTATGAGCCCAGGATATTTTGAGCTGTGTCCACAGCTCCGGTCTTATTTTGAGCCATTTTAGCTAGTATTTTCTATGGGCTAGGTGCTTTGACTTTCTGTTCCTCAAATATAAAATTTTCCTCCCTGTCTCATAACCTTACTACCTGATTACCTCCTATGTAACATTCATTTCTTTGCCTAAATGCTGTTTCTACATACAAAGGCATTCTTTGATCCACAATCTCAATTATTCCATCTCCCTATACTCTCTCACAGCTCCTTATAACCCTTCACAGAAAAATTATCTATGTGACTGTATTCCCCACTGAGCTTACGCAGGGATCATATCTCCTTTGTTTACTTATTTATTCCACGTCCTATCAGAGTACTTGGTATATAGTAGCAGTTCAATAAACACTTGCTAAAAAAATAGTTGCTTAATTGGTTGAATGGTTGAATCAATAAAATAGTGAATAAAGCCACAGTAATCAGCCTGCTTCCTACTCCAAAAGGTAACCACCTTTACCAGTTGGCATCTCCTCCAGTGTTATCTCCCAGAGATATCCATCAAGTGATTGGTTGTCTTAGTCCACTTCCTACTGCTATAACAGAATACCACGGACAGTAACTTACAAACAACAGAAGTTTATTTGGCTTACAGTTATGGAGGCTGGGAAGTCCAAGATCAAGGGGCTGCTCCTGGTGCTTTCTCAGCGTGTGATGCCGTCTGTGTCAAAACACAGCAGAAGTCATCACACAGTGAGAAAGCACACACATGCATGTGAGAGAAAAAATCAGGCTGAACTCACTCCTTTCATCAGGAACCCACTGCTGCCATAACTAACCTACTCCCGCGATAATAGCATTAATCTTTTCATGAAGACAGACCCCCTCATGGCCTAATCACTTCTTAAAGGTTCCATCTCTTCATACAGTTAAAATTGAAATTACATTTCAATATGAGTTTTAGTGGGGACGTTCAAACCATAGCACAGGTATACTATGACTTAGCTAGGAGAAACAGTGGGCACAGTTACTACTAGAAGGGCCAACTACGTTCATGGCCAGAACTGAGTTAGCAGAGCTTGGCCACAGGTAACATCTCCTGGCTAGAGATTAAGTAACTGAAAGATCTTGCCACCTTCCTCCCTCATCCCATATCATAAGTTTTGAGGCATAAGTCAAGTTGATTAAAAATAAATAAATAAATATCTATATTAAGTTTCATTACTACCCCTAAATGATGAAAATTAAAACTTGAAAAATCCACCAAACTTAAAAGGGAATTGTGTACATTAGGATATTGATAAAAGCACCCCAAGCTTTCACATTCTGCATATTATCAGCAAAATATATGTCACATAGAAAGTAGTTTATTATTCCTGGAAATGGGTTAGATGCGCCCTTTGCAATCTTCTTGCAGGAATAGTAGATTGCAATATGTAATTTTTGCAAAAACTCACTTTGAAAGGATTGAAACAAATAACTTATACTTGTTTTCCTTTTAAGAGAAAATACACCAGATAGTCTAACTTGGGGGAACAAATTAGCTAAAAGATGAGATCAAAACAATAGAAAATTAGGACAACAAAAGCTTGATTAAGATTTTACTCCATTGGTTCTTAAAATTTATTCTGAGAGGCTCAGCAGCACCTAAGTGTATCATCTTTTGAAAATCTTGGCATTTGCTAGGAAAATTAAACTATATTTTTATTATTAAAGTAATATTAAAAACAACTCTTCACTTTAGATGTAGAGGGTGAATATTAAACAGAAACGTGTTAGAAATACATGAGTCTTCATTAAGGGAATGGCAAGAGGCCTTTTGAGGAAAGAAAGTCTTGGACTTTGAAAACATCATTCATTTCTATGTGTGTGTGCGTGCAGGTGTGTGTGTGTGAATATATTTCCATTGCAGGACACTGAAGACTGTAACTGAATCTTTCACATTGTCATTTGAAATAACAATTGTCATTTGTGGGTTATCACTTTCTTAAATTTCATATTCACCTGGAAGACAAGGAAAGAAGGGCCAGCACTTTGGGCATGTATACACGGTTCCATCCAGGGTATAGTACGTTTAAATAATTTGTATTAATGTATTACAGTACACATTTTGGGAGAACCCACGCAATCTATTCTGCCTTTCTGAGAATGTACCCCACTCACAGCCCCTCTATAGGAAGCAACTCCTCACCACTAGCTGAGTCAGCTTACGCTGAATGCCAACGTAAGAAGCAACAGTGCATAGACTGGGTTGAACTAGTTCGATTCTTTCTCTTGAAGAAGTTGCCCTTGAAGGCACAGGGACCATTTGTTAGACGATAGTGGAAGATTGAATTGAAAAGGAAAATATCACGGCAAGTAGAGGAATGTGGAACCACGTGAAGCCAAACAAGAGAAAAAAGAAAGGGCAAGGTGAGGAGGATACCTCATGCTTTAGAAGCACAGAAAGAATAAACTCATAACTGATTTTTCTGTCCTAGTGTCTGTCCCCATGTGGCTTGGCTTTATTTCATTTCTCATCCTTAAATGCTGGTGAGGCTGCTTTAGCCTAAAATAAATTCCCCTTAACTTAAGCTAGCTTAAACAGGCTTTTCTTCTTTGCCACTTGATTCTGGGCTGACATATTATTTTATAAAAAGGTCCGTCTGGGCCAAGCACAGTGCCTCACACCTGTAATCCCAGCACTTTGGGAGGCCGAGGCGGGTGGATCATCTGAGGTCAGGAGTTCAGGACCATCCTGGCCAACACGGTGCAACCCTGTCTCTACTAAAAATACAAAATTAGCTGGGCATGATGGCACATGCCTATAATTCCAGCTACTCGGGAGGCTGAGGAGGCGGAGGCTGCAGTGAGCCGAGATTGCACCACTGCACTCCAGCCTGGGAGTCAGAGTGAGACTCTGTTTGGAAAAAAAAAAAGAAAGAAAGGTCTTTCTGAAGTTACCTTACTCTCCCTCCTCAAATCAGTCTGTACATGCAAACACAGCTTGTATGTGCATAAATGGACTCTTGGCGCTTTAATCAGAAACATCATTTCTATTGGTCAGTGCTCACACTCTTAACTGGACAATGGCCACAAATGAGCAGCCTCTAGAGTCAAGCGAACCTTTGTACTATTTTCCCATTACAGATACAAAATTCAAGCAGCATCTTTCACCACCAGGAGGGAGTCATTGCATCTGAGGGTTCAAGTTCTCAATGCCAGCAGTGGTAGGTCAGGTCTTTGAAGCTCCATCCTAAAATTGCAGGGTTCTAAATAACCCAGATGAAACCTATCAGGATGAATTCACAACTGTCTGCAAGAGAAAGCTCCTGCTGACGTCTATAGGAGTTTAACCTGAGGGCCTAAGAATTAGGTGAGTATTAATACATTTTGCTGAGTTATTTCAATCTGATCTGAAGGCTTTAGCTTTTTCCTTTTCAAGAGTGGGTTGGAAAAGAGGGGGATGTGACTATGTGGGAACACTTTGATGTTCCCAATGTTGTACTTGGAGATTTTACTTAGAAAGTTTAAGTTAGAAGAAACTTAGCACTGATTTTTATTTCTTTTTGTGCGTTGACATCTCATCTCGCTTCTCAACCCCTTTCTAGTCGCCTTGCAGTTCTCTTGCATGATTTCAATTTTCACTGATGATGAGAATTACTTCTGCAAATGACATTTAGATTTAAAAGCAGGGGGCATTGGCTGTAGACTATTAATTATTATTTTGGGGTCTGGGCATAAATTTATGTCCTTTGTTCATTGTTCTTAAGAAATCAGCTTCTTTTTTGACAGGGTGAGTATAAGCATACAAAGTGATTAATTTCAGCAGAACCATTACATTAGGCAAAATCTTTTAGATCAAGAGATAGGAAAAAAAGTTTGTGATACAAATGAAATGCTATGGCTTTGGAAATGCATATTTTTTCAAAACCATAAACATATGAAGAAGCCATTCTGCATTCACTCAGTTGGAAATTATTGTACAGACTAAAATTCATCATTGGAAAAAATATTTTTTTCCAATAAAACTTATAACTTATTGTCTAAATGAGAACCTCTGACAATGAGAGGACACTATTAATAAATATACTGGAACCATATGTACAAATCAGTATACCTTACAAACAAGGCCCCACTTATCACCATTTTCTCATAAAAGATCAAAATAATTGAAAATGGTTTTCCTCTAGTTTTCCAAACAAAATAATTAAAATGTTCCCCATTTACTTCATAGAACCAACTTCAAACATAACATTTCCCTTAATATGGACAACTTGAGATTCATCCAATGTCAGCTTTGAAGTTAGTGTTTGATTCTATGTAATCTCTTCTAGTTACTTGGCCTTCCTAATTTTATTGTTTTATGTTTATTTTATGGTGAAATATTATAGACATATAGAAACATATGTAAAACAAGTCTATTTTAATTATTGTAAAGAAAACATCTATATAACGACCTCGTGGGTAAAGACGTGGAATACTCTTATTACCTCAAAGACCCTACGAGGCATTTCCCAACAGCAATATTTTCTCACCCCTGAAAGGAAACCACTACTCATACTAAGGGAAATTACTTAATTTTTAAACTAGATTTACCCTGAAGTATTACCCCATATAGTTTAGTCTTGCTCATTTTACTTAAAATTTATATAAGTGAAATCATATTGTAGTTTGTGTATGTGTCTGGCTTTTTCTGTTCCATATTATGTTTTAAATAATCATCCATACTGTGTAGGCTGGGTGCGGTGGCTCACACCTGTAATCCCAGCACTTTGGGAGGCCGAGGCAGTGGATCCCATGAGGTCAGGCATTCAAGACCAGCCTGACCAACAAGGTGAAAGCCTATCTCCACTAAAAATACAAAACAATTAGCTGGATGTGGTGGTGCACACCTATAATCCCAGCTACTCGGGAGGCACCTGGGAGGCAGAGGTTGCAGTGAGCCGAGATGGTGCCACTGCACTCCAGACTGGGCAATAGAGCCAGGCTCTTTCTCAAAAATAAATAAATAAAATAAAATATAGAATCATCCATACTGTGTATAGATATATTTATTCGTTGTTATTGCTATATGTCATTTTATTGTCTCAACAAATTGTTTTTATTCTATTGCTGGTAGATACTTGGATTGTTTCCTAGTTGGGGTCATTAAAAATAATACTGCTAAGAAACATTCTTATCCATGTCTCCTGTTGCATTAAAACATGAATTCTGTAACAAATTTACTGAGCACATAAATTGCTAGGTAGGGTATGCATAACTTTAATTTTAGCACCTAAGGCTAAGGAGTTTTGCAAAGTGATCCTATGGAATGGTTTCCACACTGGTATTATCAGCTTCACCTGGGAGCTTGTTAGAAATGCAAATCACCCTGCCAGCAGAATCAGAAACTCTGGGGGTGGAGCCTAGCAATCTGTGTTTAAATAAGTCTTCTAGATTATCCTGATGTAAGTTCAAGAGCCGTGGTTCCTAAACATTTCTGCACATTAGAATTATCTGGGGATCTTTTAAAAAATACCGATGTCTAGCTCTCTCATTCCAGATATTCTACTTTAATTGGTATGAGGTATGACCGGGGCATCAGGATTGAGAGAGTAGTTCTCAGTCTCAGTTGTTCAATTAAAATCACCTTGTGAGCCTTCAAAAGAAAAAATTAAATACCTTGACCCTGACAAAGATTCAGATATAATTGTCCTTAGGGGATGAGGAGCTCAGGCATTGATCTTTGCTTGCTTGTTTGAGTTTGTTTTGTTTCCTTTTAAAATAGTTCCCTAGGCAGTTTTAATATGCAACCAGGACGCATACCACTGCCTTAGAGTAGGGAAGCCCGATAATATCATTATAAATATCCTTGTCTTTTCCAATTATCTCTCTCCTCTCGACTCCCGTTTCATCACCCTCTATCCCTTTCTTCAATACAGTTTAGCTCACTTAGTTAAAGCAAAAGAGAGAAATATGATTCAACTAAATCATACAAATGTGTGAACGATGTACAGCCTGAGTCCCAGAGTTAATTCCTATTTCATACTGAATTGTTATTGAAAATGAATCTCTAATTGGCAGAATTTCAGGTAGAATAAAAAACTGGAATAAAGAATGATTTGCAGCAAAAAGAGCTATTCAGCACTACTTAAATGGCATAAAGCATGTTCCATTTGAGAATGTCATAACATTTCTTTTTTCCTTTAAGGTCTCCACTTCTCATTTGTTTTGTAATCCGGTAGACATTATTTTACTCCTCAGTCATCTATTTCCCACTGAAAGATGTCCCTATTCTCTGCAAAATGGCATTTGATGAAACATTTTGATAACGTTATAAAGTACTTTGGACATCTTAGTAGAAAAAAATGTAAATTAAATATATTTCAGAAAGATACATGAGTATCCATTTTCACCATTTAAGTCTTATTTCTGAGTAATTATTTAAAGAATGAATTAAAAGAAAAACAACCAGGCTGATTTTCAGAAAAGTCAAAAAATTGTTTTTACCTGTTACTTAAGGTATCTCTTAAATTCAAAATAGCGTATCCTATTTCTGACCACTCTGTGATCCATGTAATGTCTGAAGCTAAAGATACAGAGTTCTATTTTCAGTATGTTTGTCCCAACAACCTTCCATGTGTTCTATGCTACCTCACAGCATGGAGAGAAATACATTCAATCATTTTTAAAATGCTTATTTTACAGTCCCTGAATTAATCAGCACCTAGCTACAAGACAGAGCACCTGAGATTCTCAACCACGTTAAACTAAGTAAGCAGGAGGTCATGAACTACAACCTAACTCAGCACGTGAACAAACTGAAACCTAACTTCAGAGTTTATTTTTTGTAATGGATATTAGGGTCTTAGACATTCACAAACAGTTTCAGCTAGTTACAGGCAGCCAACTGTTCAGAAACATGTCCAAATGAGGCAAACAGCTAGCTGTAACCAATGAGTCAAATTATTTCTGTACTTTACTTCTAGTGTTCAACCTATGCTGTACTGTTCATGCTGAGGAGTGGAGGTTCTCTGAACCCCAATTTCTCTACATCCTTATTAACACATGCTATTTTCTGGTTTTAAGTTTGTTGGTTGGTTTGTTTTTGATAATAGCTACTCTAATGGCTGTGTAGTGGTTTTCATTTGCATTTTTCTAATGACTAGCAATACTGGATATCTTTTTATGTATTTATTGGCCATTTGTATATCTCTTTTGAAGAAACGTCTACTGAAATTGTTTGCCCATTTAAAAAATTGAGTTGTTTTTGTTGCTGAATTGTAAGACTTTTAGAAAATATATTCTACATATTAATTATTTGTCAAATATGTAATTTGCAAATATTTTCTCCCATTCCAAGGTTGCCTTTTCACTCTGTTGGTCTTGTCATTTGATGCACAGAAATTATAAATTTTCATGTAGTCCTATGTATTTGTTTCTTGTTGTTGTTGTTGCCTATACTTTTAGTGTTATATTCACCAAATTATTGCCAAATCTAATGTCACAAAGCCTTTCTCCTAGGTTTTCATCTAAGAGTTTTGCAGTTTTAGCTCTTACATTTAGGTATTAAATTTATTTTGAGTTAACTTTTTTGTATCATGAAAGACGAGGGTCCAAATTCATTCTTTCACATGGTTTTCAATACCCAGTTTTTCCAGAACCACTTTTTGAAAAGACTGCTTTACCCCCATTAAATGATCTTGGCATTGTCATTGAAAACTATTTGATTATATGTGCAAGGATTTATTTTTGGACTTCCTATTCTATTCCATTGGCTTATATGTCAATACTTATGCCAGTATCACTACTTTAATTACTATAGCTTTGTAGTTGTTGGAGTTCAGAAAACAATATACCAAAATGAAGGCCTCAGCAGCAGCCTCAGAAACAAAAGATTTTATCTGACCTACCCCTACCCTCCTGTCTCTCAGTCCCATCCTCCCCCAAGGCTGGCCATGGAAACTAGAATCCCTCTTTTTCAAGCTGGGTTGTAGAAACCAGAACCCCTTTTCCTGAAAGGCAGCTATAAAACCTAAAAATATTCTATGTAAAAATTGGCCATAAAGAAATTATTTGACCTGCCTTGTTTGAATGTAGGTCTTAAGACCCCCATTCCAAAGAGGACTCTGCCCCTACACCCAGAAGGAAGACATGCATGCTCACAGAGGCCAAAAGAATCTAGATGGACAGGCTTTGCTGGATTTCCCCACTCAGTCTATTAACATTAGATCATAGACTTTTTTTCCAGTCATAGTTCTACATGACTGTCCATACTTTGTTGAATGTAAGCATAAAAATGGACAATTTCCCCTGTACCTTTATGTCTTAATTCTGAAGACTCCTGTGTATACAGATTAAATAAATCTGTATGCCTTTTCTCCTACTAATCAATCTGTTTCAAGTCAGCGATTTTTAGTGAACCTTTAGTGGGACAAGGGCCTTGGTGCCCGCATAATAGATACTGGTATCAGAAAGTGTGAGCCCTCCAACTTTGTTCTTTCTCAATATTGTTTTAGCTATTTGGGATCCCTTGAGCTCGCATATGACTTTTAGGATAAATTTTTCTACTTATGCCAAAAACATTATTGGAATTTTGATAGGGATTACTTTGAATTTGTAGATCTCCTTGGGCAGCATTGACAGCTTAACAATATTAAGTCTTCCAATATATGAACATGAGATACCTTTCCACTTATTTATGTCTTTAATTTCTTTCAGCAGAATTTTGTAGTTTTCAGAGTATAACCCTGGTGCCCCCTTAGTTAAGTTTATTCTTATTTTATTCTTTTTGATGCTAGTGTAAATGTAATTGTTTTCTTAATTTTCTTTCTGGATTGTTCATTGTCAGTGTATAGAAATAAAACTAATTTTTGAGTGTTGAGTTTGTATCCTGCAACTTTTCTAAATTCATATATTATTTCTAACCATTTTGCTAACCGTTTTTGTGTCTATGTCAAATATTTAAGGTTGACTACATATAGGATTTTGTTCTCTGTGAATGTAGATAACTTCCCTTCTTTCTTTCCAATTTGGGTGACTTTTGTTTATTTTTCTTGCCTAATTGCTGTGGTTAGAACTTTCAATATTAGGTTACATAAAGGTGGCAAAACAAAAGCAGGCATCTGTATCTTAATCTTAGTGGAAACATTTTCAGTCTTACACCATTGAGTATAATGCTGTATAAGTAGCATCAGAAAACATAAAACACACAAGTAAATTTAACAAAATGCATGAAAAGTTGCAAAACATTTTTGAGAGAAATTTTAAAAGATGTAAACAAATGTAGAGCCACAGCATGGTCACGGATTGAAAGACATTTAAAACTTTTGTATTTCAAGTTTGTATCAAAAGAGAATGTAAACAAATACTGAGCTCTAATTAATAGTATACACACTGAAGTGTTTAGACGGCTGTATAGTAATGTCTGCAGTTTCCTTTGAAATGCATTAAAAAAGAGAGATGATTAAAGAAATAGTGCTATGGTTTGGATATAGTTTGTCCACACCAAAACTCATGTTGAAATGCGATCCCCAATGTGGTCATATTAGAAGGTGGCATCTAGTGGGAGGTGTTTGGCTCATGGGGCAGATCCCTCATGAATGGCTTGGTAGTGAGTTCTCACTCTCATGAGACCGGATTAGTTCTTGAGGGAATGTTTCCCAGGAGAGTTGGTTGTTAAAAAGTCAAGACACCCCTGGGATTTTGTCTCTTCACATGTGTCACTTTGCTTTTGGACTTCTCTGCCATGTTATGATGCACCATGGAAGCCCTCTCCAGAAGCTAGTGCCATGCCTCCAAACTTTCCAACCTGCAGAACCGGAGCCAAATAAATCTCTTCCCTTTATAAATTACCCAGTCTCAAGTATTCTGTTATAGAAACATAAAATGGTCCAAGACAGGTGGGGATAAATAGATAAATGCTAAAACAAGTACTACTAAATGTTAGTGGTAGAATCAAAGTGGTGAGTTTATAGATGTTTACCATAAAATCCATTCAACATTACTACATATTTGAAAGTTTTCATAACAAAATGTTTTATATGCATGAACATATAAGTTAATTTATGCTTGAATATGCATAGAATATCTTTGGAAGGATATCTGAAAAATCACTAACTGTGGTTGCTTCCCAGGGATGTACTGTGTGGCTGGAATGCCAGGGTTGCACACACAGGCTTCTTTTAAACTGTATACCTCTTTGTACTTCTGAATATATACCACATGCAAGTATGACATTTATAAATGGAAGAAAGAATATCTCTAAGACCTCTGTACCCTTACACACTCTTTCTTCTACCCTGCATTTTTCTTCATCATATATGAAATTCTACTATATATAGTAGGATTCTATATATAGTAAAATTCGACTATATTTTACATATATGTTAGAATTTCATATATTACTTTTTCTTCATAATATATGAAATTCTATATACTACATATAAAATCTGTAATATGTAAAAATAATATAGTAGAAATAATATATGAAATAATATAGTATATATTTTATATACATATACTTATGTAAATAGAGAGAGATATGGTCATTTTTCATTGTAAGTTTTGTAATGGCAGGGACTTTGTCTCGTTCACCATTGTATCATCAGTCTCGAGTACAGGGTAGGGAGGTGCTCAGTTAAAACAAAAAACAAAACCAAAACTTGACCACTTGGGATTCTCAGGCAGGCAGGAGGAAGTACGCAGTCACTGAGTGGGCAGGCCAAGGCAGGGCAGCCAAAAGGTACTGGCCATTAGGGTGACTGTTGAAATGTGAGAGAGGGCTAAGGAAGAGGACCGTGAGAGGAAAACAAACATAGGATGGTGTATTAGTCTGTTCTCATGCTGCTAATAAAGATATACCCGCAACTGGGTCATTTATAAAGGAAAGAGGTTTAATTGACTCACAGTTCCACATGCCTGGGGAGGCTTCACAATCATGGCAGAAGGCAAAAAGCATATATTACATAGCGGCCAGCAAAGAGAGAAATGAGAGCCAAGCAAAAGGGGTTTCCCCCTAAAACTCATCAGATCTCCTAAGACTTAGTCACTAACAGGAGAATAGTATGGAGGAAACTTCCCCCATGATTCCATTATCTTCCACTGGGTCCCTCCCACAACACATGGGAATTATGGGAGCTACAATTCAAGATGAGATTTGGGTGGGGGTACAGCCACACTATATCAGATGGTTTTACTATCTCTAAAGTTAGAACTCAATTATTATTTTCTTTTGATCTTCATGTTATGTCTACATTAGGGCACATATTGAGCATAGCTTGAGATCCTAAATATCCTACTGAGGGCTTTGGCACTTTTTCTCCCTCAGAACTCAGATCGCTATTGATGCTCATTATCACATGTTAACTCTCTAGGCTGCTGACAAAGCTACATTTAAAATCTGCACAATGGAAATGTTGGGACTCAGAAAACGACAGCCCCAAATATACCGCTTTGACACGCTGAACTGAAGAAGCTGCCTCAAGCTCTCTCTCCAACCTTTCCCTGCCTCCCTGTCTCTCTGATCCTCTTTCTTGAAGCACTGGGAGGAAATCTCCTTGGAATTTCTTTATCTAAGAAAGTTCCTTTCCAAAAGAAATGCAATTGGCTTAAAACCCCCTCCCTAAGATCTCATTTAATAACCAGGAAAGATTAAACACTGGAGAACTGGAGAACTTCTGTTCTCCAGTTGTCAAGAGAGGTGAGCCATCTGAAGAGAGGAGTTGTCACCTTGCCCAGACAGGCTTTTTATCTATTCTTCTGAGAGATTCTTCTCAGACATTATTCTAATCTCTGCAAGATTACCAGGGAGGATTTATCTGCATAATGAGATAGTTTTTAAGATAATTTTTGTTCACAGTAAAGTTATGCACTGCCCGCCCCCCACCCCCACCTTTCTTTCACCTCCCCCAGAGCACAGAAGAACTTTGTCCCAGGCCATTATTCTTTGGGCTCATTAACTTCCGACATCTCCATCCCCCACTCCTCTACAAAAAAGGGCATATAAACATCTGGAACTCATTGAGTTATTGGGTAACCATTCTACTGAAATTCCCTCCATGCTATGTACCTTAAATTTGGTATTCCTTTTTTCTCCTATTAACCTGTCTGTTGTCAGTTCACTTTCCATGAACCTTCAGAGTGGAAGACAAGCTTTCCCTCGGCCACTACAGATAGTATTCCCTTAGAATTCCTATCTTGGGCCTCAGTTGAAATAGTCAAATAATTTTTCTCCTTCTTTCCTACAGGACGCTTTTGAGTGGAATACAGCCAAAATCCAAAGTTCTTTTTGCTTCACAGTTTCATTCATTCCAATCCCATACTGCCCTCAATATCTGGCATTACTTTGAGCAGCTGCACAGCCTATGGGTGGGAAGACTCTTGTTCTCTTGCTGGCTAAGCTTGAAGGCAAAGTTTTGATTTCTTTGACAACCTGAGTTTATTTTTAGAGATATCAGATGACTCACCTCTCTTGACATTTGTTTCTATAAAAACTAACTTTAAAATATCACATTTCCAACTCTGCACAAAGAGCAAGAGTAAAGCCGTAAAAGCACTTGAACCTGAAGAAGACTCCCCTTGAGAATTCCTTTCATCCTGCCTTGTCTGTCCTCCCACCCTTTCACATCCTGAGATTGATATGCCTTTTCTGACCACCCCCCACAGAGCCACATCCTGCAGGTGTTTGTGTATGTGTGACCTGACAACAGACATCTAGGGGCGGGAGACAAGTTACAAAAGCCGAAGTAAAAGAAAGCAGTGTTTGCACTGCCGCCTCCACCCATGAATTGATGGCTACAATATTGGTAACAGTTAAATTACACAAATAATGTATAAAATACCAAAGAAATATTAAAAAAAATACTTCTTTCAAGGATATACAATGCAGAAAAATTAGTATTTCTAATACAATATTTAATACACCATACCTTCTTTTTATTTCATTTAATCTTCTCAGGGGAAGTTGACAGATTCAACAAAGAGGATAACATAAAGAATATGAAGTAACTGATAAGCATATGATAACTGATTTCTATATGACACAGAAGAAGAAAAATGCAGGCTCCAAAGTGAATTGTCCAGATTGTGTGCATTTGGACAGAAATGTACAAAAATGCCAACATACTTACAAAATGCAAAGTTTATTGTGAAGTTGGGATTATAAGGATTTTCTTTTCTCTGTCAAACATTTATAATTTCCATGTATTTTAAAAAATAAAAGAGTATAATAATCTTGAAAATGCTATTTTATTAGTATTCTTTAAATGAATATGTGTTTGTGTATATATATTTAAGACGTATTTACTTTTAGAGTTTCAGAATTCCTATATTGGTTGCATTAAAGGATACAAGGCAACCAATAACCCAAATGGTATAAATAGAAATCCACTAGCATGGATTAGTGTGCCAAAGGGATATTATAGGACCCAGTTGGGAGAGCACAAGAATGGGTTCTGGCTGGCAGACAGATGCAATAAAAATCTATAACTGCTGAGAAAGATCTCTTCCTATATACACATTAACTAGAGAATAAGAGGAATAACTCAACTAGAGTTTTAATCTGGGAACAATGACCCCACTAACCAGCCAGTATGTTTGAAATATGTACCAAGCATTTATCACACACTAAGTACCCATATCTGAGCTAAGTTCAATTTGAGAAACACACCAGACATAATAAAATGTGCCAGTCTTTAAGGTTTATTCATTCTAGAAATAATACAGATAGCCACTCTTCATGGTTTAAAAGATGTGAGGCAATCGTATATGCTAAAAGAGCTCAGATAAAGGGAAAACCAGCAGGGAACTTGGAAAACTCTAGATGAAAGAAGGACTTGGACTGAATCTTGAGTGATGAGCAAAGGAAGGAAGAGTATGAGAGGTGAGAAAGTCAATCTGTCTTGTTACAGATGAACAGCCAGAGGCTTTGAAGTAAATTGCATTTTAGTGTATTTTAACATTTCTAAAGAATATTCACAAATTCTCAAAAAATGTTATAAATGAATGGATGAATAAGTGAGTGAGTGAACAAGTACATTTTGAAGTGAATTGTGTGCATTTAACATGGTGGTGAGGGTTTGAAATGTGTGGACCCTCTGCTTCTGACACTACTCACTTCCAGAAGGGTCAAGTCATGAGTATGTTAAAGTTTATTACTCTATCTACTCTTAGGATCAAAAATTTTTAAAGTCCCAGTTCTTTAGCATCTGATTTGAAGATCTTTTCCCAGTGTCCTTTAATTCTTTATTTTAATTGCCTCCTTATCTTTCTATTCTTTCTCTATTCCTGCTTGGTTGGCTAACTCATTTTCAGTTTGTGTTCCTAGCTCTGGCTGGAACTCCCTATGGACACTGCATTCAGTAATACTCCCATTGCCTCTTGTGTTGCAAAAGTAGGGCAAGGACAATACCATCAGACTTCTCAAAGACCTCTAGGACCCAGTCTTCAGGGTATTATCTGGAAAGGAATTCCCTGAATTGGGCTCTGAATCTAGTCCACTGACCCTGTGGTGAGTCTGCTGTGACAGAAAGCTGGCTTGCAGTATGGTTGGCCCATTATTTAATTCCAGGTTTTAGAATTCGGTGACATACAAGAAAGTTACAGTCTCTGCCCTCGTGAAATTAACTTCAAAATAGGAAAATAGGTAGACCATAATAATGAGATTGGAGTTAAATGAAAGAAGTCATTAATGGATTTATTTATTTATCTATTCATTTTAATTTTTTTTTTTTTTTTTTTTGAGACAGAGTCTTGCTCTGTTGCCCAGGCTGGAGTGCAGTGGCTGGATCTCAGCTCACTGCAATCTCCGCCTCATGGGTTCAAGTTATTCTCCTGCCTTAGCCTCCCAAGTAGCTGGGATTACAGGTGCCTGGCACTATGCCTGGCTAATTTTTTCATTTTTAGTAAAGACAGAGTTTCACCACATTGGCAAGGCTGGTCTCGAACTTCTGACCTCAAGTGGTCCGCCTGTCTTGGCCTCCTAAGGTGCTGGGATTACAGGCATTTGCCACCACAGATTTTAGGTTCGACAGTAATATCACATTTTTGTATTAAGAGATTATTCTTGCAACCGTATAGAGATGACTTCAGGGAACTGAGTGGTCAGTTAGGAGACATTAAAGTAGACCAGAGGAGAAAAGATGGTAGTTAGGACAGACAGAGTGAAGATGGAGAAGTGGGTGTCTTCAAGATGTACATGGAAAGTACATTTGACAGGACTCGTTAATGCAACAGATGTAGGTGAAAGATGGCAAGGAAGCTGATTCGCGCTGGAGAATCTTGGGAATCAGTGGAGTTCCAGGGATCCACTGGAATGTCAAATTCCATCTACTGAATTTGACTCACAGCAGAGAGGCAAGAGGACCTGAATATTAATATTGTAACCAGTTACTTTCAACTTAGCAAGATTTTTGAGTGTAACTTGTTGCGCTAATCAGGTAAGCCAGATCTCGCCTGTTGATTGGTGGTATTTCCAATTAGAGGTTTGTTCAAAGCTATGAACACACAGTGCTCAGATTCAAGACCACCTGTTGGGTGGAATGCAACTCCTTTATAAGAAGATCTTATAGATTTTGCTGCAGCCAGCGGCCAAACACAGATGAGACAATTATACATCAAAGGAAGTGGTTGGTGTTTCTGATAGAGGTAACTCTTCAAGAAAGGTTATGGCAATTCCTGTTCTTTGAATTATTTCCACTAATGACTTAAAAATAAAAGTGGCTAGGTGCAGTGACTCATGCTTGTAATCTCGGCACTTTGGGAGGCCAAGGTGGGTGGATCACTTGAGGCCAGGAGTTAGAGACCAGCCTGGCCAACGTGGTGAAACCTCATCTCTACTAAAAATATGGAAATTAGCTGGGTGTGGTCGCGTGCACCTGTATTCCCAGCTACTCAGGAGGCTGAGGCAGGAGAATAGCTTGAAATCAGGAAGCAGAGGCTGCCGTGAGCTGGGATTGTGCCACTGCATGCCAGCCTGGGCAACAGAGAGAGACCCTGCCTCAAAAACAAACAAACAAACACCAAGAACTGTAGCAAGCCTCTTGGAAGGGCAGGATGAATACCATCTATCTTGGTCTATGAATATGATTTGGCACCCTAATTGACTTTACTCATTGTCCTGCCAAGGCTAACATGTCCAACCCATCATTTCCGCTGAGAGGTCATAGCTAAACTTACAGATATTGGTATACTGGTGTCCATTACAGATCTTTACCCTTTGGGCCTCGACAAACCTACAACAAAATTCTCTTATGTGTACTTGGGATACTGCATTGTGTCAGAAAGATCCCAAATATTTAATAGCTAATGGAAGTTCCTGCCTTACAAGTTTCATGTAACTAGCCCAGTATATAAGGGCACTGAGACTTGATTCCTGAACTCATTTGTGTTCAAACTTAATTTTGTTCTTAAGAACTGAAGACATAACCAGTGTTAAAGGGCATATTACTCTTAAAATAATTATCTCTGCAAATATACTGCAATGAAGACCAATCTGTGGGGCTCCAAATTAAATATAATCTTGTTCCATTGGAACTTAGTGATTCTAGAGAATGGACGCTGCCTTCGGAGGATAATCAGCAGGGAAGCCATTTTAGGTTTGGACACCATGAGAAGAGGAGAAAGAAATAAAGAATCATTAAGAAACTTAGATTTATCTTAAGCAAGGTGATCCAGTTTCCAGGGCTTTTCCTCCAATGATCTATGACATAGGAAGATAATAGTCATAGGAGAGGTGATCCTGCTGTAAACAGCCTATTCTGTCTTGTGGTTTTGTATTCTGCTAGGGAAAATGTGATTGTATTTGATACTGCTGAAGCCTTGGAGACCTATCTGTGCTGTCACGGATTTCTAGCCTCACTGAAACATGACTTTTTGTTCTTCTCTCTCTGTTCAAGCAGGACCAAGAGTTTTCTTCAACAAACATTTATCAACTGTTATCAAAGCCAAATGAAAAATTAGTGCCAAAGCTAAAATGATCCATAAGGCATAGGCCCTGTCTTTGAGGAAATCAGTTGATTCAATCTGATACTCAAGGTTTTCCTCACGCCTAAGAACTATAAATATTTTTCTCAATTTATATTTTCAGTGTTGTAGCAGTAGCCAAATTAAGTTTATTTTCACTTGGATACTTTACCTGCAGTTAGGATGTATGGCCTGTGAGTCAATGGTGGTACCATGACTATTTTATGCATGGAGGGAATAACAAAATCTGAGCTCTTGTCTGTTATTCATCAATGCTAGCCTCCAACAGTGGCCCTGAATCCAGGGTCTTCCAGCTTGCAAATCTCTGGATTAGTTTCTATTAAATGCAAAGGTGATGCTCCAGTGAGTAGGAGCAGGAACCTGGTCATTTCTGTCCATCATATTGCATCAATAAAGGTATAAGTAGAACATTATATTTTACGGATATAAGACTGCAAGTAAAAGATCTGCATTATAAGCTATTGATTTTTACACCTAATTTCTTCAGGTACCATTTTTTTGTCAAGGAGATTTATGATAAAATAAATTATTGATACCATAAGAAATGTACAACTCCACATTTATAGTGGAAAACTTTAGCACATTTCTCTCAGTAACACCAAGAACAAGACCAAAAGAATCACAAAAACTATAGAATGCTTAAATACAATATTTAACAAACTTGACCTAATTGACTACATACAATACTGTAACTACATACAGAGCTCTAGAACACTCATTAAATGCATGTAAAATATTTACTGAAATTAAAAATATTTTAGGCGATAAAGAAAGTCTCAGCAGATTTAGAAGGGCTCAAATCACACTAAATATGTTTCCTGACCACAGTGGAATAATGTTAAAAATAATAAAAAAGATAACTGAAAAATTCTCTTATATTTGTAAATTTAAAAATGCACTTTTAAATAACCCATGAGTCAATGAAGAAATCATAATGAAAAGTAGAAAATAGTTTGAACCGAATAATAATGAAAATACTACATGTGAAAATTTATGGAATATAGCTAAATACATGTCTAAAGAGAAAATTATACACTTAGGTTTATATATGATAAATGACAATCAATAATCTAAGCATCTGAATCAAGGAGTTTGACAAAGAACAGAATATTAAACCAAAGAAAATAAGAGAAAGAAAATACTAAAGAAAAGAAATATAGAAATTGAAAACAATACTACAAGGAAAAGGTGAAAACGTTATGGCTATACATTTGGTTGGCATGGAGAAAAATCCTCTAAAAAATATAACTCATCAAACTTACCTCCCCAACAGACAAAAGAAATTCAGATTAGTTATATTTATGAAAGAAATTGTATACATTATTCAAAACCTTCCCCAAAAGAAACTCCATGCTCATGTTTTCTACTAGAAGTTTGGTGATTTCTAACAGCTAAAGACATGACATTAATCTTACAAAAATTCTTCTAGAGAAAAAATTGGAATGGAATACTTACCATGATGTTTTGCGAGATCTGTGTAATCTTGATATCAAAACCCAGCAAATACATTACAAAAGGACAATTACAGGTAGTATTTCCCATGCAAACAGCTTTAACAATCTTAAACAAAACATGACCAAGCCAAATCTAAGGATATATTAAAACTCTAAAACATTTTTAAGAGATTTATAGAAGACCTAAACAAATTGAGATTATACAGTATTCACTGATGAGAAGGGTCAATATAATAGATTTGATATAATCCTTTTCAAAATCTCAGGTGTATGTGTGTAAATTGGCAAGCTATTTCTAATATATACATGTAAACTAAGCAAGCATCCAGCAATAACTAAGACAATGTTAAAAATGAGCACATAGAGAAGACACAGTATGTAATCAATCAAGACTTACTATAAACTACATTAAGTCACATGATATTAGCGTTAGGATATACAAATAGACCAACGATTTAGAACAGATATACTAGAAAAGGTCCATACATATACAGACTTTTGAAGTACAAAAAAGTACATAACTTCACCTAGTTATCTCTGTGTGTGTGTGTGTGTGTGCGTGTGCGTGTGCATGTGCGCACATGTGTGGCAGATGATGAAGAACTGACCCGTCTCCTAGTTCATACTTAAACATAAATTCCAGATGAAATTAGATCCAAACATAAAAGATAAAAAAGTTTCCAGAAGCTATTAGAAGATAACATAAAATATAATTTTTATGAACTTGGTTTAGGTAAAGATTTCGTAATACAAAAGCATTGATTTAACTGTGATAAATTGAAATAATTGTGTTAATAAAAATATTCCATTAAAAGAGTGAAAAGACAAATCCACAAACTGGAACATGCTTTCATACTTCCATCCAACTGAAGGCTCATTTTCAAAATATATAAAGAATTTCTAGAAATCAATAGAAAAAAAATAGCAAAATCTTGGCAAAACAAAACAAAAACTTGAAGAGGAATTCCAAAAAAGAAGCACATCCTAAGAGCCAATAAGTATTGAAAAAGTACTTACCCTCCTTACTCATTGGAGGAAAACAAATTAACACCTAATGAGAATTCAGTATACATACTTCAAAATGACTACAATTGAAAAGACTAGCAATGTCAAGTGTTTATGAAAATGTGGAGTATCTCAAATCTTACATTACTGATGGGAATATAAATTTTTACAGCCACTTTGGAAAACTCTTCAGTAGTATCTGATGAAATTGAACATACACATATTCTTTGACCCAGATATTTCAGTCCTAGGAATCTTGAATAGAAATGCATATAAATGTCCATTATAATACCCTCAAACAGGACACAATTAATATGTCTATAAATAGTAAATTAAAAATAAATTATAGCATATTATGGAGCATATTATCTGGCAATGAAAATGAATAAATTTCAGTTTCATGCAACAATATAAATAAATTTCACATTTAACAAAAGATGACACATAAAATAATATATAGTGTATGAGTCCATTTAGATAGTATTCAGAAATAGACAGTTCATGGAGTTGGAAGAACTAAGGGGGCTATTGCAGTATTATATCCAGGAAAACTATAAAGACCTTTTTAGAATGATAGCAACTGAAGAAAAAAAAAAGCTGGTAATGAAAAAGACTAACAATTAAAACATTTTTAGGTTTACTTGAATTTATATTTTTCCTGCAGTGCATTTTTTATAGATCTTCACCAATACATTCATGAGGAATGTCCAATGATATGTTAATAAACTGTCTCTCAAAAAAAAAGAGACTGAATTGTAGCATTTACTAATTTTTCATGCTCCCATTATGACCAATTTTAACCAATGGGATTGTTGAACCCAGAGTTGGGAAGAGCTATACGAAACTGGTGCTCCTGAGCATGTAGAAACTGGCAACCACTGAATAGAACCCAGAATTAATAATATATGTAAGAACTCATAAGTGATATATTTTAATTTAAAACTAATAATGTTTTCAATGCAACTAGGTTAGAAGACATTTTGTGCTGTTTGTAACAAAAGAGTTTGTCAAGAAAATTTAGTTAAACAATATTGAGAGAATATTCCATGGTACAGTGAAAAAGGCAAAGTACTGGTAGATAAAACCATAAGGCAAGTGCTACTTTTCAAGTGAAGGTAACGTTCTCCATGTTTGTAATATTTCTAGGAACATACCTGCAAGTTTTTCCCATTCACTGCCAGGTAATTTTGCAGGCATGACTTAATTAACAACAACTATGTGTTCTGTTAACAACGTATTTCCTTTTTGGGTTTTAATTCATTGTATATAATGTTTCATGTACCCTTTCTGTTAGTGTGTATTATTATTATTACTATTATTATTCTTATTATTATTATTTTTTTTGAAATGGAGTCTCACTCTGTCACCCTGGCTGGAGTGCAGTGGCGTGATCTCCGCTCACTGCAAATTCTGCCTCCCGGATTCACACCATTCTCCTGCCTCAGCCTCCCGAGTAGCTGGGACTACAGGCACCCGCCACCAGGCCCGACTAATTTTTCATATTTTTAGTGGAGACGGGGTTTCACCATATTAGCCAGGATGGTCTGGATCTCCTGACCTTGTGATCCACCTGCCTTGGCCTCCCAATGTGCTGGGATTACAGGCATGAGCCACCATGCCCAGCCGTGTGTATTATTCTTAATGGCAGATAAGAGAGAACTAAAGTAAGGACTACTTTATTTCTCCATAATGTTTTTCTTTCTAAAATTATAGCTTTACTCAAGCAATGGCCCTGTCTCATTTCACTGATCTCAACGTAGCTCTAAGAATTTATCTGCAAAAAGACTCAGAATAGCCAAAGCTATCCTGAGCAAAAAGAACTGGAAGAATCACACTACCTGACTTCTAATTACACTACAGAGCTATAACAACCAAAACAGTATGGTACTGGCAGAAAAACAGACACATAGACCAACTGAAGGGAACAGATAACCCAGAAGCAAATTTATACACTTACAGTGAACTCATTTTTGACAAAGGTGCCAAGAACATACATTGGAGAAAGAGCAGTCTCTTCAGTAGATGGTGCTGCAAAAACTGTATATCTGTATGAAGAAGAATAGAACTCTACCCTTATCTCTCATCATACACAAAATCAAAACAGATTAAAGACTTAAATCTAAGACCTTGGACTGTGAAACTATTATAAGATAACACTGGGGAAGCTCTCCAGGACACTGACCTGGGCAAAAATTTCTTGAGTAATATCCCATAGGTACGGGCAACCAAAGCAAAAATGAGCAAATGGAATCACATCAAGTTAAAAAGCTTCTGCCCATCACAGGAAACAATCAACACAGTGAGATGAAGTCCCATTAAATGGGAGAAAATATTTGCAAATAACCCATCTGACAAGGGATTAATAACCTGAATATATAAAGAGCTCAAACAATTCTATAGGAAAAAATCTAATAATCTGATCCAAAAACGGGCTTTGAACAGATTTGAACAGACATTTCTCAAAAAGAAGACATACAAATGGCAAACAGGCATATGAAAAGGTGCTCAACATCACTGATAACTAGAGAAATGCAAATCAAAACTACAATGAAATGTCATCTCACCCCAGTTAAACATGGCTTTTATCCAAAAATTGAAGCAACAACAAATGCTGGCAAGGGTGTGGAGAAAAGAGAACTCTAGTACACTGTTGATGAAAATGTAAATGAGTACAACTGTGAGGCTTCTTCTCTTTCATTGTTCAGCCAGCAGGAGGGAGTGTTACATACAGCTCTTTCACTCCTGCTGCCAGCAGCTCAGTGAGCAGGAGCACTACAGTTCTTTTACTGTCACAGTTCTGTGAGTTCTGGGTTCTTGTCCTGTGACCAAGAGGAATAAGGTATGTGGACATGGGAGACTGAGTAAAGCAGAGAATTGTATTGAGCAACATAAAGAAAGCTCTCAGCATCGAGAGATAACCTGAAAGTGGGTTGCCATCTGTGAAACTTAGCCCAGGATTTTTATGGGTTTAGAGTGGGGGAGTGCAGGCCAGGTGTAGTGGCTCACGCCTGTAATCCCAACACTTTGGGTGGCCGAGATGGGTCACCTGAGGTCAGGAGTTCGACACCAGCCTGGCCAATGTGGTGAAACTCCATCTCTACTAAAAATGCAAAAAATTAGCCGGGTGTGGTGGTGGGTGCCTGTAATCCCAGCTACTCTGGAGGCTGAGGTAGGAGAATAACTTGAATCCGGGAGGCAAAGGTTGTATTGAGCTGAGACTGTACCACTGCACTCCAGCCTGGGCAACAAGAGTGAAACTCGGTCTCAAAAACAAACAAACAAAAAAACAGAATGGGGGAGTGCATGCTGATCGGTCTATGGGTGGTCTTGGAAAAAGCACCATTTGATTGGGTAAAAGCCATCACTCAGAAGGACCCAATCGAGAGAGAGTGGGTTAGATGGGGATGGAAGTTCTCCCTCTGGTCATGGACTCTATTTCAAACTGGCATCTTGGTTTTCAGGTTTTAAACTGTCCTTGGATTGAAGGCTGGGTTTCACTGGAGATCCATCCCTGTCTGCTTAGGAATTTTTCTGTCTCCTGTCGCTATCACAATCACTATGGAAAACAGTTTGGGGGTTCCTCAAAAATTAAAAACAGAACTACCATGATCCAGCGATCACACTGCTGGTACCTACCAAAAGAAACGTAATCAATATATGGAAGAGATACCTGAATTCTTATGTTTGTTGCACCAGTGTTTACAATAGCTAAGATTTTGCAGCAACCTAAGTATTCATCAATAGACAGATGGATATAGATAATGTGGTGCATATGCACAGTGGAGGACTTTGCAGACATAAAAAAAATGTGATACTTTCATTTGCAATAAAGTGGATGGAACTGTATGTAGTTCATTATGTTAAGTGAAATAAGTCAGGCACAGAAAGATAAATATCATATGTTAACACTTATTTGTGGGATCTAAAATTCAAAACAATTGAACTCAGGGAGATAGAGAATAGAAGGCTGGTACCAGAGGCTAGAAAGGGTAGTGAGGCTATAAGGGGAAAGAGGGGGATGATTAATGGATACAAATACATGTGTATTTAGAAAGAATAAATTAGACAGTATTTGATAGCACAACAGTGTGACTATAGCCAATAATAATTTAATGGTACATTTGAAAATAACTAAAAGAGTATAATTAGATTGTGTGTAACACAAAGGACAAATACTTGAGGGGACAGATCCCCATTTTCCATGACGTGATTATTACTTATTGCTTGTATCAGAGTATCTCATGTACTCCATAAATATATAAATCTACTATGTACTCAAATTTTTTTTTAATTAATTTAAAAAGCATGTGTTTGTACATCATCTTTATACTTTTTATAGCTCAGCTTATGTCAGTGTCTGCCACAGAGGTACACACTTAGGATGCATTCAATAAAACAAAATATTTATCAGAATAAATACATAAAAAGGAATGACAAATAAATAAATGGATTTTATTTTATAAATGAAATTATTTCATATTTAGTTTTAGTTTTCATATTATTACAATATAATAATATACTTACGACACTTTGTTGTACATTTTCTTAGCCAGCTCTAACCCATCTTCTATATATGGTATATTAAAATCTGAGCACTTTGGACTCCTTACTACTCAGCAGCTCTCCTTTCCAAAAAGGTTATTAACATGCAACTGTTTATACAAATATGGACGTTAGAGAACCTTTCAGTACACTGAGATATTTCCGATTTTTGAATTTTTGCCTCTGAGAACACATAGAATCTATCCTCTTTATTTTGTCAAAATCTGCTTTTCTAAAGTGCAGACAAGTGGTTTAGCAAATTCGGTTCAGAGGAAGTCACCCTGTTACAGCATTCAAGAATTCCCTTAGATCTCCAGTCCTGGCTTTTTATGAACATCACCTGTAAAAATCTTTACCAAGTTGTGGGCTCACCTTCAGAGATTTGTATTCCGTAAATCTGGCCCAGAAGCTTGGCAATTGCGTTTTTAAAAGGTGATTGAAATGTACATCCTGGACTAGAGCAAAGCCTCTCAAATTGTATGTGCCTTTATTTGCATCATGTGGGGTTCTTGTTAAAGTGCAAATTCTGATTCAGGGGTCCTAGGGTGGAGCCCAAGATTCTAAATTTCTGACAAGATCCTGAGTGATACAGCTACAGATTCCATGAACTGGACTTTGCAAGCAAAGGTCTAAATTAAATATATGTCATCTTATTGGTTTGAATTGCTGGGATACGATTGCATGTCTCAGCATGACTGCTGAGAGAATTGCTATTTAAAATTTACATGTAAGACTACTTGGGAGGTTTTGTGCATATACAGCAATGTCTGAAGGCAGAGCATTTAAGCAAATAAGTATATCTCTGTTTTATTTTAATCACTTCTCAAGAAAAAACAACAACAACAACAACAACAGATGCATGGAGAGAGTTAAATATAGCCATGTCAAACTAATACATTCAGTTATTAATGTAAATAAATATTTATTAAACATTTCAGGGTCCTTTCTTTGTTCAGATACAATTGCTACCACCCTATAGTCTCAGTGGTTTCACTAAGGTAGTTTGTTTTCTTCCTTCAAAATATTAGTCTTACTAACTGCATGCAATCCATTGATTAACAAGCAAGCTTTTGAGAGCAGAGCACTAAACAATTTTGGTTGGAGGAGAAAGAAAGAAATTATTATAAGCAGCCAAAATTAATAAAGCTTCTTAGAATTTAAATAGCATCAACAAAAATCATGAAAAAAGAATTTGTATTTATTTACTAATCATCTTAGTTGGAGATATAATTACGGTGATTGCTGGAAGCAACAGTAGGATGGAAAGTGTTGAAAGAATTTCCCAGTTATCTCCCAGAAACTTGCAGACAATGAATTGTAAGAAGGATAGGGGAATAAAACAACCTCTAAGTTACATGAGTTGTAGCATACCAATTAGATAAGTGGTAGAAATACTTCATACCTGGGCCCTCTCCTTGCAGAAAAGGCTTGTATGAATACAAGGGAACTTCCTTAATTTTCTAAATAATGTCTACATATTTAAAAACTTAGTGAAGACAATTTAACAATGAAATATCCAGTGCTTTCCCGAGAGTAGGAATGTGACAAGAATTCTCACTATTCAATGCCAATTCTATATGACATTATACTGGATATTCTAGTCACCGTAATAGTGCAAGAAATGAAATAAGAAGCAAAGGATTAGAAATGAAGAAATAAAAATGTCATTATTTGAACACAACATGACTGCATACTGAGACAATAAAAAATAATCTTCAGATACATCATTAAAATTAATAACCAAATTCAACAAGGTTGCTGGAGATCAGGTTAATATTTTAAAATCAATCGTATTTAGATATAGCAGAAAAATATAAAATAAAATACTTTAAAATATACAATTTAAAATTACATTAAAAACCATAAAATATCTAGGAATAAATGCATATGCCATACAATAACTCTACATAGAAAGTTTTAAAACATGTTGAGAGAAAATAAAGACAAAATAAAGAAAAGGACTTGTTTCTAGCTTTAACAGATTGCCTGGTTTTGCTCCCCTACTATAAATAGCTAGAAAACTAGAAATAACATATGAAACAAATATTGGACAATAGACAGTACAGAATTCCCTGAGGGAAAAGAAACTTGTAAGAGAGTTTCTTATGGTGTAGAGTTTAAAGATAAATTTGTGTATATCAGCAGCTTACTTACATCCTTGCAATAACCATATAGTAAAACACTTTGTCTAATCAAATGCACTATTTGTAATAAGAAATAAAATTGGAACATTGACAGTATCTTCCAAAGTTAAGCACAGGTGGATCCATATGCTAGCAATTCTATTCTTTGATACATATTTTAAAGAATTGTGTATGTATATGTTCACCAAAAAACATGCACTAGAATGTTAGTAGCAGTAAAATTGCCCAAAACCGTAAATACTCAAATGCTCTCTAATAGAAGAATACAGAAAGGAACTGTTGAATACTACAAAGCAATGAGAATAAGCAGTCTACAACTACAATCAACAACACGAATGCATGTCACAAATACAGTGGTTGAGCAAAAGAAACCTGACACCAATAGTAAAATATAGTTTGATCGAATTTACAGAAAACAGAAAAATAGGCAAAACTAATCAGGAGGAAGTCTGAATAGTGGTTATCAGCATGGATGGATAGTGAGTAGAAGAGAACATAAAGGCGACTTAAATGTTTGCAATGTTTTACTTTTGGATCTGGGTAAGGTTTACACTGGTGTATTCCATTTATGAATATTCATTGAACTTTATGATATGTGTCACCTTCTGTATTTAAATTTTACTTGAATAACATTAAAAAGATACATAAAGAGTTCTCCACACAGGTTGCTAGTTAAAATTTGCTCTAGTGAATTCAACAACAATTTAAATAATTGGACTCTAAAACCTGTCAGCCTTGTCAAAAGCATAAAATCAACAACGATCTTCCTGACAAGGATCTGCTGTCAGTGCTTACTGAAGAACAAGAGAAATAATTCAGCACATGTAATAAATTCATTGAAATATTCTACCTTTTTATCTATTCGTCCTTCAGCTGAATGCTTAACCTATAGATGTTTGGAATGGAATTGAGCTCATTTTATAGTTTTACTTTTGTAGGTTCTGTGAACAGTGGTATTTCTCCTGAAATCATGTGTAGTATTTGGTGCTTTTTGTTCCATAGCATATATTCCTTTCCCAGAAACAACACCTTCCATCTTTCAGGAAGTTAATCCCCCCCCCCACTACCAAAATAGCCATAGAGAAAAAGGCCAACAATACCTAGTATTAGCAAGAATGTAATCAACTGGAATTCTCTTGCACTGTAGTCTGAATGGGAAGCTGAGGGGGAATCAACTGTCCTGGGAGAAGTAAAAAAAAAAAAAAAAAAAAAAAAAAATTCATAGTGAATATATCTGAATCATTATGAAGCTTTCATTTCAGTAAAAGATATAGACAGTACACAGAATAAGAAAATATAGAGTAGGCAGATGATAACAAATGCAGTATAAAAAATGTAGCATGGGAGAAAGAGAGGAAATCTTGGGGTTGGGGATGTGTGATTTTAAAATATGGATAGAGAAGGCTTTCCTGAGGTGCCACTGTACAAAAAACAAGGGAGATGAGGGAGTGGCTATGTGGATATCCTGGAGGAGAGTGTTTTGGTAGAGAGAAGAATAAGGGTAAAGACCCTGAGGTAGAACAATGCCTGGTGTCAAGGACTAGGCAAGGACACCAGCATTGCTGGATAGAATCAATGAATGGGCTGGTACTCCAACACAAGATCTTAGAGATAAGGAGGGGAATAATGAGAGAGTCAGTGTTATAAGGTCTTATAGGTATTGTGAAGACTACGTATTTTACTAAAAACAAGCTGAGTAGCCATTGGAGGAATCTGACCAAAGGGGTGAGATAATCTGCAAGATATATTTTAAAAGCCTGGCTACTGTGAGAATAGACTGTCTTGGAGTCAGGGCAGGGAGAACAGTTAGAAGGCTCATGCAGAAATCTAGATAAAAAATTGAGAGATGATGGTGGTTTGGTACAGAGGGCTAGCAGAGTGTTAGCTGTGGGAGTAATGTTAGATAAACAAATAATTGATATTTTGGGGGAAAAATGTGTTTTCTCTTTACCCATTGATATGGTTTGGCTCTGTGTCCCCAACCAAATCTCACTGTGAATTGTAATAATCCCCAAGTGTTGTGGGCAGAACCAGTGGGATATAATTGAATCATGGGGGTGAGTTTTTCCTGTGCTGTTCTCGTGATAGTGAATAAGTCTCATGAGATCTGATGGTTTTATAAAGGGGAGTTCCCCTGCACATGTCCTTTTGCCTGCTGCCATGTAAGACATGCCTTTGCTTCTCCTTTGACTTCTGCCATGATTGTGAAGCCTCCCAAGCCATGTGAAGTTGTGATTCCATTAAACCCCTTTGTTTTATAAATTACCCAGTCTCAGGTATATCTTTATTAACAGTATGAGAACAGACTAATACACCAACATATATAGCACATCTGGCTATCGTTATTTCTTTGTGTAGATCAAATTTCTATCTGGTATAATTTTCCTTATGCCAAAGAACTTCTTTTATTATTCCTTGTAGTTCCAGTCTAGGAGAGATAAATTCTCTCAGCTCTTATTTATTTAAAAAAGTCTTTATCTCATAGTCAGCTGTAAAAGGTACTTTTGCATAATAGAGAATTCTAGGTTGACTTTATTTTTCTCTTTTGATAGTTCAAAAATATCTCTCCATCATTTTCTGGCAAGCAAGCTATGCAACGATTCTGATATCAAGTCTGTAGTAATTTTTTTTAACCTTCATCAAATTATGGTAGTTGTGAACTTTGGAGTTAGGGTGATGGAGTGCTTCCAATTACAATCTCTAATGTTACATAGAATTGTTGAATAATGCTGTTCAGATCAACAGTATTTTACTATGTAGCTCAAACATCATTTTTCTTATTTGTAAAATGCATATATTATCTAGCTTACAGAGTTGTAATGAGGTATATTTTTTATTTATTTTTAAGTCTATAGTAATTCTTAACTTTGTTCGATTGTATGCAATGTGTCTTTTTTTCTTGCTTCTTTTATGCTTTTCTCTTTACCACTGGTTTTCAGCAATTTTATTGCAATATAGTTAACCAGTGTGATGTGGTTTCCTCTATGATGCTAGGAGTATGCTAAAATCATTGAGTCTTGGATTTATAGTTTTAATTGAATTCAGAAAAAATTTGTCCATTATTGTATCTTTTTTTCTGTTTTTCCATTTATCCTGGACTCAAATTAAACATATGTTAGGTCACGTAGGTCAATGCTGCTCTGTTAACATTTTCATACTTTCATTTTCAGTGCTTTATTTTGGATAGTCTACTGGTACACCTTTATATTTCTTCTTCAGTGTCTAATCTATCATAAGCTTTTAATTTTCATATCCTGTAATATGACCTATTTTTTGTTGCAATTTCTATTGCTTAGAACCAAAATTATCCCAAGTAATTTAATCCTCTAAAATATATCTTCTGCATAGCTGACAGAATAGTCACCTTAAAATACATGTCTGGCCATAAAGCCTTACAGGATCTTGCCTCACATTCCTTCTCTGAGCTTACCTCCTTCTCTTATCTCACCCCTTCTACTCTGTCCTTAAAGCTCCCCTGGATTTCCCTGGCTTGCTAGACATTCTCTTGTCTTAGCTCATTTGTGGTGACTGGAGAAAATTCATTTCTGGAGTGTTCTTCCACTAGGTACTTGCCAGGTTCACTTCTTCATCTCCTTCAAATCTCTGCTCAAACATAATCTTCTCAGTGATGTCTACACCAACCACTCTGTTAAGCTTTTAGCACACAACCAAGCTTAATTTCTTTTCCATAACAAGTTGAATACATTTTCTTGTTTATTATGCTTAAATGTTTATTATGTTTATTTAAGCATAATAAATAAGAAAATGTATTTTGTCATGAGTCTGCTCCCAATATAATGTAAATTCCACAATACATTTTCTTTACCATCTTGTTCACCAAGGTATTCACCACATGAAGAATAATATTTGGAATGTAATTGTTTTTCAATAACTATATGTTGTAGGGAGTGAATAAATTAATTCCTCTATGGAAAATCCATTAATAGTTGCTTATAAACTATAGAACATTAATGTTAAGATTGTTAGCAGATCATACTAGGTCTTTCTTACAGATATCCATGCTGATCTCTTCTACCTCACCCTCTGTCAACACCTTCTTGCTCTTTAAAGTTATATCACACTACTCATCACTCATCACTCCCTGCAGCCCACCTCATGATTCTATGTCATGGCTGGAGTGGCTGCTTCCACATTCTGTTGTTGGCTTACTAGCAGGTGTCCTGTAATACTCACCTGATCCTCGAAGCTCCTTATAACTGGCTTTCTTATCAGTTATGGTTTTACTTACTACAATTGTGATGTAGAACTGAACTCCACAGTTATTTTTATTTTCCTCACTTATTTTTTTTCATTGATATAACACATATTTATCAAACATAAACTTCGTATAACTCTCTCAGCCAGGTGCTGTTGATACAGACATACATAAACCAGTCTAGTTTCAAGAGCTGCTTTAAGCATTTAAAGACTCCCCAAAAGCTTTTAGAATAAGATCCAAATCCTTGGCCCAACAGAATAGGCACTTCACATTCTCAGTCTGCCCTCCTTCCTACTTCCTCTTCTGTTTCATTAGTGTACACCGGGTGCCCACTGTGCTCCAGTGATTCTAAAGTACTTCTTCCTTATTGTCTCATAGCTCTATATTTTTACTAGTATTATTCCAGTTCACATTTTTTCTTTTCATTAAAAGTGATCTAACCAACTTCGAGCTCCAGATAAAGGGTGTAAGCATGGTGGTGGTGGGGAGAGGGGTAATACTGTAAGATACACATATAGCCAGGCCTAATAGGAAACAGAAAGCTTCCTTCAAGAGCTATACCTGCTGCTGACTCAGTGTCTTTTATTTTCCAGAAATTTCTTTCTGCTCCCATCTCTTCTTCCCCTGACAGCTTTCTCTGCTTACTTATGGTTTCTGACCCTACAGCATGTTGCCTATATACAACATTGACTCATTTTTTTTCTTTCTAGTCTACTTCAGCCCCAGCATGGAGTGACTTAGCAGGGCAGCAAGCCATCACCATAGGCATACCATCTTTTTGAGTACAGTGTTTTTGTTCATATTCTTGAAAAATGATCTCACTGACTCAGCCCTACTTATTGATAGGTTCACTGTGGGTCAGGGCAGCTATGGCAATATGGAGGGAATCAGATGTTCTGGGAGTTATAGGTGAGGTGCGTTAAATGAGAAATAAACCTCTGGTATACTTGGTAAATGCGAGTATATTGCATCCTCAGTATGTAAACCTGTCTCCTCCTTTTGGTTTATTGAAAAGAACATACATATATCTATGGGGAGTTAGAGATAGACCCAGATCTCAGTTCTACCACTTCTTTCCACGGTAACCTTGACTGACTTATTTAAGCTTCTGTTTTCTCAAATGTAAAATGTGGATAATAACTGTATCATACAAGGTTATTGTGAAGATTAAAAGAGAAAAGATCATAAAGTCCTTTGTAGAGGGTCTGACACATGGTAGGCTACCCCAAATGTTAAATTTCTCTTTCTTTTTACCCATAAATTTCAATTTAAGTATCATTTTATCTCATAACACTTCTGAAATTACTTTCCAATAATACACCAAATTGTAAGTCACTCCTTTCTGTGTGTTATTACCTACTTTTTATTATTTATTATCTTAATTTATTAAATTAATTCATTAAATAATCTACTAAATTATTATTATAATTTCTGTGGTTTTCTCCTTGACCAAATGGAAAGAAATTTGAATCCAGGGACTTTTTCTGTTTATCTGAGTATCCCCATTGCTAACACATTGTTTAGCATACAGTAAGAATTCAATACTTTTAAAATAAATGCATATATAAATAAATGAGAGGCAGTGGACTCAAGCCAGTCACTCTGCAGAGTAATGCCATTGGACATAAATGAGCCTAACAAATCCCCTCTATCCACTTTTAAATAAAGCACCTCGAAAGACCAGGCTAGATTCTTGTTTCTACCAATGACATCACATTTGTTTGAAAATATGCTTCTTCCAAATGTAAGCCCAGGAGTAAAGAGTCTAAGAGGAAAGCTTCTTAAGCTGTGAATAAAAAGTGATAACTTGAAATCATGAACCACACCACATTTCAACATAAGATAAAACACCTAGACTTTCTGTACTCACGGGGATGGAAATTTTTAAAAACATGAAGGCTCTAGAAGTGTGAACTTCATCTTTTTTATATTTCAAAAATCCTATAATCCTCCATAGGTTTTAGTTTTTTTTTAAGTTTTTACTGTATTCTTATTCTATATAAAAGCTGCTAGTGTGCTTAACAGAAATAAATCAGTGCATTTTCCTGATTGAAAATCCTTAAATGAAGAGCAATTATTACCATACACCAGGGTTTCTCAACCAGCACTATAGACCTTAAGGGCTGGATAATTCTTTGTTGCAGGGGCCTGTGCTGTGAACTGCAAGATGTTTAGCAGCATCTTTGGCCCCTCCTCGCTAAGTGCCAGTAGCACATCCACCCCCACTCCCAGTTGCAAGAACTAAAAATGTCTCCAGACATTGCCAAATGTCTCCTGGGGGCAAAATTGTCCCCAGTTGAGAACGATTGCCATATATCTTTAATAGACATTATTTTTGAAATTCTTGATCTTTCTTTTTCTCAGTCTACCAACCCATATATTTTTTGTGTAAAATATGTCTTAAGATGGTATCTAGTCTCTTTGATGACTTTCTAGGTATAGAGCACCTCTATCACCTCTATCACCAATGACAATCTAATATAATACTGGCCATATTAGATATATAAGTTATCAGGAATTTTCACAGGAATAGAGTTTGACAATGTGATTGGAAGGGGGCATGTAGCCACAATCTTCAAGGAATAAGGGAGATTTATGTAGGGGCAGAATATTGCTAAAACAAGGAAGGTGTGTCAATGGTATTATTTAATGACACGAGAGTCAAAGCTGGAATGATGTAAGAAAATGCAAGAAAATGATGTGGATGAAGCAATGAGGAATCTTCACCTCCAGGTTTAAAGGTAAGAGAGGTATGGGAGAGAAAGCCAATGTGGGAATAATCCTCAGAGGAGAGACAGCTTTAAGTTAGAGAGGGAGTACAGTAAAGATTCAGAAGATGGGTAAATGTGGAAGATGGTGTCAGAAAAATAAAAGTACAGAGCTATATGGAAATTACAGTCTGAAGGAGTAGGGATGACTGGGGAAGCCTGGGCTTCATGTGGTGACATATAAATACGAATAAAGAGTATTTTATAAACAACAGAAATTTATTTCTCACAGCTTTGGAGGCTGGGAAGTCCAAGATCAAGGCACCAATGTTTGGTGTCAGGTGTGGCTTCTTGCCGAGTCCTCACATGGCAGAAGAGATCTAAAAGCAAAAGAGATAAAAAGGGAAAATGAGACAAATGCCATATCTTCATATGGGAGAAGGATGGGAGGGGAAATGGGCAAGTTAGTTTCCTCACACTGTTTTATAAGGGGTTCTGTTAGGCCATTCTTATGTTGCTATAAAGACATACCTGAGGCTAGGTAATTTATAAAGAAAAGTGTCATTGGCTCAAGGTTCTGCAGACTCTACAAGCATGGCACCAACATCAGCTCAATTTCTGGTGAGGGCCTCAGGTAGCTTACAATCGTGGCAGAAGGCATTATGGGAGCAGGCATATCACATGGTGAGAATGGGAGAGAGAGAGTGGGGAGGTACCACACACTTTTAAATAACTAGATCTTGCATGAACTCACTCATCACCAAGGGAATGATACTAAGCCATTCATGAGGAATCTGCCCCATGATCCATCCAATCACCTCTCACCAGGCCCCACCTCCAACACTGGGGATTACATTTCAGTATGAGATTTGGAGGAGACATACATCCAAATGATATCAGGCACTAATCCCATGTACGAGGGTCCTACTCTCATGACTTAATCACCCCCTAAAGGCCTTACCTCTTAATACGATTGCATTGACCCTTAAGTTCCAGCATATGAATTTTGTGGGGACATATACATTTAAAGCACTGTGGAAGAGAAGAGGCAATTTATAGAATTCCTACTGATATCTATTCACCATTCATATTATTATAATTGCAGCTTCTTGACCACTTTTCTTCCAATAACATTTTCCTTCACCCCAATTCAGCCACTCCCACCCATGGGCACATCCTATTACTATGTAACTAACAATAATTAAAACCTCTCTGTTGGCTGAATTTCAAGCACCATATTTTTTAACTCCACTTCCTGTCTAGCTCATTTCCTCTAGCTCTCTAATTCCAACAATTATTCAAACAATTGGGTAACATAAAATCAATTTGTCTTATCAATATTTCACTGTCCCTTACCCCCTCAAGTCTTCTTTTCCCTCCAGACTTTGATCTAATATCATGGCCAGTCATCATAATCACACCTTCTTTACATTCTCCACTTCCTTGCCCCTTTCTCATTTTGGTGCATTCACTTTTCTAAGCCAAAAGTCGAATCCAAATAACAACCTATTTGATAAATTCCCACTATATTTTTCTAGTTCATTTGTTCTCCCTCTGTCTTAGATAGCTATTTAATACTCTTTTCTCTCAAATGCCAACATTTTTCCCAATTTCCATGCTCAGCTGATGACCTTCCCTCCAATTTTACTACAAAAATAGTAAAAATAGTCAAGAGAGAACTTCCAGACATTTCCACCACCACATTTTTACCCCTGCCTATATTGTTGCCCAAGAATCTGGCACTCCTTTTTCTATGGATGTAACATTGGTGATCCTATAACCCTACACTTCAGCACTAAATCGCTCTTCTTTCTTCTACTCAAAGACACTGCCCTAGCAAATACTCTCTTGTTAGTACAGCATTATTTTTGTCCATCACTACTGGATCTTTCTTGTAAGTCAAGAAACAAGCTATTACTTTTATCTTTTTTTAAAAAGAAAAATCCTCTTTTGCCATCACTTCTTTCATCTACTGCTCCATTTCTTCCCATCTCTCTACAGAAAAATCTCTTGAAAAAGTTGTCTATTCTTTCCCCAACCTTCCTACTCTTGTTCTATTCTAAATCCATTCTAATCTCTTATAAAATGTCATAAAACTTCTCTCATCAAGGTCGCTGATGAATTCTATAGTGCCAAATGCAAGAGTAAATTCTCTTGTAAATATTCTTTGGACTTGATCTTGATGTAGTGTTTGAGACAGTTGGTTATTATCTGTTCCCTCTTTCTGAAACATACTGCTGGTTTTTCTTCTATCCTCCAGCTTTTCTTTTTTAGTCTCTTTAATTGGTTCCTTCTATTTCAACATCTTGTTATCGTAAGAATATGCCAGGGCTTAGTGCTTAGACCTCTTTTCTTTCCAATTTACGCCCATTTTCTTGGGGACCTAATCCAGAATCATGGCTCTAGATGCAAACTATACAATGGTTATTCTCAAGTTTACATTGCTCACATTAACTGCAGACTCATGTAACCATCGGTCTACCCAAGATCAAATTTGCATGACCAAAAATTGATTTCTTTTTCTTTTTTTTTTTTTTTAATTTATTTATTATTATTGTACTTTAAGTTGTAGGGTACATGTGCATAACGTGAAGGTTTGTTACATATGTATACTTGTGTCATGTTGGTGTGCTGCACCCATCAACTCATCATTTACATCAGGTATAACTCCCAATGCAATCCCTCCCCCCTCCCCCCTCCCCATGATAGGCCCCTGTGTGTGATGTTCCCCTTCCTGAGTCCAAGTGATCTCATTGTTCAGTTCCCACCTATGAGTGAGAACATGCAGTGTTTGGTTTTCTGTTCTTGTGATAGTTTGCTAAGAATGATGGTTTCCAGCTGCATCCATGTCCCTACAAAGGACGCAAACTCATCCTTTTTGATGGCTGCATAGTATTCCATGGTGTATATGTGCGATTTCTTTTTCTATCTCAGCAAACGACAACTCCATTCTTCTAGTCATTCAAGAGTCATCCTTGATCCTCCCTTTCTCTAATGCGCCATAACAAATGTATCAGCATATCCATAATCATTCCTCACCAACACCACCACTAACTTTTTTGTTCAAACCATCACGGTATCTCACTGCGATATTGCAATAGCATCGTGACTGGTTTCCTTTGTCTTATCATCTGCCACCCATAGTCTCTTCTCAATATAACATCCAAAGATCTTGTTCAAACCTAAAGCAGATTACACCTCTCCTTCGCTCCAACCCTCCCAACAGATTTCAAACTGACTGTTAGAAAAAGCCTAAATTCTTAGTAAGGACTGAAAGGCTTACACAATCTACTTCTTCCCTCAACCCATTTCCTTCTGTGCTCTCATCTTCTACTATTTGCTAATTCAGTAGTCCCCAGACTTTTTGGCACTGAGGACGGGTTTCGTGGAAGACAATTTTTCCATGGATAGAGGGTTGGGGGGATCGTTTCAGGATGATTCAAGTACATTATATTTACCGTTAGATTCTCATAAGGAGCACACAACCTAGATCCCTCACACGCACAGTTCACTATAGGGTTTGCGCTCCTAAGAGAATCTAATGCTGCAGCTGATCTGATAGGAGGCTGAGCTCAGGCGGTAATTCTTGCTGGCTTGCCACTCACCTCCTGCTGTGTGGCCCTGTTCCTAACAGGTCATGGACTGGTACTGGTCTGAAGCCTGGGGGTTGGGAACCCCTGCTCTAAGTTACTCATCTCCAACCAAGTAAATCCCCTGCTGTCCTCTAAATATGCCAATTAAGCACCTTCAGACTTACTATTCCTTCTGAGTGTTCATTGCTTCCACAGATCACTACATGGCTTTCTCTCTTGCCTTCTCTAGGCTATTTACATCACCTAAGGCCATCCCTGACTTTACTAACTCAAACCGCCTCCATCCTCAAAATAATCCATGTTTCCTTTGCTTTAATTTTTCCTTATCACACATTACAATGCAGCGTTCTATAAATTTATTTATTTGACTAGTTTATTATTTATTTCTGTCTTCTAGAATGCTAAGTGAATACTGGCTCATTACGATATACTTTTCTTAGGTTTAGTTTGGGTTAATATTTTTATTGGTAATAGAATGTGATCTGAAAAGTTAAGCTGTTATTGCTGGCAAAACCAAGGAAAAAGAACCCACTTATGATGCCAAGGTTTTAAATTTGCCATCAGACTTACAAATTCTACTTAAAAATACCATAGTGGATGTCATCATCGTGGAAGGCTTATTTCATAAGTGATTTATGCTGTCACCTTCTTAACAGTATGGCAAAGTTAAATGCAGGAAGAAATCATGTAGGAAGAGAGAAATTTGGAAATGTATGTTAATAATAAAGATATATTTTAAGCTAACATTTTAAATAAAGCAAAATAGAAACAGAAAGAAACAGGAAAAGAAGGCAAGCAATATGCTATATCTGGGCCTCACACAAATAAAATAAGTTGTAGCTCTTGAAAAGTTATAGAAGCAGTAGGGCCTGGAAGCAGTTTGCACTGATTCAAATTGTTGTCTTCATTACTGAAAAACAAATAGAAAACAGCTGAAAGCCAGGAATGAACATCTAACTGGAAGAATTACCAGTTCAGACACAGGCTCTTTTTATGTACACAGGTAGATGAAATTGATATATATAATTCCATGTAACAAATATAAAGGGAGGCTAAACTTTAATGTCTTATTATTTTTATATGTCTCCTCATGATTTATATTATAAAATATACTATGGGTGCTACAGAAGAGATAGTACAAGAAGTCAAGTGAATGTGCTGCACTTAAAAGAAATGTTAGCAGCGAACTATTATATTATTATGATAAAGAATGAGATAATTGAGAAAAAGAGTATAGCAAGAGAAGAATAATGATCCAAAGACCAAGTCTTCTAACATTAAAAGCTTCAGAGGTGTGGAAAAACTGGTAATGAAGACAAAAAATAAAAAATAAAAAAAAAACCAAAATGATAAGAAAAAGCCTGTGGGGTAGTCTCTGTTCAGAAAAAGACATTTTTGTTTGCTTTTGTTTTTCTTGAAGAAATCAGTAATCAAGTGTGTGAAATACTGTTGTTAGTTCATGAAAGATGAGGATTAAAAACCTAGATTTAGCAAAACAGAGATGTTTGTAATCTTGATAATATCAGTTTGGGTAAAGCTGTAGAGGTTAAGAGCCAGATTAGAGTAAAACTCCAGAGAGCATCTTGGAGAGACATTGGGGAAAGTAATGAGTTTGGCCCCATGAGGAAGGTGAGAAATGCACTGGTACATAAACAAGAAGTTACTGTCAAGAGGTTTTCTTTTTTGTTAAGATGGGGGTAATAAAAGCAAGCCTGTAAGCTGATGAAAAAGATACAGGAAGAATAAAACAAAGAAAATAAAAATCTTGATGCAGGAGATTTAAAGGAGACTGTCTGGGTCAATGTTGATGAACAGGAAGAAGGAGAATGCAAATAGGGAAGTTTGGGGGTTTTCTTAGGTCACTGAAAGATGATTAACAGTAATACAAAAGAAGCCAGAATATCTGGATATAGAAAGAGGCAGGTTAATAGATGTGGTGATAGAAATTTGTGGATGCTTTTGAAATGGTTTTCTTAATTTTTCCTCCAAGAAGATATTTGTCCTTCTTAAGAAACTTTTTAGTACAACCTTTATAATTTTATAATGATGTATCCTGTCTTATTTATGTGCCTTTATATGTGATTTTGTATTTTCCATACGAATTTGGAAGTACCTTCTATAAAGGAACATTTCCAATTAATCTTTTTTTCTCTCTCATTTTAGTTACTGGAATTATATAATTTAAAACACAGATTCAGTCTTTTGAATTACATTGAATTTAAAATGTAACTAAGTAACATTCACGTTCTTCTCCACCTTTAATATATAATAAATGGGGACCGTATCTTTGGGGAGGCAAGCATTCCTCTCTAAAATACTATTACTTAAGGCAGATGGCAGAGGAGAAAAATGGTCTATTCATTAGCTGGCTTAAAAGAAACTGAATCTAAGGAAATACAAAAATCAAATTCCAAAATGATTGATTTGCTTCTGGCCAAGATGGAGTACCCAGACTGGCCTCACGCTCCCAGATGAAATAACTAAATGAACTGAACAAACTATATGAAACAACGGCTTTCAAGACTTTGGACATCAGGCAACAAGAGACAGTTTTCCATGGGAGAGGCAAAACAAATGTGATGAATCCTATAATTTACCCAGATTAATGTCTCAAAATAGTTTTAAGGCCTGACTGCAGGGAGGGTGAATGAAGGCAGACTACCACAGCTGAGGAGACAGAGCTAGGAGTCTGAATAAGGCAAGGCAACTAACTCACAGAGCAGAGTGCTAGAGATGAGAAGCTTGCAAAGAGAGACAGGCACAAGGCCCTCCTAATGTATTCAGCTGAGAACTTCAAAGTACAACCCTGAGAGGAAACTATCCAAGGCCAGGAAAAAAAAAAAATTGCCTGAATGAAAAGGACGTCCATTGAAAAGGACGATTAAACATTTCATGTGTACAAGAAGTGAGAGGAAAGATTGAGCATGTTTACCAGATGTAGAAAATATATTTTTAAAAGATGTAAATCAAACTTCTAGAGAGAAAAACTGTTATGTCTATGATGAAAAATACATTGAATGAAATTAATGGTAGATTGGACATTGTGGAAGAAACAACTAGAAGATTTAATGGCACAGCAATAGAAAATATCCCTAGTAAAACACAAAGAAAAAAATGACTGAAGAAAAATGAAAAGGGAATTAGTGAGTTATGGGACAACTTAAAGCAGCCCAATATATATATAGTTACATTTATCAAAGGGAGTGAGAGGAAACATAAAGTTATTTGAAGTATTTAAATAAAGCAGACAAATTTTCAAATTTGAATACAACTTTAAACCCACAGATCCATGAAGCACAACAAACCTCAAACTTAAGAAACAAAACGACATCAAGTCACATCATTATAAAATTGCTTAAAACCAGTGATAAGAAATTTTAAAAGACCCCAGAGAAAACAGGACCTGCTACAAATAGAGGAAAAAAGGAATGACAGCAGATTTCTTATTAGAAACAGTGCAAGCTAGAAAGGCAGTAATACACATTTTTGGGATAAAGAAAATTTTTAAATGTCAACTTAGAATTTTCTACTAAATGAAAATTTCTTCTGGGGGCAAGATGGCGGAATGGAAGCTTACACTGTTTGTCCCTCCCCCACCTTTGCTGGAACACCAAATTTTAACAACTATCTGCACACAAAAAACACCACCACAAGAACCAAAAATCAGGTGAGCAATAACAGTACCCGGTTTTAACTTTATATTGCTGAGGGAGGCTTTGAGGAGAGCAGTAGAGACAGTCTTGAATCGGTGGTGCCGCCCCTCCCGCATTCCCCGCAGCAGACAAGGGGCACGGATATAGAGGCTCTATGCACTTTGGGGAGGGAGAGCACAGTGACCAGGGGACTTTACACTGAACTCAGTGCTGCCCTGTGACAATGGACAATAAAGCCTTGCTGTCTCAGCAAGAAATAACGCCAGTGCTATAAAAACTCTTCAGGCCGGGTGCAGTGGCTCACGTCTCTAATCCTAGAACTCTGGAGGCCGAGGCAGGAGGATTGCCTGAGCCCAGGAGTTCGAGAGCGGCCTGGGCAACACGGTGAAACCCCGTCTCTACTAAAGTACAAAAGATTAGCCGGGCATGGAGGCATGCGCCTGTAGTCCCAACTACTTGGGAGACTGAGGCAGGAAAATTGCTTGAACCTGGGAGGTGGAGGTTGCAGTGAGCTGAGATCAAGTCACTGCACTCCAGCCTGGGTGACAGAGTGAGACTGTCTCAAAAACAAAAATGAAAACACAAACAAAACAAAACAACAACAAAATCTCTTCCAATAAATTGAAGGAGAACTACTTTTCAACCTGATTCTGAAATTCATAGAACTTAAAATATGGAATGTGAATACAAAGGATCTAGAATAACCAAAACAAGTTTGAAAAAAAACCAAGTTGAAGAAGTTGCAGTATCTCAGCCTAAGATTTATTATAAAGCTGCAGTAATCAGCAAAGTAAGGTGTTGGCACCAAGACAGACAAATAAATAAATGGAACAGAATAAACAGCCTAAAAATAGAACTTCATATAAATGATCAATTGATTTTTTAATGTAGTCGCAAGGTAATTAAATGTATATTCATATAAAAAAAGATCTTTGATCCATCCCTTCCAAAATGTAAGTAACTACTTTAAAATGGACTATGGTCCTAAACATAAAGCCACAAATTAAAAACCTCTAGAAGCCGCTATGGGAGAAAGTCTTTGTGGCCTTAGGCAAAGATTTCATATTTTCAATAACACCAAAATTATCCATAAAAGAAAAAAATTAAGTAAAATTTAGTAAAAATTTAAAACTTGTTTTTCAAAGGATACTGTTAAGAAGACGAAAATATAAGAGACAGAAATAATGAAAATATTTGAAAATCATACACCTGATAAAGAACTTGTATCACTGATATGAGAGAACTTTCAAAATTGGATATACAAATAACTCAATAAAAATGGACAAAATATTTGAACAGATATTTCACCAAATATGTTATATGGATAGCAAACGGACACATGGAAAGATGCTCCACATCACTAGTTACTAAGGAAATGCAAATTAAAGCCATAATGAGATACTATTACTTGCCTATTAGAACGACTGAAATTAAAAAGTAACCATTACAAAAGTTGGTGAGGATGTGTAGGAGCTTGGGCTCTTTATACCACTGATGTGAATGTAAAATAGTACAAACATTTTGGAAAACAATTGAAATGTTCTTAAAATATTAAACACACACCTATTGTTATGGGATCCTTGGGGTATTGCTTTTCAGGCCGGAATCCTGTGACTGGTGGCACCTTTGCCCAAATTTTGCTCAGGCCCACTGGGCTCATTTTGCCCACTTGGCCTGACGGGGTGCACCTGGCTCATGCTACCAGCCTGGATTTCATGCCTGTCCAGAGCCTGGATCCTATGCCTGCCAAGGGCAAGTCAGGCGTGGAGTGGCAAGGGGTGTGTGAGTGAGTGTGGGGTCTGGCCACTGCGCACAGTCAGACATGCTGGCTGCGGCAGAAGGGTGGGCAGCTCCAGGTGCCAGTCCAGACACTGGCTATCTGTGAGGCTGTGGCAGGACCAGGTACACAGCAAGCAGCTTCCACGGCTAGCACTGGGAATGCAGTGGCACCCCAGAGTTTGGAGAATGCAGTGGCACCCAAAAGCTTGGAGAATGCAGTGGTACCCCAAAGCTTGGAGAATGCAGTGGTACCCCAAAGCTTGGAGAATGCAGTGGCACCCAAAAGCTTGGAGAATGCAGTGGCATCCAGAAGCTTGGAGATGCCAGGAACTTCAGGGCCCCAAGGAGGGAGTTACAGCCCGGGCTCAGGGAGCTCCCAGGTCAGGGCTCCCCACAGGGCCACAGCTCTTCTCTTCTCTTTTCCTGAAAAGTGGTGAACAATGGGCATGTTTCACACCCTGTTTTTTACAGCTCTTTTAGCCTTGCCATTCAACGGGTCTGAGATCTTGTCCTGGGACCAGGAAGATGAGGTATGCAGACAACTGAAAAATGAGCAAGAGGAAGAGGAGCTTTATTGAGTGATAGAACAGCTCAAAGCAGACCTGCAGGCAGCAGCTCCCTTTCCACAGCCAGGGTGTCCCGTGGAGTGTTTGGCTCCAAGCAGAGAGGGTAGCTCCTCTTTGCAGGCAGATCATCCCTACAAGTGTTTAGCTCCTCTCCACAGCTGGTCATCCTGAGGAGTGTTCAGTTCTCAGCAGAGACAGTCGCTCCTCTCTGCAGCTGGGTGTCCCATCATCCGTCCAGCTTTGGCTGAGCCCTGGGTTTTTATGGGTCTCAGAGAAGAGGAAGTGCAGGCTGATTGGTCCATGGGTGGGCCTAGAAAAGGCACCACAAGTTCCCACTTCAGTCTGCGGGACTGGCAGCCTGGCCCCCAGTCTTCAGGCCCTCCCTGACCTGAAGGTGGAGCCTCACCCAGGACCTGTTCCCTTCTGCCCAGGAGCCTGTCTGTCTCCTGCCTCCATCCATGGCACTCATGCTGCTTGTGCCAAGGGGCACCTGTAGGCCAGCACTGAGTCGCTCTCAGACCGCCTCAGCTTCCCTCCTGCTCACTAGTGCCCAGAGTCCAGAGGGGCCCGAGGCAGCAGGAGGTTGGCATGCCAGTGCTGCCTCAAGTGTGCACACACCTTCTGGGCTGCGACAGTAACCAGGCTTGGCTTCAACCCCACTTCAAGATCAGAGTGATGCAAGGAGTTCAGAGAGTCCAGGAAGCAGAAGCAGACACCCCTTAGCCGGCAGGGGCAGGAGGGCCTTCCTGGCCCCGAGAGTGCAGAGACTCAGGGTTCCTGCACCTGGGAGGACAGGGGTCCCACCCCCTCCGTGAAGCATGCAGGCAGCTCCTGCTGGGCCTCCTCACAGCCTGGGGCAGAGGCTCCAGTCCTCACTGGGCACCATCTCTGTCTGTCCCTCTGTTTCTGAATGTGCCAGCCGGCCCCTGGCTCCCTTTAGCTCCATGAAGTGCTGCACCGTGCTGGGCCCAGCTTCACCTCCTCCCCATCCTTCCTGCACAAGCCGTGGAGGAGGGGAGTGATAGAGGGGGGCCAGGGTCCAGAGCCATGGAAGCTCCAGGCCTGGGGGCAGGTCCTGTCCAGCCACGTGTGGGTAGGGAAAGTGCATTCACTGCTTCAGATGGGGCACAGGGGACCCACAGCCACCATTGCTGCACCTGCAGCTGCTGCCGCCACTGCCCATGCCTCCCTGCTGCGGCCTCCTTGCTGCAGTCAGCTTATGACAGCAGCCACTCCGGATGGCCCGTTGCTGCCATCACTATCATATGATATAGCCATACCAGTCTTCGGTATTTATCCAAAAGAAATGAAGGCTCATGTGCTCAAACAAAAGGACCTGAATGTTCATAACAACTTTTTAAAAATAGCCCCAAACTGGAATAACCCAAATGTCCATCTTGAGGTGAATGGATAAAGAAATTGTGGAATAAAATGAAATATTACTTAGCAATAACAAGGAATGAACTATTGATACACAAAACAACAATATTGTTTTCCAAAATAATTTTGCCACATGAAAGTAGATAGAAAACATAGAATACATACTTTCTTATTCCATTATATAAAATTCAAGAAAGTGCAAACTAATTTATAGTGACAACAAACAGGTCAGTGATTAGCTGCTAATCAAATAACAGATGGTGGCAGGTGGGAGGGATTACAAAATATCATGAGGAACTTTTTGGTAGTGAGGGCTATGTTCATTATTTTTATTTTGATGAGACCTTCATGGGTGTATATACATCTCAAAATTTAGCAAATTATATACTTGAAATGTGTATAGTATACTGTATGCCAATTGCATCTCAACAAAGCTATTAAAAGAAATTAACATAAAATCCCAACAGCACACTATATATCTTCTCATGCAAACACACACACATTCGTACATCCATACCTAAGTAAAATTATAGAGAGGAAAATAAGACTTGCTTACTCAACGCGTGTTCATTATTCACCTACAATGGACTAAAAACTATGCTGTACATTTAAGGTGAAATATGAATTGGACATAAGTGTGCTTATAGTCACATTGCTGCCTTTGTAACTATTTTTCTTAAGGGTTACTTTAACCACAAATTCACTGAGGATAGGAACTATCTGAGAGCAGGGGCCATCACAACCTACTTTATTTTTCTAGCCCAAGGTTTCCCAGCCTTGACACTATTGATATTTTGAGCTGAATGATTATTTGCTGTGTGGGGCTGTCTTATGCACTGTAGGATGTTTAGTAGTATCCTTGGCTTCTACAAACTAGATGCTGGGAGCACCCCTTACCTCCAAATTGAGACAACTAGCACTGTGTCCAGGCACTGCTAAATCCCCCCTCAGAAGGCAAAATTGCTCCCAGTTGAAAACCACTGCTATAGCTAAAGTTCATAGCACAATGATGGGAACATGTCAGATGCTGAATATACATGATTTCGTGTGTGCAGATAAAAATATATCACTTGTACAAAAATATTGAGCACATGTCATGAATAAGTATGCAATGTAGTTTGTTCCTGATCATGCATTTTGCTTACAAGAACCTAGGGCAGGTCACACTGTATGCATTTTTATGTGTGAATGTTTCTTTGGGAAAAGACTACCCTCTTTTTCTGAGGCCCTCTATTCTATCTATCAAGAGAAGATTCTGAATGAGCTAAAATATTTTTTCCCATTGCTGTGGGGTCATAGTTCTTCCTTCACTAAAAGCTTATTGAGTTTATTTCATCTTTCAGATAGTAAATAAAGCCAGCTCAGGGTGTCCACAGTCTGGAGATAACAATCTGAAAAGAACAAGTTCACATTAACTTTCTTAACTTGCTTTTCTGTTTTTAGTTATTCTAGCTAAGCTGAGAAGACCACTTGAAAGGGTTTCTCGCCTTCTTAACAGGCAGTTTAAATTTCCCAGAAGAAGGGAAAGAGAATGTACACTTTTGGTTTTGGCTAAAAAAGGGTAGGTTTAAATCCAAGGGTAGGCAAAGAGGAGGGCTTCTACCTGGAATCATTTTGTGGGTAGTGGGAAATTTCGCCCTGTTAAAAGTGTTTGCTTTCTTTCTCCTCAATTCAATTACAATATAATGAAATCTTACTTTTTGAAGGCCCACTATGAACCAGACACTGAATAAGGCTCTCAGATCACAGGCATAAATAAGAGAATGACAGTTTCTGATCTCAGACAAGTTACAAGCCAGTCTGAAAAGCAAATTTTGCATCTGGATGTACAAAAGAAAACATATGAGACAACACGGGAGCGTGTAGCAGGGGAATTTTGACTCCTTGGGGTTCAGGGAGGCCTTCTTCAAAAGGCGATGTTTAAGCTAAAACATGCTGGTAGAGTAGGATTTAACCAGGTTTGGATAAAGTCAGCATGTGCACAGGCTAAAAGACTAATCTTTATGCTTAAAGCATCTATAGTTTTTTTCTTATACAGATATAGTTTACATATAATTGCACATATATAAAGTTTACACAATTTGGCGTTTTGACAGATGTATACACCTATAAAACTATTCCCATAAAAACAAAAAAACTATCACCGTAATGAATATGGTGAACATATCAATCAACCCCCAATTTTTTCTCATATCCCCTTGTCATTCTTCCCTTCTGTGCTATCATATTCCTTCCCATACTAAAGCAATCACTGAACATCTTTGTCATGATAGATTAGTGTGCACTTTTTAACATTTGATATAAATGAAATTTTAAAATGTCCTCATTTGTCTGGCTTCTTTTATTCAGCATAATCATTTTCAATTCACCCATGTTGCTGTATATATCAGTTGCTTATTCCCTTTTATGGCTATATAGTAAGGTTGAGTATGCTTTATTCAAAATGCTTGGAATCACAAGTATTTCAGATTTTTGATTTTTTTATCAGATTTTGAAATATTGGCATTCTATTTACTAGTTGAGCATCTCTAATCCAAAAATCCAAATGCTACAATGAACATGTTTTAGAGCATCATATCAGTACTCAAAAAGTTTTAAATTTTGGAACATTTTAGATTTTGGAATTTTGAATTTGGGATGCTCAACACGTATTTCATTTCATGAAGACATAGTACTTTCTTTAACCATTGACTTCTTGATAGACATTTGATTTGTTTCCAGTTTTGGGCTGTTCTAAATAAAGCTTCAGTGAACATTCATGTTTAAAATAGCTGTATGAACACATGCTTTTCTCTTAGATAAATAGCTTTGACTATGTTTTATTCCATTTGCATTGTTTTAAAGGAATACCTGAGGCTGGGTAATTTATAGAGAGAAGAGATTTATTTGGCTCACAGTTCTGCAGGCTGTACTAGCATGGCACCAGTATCTGCATGGCTTCTGATGAGGCCCAAGACACTTTACTTATGGCAAAAAGTGAAGAGAAGCAGGCCTGTCACATGGTGAGAGATGGAGCAAGAGAGAAAGGAGAATGTGCCAGAAACCTTTTAAACAAACAGCTCTTTTGTGAACTAATAGAGCATTAGTGTGGAATAATAGAGCAAGAACTAATAGAATTAATGAGCAAGAACTCATTTATCACTAAAAGGATGGCACTAAGCCATTCAAGAAGGATTCACTCCCATAATCCAAACACCTTCCTCTAGGGCCACCTGCAGTATTGGAGATCACATTTCAATGTGAGATTTGGAGGGGAAAAAAACATCCAAACTCTATTGGACTAAAACAATATATTTCCACCATTAGTGTATGAGAATTCCAGTTCCTCCATATTCTTGTCAACACTTGGTAGAGCTAGTTATCTTTTAGCCTTTCTAATAAACATGTTGTGATGTCATTGGAATTTTCTGTGATATCACTGGAATTCTCCTAATGATTAATGATGTTAAATGTTTTCGTGTGTGTCATCCATATATCTTCTTTGATGAAGTGTCTGTTGTCATAAAGAGATCAACATTACATTCATAGGATCAATCTATTTGGTTATATACATATATATATGGATTAGATTTGCTAAAACTTAGTTTTGAAATTTTGAATCTATATTTACAAGTGATGTTGGCCTATAGTTTTCTTTTCTTGTAATGTATTTGTCTTATTTTGAAATCATATGTTCAACTGATAGACTGATTTGAAAGTATTCCCTACTCTTCAATTTTATGGAAAATATTATACAGACTTTTTTTACTTCTTTTAAAAAGTTTTTAGATTTCACCAGTGAAACTATCTGAACTGTGCATGTGCATATGTTTTAACTGCCATACATTTCTTTTATATAGGATGATTTAGGTTATCTGTTTCTTCTTGAGTTATATTTGCTAGCTTGTGTCCTTCAAGAAATGTGTATATTTCATCTAAGTTGTCTACTTTTTGGTCTAAGATTTGTCATGGTATTCCTTATTATTATCCCTTCAATATCTGCAAAACCTATAGTGGATACATGTCTTCTTCATGATACTGGTGATATATGCAATCTGTCTTTATTTGGTCTAACCAGTATGGATGAGTTTTACTAATTTCATAAATCTTTTTAAAGAACTAGCTTTTGATTGTATTGATTTTCTCTACTGTTTCTGTTTTCTATTTCACTGAATTACACTCTGACTTTTCTTCTTACTTTGGGCTTCATCTGCTCTACATTTTCTAGTTATTTAAGGTGAAATTGAAGTTATTGATTTGAGATTCTCCTTTTCTATTATAGACATTTTATGCCATAAAATTACTGCTTTAGCTGCATCCAGTAAATTTAGATATTTATTTCATTTTATTATGCTCAAAATATTTTCTGTTTTTCCCTTCAATTTTTTTCTTTGGAGTTTCCAAATATTTGGGGTATTTTTCAGATATCTTTCCATTATTGATTTCTTATCCTTCTTTTTGGTCAGAGAACATATTTGTTAATGCTTAAATTCTTTTACATTTATTGATACTTGCTTTATGACCCCACTTAAGGTCTATCTCAGTAAATATTGCATGTGTACATAAAAATAATGAGTCTCCTCACATTTTTATTTTGTGAATATCAATTACGCCCACTTGTCTCAGAGTGTTGTTAAAGTCTTCTATATTTCTATGGATTTTCTGATTTTTGTTACATCAACTAGTGAGAGAATGGTTTTGAAATCTCCAATGGGAATTGTGAAATTATCTAATTTTTTGTCCTCGTGAGCAGTTGACTCTTCATCATTATGAAATGAACTTTAAGTTTGGTAATAGTCTTTGCTCTGAAATCTACTTTGTTGTAAACATCATCACTCCAGCTTTATTTTGATTAGTTTTTACCATGTTGTATATTTTTACATTATTTTACTTTTATCCTATTTATGACTTTATGTTCAAAGTGACTTTCTTGCAGTTAGCATTTAATTGGGCCTTGCTTTTTCATTTTTTAAATTTTTGAGACAGAGTCTGTCTCTCAGGCTGGAGCATGGTGACATGATCTCAGCTCACTGCAGCTTTGACCTCTGGGACTGAAGTGATTCTCCCACTTCAGCCTCCCAAGAAGCTGGACTACAGGTACATGTCACCATGTCCAGCTAATTGCTTTTTTTTTTTCTTTTGTAGAGACATAATCTTGCTCTGTTGCCCAGGCTGGTCTTGCGCTACTGGACTCAAGCCACTCACCCACCTTGGCCTCCCAGAGTGCTGAGATTACAGGTGTGAGCCACCATACTCAGCTGGGCCTTGCTTTTTAAAATCCAATTTGACAAATCTTTGCCTTTTAATCGGTGTATTTTGACCATTTATAATTATTTGACTTTTAATATGATTAAGGTAAAATCTATCATCTTGCTTTTCATTTTCTATTTGTTCCATCTCTTCTTTTAACTATTTTTTTCCTCTTTTCATTTTCTTTTTTGGATTATTTGTTATTTCATTTCATGTCCTTTTTTTCTGGCATATTAGCTATGACCCTGCCTTGTTATATCAGTGGCCACATTCAAGTTTATATTAAAAAGCTTCAACTTAGTATTGTCTATCTTTAAGTGATACTATATCATTTCACATATAGTCTAAAATCCTTATATTGGTATAATTTCACTTATCCCTTCTTGGTTCTATGCCAAGATTTTCATCATTTTTCTTCCACGTAGTTATTAACCCAACTCTATATTTTAATTATTTTTTTTAAAAAAATTAATGATTGTTTAATGTAAGTTAAATAGTAGTAAGAGAAATTTTATGTATTTACCCAGGTAGTTACCATATTAATGCTTTTCATTCTTATGTGTAGTTCCATCTGGTAGCATTTTCCTTCCATCTGAACTTCCATTAATATTTTTTGTAGAGTACTCGGCTGGTGATAAATTCTTTCAGCTTTTCTGTGTCTTAAAAAAAATGACTTTTTTTTTTTCTTTCTTTTTGAGACAGAGTTTTGCTCTGTTGCCCAGGCTAGAGTATAGTGGCGCCATCTCGGCTCCCTGCAACCTCCGCCTCCTGGATTCAAGCCTCCTGGATTCAAGTGATTCTCCTCCCTCACCCTCCTAAGTAGCTGGGATTACAGACATGAGCCACCATGCCTGGCTAATTTTTGTATCTGTAGTAGAGACAGGGTTTCAGCATGTTGGCCAGGCTGGTCACAAACCCCTTACCTCAGGTGATCCACCCACCTCGGCCTTCCAAAGTGCTAGGATTATAGGCATGAGCCACCGTGCCCAGTCAAAAAATGATTTTTTATACCTTAATTTTTGAGAAATATTTCATGTCTTGCTTTAAGATTGGTTAAGTGTAGTCAGAGTAATCTTTAGTCTAGTCCTAATTATTCGTCACTAAGTCAATCTTCTGAGTGTTCTATGTAATGCCCTATATAAAACTTCCAGAATGGAAGATTTTCCACTCTGCCAAGGACAAAATAAAATATTCCCACTGCTGTCTTCTCTAATCTTAATTTCTTCAGGTGATTCTTCCTTCAGCTTTGTGTAGTTTCCTCACATACATGTGTTGATCAGTTCTTTCCTGAATTCTTGAAAAGGATTTTTGGCAGATTTTAGCAATTCTCTTTCTGTGCAGCTATCTTCTCTCCTATATCTTACTGTATGCCTAGAAATTCTCCATGCTGTGACTGGGCAATGTATTTCCTGTCTCTCAGGTGTCACTGCCTCTCATTGCTTGACATCTATCTTAAGAAAGCTATTATTTCGTATATTTTTGTCAACACGCTTAGTTGTTTTAAGTGGGAGACAAATCTAGTCTTGGTCACCCCATATTGGCTGGAAGCTGAAGTCTTAAAGGTCTTAAGAATGAGAGTGCCATGATAGAATATGCATTTGAGAATATAATTCTCACTGTTATGTGCAAATTGATTGGAAATGGAGGGTTGCAGCTAAGAGATTATTTAAATAGTCCAGACAACATGTTTCAGACAAGGATGATATCAGTGGGTTTGAACACAATTTGAGAAATATTTCAAAATTATAATTGATGAAATCTGATAGTTGATGGTTTAAAGGCTGATAATATATGCCTTTGTGTTATTGGATGATGGTTATATGATTATCCAATGACTGAAACATCAGAAAGGGGCAAACTTGGGGCTGCTCAAGTTTGATGGGGGAAATGACTTACTAAATTTTAGATTTGTTAATTTTGTAGTAGCTATCAGAGAGGCAACTGGAGGCATTTAGTAAACAGTTGGCAATATGTGTTTAAAGCTCAAAAGAAAGGAAAAAGACACATCAGTTGAAGATAAAAATATAAATGGTTTCTTTAGCACTTAGAGCAGATGAAATCAAACGGGGAGAGTTGTATAGGCAGAAGAGAAGTAAGCCTGAAAATATAAGCATATAAGAGACAGAGAAAGGAAGAAGAAAGAAAAAGAGGAATCTGTAATGTACTATAAGGCAAGAACTATTTAGAATTCCATTAATCAAAGCGAGTGGGAAAATGGCTCAGGGAAATAATTAATACAGTGATATAGTAAAAAATACTGTGATACAGGAAAAATACAGTAAAGTTTTACTACTTCCTTTTCTATTCAAACAAATGTAAATGAATAATAAAATTTTTTTTAATTTTTTAAAAAAAATCTCAAATCTCATGAATAATCAAATACATGTTTAAACAATGTTTTCATTGAATTAGTAAATATTGTGTAAAATATTAAGAGAAAAAGAAAATACATGTTAGAAATGGTCAATGCACAGATATTTAAAATGGAGTTTGGTACAATGTTTGTAGAAAGCAATTTGATAATGCAATTTGACCCAATTATATGTATTTAATATATATTTATTATAATGCTATTCATTTCAGAAAAATGTAGCAACAACAGAAAATTTACACAAAAAGGGAAATCATAAGTTAGTAATGCCATCTTCATATAAAAACATTATATAATTTTTAATACTTATGATAATGAAGTTTTTAATAACAGGGATGTAATTTTGATATGAGTTTAAGTGATAATTTTAAGTACAATATATTTTCAAATATCTAAAAATACATTGGTGAAAAGACTAGCTTCGAATACTTTGAGGAATTAATTGGATCATTAGGTTATTCTTTTTATTGAAATAATTAAATGAGATGGTTTTATTTTTTATTAGGTTATTCTTAAAAAATACTATGAATGAGTAAATTTGGGGTATCCACCATGTTAGGCAGTTAGAGTTTCACTTCTTTAAAACAGGAATAAAATTGTTGCACAGTTTACCTAATTGCCTTAAAGGGGGTTTTATGTTTGTCCGAATGACTACACAGGAGATCGTATTTTGTTGTTAAAGTCTACTACAAATATAACATTTTCAGTAAGAGCAAAAAACAGCTAAAGCCTTCTAGGAAAGGGTAAATACTGATAGATCAATTTCTCTGGCTCTTAGACAAATTTTAGACATGAAATGTCACTCGGAACATTAGTAAGAAACTAAGAAACATATTCTTTTTAAAAATCTCTAGAGTATTTTTAAAATATGCAAAGCTTCTGAAAGAGTAATTATTCACTAGGCTAATATATGCACCAAAGGGCTGAATTAAAATTGTATTTAATTGTAACTATTTAATAGCTATAGTATAGACTCATATCAATTTTAAAGGTCAAATTATTCCTTCTAATCTTCATGACATATAGTGAAGTCTGTGTTTTAACACTTTACCGGATATACGCCAGCAAAATATGCACTCCTAAGTGTGTGCAAAAAGAATAATTATATGTGCTGTTATGAAAGGAAACACTGAATTCAAATTCTGAGCATTAATTCTAAATTACATTTTTTTCTAATTTTATATTAAACAAACTTTTATGCACATACTGTGTGCCAAGAACTGTTCTAGACTCTGGGATGTCAAGGGGAAAGTCAGAGTGCACAGACTGAAAGAGAAAGATATTAACAATTTAATCTACCACAAAGGTACATATAGGGTATCTTGGGAACATAGAAGAGGGATATTTAATCAGAGTGGGAAGTAAGAGGAGGGGAGAGATCAGGAAAAGTATTTTGAGAGTTTAAGATATCTGAACTGAGTTCGTAAGGAGTCATAGGATTTAGCCTGGTAATGATGGAAAAGGGCAGCAGGCAGAGGAAACAGTCTGAGCAAAAGAAGCTAAAAAAAATGAAATGAAATAAAATAGGATGGCATATTGGTCGTGCAGGTCATGACCTGCTTCATGGTCATACAACCTGTGCAGTCACCTAAGTCCTGTGCTTAGAAGAACCCCACACTTAGTTAAATGCTCTCTTGTCATCTTCTTAAAATTCTTAGTAATATTTGAACAAGGTGTCTGAATTTTCATTTTGCACTAGGCCCCACAAAATATGTGATCAGTCCTGGCTGGAACATAAATTAGCATGAGCAGTAGTGAGAAAGGCCCCGGGAGGCCAGCTTATGTCACAGCCTCAATGACGTGGTTTAGAGTTTGAGTTTGCCTCAAAGTCCTAGCAGCCTCTAAAAAGAATTTAAGCTGAAGGTGTCAGTTGTGTATTTTGTAGCAAAAACATTGATTGTACAATACAGAATGAATCAAATGGGGACAAGTCTGGAGATAGAGAAACAATGATGAAGTTACTGCAGTAATCTGGAAAGGAATTATTAGGATAGGAACTCAGGAATGGCAATGAACACGAGAAGATACCAGGATTTCCAGAGATATTTAAGGTGTAATTAAAGGACTCAGTGACCAACAAAATGAGTGAGAAGGAAGAGTCAGGAATTATTTTAGACCATGCCATTTACTAAAACGGAATATTCTTGAAGAGGCAGGCTTTTTTTTCTGTATTCCAGTTTTTTTTTTTTTCTGTATTCCAGTTTTCCATACAGTATATGAGTGAGGCAGGCCTACCTATATGATGTGATCTGGGAGGCTGTAAATGTTTTCTTCATTCAGTCTACCCTTAGAGGGGTAGATGACTGCTAGTGCCATTTAATCACTATCCTTTGGATTAAGGCATTGGAAAAGAGGGCTTCTGGAAGACTACAGACATATTACCTGATGGTGATAATCATCAACCTTCAATTACTTGTAGAGAGGAGGGTCTTTATGTGGGGAGGAGTAGCAAGCATAATTGTGCTGTATGATAGCTTGGGTGGTCAGAGTTGGAGAGGGCATTTAAAAGAAAAGCACATCAAAAACTAGTTTTACCTCCTTATTTGTATAACAAGGTGGGTCTCCATAGAACGGGTTTATAAAGAAAATGATGCAAAGGACCATTTTAATTTTTCTAAATTAAATACACAGTAGCCAAATGATGTTAATATGTAATACAAACAGAAACTTTGACAGCTTTAGCATTCTTTTAGGACATTTGTATCTTGGTTTTGATTGTAACATAAAATCCTTAAGTATTTGGCTGCTCTGAGAAATACAGTATAAAGAATCACCAATTAACAAACCTTTATTCAGAGAATTAATAGAAGCACTCTGCAAAATATTAATAATTTATGCATTATGAATCCAGACTAACACACAGACATTCACACATATTCATCACAAACCTTTTCCTTTGAGGGAGTTTCATGAACAAATTCTCAAGAAAGTAAAACAACAAGAAAAAGACAACAAGATAGGAAAAAAGGAGAGAATAATAAACACAGAAGAAATGGATTCTAAAACTGAAAGTAGGAATTGAAAACAGACACAACAGAGATATCTAAAGGGAGTGAATTACCAAATAATAAATACAAAGGAATTGCTAGAACTGAAGGGAAAAAGTTTCCAAGTTGAAAGTGCTCATCAAGTGTCTAGCAAAAGGAATGAGAAAACGCACAAACAGCAACATACATCATCAAGAAATTTGAGAACACTGTAGACAAAGAGAAGATTCTAAAATCTGAAACAGACAGAAATAAAGATGAGAGAGGATGAGAAAGAGGGAGAGAATAAGAGAGAGAAGGAAAGAGATGGAGAAAGTGAGTTGGGGAGAGAGACAGATTATATATGCAAAGTGCCTAGAATTTGCACAGCATCAAATTTATAATGGTAAAGATGGAAGCTAAATGAATACAGAGCAATGCTTTCAAACTTCTGAGGAAAAATATTTCAACATAAGATTGTACGTGTAGCCCAAAAAATCAAGAGGGAGGATAGAATAAACACATTTCAGTCATAAAATTTCTCCATATTTCACCACCCATGCTTTTTCACATAGCACCTGGAGTGAACCAAGCGAGGAAAATATTAGAATACAGGAAAAGAGGGAGAGGGAATCCCCAAGAAGACTGTAAATAGATATCCAAGGTTAATTAGGTTTCCACAGTTCTAGGAAACAGTCAATCCATATTTTATTAGGAGAAAGAAAGGCTCCAGAAGGGTTGTTTCAAAGAAAAAAAAAAAAGATGAAATGGTTAGATTAGTCAGCATATTTAAACATATCAGGATGATTTATACCCATGATAGAGAATTTGTGGATATGTTAGTGCCAAGTAATTAGAAAACAAAGCAACCAAAAATGAATCAATGATTAACTCCAAGAAAAAAAAAAAGATTATACAAAAAGTAAATGTATATTATCTGGTTTACCTGTGAATAATATTTACACGGATATAATGATGTACATATTGAGTAGTTATCAAGCTAAAACTTATAAAGATATAAGTTTTGGAGAAGGGAGGAAAGCCTGTGTAGTTGGAGGAAGCTACCATAGTGGGAGTTCAACAATTAGATGTGAAACTGGGGGGAAAAAAACCCATAAAATGCAGCATAAATATTTTATTTAGCAATATGAACGTAAATATCAAAACGAGCAGCCAAATAATTGCAAGTGGTTGTCTCTGGGAAGATTATGCCTTTAAACTAATTGATAGAAATTAAAATTTTAGGGGTGCTGTTGGGACAGTTCTAGATACGTTTGCCATGCAGAAGGAACAGTATGAGCAGGGACAAAAAGTTTGATGGTAAATGGTATAATCAGTCACTGTCAAGTAATACAGTGTGGTCTAAACAAAGATCTGGAGAGGGAAAATAAGTAGTAAAACATGAGGCTGGAAATAGAGGTTGAGTGAGACAAGAACACTGATACATTTGAGTACTCTGTGAAAGGGTTTGGACCTTAATTTCTGGCTTTGGTGTTTATTTCTCTCAAAATTGCCTATGCATCTGCCAGAAGAAACTCCAGAAGCCATGTTTCTGCTAATTAATCCTGTAGCGGACTATTGAAAGGTGAACAGCTGACACACACACACACACACACACACACATATATATATATATGGAAAGTGTATATATATATGGAAAGTGTATATATATATACACACACACATATATATATGTATATGTAAATTATTTTGTCTTAGGAATCCATAATTTTAAATTCAGAAACACAGGGGTAGGAGTTATTTGTAACTGAGTCACATTACTTGCAGTATTTAGAGGGAAGTTTTAAAAAGTAACACTCATTATATTCCCAGAGAAGTTCTGATTTTTGTGGTTCCCAAAGTCTTAGTTGCTTGACTGTGCTCTGAATTTCTTGAGATAGACATACTCCATTAATTAACATTCACGTTGTGTTTTAGCTCTCAAAATGTTTCTGTTATTTATATCTTAATGAATGCCCAGGCAATTGAGAACACCCATAAACTATTCTCCCTCAAAATGCAACATAAATATATTTATCAATTTTTATTTATTTATAATTTTATTTATAAATATGTAAATATTTATACAAGTGCAGAACGTATAGGTTTGTTACATACATGTGCCATGGTGGTTTGCTGCACCTATCAATCTGTCATCTAGGTTTTTAGCCCAGGATGCATTAGGTATTTGTCCTAATGCTCTCCCAACCCTTGCTCCCAACCCCTGGACTGACCTCAGTGTGTGTTGTTTGCCTCCCTGTGTCCATGTGTTCTCATTGTTCAACTTCCACTTATGAGTGAGAACATGCAGTTTGGCTTTCTGTTCCTGTGTTAGTTTGCTGAGGATGATGGCTTCCAGCTTCATCCATGTCCCTGTAAAGGACATATCTCATTCCTTTTTATGGCTACATAGCATTCCATGGTGTATATGTGCCACATTTTCATTATCTGGTCTATCCTTGATGGGTATTTGTGTTGGATGCATGTCTTTGTTATTGTAAATAGTGTTGCAATAAACATACATGGACAAGTGTCTTTATGGTAGACTGATTTATATTCTTTTGAGTATATACCCAGTAGTAGGATTGCTGGGTCAAATGGTATTTCTGGTTCCAGATCCTTGAGGAATCACCACACTGTCTTCTACAATGGTTAAACAAATTTACACTCCCACCAACAGTGTAAAAGTGTTCCTATTTCTCCACAGCCTCACCAGCAACTATTGTTTGTTGACTTTTTGATAATCACCACTCTGACTGGCATGAGATGGTATCTCATTGTGGTTTTGATTTGCATTTCTCTAATGATCAGTGATGTAAAACAAACTAAAAGTGGGCAAAGGAAATAACAGAGACTTCCAAAAAGAAAACATTTATGTGGCCAACAAGCATATTAAAAAAAACAAATAAACACTGAACACAATTAAAGATGATATTCCCTTCAGGGCTAGCGTTTTCAGCAGGCTAGTAGTCCCTTGAAACAACTTTTCAATCTTTGGAATCATCCAAGTTAAAACAAGATGACCACTTGATGGGAATGCCAGAGAGGAGTTCCTCAGGAGGAAATTCCTTTAAAGGATCCTTAGACTTTCACTCTTTTCATGGGTCTACTTCTCAGGGATTGTGGCACATTAATACTTGAAATGTTTTGGGGATTTCACTGTCTACTTTCCCTTCAAAAACAAATATCTCTGCCCATGGCACTGATAAGTGAACAGTAACCATATTTTGTAGCAAAATCTCCTGATTCTTTAATCATAGACTATCAGACGAAGGTTGTACAATTGACCCAAGTACAGTCAACTGGCAAGTCAACAAATTATTGTATGATCTCACATTTAAAATCCATAGACTGGTGTGGTAAGATATAATGAGGCAATCAGTTTCTTCTTTGGGGATTCTTAGATTAGGACTATTTATTTGAAAGAGAAGGCAACATTTGCATGGAGGCATCCCATGAGAAAGAATCCAGACTGGACTGGCCATCGTAATGCAAAGTCAAAATTTTGAAGGATCAGAATTTTGGAAAGTGAAAAACTCTTATTGATATAGAAAGGCCTAGAGCAGATTCACAGAGAAAAGCAGAGATGCTAAAATAGGGTAACAGAGAGACACTGAGCATCCAGTCCCTGGGACTGCCCCAGTCCCTGTTAATGCTTAGTTTCCAAATCATTGGTATTTGTAGAATAAACTTTCATGGACCTAGTGTTAGAAGATGTTTGTTCCCTGCAAACAAATGAGCCACTAACGTTAAGCAACCAAAGACTCTATTAGCTTTTAACGTAACCTGTGTTCATTTGCTCACATGCATGCGGTGGGCAAGGTTGGCAGCACAGTGGCCAAGGATGATGAATATTGCTTTGATTATTTGGAGTTAGCAGTGCATTTGATGAAAAAGTTAACATGCTAGTTTTGCCTGGCAGTAGATTATTAAGAGCAATTAGCTAAAACAATCAGAGCACATATTCCGAAATCAGCCTGTCTCATAAAAAATGGTCAATGAAGTAAGCTCCTTAATCAATTAAACAAAACAAACAAGAAACCTTGCTTTCACTAGACAGAGTAAAAAAAAACAAAAAAAAATGAGGAATATTAGAAATGGACTTTAAAAAGAAGAGTTAATAATAAAAATCAATATATTTGTTTTAGAATAGCAAAGCACCATTAAAATTAAAAGTCTGAAGTCTGGGTTTGCATAAATAAAATAAGTGTATTCAAATCTGTAATCTTTATTATTTCACATCTTAGACATATTAGGAATGGGCTTGTTTGGGATCTCATGAAAGATTTGTCTGTTTCTGAAACACCAAGAGGCAAGCACTCAGGCAAGAACTAGCTAAAGGACGGCTTAAAGTAGGGAAGAACAAGAAAACCATAAGCACAAGTTATATAATGTGCAGTAACAGGGTTGACTCATTATTTCTCTAGTGAGCTACTGAGCTATGTGGTTTAATATGCCTCCATGATGGACAAGGCCTGAATGCCTCCATGATGGACAAGGCCTGAATGCTTGGGGGAACTATGCAAGGGACCTAGGAAGGCATTAGCAATCTATCTTTCCAGTCTTATTTCTCATTAATTCTACTCCAGTAGAGCTTGTTTGTAAACTGTCAAATATCATTGGCTGTTAAATGCTTTTGTACATATTCTTCTGACCGTCTGGAATTCTCTCTTCTTTCTCTCTATATAAATTCTACATTTTTTAAAAAGCCAAGCTCAACACTTACCTCTTCTATAATGCTTTCCTAGTCCACTGGGATTAAATGGAATTTATTTACTTCTAATCCTTACAGAACTTACTGTTCCTACCTCTGTCTTGAAAATTGCATTCATTCTCGAAGCATTGTTTTGTTGGTTTTAAAAGTAGATTATCTGTTGAATAATTATTTGACTTCATAAGGTAAGGTTGGCTTTATCTCTATAACATAATTATAAGCTTTCTTTGTGATACTAGGTCTTAAACATTAGTGTTAATTCAAAAGCCACTACCATGAAAGAAAGTGACACATCATCTAACTCCACCACTTTCAATATTCTTCTGAACCTACCAAGAAAAGGTCTCCAGGTTACAGAAAACATGCCTAAATCTGTGATCCTGTAGACTATGGTTCAATGTAAGTATTTATTAATCATCTAAGTAGTAATTAGCAAATGTACTTCCCCATGGTATCATTTGACTTGTTTCTCTATCCCCTGTATTTTCTGTATACTGGGGATAAGATTTAAAGTCTTGAATATTATACATGTATACACATTTATATATCCACATATTTGAGATATTATATATGTATACAATACATCATAGACAATGCTGAATTGTTCATATTACCTCACATCAGGAGACATATAAGGTTTTATTGTATTATCTTTATTCTGCTAAAATTAATCAGTGAGTTCAGCCAGTAACAGCCCATTCTCTTTATTGTCAGATTCCCCAGTACAGGCTGACCTGACATATGTTTGCCTGGAATCGCACCAGTTTATGCCTGTTTCCTGGCATAATTATCAATAGTGCATCCTGTTTTTCTTACAAAGTATCTCTATTTAGACAATAGATTACCCATCAACCTCGATATTGATGGTGATTACCTTAGTCAGTTATTTCATTAGAGATTGCAAAGTGTTTTTCTAATTCTATCATAATTCTACATTTATTAACTGAATTATTTCTATACAGTATTCTTTTCCATACCTACAGGACTTTTGGGACACCCTGAAATACAATTTACTTCAGAATGGCAAGGTAAATGCCTAATTCTTTCCCTTCAGTGATAATTTTCAGAATATTGACTTGGTGCCCAGACAAGCTCTAATGTTATCGAATATCTCAAGAGTTTTGATTGTTCCTCTCTCTTTAAAATATTAAGAATGCATGGCTTTTAATATCTTAAATGTGTTTTAGTCAATCATAGTTATTATTGATTATTTAATTGTCTCACCTTTGGATAGTGAAAGTCCACTCAAGCTGGCTCATGTGTCATTTTGACAATGCCTCATTTTCCTTTCACAGTTTTCTTATTTCGTGGCACACAACGTTGCAGATCTATCTTCTATTTCTTCTCGCAGATCTGAAATCAAGCATTTCCCAGAAGTAGTGATTAAGTGCATAACTCAGAAGAGAGTTTCAGCAAACCTCTCCCCTCTTTCCCCCAAAATATTAGCAGGAAATAGCCTGTAAGGAAAAAGAAAAAGTTGACCCTTTAGTTATATCAGCACCTGGCAGTGACTGTGTATACAGTGAGAAAGCAGCAACAGAGGTAAAAAGCAGTATAGATCTGATCTGTGTATTCAAGAAGTTTATAGTTTAGAAGGAAAATCAGACTTCTGTCAGTAACTGTAGGTGAATATAGTGTATTATTATCAGCTCTTCCACATGGCAAAATTAAACAATATCTGCTTAATTCAAATGGATATAAATAGCATGCACCAATGTTTTGACTTCCTATTAATTGACTTAATAATCATTTTTGCCTAAACGTATGGCTTTGATAATCCCCTGGCTGAAAAATCTAGTAGAGGGATTTATAGTTTTCCTTTAATCAAATGAGAAAATTTGTATATTAATTAACCTTCTTTGTGATTTTATTATTCCTATAAATATTCACAAAGAAGCTACCAGTTCACATAGAAGAAGTCAGATGTCTCAGTCTTCTCAGAAATATAAACAACTGCCTTTCCTTCTCCTCAAAAACACTACTGAGACAAGAATTTCACCTACTACACTTTTATGAAATCTCAGATGAAAAACTTCAGGAGCCGCAGTGGCTCAGGCCTGTTGCCGTGGCGCATGAGGAGGCGAGGCTAGGCATTCGAGGCCAGCCTGGGCAACATAGAAACCTCTCATCTATATACAAAAACAAAAAAAGCAACTTCAGAAATAATTATTTTTTAACATTTAGAAAAACAAGAGAATGGTTGCTTCTTCAGTAAATTTTCAGTTGCAATGCTGCACAGCTTTGCAGATGTCAATGCTTTGTCATATGGGAAAAATCTGCTAAGTAACAAGGAATGGCTTCAACTTGTTAAGAGTTCAAATATGCTCTCATATTTGCCATGTGAGTACCAGACTCTGAGCCCTGGACTCCCCAGCTCAGAGGCAAAATCCCTCTTAATCTAAGAGAGGTATTTAAGTGGCTATAGGAACTGGCTTGGGGAGGATTTGAATATGACAGAGATTATTACAGGGCTAGTCTCTTTTATCAGTCTTAAGTTTCAAGTTGTTTTATATTAATTCTTTGCTCTTCCTCTTACCATTTTCCTAGAAACATGAACAAAATAACCAATACAAGTGATACAGGCAATAAATAAAAGCTAGAGTTAATAAAGAAAATGTATGATTGACTTTGTGAGTTAGTACATTTTAAACAGTTACCTCTCCCAAGTCAGATAGTATTTTGTTCATTCAATTAATTCTCTCATCTATTCATTCTGATATACCATGTATCTACTCTAAAAATATTTAATGATAACTTAGTAAGTTTCATCAGGTGCTATACTTGGCATTGAGAATGGAAAACTTCATAATATGTGAGTCCTATCCTTGAGGCACTCATGGACATGTGTGATAGAGGTTTGTAAATAATTATAACATGGTTCAGATAATGTCAATGTTACTAGGAATGCTGAAAAAGGCCTTATAGAAAACTGGGTGTAAAAAATAAGTAGAAGTACCAGATTAAAAGGGCCTTTAGGCAGAGGAACCAGCAAATATCAAGTTATTTTGTAGGAAGCCATTAAGTAAACTTTTCATATTTCCTCAACTACTCCTGATTTCAATATTTATAACTATATCCCAACAAATCTGAGGTCATATATCCTGATTTTGTCTGAAAAATTAGAGTCACTTAATGAGAATGAGAGAGAGGGGAAGACAGAGAGAGAACCATTTTCCCTTTCATATATGATTTTAAAAACAAAAAGAGAAATAGTCATAAAAACAATTAAATTTAGAATTATTAAGGAGCATTTTCTTACAGAACAAATGATATGCAATTTAATGGTTATTTCACTCATTACTTGTTTTAAATCACAATCCTTGTTTTTCTTTTCCTTGGACGACAATGAAGGTGTTACTTGCTACTGAAGTCTACATCCTTCTTTCCCACCACTGTTTCCAGTAGCGTCTTTCAACTCTACACTAAGTGAGAGAAACAAATAAACAAACAAACAAAAAAAGAAACTCCATTATTCTTTTCCCTCACTGTACTTTACAAGCTATCTTTTTTTTTTTCAAAGAGAACTGAGATGTAACTCTACATTCTCTTATCTTTTTTGAAGTTTAAAATTTGTGTTAGCCCCAAATTTAAAATGCCTACCAGTTCTAAGATTTAGAGACATGCATATAAACTTTCTTAGTGTCTTTAATTATAAAATAAAGATTTTTGTTTTCTTATAAAGCTGACAAGTCATGCATATCATCGTAAGTTGATTTCTCCCTCTTCTCTTAATTTTTGCAGGACATGAAATCTGCATTTAAGCTTTCTGTAGCAACCTGCATTTTTCTGACCAATTGCCTGCAGATTAAAGTTTATGTCAAAAATCATTTTTTGAAATAATTATTTTTTCCAGAATGATATTTAAAGGAAAAATTTCAATAGGCACAATAATATGTTAAACATGCTTGATTGGTCTTTAAGGCATAAAGTTGCAATATGGGAACTCTGGTGGTAATTTTTAAAATAGGAAAGAGTTCTAAAATTTATTTAGAAATGACAGCATTATTGAAAAAAATAGACTTTTTACAATGTGATTTTAAAGGGCATTGTTTAATATTTATTTAAAGAATGAAGTTTGAATCTTTTTGCACTTTATGAAGTGAAGGCATGATTCTCATTCAAACTAGTTACTTGAGTTTTTGACATTTATTTATTCTGCAATTTAGGGAAGATATATATAATTGATCATTATTCTAAAATTTTTCTATAAGTCAAGTTAATTTTGATATTTCAGAAGGAAGCATTATTGAGTGAAAAGAATGTAATCTATGGAGTTATGCAGCCCTGAGATTTTTATCCTATTTCCTATACTTACTGAATTGAGTATTAGTTTCTTCATTTTTTTTTTTTTTAATTGAAGAATATAGTTACTCTTCATAGGGGACAATTTTTAACATTTTTATTTTTAGTGTCTGATATCTAACCCCAAACCCCTTGTTTGAAATACTTATTTGTGGTAGAGACTTATTCTCCCTGCCCTTAAGGACGCTGGTATGCCACAGTTTGCCTGTATTATAGTTTGTACCCTGGTTCATCAGTTCCCAAGCTCTTATACCACACCCAAGAAAAATGAGGATACACTGGACATTGAAGTGTGAGGAGTGTAGAGAAGAATTTTATTGAGCAAAGGAACAGCTGTCAGCAGAGAGGGGACGAGGGGTGGTTCCCCACCCCTGTAGTAGGGTGGTTCTCTCCTCCGCCTGTAGCTGGGTCCAGGGCTTTTTATGGGCTCAGAATAGCCGAAGGGCAAGCCATAGGTAGTATTGGAAAAGGCAACTTTCGACTGGTTAAAAAGCATTATTCAGAAAGAATCAACTGGGGAAGGGCGGGCAAACAGAAACAGAAGTCCTTACTCTGGGTTGCAGGTTTCACCCAGGACCAGCAGTCCAGTCTTTCAGCCTTCAGGCTGTTTTTGCCTTAGAGGTGGGGTTTCACCCGAGACCCACCCCTATCTGCCTAGCCATTTGGCTGCCTCCTGTTGCTATCACTTGGACTCTGGACACCCACCTCCTTGTTCTTTACAATTTTCCAAAAACTGACCTTCAGATAACCAGTCAATTGTGAGCCTTCAGTAGCATACTACAATACATTTCTGCTCTTCTAAGACAACGTAGGTCAATTTCTGTTCACTCTTGCTTGCAAGCAAACACCCTGACTTGAACACCTACTGTAAAAGGTTGAATAATGACCACTGAAACATATCAAGTCCTAATCCTTAGAACTGTGAATAGTATTTGGAAGAAGAGTCTTTGCATATATAATTAAGGTAAGGATTTAGAGATGAGGGAATTGATCACATGTGTCCTTGGAACACAGAGGAAGAGAAAAACATGCACAGAGGAGAAGGTCATGTGAAAATGGAAACAGAGACTGAAATTATGCACCCATAAGCCAAGGAATGATGAAGCGAAAAGCAGGAAAGGAATCTCTCCTACAGCCTATGGAGCAGTGCCAACAGTTGATATTAAGTTTTTGGCCTATAGAACCAATGGAATAAAGTTTTATTGTTTTAAGCCACAGGAGGTAATTCGTTGCAACAGCCACAGAAAAGAATATACCTTCCTTACACATTTTAATGAATATTGGATAGAATCTATCATCTATATATCTCTCTACCTAGCCATCTATCATAAAAATTTATGTTAGTATCTTTTACATAATGTGGCTAAGATGAATAAATTGATAGGTAAATGATGCCATTATAGGTTGATGCAAAAGTAATTGCAGTTTTGCCATTGAAAATAATGGTGAACACCACATTACTTTTGCACCAACCTAATGTTATTATTATTACTATTATTACTGCTGTTATTAATTATGTAATTAATAGATGTCTATAATGTGTCAGACACTATACCAGGACCTATACATAGGCCTTGTCTCTGTCTCCAAGAAACTCATTTGTGAGGCAGAGATTTCAGAGCTCAGTCTTCATCAGACACAGCATGGAGAGCAAACGCCCAATACAGGGAGAGAAAAATGGCATTCACCAAAGCACAGACATGCCGTTTTTGCTATGACCTGGGAAAGGCAAGTAATTCAGTGTGCCTACAGTAAGAAAGAGAGAGAGAGAAAACAGAGAGAAAGAGAGTTACCTAACATCATTTTGCACAAATAATGCCCTCTAGGGGCATTTCTTTCTCTAAAATTAATGTGTTTCAAACACTTAACTGTTTAAACCACTCAAGCTTAGGCTTTTTTTTTCATTTGTGATACAAAGAAAATAATATGAAACTCATAGGTTTGTTCTGAATTTTACATGAGTTAGTGTATTTCACATAAATTATTTCATTTATTAGAGAGAACAAAATTATAAGGCAATATTATTAAATACACATTTAAAGACAAAAAAAAAAGTTAAGTCAAAGTGATAGTAAGAAATAAAGCAAGCTACTCCAGCAATTCATTCAGAGACTAAACTCCTAAATTTGATATTATATGACCATAGACACAACAATTAGGAACCAAAACAAAGTCTCTTTGGCCTAAGGACAAAAGGTTTTTCACACTAGATTCTGGTCATTCAGATCTAACCAGGATAATGGAACCTGGAAGTTGGGGAAGTAAATAGGTGATTTTTAAACAGGGTTGATCTAAGAAGGCAGGATTTTTCTAAATCTCATTGAGACTTTGATAAAGCTTCTCAGATTGAGCATCTTTATTTATTTCACCTCTTTTCCAAAGTCTCACTGAAATAGGAGTAAATGAATATGAAAATTAGAAATCCTACAGATGATGAGAGGAGAAAACAGCAGGTAAAAGCTTCTGGATTATGGAAAGCATATTTAGGAATGTATGAATGGTAACTGATTTTAGCAAAGAAAGAAAAACCTAAGTGATTGGGAATGGGGCAAAGCCTGAGGTAGGGGAAATAGAACAAAGTGAGAGAATGGAGGCCAAACAAAGGGATTTCAAACAAAGAACCTGGAAAGGTGCAAGGAACAATGGTTCTATCTGTCTCTCAAGATTAGCATTTAAAGTGGGCTGAAATAGTAGGAACTCCATGTCCTCTCCTGTTACTGGTGATGCTTTGCCTTCGCCGAGGCAGAAGATGGACGTTCACTCCCTAAAGAAGTTGAACCTCAGGAGCAATTGACTCAGGGAAACCAGACGCACAGAAATAACTGTGGACAAGGATGAGTGTGATATTGGAAACAAGGAGATTATGTGAAATTCTGTACATGGAATAACAAGAAATTCACCTTTCCCTCATTCTCTCAGTCCTTAGATGTAGACATATCAACCTCAGTGTTGGATGGGGAGGCATAATTTAGATAAAAATGGATCGAATGGTAGTTTTGGTGATGAAAATATGAAAGATTTCTTTTACATCTATTTACTCAATAAAGTATGAAATATGAGGCAAGATCCTCAAGTAAAAGTAATAGGAATTGATCAGGATGATCAATCTTGAGAAGAAAAGAGTTATTAGGTAATCAGTTGAAGAGTGGAAATGAGAATACAGGAGGAAAAAGTAGAGGCTCATTCATGTGAGAAAGTGGTAGATTAATGAATCAAAGTCTCTAGGATAGTGCCCTAATCTTCGTTTCTAACATTATTCTCCAATAATAGAAACCAGGGCTCCTTGCAGAAATGTTCAATTCTAGGACTGCGGTAAGAAATATGTAACTGAAGCTTGGAGCATCTTGTATTGCTAGAAAGTAGGAAAGTGCTAGAAAATAAAATAACTACAAAGATGGCTTTCATGTCCCTTTGACATGAAAGCCAACTAAAAGAGCTTATAATGGCCAAGGTTGGAACAATTTGAGCAACAAAATAAATATGGTAGCTTTCAATTATAACCTCAAGTATAAAACAAATGTCCATGGGTCCACAGTGATGTAAACAAATGATTGAATAAATAAATGGGGAGAAGAGATAAATCTGTGATACAGAATTCCAAATAATTTATGTAGATACTCCACTTCTTACGGAGGTAGATTATAACTCTTTACCTCTCATGTGTGGGCTGTGCATAGTAACTGACTTCCAGATAATGCAGTATGGAAAAGGGGGACAAAGTAACTTTACAGTGAAGAAAACTAACAAGCATTACTCCAGCCAGGTGATCAAGATTAACATCAACAATGGTAAGTCATGCCGATAGTTACGTAATCTTGATATGATATGATAGGAATTTCAGTACATCTCTGTGGTCTTCCTCCCAGAAACCCACAACCTCAGTCAAATCATGAGAAAAACGACAGACAAATCCCCATTCTACAAAACACAAGACCAGTATTTTTTTTTAACCATCAAGGCAAGTCTGAGAAACTGTCACAGACAAGAAAAGCCTGAGGAAACATGATGGGTAAATGTCATCAAGGAAAGGAGTCTGTAAGGCATCTTGAAACAACAACAAAAAAAGAGTACTAGGTAAAAACTAAAGAAAATGGAATAGAGACTTCACTTAAAAACAAGGTGTCAATATTGTTCACTAATTGTGACAAAGTACCTGCACTAACATAAGAAGTCCGTTAATAATAGGAGAAACTAAACGTGGGACATCTGAGAACTCTCCATACTCTCTTCTGATATTTCTTTAGATCTAAACTATCCTAAAATTAAATAGTTTATTAAAAACAAATACAGAAAAGAAAAAAACTCTGCAGAGGTTGAATAATTGCTGGAATGGAATAGCCACACTAGGTAAGCTAGAAAGATGGGAGGTGGTGGTAGTATTCAGAGAAGTCAATATTTTAGAGGTGGTATATTTTTTAAGGATGACAGTATCAATAATATAATCCAGGGAGGGTGTCTGATGGATGTGGAGGTTACTGAGGACCAGAAAAGTGAAAAAAAAAAAAAAAAAAAAGTAAGAGGCTAAAACTAAGAGACTGTAATAACAAAATAACTCTTACAGATATTGAAGTTGTCTAGATAGTATCAGAAATAAAACAAGACCGGGCATCTTTGTTTCACTGCAGAATGATCTTAGAGAAGCTCTTTGACTGCAGAACACAGGATTCTACGAAGGTGAGCTTTTGCCCCTGAATGAAATGCTAATTCCTAATTAAAACTCAAATACGAGTAATAATTGATCCCTTTCTAAGTAACTCCAGTCAGCTTCAGAGGAAGGAAGACTAGTTTCACCAGAGTAACAGATTATCAAAAATAGCAGTGAAGTCAGCTGTTTTTCTCCATATGCTGAAAGACGAACATATGTCGGTGTTTGATATTCATTCAGCCTTTTGCAATATGGCAACAAATTCAAGCTCTAGCAGTCCAGAGAAAATCTTTTATATTTTATATTTTATTTTTTTGGTAGTTGTCTACAGAAGTAGAGTCATAGCATTTTGAAGGTCCTTTGAAATAGTTCTTTTAACTTTTTTCTCTGCGGCTTTGAGAAGTAACATAAAGTTGCAGAGTGCCAGATTAGATTTGTGTCAGCAAGTTTGAATACTATTTTATCTGTTTTCTGATACTTGTTTAATAATGTTTTAATAGTGCTTCAATTTTAAAGCATTTTATATTTTTCACGGGTTTGATATGTAACATTTACCGGAGGTAGGAAGAACAGATATTATTATCCCAATTTTACTAATGTGAAATGAGAAGCTGAGAGGAGGTAAATCACTTTCTTAATGTCAGCACAGCTATTAAGAGGCAGATTTAGACCTTAGAATTCACATGCTCCGATTTTAATCCAATGTTCTCCCTGAATTATGCCATACAACCCCTCATTACTACTGACTCACAAACCCTCACCCTCTTAAGTATCCATTTACTGTGTCTGTATTAGACCTCTTTTAAGTGTTTTGTTTTTTTTTTTTACAAAATTAACAAGCTATTTGGAAAATGTTATGTAACTTTCCATTTTAAGTCAATGCTACTAGTCTATATGCTTTATAAAACCAAGAACCAGATTTTTTGCTAGTAAATCCTTAGATTGAACCCTGTACCTGTACATAGCAGAACCTCAGTAAATATTGAATAAATAAATTAATACATTTTGAAGGATTTAAAAATTTTGAATATATTTATTTAGCAATGTAATTATGCCTCAGATATTTTGAGGCATTATATTTCCATTGGAGAGATAACAACACAGATTTCATATTTTTGATCAGCTTCCTCAGCTAGAAAATAAATTGTTTAATACTTTGGTATTCAATTTTATTATATAATAAAATAAAAATAGGTATTATATTATTTTATCAATGTTTGTGGTAGATTAAATTATTGACCCTAATTATTTGCTCTTCCTTATATCTATTCTTTTTGTCCTTCAACTTTGCAATGACAAAAATGTTGCTCCCCTAAAAAGGGTCTTTTGATTTTGGGCTCAGCCATGTGGCTGTTTTGGCCAATGGCATGTAAGCAGAAATTGTACAAACAGAGCATTGGCATTGGTTTATACGACTGGGCATTCTTTCCTATGCATCCACCATTCTCCTGAGAACATGTTCTGGCTTGGTTGCCGGTCCCAGGAGGAGGATCCACTGCCAACATATAAGAGAGAAATATATGCCTATTGCTGTATGCCACTGAGATTTTGAGGTTCTTTGTTACGCAGCAATATTTAACTAACAACCTGCTTTATCCTAATTTAAAAGATCATTGTCAGTTACAGGAAACAGAAAGGGTGAAAAAAAAGGAGCTGAGGATGCTCTTTAGTCACTGTAATCTTTAACATTACTCTATTTGTCCCAAGCACTGCACTTTTGGTTCATGTAGACTTTTGACATCCTCAAAATTGTGTCACTATGTCCTTGGTTAACATATATGTCCTTCCACCTTATCTACAAGTCTTTACAAACCGTGAGTGCCTCAGATGTTTCTTCATAGATCTCCCACTTTTCTTCCTCATCAGAATCCAATTTGAGAATCTCCAATTTCTCTAGATCTATCTTCCCCTTATAGGTTTGTGGTTTCTATGAACCTTATGATACTTGTTACTCTGTTTTCTAGGACATCTGTTCCAAAATCTAGCTAACACAAGATTGACCTGGGAAACCTTTCATTCAGACAATTGGACTCTCCATCCCCATTGATTCTCTGGCAGTGGGATTAGGGTATCTGCATTTAAAAATTTCTCCTGAAAAACTTATCTTACAATAAGCATTCACAATAAACATCTGAGCTAGTTTTCATTTTCTTAGCTATTAAGGACCATACTTTCCCCCCAAATATTACCTTCATTTCCACTTTACTAACCAGTTCTTTCTTGTTTAGCAGAAAGGAAACCAGAAAAGCATGTTTCTGTATTTCTCTCACAAACTTCAGAAAGCAAAACTTGTCAATGAAGCAAGGCAAAAAATAATAGAAACTACTTTGGACTGAGTATCTCTAGTAAATATGTAGCTGACTGATGTCTTCCGTTACTGTTTTATCTACCTTCTGTGAGGTGTTTTTAAAATTATAATTATTTTAATTAGAAAAGAAGTACCCATATTGTCTCTCTAATTAGGCATTAAAATATCCTTTCTGAAACCTTTTTATTTCTACTGTTTCTACTCCCTAGTTTATGGGTTTTCAAAAAGATATACCAGGTTTGTTAGAAAATTTTTATCTTTGAAATTAATTTAATCTTTCAAATATACATTAAAACTAAGAGAGGCCGGGCGTGGTGGCTCAAGCCTGTAATCCCAGCACTTTGGGAGGCCGAGACGGGCGGATCACGAGGTCAGGAGATCGAGACCATCCTGGCTAACACGGTGAAACCCCGTTTCTACTAAAAAAAAAAAAAAAAATACAAAAAACTAGCCAGGCGAGCTGGCAGGCGCCTGTAGTCCCAGCTACTCGGGAGTCTGAGGCAGGAGAATGGCGTGAACCCGGGAGGCGGAGCTTGCAGTGAGCTGAGATCTGGCCACTGCACTCCAGCCTGGGCGACAGAGCGAGACTCCGTCTCAAAAAAAAAAAAAAAAAAAAAACTCAGAGAAATTAAACACCATTTACAGATGAGTACACTGAGTCTTAGAGGGTTGTTAGTTACTTGCTCGAAGTTGTATAATGTATAAATAGCAGAAGTAGGTTTAAATCAAAGCCAGTTAAAAGCCCGTGATCTATCATACCACATTGCCTAAATGCTAAATTAAGCTGAAATTACATTTGAATTTTCTCCTTAGTCTTCAAGATCAACTGTTTAATTTCAAATGCCTTTAGAAACGCTTACAAATGCTATACAATTTTCATGATTCCTAGAAAAAAAATTATTGGAATCTTCCAGCTGAAATACATAAAATAACAGTTTGAAAAGAGCAGCAGGCAAATAAAGGCTGCTGGTAGAAAAAAAAAAAATCCCAGAAATAGGCTGACCCTGTATTTCTTCCTTCTTTTAGTCACCCTCACAATTTAATTATTGCTACACAACCTCAGGGGTATATTCGCCAATTTGACACAGTTGCTATTTGTGTTAACAGTCAAGATGAATGGCAGGTGGACTAAAATGTAGGAAAAAGGATACCCTTGAAAATGTTTAGTTCCAGTTTTCTCTAGTAGGCTCTGAAGTTCTAACATTTAGAAAATATCACATTCAAATATTCAAGAAAAAATAGTTATTGAGAGGGAAGAAAAACTAAATAAAGACTTTTCTAAACTCCTTGCCTTTTTCTCTTGGTTTATTCTTTTGAAAAGACCAACCAGGACTCCATTAAAAATATTCATTGCTTAGAAATATCCTAGGAACTCATTGATTTAGTCCAGGCATTATCATTCTGGTGGGTTATATGTTTTCCCAACTATTCATGCAGCTCTAGTTTCTTCTTTTGCCTGATTCTTTCTACCTTTGGTTCATTACCCACCTCATTAAAATTTCCATCAAGGAAGGATACCTAATTCAATCCCATCACTTATTAACTGCTCTTGCAGGGGCTGCATGTGTTGGCAAATTCAAAGCAGTGGTTAAGGGGTGGATTGAGCCTAGCCTCTATTTTCCTGTTTCATTATCAACTGAGGAGCAGCAAATGCTCTTTGAGTGAACATTGTATTCAAGGTAGTCTATTAAGAACAACTGGATTTCCAGATTTCTCTGACCATAAGGAGCTTGTGATAAGGGATAGAGGAGGCTGGATTTTATGCACAGGGCAATCAAAAAGGGGACAGTTATAACAGATGTGCTTATACATTTGCATTTGAACATGTGCTTTGCACACAAATAAATACTATCCGAGTTAATGGACATGCATGAGGATAGATGTACTGAAAAGAATTACTTTTACACTGATGCTAGCAACATAAATGGAATAAAATGTTTATTGTATCAAAGCTATTATCAGACAAGGGAGATTTAACAAATGAGAGAGAGATGGGTAGCTCAATCTCAAGACTGAGAATTAAGATCAATTCTCAGTCTCAGTAAACAGACTGAAAATGTCAGCAAGCTGATAGTTGATGTGTAATCACTGGGTCAACAAAGGGAGTCCAGCAAAAGTGACTAGTCATAAGAAACACATCCCTGTGGGTGATTTCACCCAGTGTACCCACATGACCTTTTGTCTTCAAGGGCTTTCAACGTGCAAATAGTGGCATCTGAAATCATTGTTATCACCAGAATAGATGAGCATTCTTTCTAACCAAAATATAGGATCGAAATTTAGAAAGGAATCTAGAGATTATCCAGTCCCAAACCCTACAAATTAGGAAACCAGTGCCATGTATGATGAAGAAACTTGCTAATCTTGACCCTTAGATTCTCCTGATTTCTTCCTGTCACCCTTTGCCAGAGCACTGAAAACATCTGCAGCTGTGATTATATAACCATTTTAATAATCTTTGAAATATCACGAAAAATGACATAGAACTCCAGGAGTAGAGATGGGTCAAATTTTTTATCAGTGAATTTGATACTGATCCTTGTCTAATCAGCTCTAAAAGTAGTAACCCGAGGTAATAGGATCCAGGATGAATTCACTAAATGTAATTCATTCAAACTAACCTTTTTTTTTTTTTATTTCTTCCAACTGTTCTTGTGGTAACGGAGAGCTTAAAAGAATACCTAAAATTGAGCAACATGTTCCATCAAGTTTCTCAAGAAGATAGAGAGGAAGGGAAACCCTCACGTACCACTGTTAGGAGAACCAATTTCTACAAGCATTCTAGAAACAACATTACTTTCACCCTACGCCACATGTCCTCCACATGCCCCTCTAGATTCACTGTGAGCCTCACCTTTCTTCAGCTTACCCTCTGCTCCCTGGGAGCTTGACCTCTATGGATTATATCAACAGAGTTCTTATGCATTCTGGTTTCCAGCTGGGCTGAGCCATTGAGAGTCCAGGCAGGAGACTGGAGAAAGAAGAAAAATCAAATATTTGGTTTCCCACCCTGCAGGATGGTCACACGGTGGTGATGTATCAGATGTATCATAGCCACCAAACGTCACATCTCCCAAGAGAAGTCTGAATGTTATACTTTCCCTAAACGTCCTAAAAGCCTTTTTCTTGGGTTGAAGGGTGCAACAATTTTATTGCTGTTTATTTTTCCCAGGGATCTTGGATAACTCTTCTGGTTTGTTTACATCCCAACCATACCCCAGCAATCAGTGTCTTTGTAAATAAAACTTGAATCATCCTAATCTCTTTTCTTGTTTGTATACTGACTGAGAAACAACTTTGACCAATGCTCAACCGTCTGGAAATACATGTCACAGAAATTCTCACATAGGTGCACAGCATTGTTGTAGTAATAGGAACTCAGAGGCAACATAATATTATTTAGGGAATGTATTAAGGAAAGGTGTTCATTCACTCACCACTAAAGAGATGTTCCTAGTGGTATGAAATAACAACTATTATCATTATGGTTTTTAGAAACAGCTTTATTGCATTATAATCTAAATATAACAAACTAAAAATATCTAAGTATATAATTTGGCAATTTTGACCAATATAAGACCCCATGAAACCATCATCACAATCATGATAATAGACATATTCATCATCCCTAAAAGTTTCCTAACACTACTTTACAATCCTTCCCACTCTATCCAAGTCTCTTATTACTAGGCAACATGAATATACTTCCTAATAGTAGAGATTAATTTATATTTTATGTAATTATATATTCCATGTATATAGAATTTTATATTATGTTATATATTTATTATAGTATATGTTTATATTTGTTTATTATATATGGGATCACACAGTATGTTCAATTTTTTGTCTGGAATTTGTCACTCAGTATAACTATTTTGAGAGTCATACCTACAGTTTTGTGCTAGCAGTTTATTCATTTTTTATTGCTGAGTAGAATTCCATTGTATAAGTACAGTGCAGTTTTTAAATTTGTTCATCTGTTGATGAATATTTGGATTGTCATTGGTTTGGGGCTATCCAAATAAAGTTACTATAAAAATTTATAGTAAATACATGTCTTTGTACGGACTTATATGCTTTCATTTCTCTTGAGTAAATACCTAGGAGTAGAATGACTGGGTCATAGAGTAGTTGCATGTTTAACATTTTTAAGAAACTGCTGAACAGTTTTCCAAAGTTGTGGTATCCATTTTATTTTCCCACCAGCACTTGGTATTGCTGATTTTTATTAATAATTTTAGCCATTGTAGGCTGGGCATGGTGGCTCATGCCTGTAATCCCAGCACTTTGGGTGGCTGAGGCAGGTGGATCACGAGGTCAGGAGATAGAGACCATCCTGGCTAGCACGGTGAAACCCCGTCTCAACTAAAAATACAAAAAATTAGCCGGGCGTGGTGGCGGGCGCCTGTAGTCCCAGCTACTCCAGAGGCAGAAGAGTGATATGAACCTGGGAGGCAGAGTTTGCAGTGAGCTGAGATTGCACCACTGCACTCCAGCCTGGGTGACAGAGAGACACTCTGTCTCAAAATAAATAAATAAAATAATAATAATAATTATTATATTATTAATAGCCATTCTAGTAAGTATGTAGTGGTATATCATTGTTTACTTGTTTTTACAAGTAAAAACTGTATTTTCTAATGACTAAAGATGTTGAGTGATCATCTTTTCATTTGTTCATGTGCCATCTATACATCTTCTGTCTATCCATGTATTTTCCCCATTGTGTATTTTTTTCTTACTGAATTTTGAGGATTCTGTATATATTCTGGCTACAAGTCCTTTATCATATATATAATTTGCAAATATTTTTTCTCAGTCTATGGCTTGTATTTTCATTCTCTTGACAATGTCCTTTCGAAGAAAAGGAGCTTTTGTTAAAGTTCAATTGATCAATTTTTTAATTTATAGATTATATACTTATGTTATATTTACACAATATTTCCCCAATCCAGGGGAAATATTTTCTCTCATGTTTTATTTTAGAAGTTTCTAGAAGCTTTAGATTTCGCATTGAGGCCTATAATCCATTTTGAGGTAATTTTTGGATATAGGGTTAGGCATATATTGAGGTTTTTTTTTTTTTTTTTTTTTTTTTGCATATGGACATGTGATTGCTTCTGCACCATTTGTTAATTAGATTACCCTTTCTTCACAAAATTTCCTTTACATCTTAGTCAAAAAGTAATTGACTAACAACATAGTTGTTTTAGTCAGCAAGGGCTGCAATACAAAATACTTTAGACTTGGTTGCTTAAACAACATTTATTTCTCATAATTCTGGAGACTAGAAGTCCAAGATCAAGGTTCCAGTTGATTTGGTTTTTAGTGAGGGCTCTCTTCCAGACTTGCAGATGGCCACCTTCTTGCTATATCCTCCCATGGTCTTTTATAGATTCTTGCCATGAAGAGCGAGAGAACACATTTTCTGGTGTCTCTTACAAGGACATTAATCCTATATGACAAAGGCCCCATGCTTATGAATAATTTAACCTTAATTATCTCTTTATAGAATATCTTTTCATATAGCCACACTGGAGGTTAGGGCTTAAACATATGGGTCGGCGGGGTGGGGGGGAACATTCTGTCCGTAACATATGTGTTAACCTATTTCTGGTCTCTATTCTTTTTCATAGATCTGTTGTCTATTTCGATGCCAACACCATATTGTCTTGATTATAGTAGTTTTATAAGAAGTCTAGAAACCAGAAGTGTGAGTCTTCCAATTTTGTTCTTTTCCAAAGTTGTCTCATATTTCCATATGAATCAACTTTTTAATTTCTATTAAAATTCTGCTGAAATTTTACTTAAAATTGCATTGTTTCTATAAATCAATTTGATAGAATGGAAATGTCAACAACATTAAATTTTCCAATCCATAAACACAATATCTATTCAGTACAGGTTGAGTATCCCTTATCCAAAGTGCTTAGAGGCAGAAGTGTTTTGAGTTGTTTCTTTTTTTTTATTTTGGAATATTTGCATTTACATAATTAGAAATCTTGAGAATGAGACTCAAGTATAAACATAAAATATATTAATATATTTATGTTTTATATACTCTGCATATACATAGCCCAAAGGTAAAATAATTTTGTGCATGAAACAAAGTTTCTGTACAGTGAATCATCAGAAAGCAAGCATTAGGTGTGGAATTTTCCACTTCTATGTGTCAAAAGTTTCACATTTTGGAACATTTTGGGTTTCAGATTTTGGAACATTTTGGATTTCAGATTCTTGAATAAGGAATGTTTAACGTGTTTTTAGGTCTTGCAAGTCTTTTCTCAGATATCGGTGTAAAAATTGTATATTTTAATATTATTGTAAATAAGATTTTTAAAGTTGCTATTATTAGGTATACAACTGGTTTGTGTGTACTGACTTGGTATCTTGCAATATTGCTAACCTCACTAGTTAGTTACAATAGCTTTTTCTGTAGATTCCATGGGGTTTTCTACGTAGACAGTCAACTCATCTATAAATAAAAATAATTTTATATCATCCTTTTCAATCCGGATACATTTTTATTATTTTCTTCTTATCTTACTGCACTGGTTAGAACTTCCAGTACAACACCGAATAGAATTAGTAAAATGGGCATCATTCGTGATTATACAGGGAAAGCATGTAGTCTTACATCATTAAATACAATTTTAGCTTAGGTTTGTCACAAACATTCTCAAGTTTTCTGAAACATTTTGAAATATTTTATCATAAATAAATGGTAAATATCAAAAATCATCAAATGCTTTATTTGAATCTATTATATTGGCCATAGATTTTTCTTTTGTCTTTTTATTTTTTAGTCTGTTAATACAATGAATTAAATGCATTTTGAATATTAAATTTTATTAATATTAAACCAACCTTGAACTTTGAGGGCAAATCACACTTCGTTATGATGTATTATTCTTTTTATACTTTCAGATTTGATGGGGCTAAAGTTGCACTAAAAATTTTATATGTATATTCATGATGAATATAAGCCTACATATCTTTTTCTTTTAACGTTTTTGTCTGATTTTTTAATCGCAATAATGCTTGCCCCATTTAATTAACTGGGGAAAATTCACACCTCTGCAATTCTGGGAAATTGTATAGAATTGTTATTATTTCTTACTTAAATATTTGATAGACTCTCCATTTCCATTCAAGCCATGTCTTAATTATTACAGTTCCTCAAATGTGCTTCACTCATTCCTGTGCTTCCCTTGTAACTGGATCTTCTCCCACCTTTGCTAATAAAATGTATTCATATTCAGGTGTTAGTTTAAAGAAAGAGTTTCTGAGAGAAACCTTTCCTGATCTTCTCTGTATTTACCCTCCTCAGTCAACAACCTGTACCACCCTGTAGTCTTTCCATATTTCCTGCCAGATTGTAAACTCTACAGTGGTTGAACAATGTCTGTTTTGTTACTACTGTGTCTTCACTATCTAGGACAGCACTTGTCACTTGCTAAGTGCTCAATAAATACAAATATATTAAATAAATAATCATTGAACATTGAAGTCCAACTTGAATCATGTTAACACCAAGAATAAAATTATTGTATTGTAATAATACAATAAAAATAAAAGTGAAAAATTAGAAAAAATATTTTGGTAGAATTTACTAGTGATATCATCCAGGCCTGAGATTTTCTTTGTGGGAATGTATTTAATTATAAACGCAATTTTATTAATAGAGGCAGGGCTGTTCAGTTTAATTCTTCTAGATCGAACTTTGATAGTTTGTGTCTTTCAAGGAATGTACCTATTTCTTCCAAATTTTTAAATTTATTGACAAAAGTTGTTAATAACATGTTCTAATTAATGTTTTTTAAAAAAATCTGTAGAATATGTAATAATGGACTATCTTTCATTATAGTGAAATTTTACATGTTTTTTTTTTTTTTTTTTTTCCTGATCAGGGAGGTTAGACCTTTAATAATTGTTTCAAATTACTAGTTTTAGTTTTATTAATTTTCTTTATTGTTTTAATTTTCTATTTAATTGATTTCTACTCTGATCTTTGTTGTTCATTTCTTCAGTTTTCTTTACACTTCTTTTTTCAGCTTCTTTGATCAGAATCTGAGATTATTAACACCATTTTTTTCTAAAATATTATAGGCATTTAATTATACATTTCCTTTTAACTTCTGCTTTAGCAACATTTCACAAATATTGATATGTTATAGTTTTATTTTCATTCAGTTCAAAATACTTTAAAATTTCCCCTTTGATTGCTGTTTGACAGTGTTACTTCCAAGTGTGGTAGTTACTTTCTAAATATTTGTTAATGTTTCAGATCTATTTATATTTCTGTAGGCATCATGTTGTATAATAGATATCTTGAAATTATGCCTCCTATCTAACTGAAATTTTGTATTGTTTGATCAAAATCTCCCCATCCACAACTTCCTTCCAGTTCCTAGTAACTAACAGTGTACTCTTTACTTATATGAGTTCAACTTTTTAAGATTCTACAAATAAATGAGATCATATGGTAGATATCTTTCTTTGTCTGACTTATCTCACTTAACAATATTCTCCAGGTTTATCTATGGTGTAGCAAATGACAAAGTCTCCTATTTGAAGGCTGAATAGTATTCCATTGTACATATATATCACATTTTCTTTATCCATTCATCTGTTGATAGACACTTAGGTTGATTCCATCCATTGGCTAATGCACCAATGAACATGAAAGTGCAGGTATCTCCTCTCAGGATAATGATTTTATATCCTTTGAATATATACATAGCAGTGGGATTGTGCAACCACGTGGGAATTCTAATTTTGAATCTTTAAAGAATCTTCATAATGTTTTTCATAGTGCCTGTACTAATTTACATTCCCACCAACAGTGTACAAGGATTCCCTTTTCTCCACATTCTTTATTTTTTGTCTATTTGATAATAACAATTCTGTTAATAACAGGTGTCAGATGATAGCTCATTTTGGTTTTAATTTCCATACCCCTGATGGTTGATGATGTCAAGCATCTTTTCTTATACCAGTTGGTAATTTGTATGCCTTATTGAGAAATTCCTATTCGGGTCCTTTGCCCATTTTTTGAATTGGGTTATTTGTTTTCTTGCTATTGGGTTGAGTTTCTTATTTTTTTTTTATACTAACCCCTTATCAGATGTACAGTTTGAAAATATTATCTCCCATTCTGTAGATTGTCTCTTCTTTCTGCTGACTATTTCCTTGGCTGTGAGGAAGCTTTTTAGTTTGATGTAATCCCATTTGTTTATTCTTACTTTTGTTGCCTTTGCTTTTGGGGTGATATTCAAAAAGCCATCACATAGACCAATTTGATGGAACATTCCTCCTATGTTTTCTTCTAGTAGTTTTATAGTTTCAGGTCCAGTGTTTAAGACTTTATTTTGAGTTGATTTATATATAAGATAAGGGTAGCATTTTATTCTTCTGCATGTGGATATCCAGCTTTCCCAACACCATTTATTGAAGAGACTCTCCTTTCCCCATTGTGTGTTAATTGCAATTTTGTCAAATGATGTAAATATGTTGAATTTTTTTGAGGGGTGCTCTATTCTGTTCCATTGTTCTATGTATCTGTTCATATACCATAAACATTCTGTTTTGATAACTATAGCTTTGTTGTATATTTTGAAGCCAAGTAGTCTGCTGTCAGGCATTAGTTTTTTCAAATCATTATTCTGACCCTTCTTCCTCAAATATTTTATCTCTTTGTGTTTCAGTTTTACTATTTATTATTGTTAAGTAGTCTCTTGTAATGTCTAAGCTCATGCTAATACTATGAAATGTTCTTTCATCTTAGACATTTAAATTACCATTTCTAGATAGTTGAGTTGGGTCATGTTTATATCTTCCATGCCTTTACTTAAATTTCAATCATTCATCTGGCTTCTGGAACACATGGAATATAGTCATAAAAATTTTTAAGCCGGGCACTGTGGCTCACACCACTAATCCCAGCACTTTGGCAGGCTGAGATGCGCGGATCACAAGGTCAGGAGATTAAGACCATCCTGGCCAACAAGGTGAAACCCCATCTCTATTAAAAATACAAAAATTAGTTGGGCATAGTGGTATGTGCCTGTAGTCCCAGCTGCTTAGGAGGTTGAGGCAGGAGAATTGCTTGAACCTGGGAGGTGGAGGTTGCAGTGAGCTGAGATCCCACCACTGAACTCCAGCCTGGTGACAGAGGTAGACTCTGTCTCAAAAAAAAAAAAAAAAAAATTAGTCACTTCTGAGTCAATTTCAATTGATTGATTTTTCTCATTTAGATTGCATTTTCCTGATTTTTGCTTTTTGTACTTTTTGATTGGATGCCAGGCTTGGTGAATTTGGTCTTATTAGATGCTAGATATGTTTGTATTTCTATAAATATTCTTGAGATTTAACCTGGAACATTGTAAATTAGTTGGAAACCATTTGATCCTCTTAGATCTTGCTATTGACTTTTGTTAGATAGGATAAGACCTGTGCTTACTCAAGGGCTAATTTCTCATAAATACTAAGGAAAAATCGTTCATTGACTTTTAACTAATACACTATGAATTTTGAGGTATTTTACTCTGGCCTTTCAGAATATGCATATTCCTGGCCCTGTGTGAGCACTGAGTACCATTCCTTGTGATCCTTTTCAAGTGGTTTCTTTTCTACCTTGAGTGATTTTCTCATGTAGGCACTGAACATTATTCAACTGAATAATCAAGTGGGACTCTCTAAAGATGTTCATAATTCTCTTTTTCTGCAGCTCTCTCCTTTCTGGCACTTTGCCCTATGAATTCTAGCTGCTTGGGCTTTTCTAGGCACACAGATCCTCAAACCATGGAAACTTTGTCCCTGCACCCCTCTCTGTTGTATGACCTGGAAACTTTCACCAGGAAGTAATTATAGGAGTCAGCTCTTCTGTTCTCTTCCCTCAGGGTTCATTATGCTCTGCTGCCTTATGCCCAGTGTCTTGAGTGCCATTGTTTCATACATTTTGGCCAGATTTTTTTTTAATACTTTTATGCTGGGAGTTAAATCTATTTCCTTTTTATTATGAGTTGAGAAGCAGAAGTCTTCATGATTTTAATTAAATAAGCTACGCAGTGACACAGAAGGCATATTATCACTGGTGTAGGTGCCAAACTAATAGCAGAATCGGTATTAAAAAACCAAAATGAACCATAGTGAGTAAAAGAAAATTATAATAAAAATTAAGGCTTAAAAGTATTTTAATAAGCAACCATGGACCGGGGATTTTAATTTGAACTGTGATCTTTAACAATTCCTCTGTTATTTCTTTTGTCCCTAAATCATATGTTTGATTTGTCCCTAAATCATAGGGACATATTTGATTTGTCCCTAAATCATAAGTTTAAAGAAATAATCCAACCTTGCATGTCATCTATAGAGATATAGTATCCATATTAAGGAAAGTAATATCCAAGTATATTTTTCCTCCATCAGATCATATCTGGAGCTTTCTCTTCTACTCTAGGAAGTCTATTCAAAAAGAGCATTTATAACAGAAGCAATTCTGGGGAAGAATAGCTAGAATAAAGAGGGATTTACACAATTAAATATTGGATGTAATATGACTAAAATAATTAATGAAATTTGATTTTGATAAGGGATGACTTTTCAAGTAGCATAATATCAAGAAGAACTATGGAAGAAGGAATAGATTTAGTGTGTACCATAAGATAGATCTAGGAGCTACTGCTCAGAATAAGCCAAAATCTACTAGTAGATTTAGACATAAATATAAGAGGTTAGGTATAAACATTATAGCTCTGAAAATATTCCAGCAGACAGCCACTTGACCATATATTAGAAAAGCTTTTGGGAGTATTGTAAGTCTGAGAACAAAGTACATAGAATGATCTGTAGTTGTCTTCTATCTTAATTTCTGAGGTTCATTGTTTTGTAATATGTGCTCCTTGACACTTGGGAGTTCTGCTGAGTTCTTCCAGAGACCACTACAAGTGCAAAACACTCTAGAGGGGGAAAGATGCATTCTCCCACCATGGTTCTCATCTCCATTTCAGTAAGGGGAGCACAGCTTTTAAAAACTTTATATGCTAACTTTCTCATGAGAAGTTGAAGAAAAAGTTTGGAAGGAAGAGTTGCATGGATTAAAAATACTTGAAAACCTAGAGGTGACATCCTGTGAATTTCCTTTCTGATTCTTCAGTTAGTAATAATGCTAAAACTTTCATATTGGAATTATAAAATGCTGCAAAACCAGGGAGCTCATTTATTTCGTGGTCCCTTTTGGATTGCTGCTAAATAAAAATGCCACATCATTTGAAAGCTTAAAAGGTGCAAATCACACAGTACAATGAATTCAATTCTATGGTGGAATTTCCAAGAATAATTGTTTATCCTCGGTTTGGAGTAGGAAGTGGAGGATAATTTTTCCATTTCACCTCTATTGCAAATTTATTTTTTCAAGCCACACAAAAAATGTCAAAGATAAAAAGAGAATTATTCAGATCAATTCTGCACTGGTACAGGGAAGATGTGAAAGGAGGGCTCAATTCAGAGTTGTGAAGTTGAAAACCACTACTTCTGTTCTAAAGACACAGTAAGCAGAGATCCATCTCTCTTCAGGCATCCTGCTTCTCTGCAGGTTACTTCTGCTATAAGGAAAGTATATTTTTAGAACAAAGCTTTTGTTTGTCTAGTTAGCAAGGTGTTCTATCTTTCGAATACACAATGTGAACCACAGCCTAAATTTCTTAAAAACTAGAGAAGTAAAAATACAGCAATGGACATAAGATCCAATTCATGGATGATATAGCCCTTGTCTCAAAGAGTGGCTGTATCAGAAATGGACACACACCTATTTAGCACATAAAGTTCAACATTCACTACTGCTAGCTCTTTTCTTTGCTTCTGCTTCTCACATTTATCTCTACTTACCCATAGAGGCTTTCCTGCATTCATCAGGGGATGAATAATAATCGAATTATCTTATAAGTGGCGTTTGGGGAAGTAGGGAAAATCTAGATCTGGCACTGTGAATTATGAGTGCCATATTTCCGATACAATTTTACTTATCTGAAGGTCCGCTTCCTAATCTATGAAAGTTGTGAAGTTTAAATGGATATACTTAGGTTACAGCAAATACTCTATAATTTTTAACTTTATTATTGTTATTAATAAGTTCTGTTATTCTCAGTTGCCTAAAATTCAAACAATTTTTAACATTTTAATCTTTATCAACTATAACTTGCTTCTTTGAAATAATGATTGTACTTTCTTGTATTCATTTTTGGCTGTTAATGGCAGATTTATGATACTCTCAAATATAAATAATAAACTATTAGGTTCAAAATTACAAATCAGACGTGGATCTCTGTCTCATTTTCAGATGATCCTCCTCCCCATTTCAGGAAGTTCCTCCAAAGCACATTTAACCAAGACCTGTCCATTGCCATGGCCTATTACTCCAATTATTTCATTTCACCTCCTTTTTTGTTTATTGGTGATGATGCTGATCACAAAGAATGAATTTTACAAATTTATACAACTGAAGTATTCAAAATGCTATTTTATATATATGTGTATATATATAACCTTCCTATTAACATATTCCAACAGAATTGGAATAGCATTTATTGATTTATAATATCTTTCCAGAGCTATTTGGATATTTACAGAGAATTTCTGAGAATCAACACATTACATTTTGGAAGTTATTTTGGAATACAGAAAAACACTCACAAAAAATAGAACAAGTTCTTCACCTGAAAATAAAACTGTCTAGTGAGAAAAAAAAGTCTGTGCTCTGTTCCTTCTCCATGGCACAGAGTCCTAAAGTGGTCGGGGGACTTCAATTGTCAGAGTGTAAAGTGCAGTGAGAGAAGTCAGAGATCAGATTGGAGAGACTGGCAGGGACCAACAAATGAGGAGCTTTGAACACTATACTACAGGTCTGAATTTTATACTAAAGATGGTGAGAACCATTAAAAATGTTCCAGAAGAAGAGGAACCTGATTAGATTTCTATTTTTGAAAACTCACACTAGAAGCAGTATAGAAGACAAACTAAAGGTTGGAAATCAGTTAAGTCATGAAAGTAATTGAGAATAGAAATGATGAAGATGTGATCTAAGATAGCAGCAGGAGTTTAAAAGAGAGGACCAATTCTAGGATTACTTAAAAGTAACAGTGAAAGGCCTTAATAAGTTTGAGATGATAGAAAATGAAAGATCTTGGATTACTTTGTATTAGAATTCATTTAAATAGAAAATATTGGACAAGAAAGAATTTCAAGGTAGTTCAAGAAATGATGAGTTTGAGTTTTTGAACAAACTGGGCTTGATATTCTGCTAGAAAATTTTAAATTAAAAATATTCAGTAGGCTCTTGGACATAAGGACCTGGAGTTCATATGAGAGCTTTGGAGTCATAAAAATAGGATAGCACAGGGAGATAGTAGAGTGAAAAGAATGTCCTAAAATGATGTTAGGGAAACCCTGATGTGTAGAAGACAACAAAGAGTCTAGTAAGTTAATCTGAGGATTGACCACAGAAATAGAACACCATGGGAGAGTTACCTATTTCAAAGGAGATTTCCCAGGAGGGAATCTTCTCTAAGATTTCAAATCAAATATAAAAAGCAATGTTTATTGTATTAGATAATTAACTCTTCTTTGGCCCCTATGGTAGAAGTCTTCTAATAGTGTTATGGGGGTAAAGTCCAGGGAACAGTGAACTGAAGAGTGAACATCCCTGAGGGCCAAGCCAGGGAAGACTCCACTGTTCACTGGCTATTCACTTCCCAACTGGAAGTTGAGAATAAATGTTTGCATTATTTCAGAATTGAATGAGTAACAAAATAATAAATCTGTTTATATCGGAGAAAGGCTTTAAAGGAATGAGATGGGAAGCGGGCATATTTCAAAGAAGAAGAGAGTTTCATAAAGGAAAGAGCCACTTCCATTTGAGAGATGAGGCCCCCTGATTGACATAGGTCACTGCTGGAATTGTTGAAACTTCTTATTTCTGAATTTCCCCCTCTGCCCACGTTAAAGTAGTCCTTGGTTAGCATCCATGATAATGTCCCATCTTCAGAATCACCACTGACAACTTCCTTCCACAGGCACTCGGTGTTTGCTGAGGCAGCAGGGGACAGAATTGTACCACCCTCAGTACTGTCCCCCATGGTTCCTTTCAAGGGAAACCAAAGGCATTTATTTTTAAAAATGAAACAGAAAAAAACAACTATCAGACCCTGGTAGCTTAACGTGTGGGGTTGTTTAATGGTTAGCGAAGATTCTCTTGCCCACTATGCTGACTCCCTGAATCAGAAATGTTGGAGAGGACACTGAACAACTCTGGGAAAATCTATTCTTTCTCACTCCTGCCAAGTCCTTGGTTATGTCATAAAGAAAGCATACACAAATTCCACAGCATTTTCTTATTTGTATAACTTGAGGGGTGTGCTGAGTTTGCACTTTCTGATGTAATTTGTAGAAGGTATGCCACTTACAGATGTCATGGGACATCGCTATTAAATCTCTACTATCACTGCTATTCTTTTAGTGGGAGGCAGAGGAGAGGAACAAAAACAAAATATTCCATGGGCAAAAGAACCATGATGTCTCATTTGTAATTTGTTGCTCTTTTCTGAAATAAGCTGTCTCAGTCAAAGTTGTTTTTGGTTGCAGATAACGTAAATTCAACTCAAAACTACATTAGCAAACTTCAATGTCTTGCATAACCCAATCATGGACAGGCAGGAGGAGGTTTCTTCTTACCGATGCTTGGATGTAGGGACTAGAAAACTGTCTATCATCCACTTATGCTTCTCTCAGTTTACTGGCTTTGTTCTCTTCAACTCCACCTGAATTTTGTCCATGACCTGATAGGATGACCTTAAGTTGCTCTGATTCCAGGAGACATAGGTCTTCTATCATATCATATCATGTAATATCATATCACATCACATATCCTGTCATATCTAAGTGAGAGCTCAAATTGGCCCCATGTGGGTGATGGATCTACCCAGCTCTTTAATCAATCACTGTGTCCAGGTGATAAGAACTATAATTTGCCCAACCTAGGTCATGTTCCATCTTTACGGTGGTAGTTGCAGGATCTGTTGCCACAGAAGGTCAACATAAGAAAGGTCATCATCTTTACACTGAAACCTCTATTTGCATCTAGTTCAGCAACTAAGACCAATATTAATAGAGAATGTAGCTCCTTTTTAAGATAAGGAAAGCATTTGTTAAACTAAGCTAATTGCTCATAAAGTAGAGGTCTTTTATCAGCTGTCTGGTAAGAAGGTAGATAAAGGGAATTTAGACAGTAAAAAAGAGAAAGTCCTGGTATGTTATCAGGGAAACCTGGGCTTTCTATTACTATGCTGTGTGACAGTGAGAAAATTACTTAATCTCTCTGAGACTCTTATTTTTTTTTTCAATGATAGCAATTCAGCACTAAAATACCCAACTCCTAATGTTCTTTAGAAAATTCAGTAAATTAATAATTGCAAAATTTCTTGAAGATGGCTGGCCACACAGGTACTCCATAGAGTTATTTCCCTTTCTGACATGTCCCTTCTGGGCTGCTGTGAAGACTAGCTGAGCTGGGTAGTCTTTTCACATACTGCTGCTAAGATTATCCCACTAATGTAATCAATCTTTTCTAACCTGTCCTAGAGGCAAGAGCTTAATCAATTCACATTGCCTTTGCTAAATCTATGTGCATATGACACTACTCAGTTTTTCACCCTGATTTTCAATTTTATCATCTTACCATCTTTCTCATTAGAAAGAGCTGCCAGTGCCTTCCCTGTGAGCAGTGAAGCAAAGAAAAACAATGAAGTAAGGAATCTTTCCACAGATACTATATGAGATGCATTTGAATTTGAAGAATGGATTAACTTGTGGCATTCCAGAGACCTGACCCACAGGATCCACACTTTAGTATCTGTGTCAAGGAAGAATGTGTAATAGAGTAGACACACAGACTCAAGTTGTTCTGCTAAGGATTAAATACCTGGATCTGACTGTTACTAACAAGGTGCCCTCGATAAAGTTGCCTACTCATTTTGAGACCATTACTGGTCTACATCTGCCAAAATAAATATGATAATAACTGCTTTGGAAAGGAGAGAGTGGTAAAAAGTGCTGAAATTGAAGATATGCACAACTTCTCAACCAGAATCAAAGCAGACGTGGTCAATAATTCAACTCCTGCAGAGGCAGAGAACTAGGACCCAAAGAACCCTACAAATAGCTAATAAACAAAGCCAGGCTCACACGGACATGATTCTGCCCTAGTTTGGAGGCTAAAAATTTTTGCTGGGCCTGTGACCTCCATCAAACTTCTGTCTGAGTTACAAGAAGGGAGCAGAGATAGCTGGTCAGCCAGGACTTGCATCAGGCTACTGCTGAGCAAGAACTTGGTTTTGTGATGCTGGAAAAGAAGACACCCCCAAATACCAATGTAATATCTGATTTTCAACTATGAACAGTATCTTGGTGAAGGCAAAACATCAAAATGACATATATGAAAAGAAGTTAAGAGAAACAAAGGACGAAAAAAGAAAAGAGAAGAGAAAAATATAAGGAAAAAAGAAATAGAGTGGGATGAAGAAAGGTTGATTAATAGGTACACATACACAATTTGATATTATAGAAGAAATGGGACCTATTATTTGATAGTTAAGTCAAGTGATGATAGTTTACAATAATCTATTGTATATTTTAAAATAGCTAGAAGAGAATAATTTGAATATATACAGGATAAAGCAAAGACAAATATTTAAGCTAATAGATATCCCAATTACATTTATTTGATTTCATAAACTATATGAATTATTGAATTGTCACGTGTACCTTAAAAATATGTACCTCTATTATGTATGAATAAATAAATTTGTTTTATACTTTAAGTTCTGCAGTACATGGAATAAATAAAAATTTTAAAGACAAAATGCAAAGAAAAGGTACGATGAGGAAAAGTCCAAAAAAAAATTCCTTTTGCACAAGGTGCATGAAGAAAATCAATATAAAGAACAACAACCAAGAAACCAGCAACTGCAAAGCTTCACTACAGTTTTAACAACAGGAATGCTGAATCCAGACTGTTTAGTTTTGTATTTCAGATCTGCTATTTACATGTGCCTTTAAGAAAATTAATAACATGGAAACTAAGTACCAGATTCCAAAAAGGAGGTAAATCTGTATGTGTTAACATGAAAATATTTCAAACACATACCTCTACTCTAGAATCAGGTTGCAGGTATATGTGTTACGATTAATAAAAGCAGTGTATATACATTGTTTAAATATATACATACATTTTGTATGTACATATATGTGTGCAATTATACATCTGTGTTAATACATCTGCATGTGTGTATACACATACATCACTCAATATATTATAGATCATTTTCTTTAAATGTCTCAATTATTTTCTTCATCCCACTCCTCCAAAGAAGTCATAAATCCTCAGGTTGGTATCTATTCTACTACAGCTTACTCCATTCATGCACAATAATGTATCATAGATGCGAATATACCTTTTTAATTTTTTTAATAAAATTGAATCATACTATATAAATTTCACAAAAGAAAGTGCTGTCACTTAAAAATAAACCAAGGTTTTTATTAAAGTACAATATATCTACAAATGTGTTAAAATCTTAAATTAATATTTGGCATTTCTTTTCACAGAAGAATACATCTGACCAAATGAAGATGTATAATATTGCTAGTCCAATGGCTTGCTCAAAGCATGTAAAGCTGGTTAGAAGCACAGCAAAAAATTAAAATGAGCTTTCAAATACCAACTTTATTCTCTTCAATTGACTGGTAGCTTACCTAAAGAACAGTTGATAACAATTGGGGATCAGGATGGCCATGCCTATTTGCAAACCAAGGCATCACTTTATCAAAACCTTTCCTTCATTGTTTGAACATAGTAAAAATATCTGCTTGTCAATAGCTCTATGTGATGATTTCAATATATTTGCTCCCTTCATTATGATTAAGCAGAGATTATAAATAATCAAATAAAGGTTTTATAAACTTTGAAATTTAGTAGAATGAGGAGATGCCCTTCTCAACTTTATCTCCTTTTCCCTTTGCCACATGTATTTATCAGTTCGGAGATTTGAAATTTCATGGTCTATTTAACTCAGTGTTGCTGTTTGTGATTCCGCAGTGCTCAGTAACATCACTGTACATTCCAGGCACATCCACATGACCTAGTTAATGAATGCCCTGGATGTTCTGAATAGATTTATGCTGATAATATGCTGTGTTCAGGCCAGAGCACAGGATGAAGCCCAAGAAGGGCTCATTTTCTCTCTTGGGTACTGATTTGCTATGTACACTTGAATATTATATTTAGTCTTCTAAAGTTTAACTCCCCCATGCAAAACAAGGTTAATAGTGGTATATTTGATTGTGAAGTACTTTGGCACCTTATCAGAAAAACATTGTGAGTGCAGATATTTATTGTTTACAAGGTCTATGAAATATGTAATGGCAACTATTTTGCTTTTCCACAAAAATTATTTCCATAAAATGGATCAACAAATGCTGAACTTGTTAAAAATCATTTAAAAACACATAGAAAATAATTAGAAGCAAGTAGCCTTACCTTAATGATAATGATCAACATTATTTTTAACCTATTATTCATAGATTATGTCCATTTTATGTCACCAGTGATTTATCTAGAACCCATCCAAATGGTGCTTTACCTTCCATTAAAATAAAACATGAGGTGAAAAACAACACCATCAAAATTTCAGTTGCATTAAACTATCTTAACGATTAATGAAAAATATTAACTTCTGTGAATGTAGCTGCAAATGTTAATCGATCAATTGACCATTGGGAAATCAATTTATTGCCAGCAGCCAGCTGACCATCTTATATATCTGGCCATAATCAAAGTTATGTCCTCCTATCTAAACAAATTGCCTTACCAAAAAATATCCAGTATGCCATGAATATACTCCTCTCAGTTTTTTCAGCTTTCATTGACTAGGTAACACCAGGCAATGGTGGTTTTATTCAGTAAATGGTTGAGTACAAATGTAGGTAATTTTATCTAAGGAATGAGAGATGTCAGTGGGAAATTGACAGAGGGTATCACAGAGACTTTCATTGCTATGGCCTGCGTTGAAAAGGAAAATCTCCTCTTTCTCCTCATGCCTACCAAATAGTAGATAAAGTAAACTTTGTTTTATAAAATACACAATTGAGATGAAAACTTAGTGTCAGAATTTAAGAGGCAACTCATAAGAGGGAGGAGTTAAAATTCTAAGGCCTAAGGACTAGGCAAATCCAATATATAGACTTTGAGTTAGCAGTTCTAATGATCAGATTGAATAGATGAGCATCAGGCTACACGTTTTATGTTCAGAAGGTTATCTAGAAATATCAAGATAGGAGGCTAGGAATATTTGTCTCATCCATGAATGGGGGCTTGGAAACTGCAGCTCTCTAGTCCAAGGACACAGCACAAAGCAAGCTGCCTGGCCAGGGCTCTGGTAGTAACAGAAATGGTAGTTTACTCAATGAAATTTTGAGCCATAAGTCTGGGTTAAAATGTGAGAGATGCTGAAACCTAAAGCAAATAAATTAATATAAAAATGATCTAGAAATAATGAATCTCAAAGAATATTAGCAATCTCACATGAAACCATCTCACAGGGATATCTCCATTATCATGGCTCACAAAAGGTGCCTGAAGAAGATAATTTTCAATGAAGATGAGCCCAGAGACAAAATTACAAAGATTACAGTGAATCTATTGCCGTGAGATATTGATAGCTGTTGTAAGTAAGAGTCAAGCCCAAGGAACTAGCGATAACAGAGGAGTTGGAAAGAGATTTTGAGATAACAATTTCAAAATGTTCAGAAACATAAAAGAATAGAATTAATGAGGCAAAAATGGCAATTTCAAAGTACAGTGAAATGAAAACCCAGAAATGCCAATATAATGATTGAAACTTAAAAATTAATACTCTAATTTAGTAAGCGGTAGTATTGATACACCTCAAGTGGGAATTACTGAATTGAAAAATATATATGAGGAAAGATATAATGATTTATAAGAATTAATACTGTTAAATGTCCATATTATCCAAAATAACACATAACCTCTACGGAAATTTCAATGGCATTTCTCACAGAAATAGAAAAAAATTCTAAAATTTATGTGAAACCACAAAAGACTCTAAATAGCCAAAACAATCTTAAGAAAAACAAAGTGGAGACATCACATTTCCTGATTTCAAATTATATTACAAAGCCATAGTAATCAACACAGTATAGTATTGGCATAAAAACAAACACATAATTTAACGGAACAAAACACTACACATCTCAGCCAACCAATTTTCAATAAAGTCACCAAGAATACACAATGAGGAAAAGATAATCTGTTTCATAAATGGTACTGGGAAAAATGGATATCCACACGGACAGACAGAAACACACACACATACACACAAATGAGAATGGACATTTATCTTCCTCTATTCACAAAAAACTCAAAATGGTTCAAATATCTAAAATTAAGAACTGAAACCAAAAACTTCTAGAAGAAAACATAGGAGAAAAGCTACTTGATACTGGTTTGGGCAACGATTTCTTTGGATATGACACCAAAAACACAGGCAACAACAACAAAAATAGACAAGTGAGACTACATCATACTAAAAAGTTTCTGCATAGCCACGGAAACAATTGAAAAAATGAAAAGGCAGACTACTGATTAAGAGAAAATATTTTCAAACTATGTATCTGATAAAGGATTAATCTTCAAAATATATGAAAAACTCTTATAACTCAATAGTAAAAGAAACAAATAATGCAATTAAAAAGTGGACAAGGGACCTGAATGAATACATTTCCAAAGAATACATACAAATGGTGAACAGGAATATGAAAAGATGCTCAGCATCACTAATCATCAGAAAAATGCCAATCAAAACCAAAATGAATTATCACCTTATACCTGTTAGGATAGCTACTATCAAAAAGTTGTGATAACAAGTGTTGGCAAAGATGTGGAGAAAAGAGAACGCCTGTACACTGTTGGTGGAAGTATAAATTGGTATGGCTATTGTAGAAAACAGTATAGATATTGCTCAGAAAATTAAAGATAAAACTACCATATGACTCAACAATCCCTCTGCTGTGTATATACTTTTGGGAAATGAAATCATTACATCCTAGAGATACCTGCACTCCCATGTTCATTGGAGCATTGTTCATAATAGATAAGATATGGAAACAAGACCCTGTCTCTACAAAAAATAAAAAATTAACCAAACGTGGTGGCACACTCCTATAGTACCAGCTCCTCTGGAGGCTGAGATGGGAGGATTCCTTGAGCCCAGGAGTTCAAGGCCACAGTGAGCCATGATTGTGCCACTGCATGCCAACCTGGGAGACAGTGAGACCCTGTCTCAAAAACAACAACAATAAATAATAAAATATATAAACAATCTTAAGTGTTCATAGACAGATAAATGAATAAAAAATTATGAGATATACACATGTATTTATATATCTCACACAATAGAATATTATTTAGCCATACATAGAAGAAAATAATTCCATTTACAACAACATGGATAAACCTGGAAGATATCATACAAAGTGAAATAAGCCAGACATAGACAAAAAAATACTGTGTGATCTCCCTTGTATGCAGAATCCTTAAAAAGTTTGAATGCATAGAAACAGAATAGACCAGTGGTTACCAGCAGCAGGGAGGGGCAGGAAATGGGAACGAGTAGGTCAAAGGTACAGACTTATGCAGGATAAATAAGTCTAGAGATCTAATGTACAGCATAAGAACCATAATTAATAATATTGTATTATTTACTGAAATTTGCTAAGACATTAAATTTTAGATGCTCTTATCACATACACACAAAAAAGAAGTAATGATGGAAGGTGACATGCAAGTTAATTTGCTTGACTATAGTAATCATTTAACTACACATATCAAAATAACTTGTTACTCTTAAATATATACAGTAAAAAATAAAATTTTAAAAAAGGAAAACAGATCTGAGTATATCACGCAGAAAGCAGCACAGCAATTTTTTTAATTTATTGGAAATATGAAAAAGTAGTTATAAGACATGAAGAATAGAGTCAAAAACCTCCAAGTTACATGGAGTAATTTTTAGAACAAATGGTAATATTCAAATGATTAACCATGTACTTTTTAAAAATTTAATGAAAGATTGAATCCTTGGAAGTAGATGTCAAGGTATTTAAACAAAACAAAGCCAAAAAAAAAAAAAGAAAAACCCTCAAATCATGTCTAATGATTCCCTTAGTTAAACAACAAACAAACAGACCCAACCCCAAAGAACACTTAAAAAAAAACAAAAACAAAAACAAAAAAACCGGTCTTCATAAAAAGCCAAAGGAAACACCAACAGATGGATGGTATATTTCTCACGCAAAACAGAAAATGACAGAAAAATCATACAGTATTATCATCAAAATGGTGAAACAATTATTGTTCTATACCAGGCTAAATTATTATTGATAAGTAGGTTGAAGGGAAAACAGACTTTTTAGAGCAAACAAGAGAGACTAAAAGCATTTACTTCCCATAGACTATCAGCTAAGAACTGTAGAATGAACAGCAAGAAAGAAAATGAATTCAAAGGAAAAGTAGATTTCTAGAAGCAATTAGTAAGAGACTGTAAGGACATACGTTTTTTCCTTAAAATTCTACCAATTCATGTCTTTTAGTAAGATTTAAGGTATTTAAAAATTTCTACTCTATCTTATAATTTTTACTTTTAACATAAAGCATTTTTTAATAAGAAAGCAGTGATGTTTGTTTAAAATTGGAGAGTCCATCATTTGGAATCCTTAGCCTCTGCCCACAGGCCAGCACCTTGGAAATTCTACCAGTCTCTGATGAGTGTTGCACCGGTACCAGTCCAGCCACTTAGGTTATAGAACCAAAATCGACATGTGGATGAATTATCCAAAATATCTACCATGAAAGTAATAAAAGCAGTGCTATTATCTAAATGCTGGTGTCCTCCCAATATTTATATGTTGAAACTTAATATGTGATAGTATTGAGAAGGACCTTCTGTGAGTGATTAAGTCATGAGGGCTCCACCCTCACAAATGGGATTAGTGCCTTTATAAAAGAGGCTTGAGGCCGGGCGTGGTGGCTCACGCCTGTAATCCCAGCACTTTGGGAGGCCGAGGCGGGGGGATCACGAAGTCAAGTGATCGAGACCATCCTGGCTAACACAGTGAAACCCGGTCTCTACTAAAAACACAAAAATTAGCCGGGCGAGGTGGCGGGTGCCTGTAGTCCCAGCTACTCAGGAGGCTGAGGCAGGAGAATGGCGTGAACCCGGGAGGCGGAGCTTGCAGTGAGCCGAGATCGCGCCACTGTGCTCCATCCAGTCTGGGGGACAGAGTGAGACTCCGTCCCAAAAAAAAGAGGCTTGAGTTGAGTGAGGTCCTTTACACTCTCCAGAGAAGTTGCCATCTGTGAGCAGCAGGTTCTCACCTGAAACTGAGGCTGTTGGTGCCTTGATCTTGGATTCCAAGCCTCTAGAACTGTGAGAAATAAATTTCTGTTGTTTATAGATTATTCAGTCTACGGCATTTTATGCAGCAGAAGGAACAAACTAAGACGACAAGTACTGTTGATCACAAAGAAGTTATCCTAATGTCAAAAGGTAGAGGTAGCCCGAAAAGATAAAATACTTACTTGGACAAAGTATATCCTTGAGGGACTTCACAAGAGATGGAGCAAATGCGTGAAGAATGCCCTGCTTACATATTGGGATGTTACCATGTTAAGGTTTCAGAGTCAGTGTGGTAGTATTTCATAGAGTTAGGGGATACTGAGGAGCCCCAGGATCAAAGCTCAACATGAAGTGAACTGGATGTCTTAATACTAGAAAAAGAGCTCTAAATCCTGATCATTTCTGTGATGTTGGTGGAAGTGCCAATCCATGCAGATAACTTTGTACCTCCTTGAATCATGGTTTCATGCTATCAGTTAAGGAACAATGCAAGAAAACACTGTAAAGAAGCACGTAGGCCAGGCGCAGTGGCTCACACCTGTAGTCCCAGCACTTTGGGAGGCTGAGGCAGGTAGATCATGAGGTCAAGAGTTCGAGACCAGCCTGCCCAATATGGTGAAACCTGTCTCTACTAAAAATACAAAAATTAACTGGGCATGGTGGCACGTGCCTGTACTCCCAGCTACTCGGGAGGCTGAGGCAGGAGAATTGCTTAAACCCGGGAGACGGAGGTTGAAGTGACCCGACATCACATCACTACACTCCAGCAAGATGCTATCTCAAAAGAAAAAAAAAAAAAAAAGAAGCACGTAAGGACATCTATTCTATATGCTTTCATAACTATCAAGAGTTAAAAATTTTCTTGTCTTGACTTACTCATAGCTATCGATAGGAGTGACCTTTACTAAATGTGGAATATTAGAGTAGACATTTATATTTATGCCCTGCTCTCTTTAATCTTTTGTCGGATAATAATAGAAATCATAAAGTATGTTAAACAAAAAGAGGAAGATATAAGAAATACCATAAAAACAACAACAGACCAGGCATGGAGGCTCCTACCTCTAATTCCAGCAATTTGGGAGGCCAAGGTGGGCAGATCACTTGAGCCTAGGAGTGTGAGACCAGCCTGGGCAACAAAGTGAGACTCTGTCTGTACAAAAATTAAAATAAAAATAAGCCAGCCATAGTGGCACACACCTGTGTTCCCAACTACACGGGAAGCTGAGGCAGGAGAATCCCTTGAGCCAGGACGTCAAGGTTGCAGTGAGTTATGATTGGACCACTGTACTCCAGCCTGGGTGACAGAGCAAGACCCTATCTCAAAAAACAAACAAAAAAAGATAACAAATTAATGGACAAGAACACAACAGGTTTGATGAGGCAGTATTCAGCAGGGTAAAGCTCTTGGACGAAGAAGCAATGGCTGCTGAGCCAGTTCCCTGTTCATAGCATTCTAGGTCAGTACAGACACAGAAAACAAATACAAGTGACAGACTAGAGAGAAAGGCCTTTAGCCCTTGGGCTGTGTTATCTTCCTGCCAACTCAGTATTCATGTTGGGGTGGGAACCAGCCTGTCTTTTAGTGTGATCACAGACTAGATGGGTCCAACTTTTTGGTGCAGTCATATAATACGGCAATCTAGCAACAAGTTTCGTTTTCTGTTTTTTTTTTGTTTTTTTTTTTTTTGAGATGGAGTCTTGCTCTGTCACCCAGGCTGGAATGCAGTGGCACAATCTTGGCTTACTGCAACCTCCATCTCGTGGGTTGAAGCAATTCTCCTGCCTCAGCCTCCTGAGTAGCTGGGATTACAAGCGCCCACCATCACGCCTGGCTAATTTTTGTATCTTTAGTAGGGACAAGATTTCACCATCTTGGCCAGGTTAGTCTTGAACGCGTGACCTCAGATGATCTGCACACCTTGGCCTCCCAAAGTGCTGGGATTATAGGCGTGAGCCACTGTGCCAGTATCCCAGCAGCAAGGTTTTATACAACAGTGTTGGAGATTAATTGGGAAGCCTACTCCTGGTGTGACCAGGGCAGTGTCCAAGCCTTGCTCTTGGCTAAGGTTAATTTGCTTCAAGTCCTAGGTCATAAAGGGTTTCCATGGAGGTTTGCAGGAGGCCAACATTTTTCTGTGTCCAACCTGCAAGAAATCAGTCTTGGACAAGTTAACCTTTACCTCTCAAGAATATAGTATATATTTTACAGAGACTATAATGAGAACTGCCAGACAAACCAATGGTCAAAGCCAGAAACAGAAAAGCTGGCAGAAACCAAGACAACTGGATATTTTCTTTTTCTCTCTTTCTGTCTTCTGTGCTTCACTATGCATATCTTCTTCTTCTCACTTTAAAGACCAGTTTCCTTAGTTTCTCCCATATATTACAGATGAGGGTACTTTCTGCCTTTGAATTTATATATTCTTAGTTTCAGCAGCAAGTGCAGTTTAAGTTGAGGTCCAAATTTCATATAAAAATAATAGTTTGAACTTTGTCTGAGTCAAGTGTTCATCCTTGTTCAAATAAACTATGACCCAGAGAAGCAGAGTGACATACTACAAGCATTACCTTCCAAGGACAGGAAAGTGAGTAGTGTTCACAGAAAGAACATAGTTATGACTGGAGGGATACTGTTCAAGCCAAAACCTGCCCCATCTGTGTACTTTATCTCAGAATATTTTGATGTCTCAATCCAAGCAAGAAATATGCATATCATTTCTTCTCCTCTTTTATCCACATCCTCTCCATCTATCTAATCAATCATTAAATCCTGTTAATTCTGTATCTTTAATATTTTTCAACATCTTACACTATAAGAAAAAAGTCACACAGTGATTAAATGGAAATCAATTATAGAAAACCTTTGCATAAGAGATACATGATTTCTCATGCTCCTCTACAGGCCAATGTTTCTCACAATATAACCTTGAGGAAGCAAATCTATGGCATCCAAGCCAGCTGGAGAGAAAGCTTTCTATTTTTTTTCCTAATTTATTTCAGCCATAATATACCCTGTTCTAGATATTTTTGGTATGCCATCACATGATGGACTGCAGTATTGTACAATAAACATCTCAAGGTGTAAAACTAGTCATAAAGTTCTTAAAAGAACTTGCTCTGTGACCTAGGAAATTGACATACACTCCCTAGGCCAGCTTCTTCACTCCAAGCCAATCTCTACTCCATTATTCCAAAGGTCAAGCTTTGAAAATGTCACATCTATGTTAAATAATTCCTATCTATAAATTAGGGAAGTTTTAACTGTGGTCAAAAGTGGCAGAAATCCTACCAGATTAGCTCATGGAATTTTGGGAGGATGAAATAGCCAAAAGAGCTTCCAGATTTCACATCATACAACTTCCACCACTGACTGTTCCGGTTCAAAAGATCTTGGGTCAGGGCCTCCTCTGAGTCAATAGAATCCAGGCAGTTGGCTGAGGTTCTGCAAGAATTTATCAGGTTCAGAAATAACTACATGAACAAGGGGATTATTCTAGAGAGATGGGGAATATATCTCTGAGAAGGCAATTTATAGACAGTTCCTGTGGTCTACCTATGTTCTTCAAGGTATATTCATGTTATTAATCCAGGTTCCAAATTATAAGACCCACAAAGATAGAAACTATCTCTATTTAACTCACAGTTTATGCCTAGGGAAACAGAACTATAATTTATTGCTCATGCTCTATACTTTCACACACATTTTGAAAATATCACATATTTGACACTTACAAAATCATGTAGAAGATGTAATCATTCTCTCTCTCTCTCCCTCTCTCTCTCTCTCTCTCTCTCCCTCCCCCTCTCTCCCTCTCCTCCACCTTCTGTCTCTCCCCCACCTTCTCTCTCTCTCTCTTCCTCTCTCTTTCTGTCTTTCAATGAGGAGACTGGGAAGTGGAGAAGAAGTAGAGAAGCAAAGTATAGTCACAGAGCTTGGAATTTAGATTCAAGTTGATTTTATCCCAAAGCCCATTATCTTCTATTACATTGTATGTCCCCTTAGTAACTTCCAGGAGTTCCTGGACACACATTAAATGCTTTTTATGTTGGTGGAGACGAATTTGACATTTTTCTCCTTTGTGTTCTTTCAGGTATAAAATAAAACATAACTTGCATAAACAGCAGCAGTTAAGTCACCCAGAGAGCCACATATGGCAGTGTGCAACTGCAGCAAACAGCTTGAGCAGACATATATGCCTAGGGTGAAGTCTTCAGAGGCCCATGTTGCAGAATTTACAGAGAAGAAGCTCAGTAAATATTTGTTGAATTACTAGTGAATAACTTATCAACAGCTAACACTGTCAGTTTCACATTCATATATACGACTTCACTGACAGTCTCAAGGATAACAAACGGAAACTTGCCCCACTGAAATATATTCAAATCTCTTTGAGCTAAGGGACCCTAATACAATGTTCTACTCTATCAATGTTAATACTTTCACACTTCGGTACTATGACAAAATAAAATAAAGCCCAGTGATGAAAAATAGCTCTACTCATGAAAGCCACAGTGGAGCTAAAAATATTCCAGGTACTTAAAAGATATCTCTTGATAGTTTGTTATACTGTTTATTAAATGGCTGATAAATTTACTTCTGCATTCATGAATTACTTTTGACATGTAAATTTCAAGAAAAAAGAATCAATCAGTACAAATGCCGCATTGATACAAATATGAACAAGAAGTAGAACTTTATAATTTATAGTGATACTTCTCTCCTAGAGTATTTGACTTTGAAAATGATTCATACTATGTGGATTATTTTCCCAATAGTTATCTGTATACTCAGTTAAACCATAATTCTTTTGCTTATAAGATGCTGCAACTACAAGATTGAAAGATTGATACCCCATTCAACAACTTCATTCAACAGTTATTAAGTGACTTATGAGGTACTGAACACTAAGGGTTACAAATACGGTGATTTAAACTCTATGCTCATTAACATTACTTTGATTCAGTAAAATTCACTTTTCCAATACTGAGATCCAGGTGACTATTAGAATATTTTAAATTGAGGTTTAATATTCACTTTGAAAGTGTATAAATATGTAAGTTATGACAATCACATAAAGTTGCATAAGAATCACCATAATAATCAAGAAGCACATTAGGACAAGATAATAATAATGATACCAAACATTTCCATTAACCAATAATTCCCTTGTGCACCTACACAAGCCTCTGTAAATCACCTGTCAGATTTTTTCTTTCTGTACATATATCTATTCCAAAATGTCATGAAATGGATTAATAGAGTATGTAATCATTGCAGTTTGATTAATTTGACTTGGCATAAAGCTTTTGAGATTTATCCACATTGTTACATGTAACAGTAATTGATTTCTTTGATTGCTGAGTAGAATTCCATTTGTGAGTGTCCCACAGTTTCCTCCTCTATTTACTGGTTGATAAACATTTGGACAGTTTTAGTTTTTGGTAATAATGAATAAAGCTGTTATGAACATTTACGTACAAGTCTTTGTATGAACATTTGTTCTCATTTTAGTTGAATAAATATCCAGGAGTGATTTTAATGGGTCGTATGGTATTATTTAACTTCACTGATTTCTGAAGTTGTTGTACCACTTAGCATTTCCAACATAATACATACGGTTCAAATTGTGCCATATTGTCATGAGGTTTTTTCTTTCTTTTTTTTTTTGAAGCCATTTAAGGTTATCTAAGTCCTAAGCGGTATTTCACTATGATTTTAATTTGCATTTCCTTGATGTCTAATGAGACTGAGTTTCTTTTCATGTGCCTATTTGTCATCCTATGCCTTCTTTGGTGAAGTGTTCGTTCAAATCTTTTGCCTGTTTTGGGGGAGCTTATTTGATTTCTAAGTATTGAGTTTTAAGAGTTCTTTACATATTCTAGATACAAGACCTTTACCCAAATATGTGTTTTGCAAATACTTTTTAGTCTGTTACTTGTCTTTTTATTATCCCGATTATACATTAAGCAAAAGTTTTAATTTTGAAAAAGTCCAAGTTTTATCAGTTTTTATGGGTTGTGCATTTTGTGCTTTACTCAAGACATCTTCGCTTAATCCATAGTGATGAATATTTTCCCTATGTCTTTGTTAGTAAGTTTTATATTCCTAGGGTTTGCAGTTAGTTATATTATCTATTCTGAACTAATTCTTGTGTATAGTATAGGTAAGAATTGAGGTCAATTGTTTTATATACATCTCTTATTGTTCCAGCACCAGTTGATAAAAATATTATTCCCTCTCCACTGATTCACATTTTGTGCTTTTATAAAACCCAACTGGCAATAAATGTGTGGATCCATTTCTGGAGTTTTTATTATTTTCCCTTCATCTACATGTCTATTCTTTTGCCAATACTGTCTTGATTACTGTAGTGTTATCTTAAGACTTGAATACAATAGTGTAAGTTGTTCAATTTTGTTATTTGTAAAAATTTATTTATCTATTGTAAATTCTTTGTTTTTTTTTTATATGAACTTCAAATCCACCTATTGATTTCTATTAAAAAATGCTGCTGAGATTTTGACTGGGATTCCATTAAATTTATAAGTCGGTTTGGGGAGAACTGATATCTTAACAATACTGAATCTTCCAATCTATGAATACGGTATATGTCTCTATTTACTTAGGTATTCTTAAACTTCTTTCATCCATGTTTTAGAGTTGTTAACATACAGATTACCTGAGTCCACTTTGTGCTGCAATAAAAAAAAGTACTCAAGGCAGGGTAATTTATAGTATATAGAAATTTATTTTCTCATGGTTCTGGGGGCTGTAAAGTTCAAGATTGAAAGGCTGGCATTTTGTGAGGGGTTTATTGCTGTGCCATCTTATGGTAGAAGGTAGAAGGGCACAAGAGAACAAGACAGGGACAACCTCACACTTTTATAATAGCACCAATCCCACCTATGAGGGTGAAGTCCTCATGGCCCAACCACCTCTTCAAGGTCCCATCTCTTATTACCAATACAATAGCAATTAAATTGTGACCTGAGTTTTGGAGGGGGCAAACATTCCAAACATAGCACAGATCTTGCAATATGAAAATACTTAGGTTTAGATTTCCACAATCAAGAAGGTAAATAGAAGTAATTTTTGTATTCCTTTCACCAAGCACAAATAAAAATCCTAGCCAGTATACATAAACTAAATATAGAAAAACTCTGAAAAGTGGCAAGAAGAAGGCAGATAAGCTAGGAAATTGGGAACAAGGAATAACATGATGATGACCTCCTTGAATATTCTCCATGCTTCACATATCTAAGACTTGGAGTTAAAAAAGTCAGCAGCCACTGCACTCCGGCCTGGGCGACAGAGTGAGACTCCATCTCAAAAAAAGAAAAAGAAAAAAGAAACGAAAAAAGCCAGCAACACAGAAATTCTAATGGGCATAGACAAATAAATAAATAAATAAATAAATAAATAAACCCAAATAAGGCCTGCTTTCTCTGGCAAAAGAACCAGGAAAGGGGCATCCTAGCCCGTTTGGATAACTGCTGTAGTCCAGCCAAACAGCACAGGGAAGAGAACCAAAAAAATTGTGGCCCCACTCCCAGCCATTTTTAACAAAGGCCTAGACTAGACTTTCATTCTCACTAGACTATAAAGAAGCATTCCAACTTCACTGGCAGAGTAGTATCAGAGAAGAATAAGTAGGGAGCCAGGACTTTCATCTCTGCTGCAAGCTAACAAATTTCCCTTCTCTTAGCCATGCTAGTGGAGACCAACGTAAAGAACTTGGACTTTCATTTCCTGCCAGACAGAAAAAGGATGACCCTCTGTTTCTCTTGGATGATACCACAGAAGACCGTATGAAGAGTCAGAACTCTCATAACCACCCAGCATTAATGAGTCACCCACTGACCTTTAATGTCAGGGGGCAGCCCAGTAGAGAACCTGGACACCTACCCCTAACTGGTAGTAATGAGGCTGTGCCTTCCCCAAATAGTGTGGTGTCAGAAGAAATAATGTAAAATGGAGGTTTAAATAAGATCCAGAGTCTTACAACATCATAACCAAAATGTCAAGGTGTCAATCAAAAATTACTGATCACTCCAAGAACCAAGAGGAGCTCAAACTGAATATAAAAAGGAAATTCATAAACTCCACCATCAAGATGACAGAAATGTTAGAATTATTTGAGAAAGATTTTAAATGAATCATCATAAAAACATTTCAATAAGTAATTATGAACATATTTGAAACAAATGAAAAGTCCAAATGACAAAACTCAATTGAAGCTTTTTAGCTGAAAAAAAAAATGTAATAACTGAAAAAATTTTAAAAACCTCAGTGGAAGGCTTGGTAACAACAGTAACAACAACAACAACCACAAAATGGAAAGGGGTGAGGAAACAATCAGTAAATGAACTGAAAGATAGATCAAAAGAAATTATCCAATTTGAATAGTGGAGAGAAAAAAACGTAAATAAATAAGCAGAGCCTCAGAAACCTGAAAAACTATTTCTTTTTTAAAAAACTAAAATATTAGTGCCATCAGAACCTCAGAAGGAGAGGAAGATAAGGTCAAAGCTGAAAAATTACTTAGTAAATAATGGCTGAAAACATTCTAAATTTGGCAAGACACATAACTTATAGATAAAAGAAGCTGAGTGAACCCCAAATGGGATGAACGCAAAGAAATTCATAGCAAGACAAATCATAGTAAAACCTCTGGAAACTAAAAAAGAAACAACCAAACAAAATCATCGAAAGCAGTAAGAGAGCAACAACTGCTTACCCATAGGAGTAAGGGGAATCTAAATCACTAAATCCCTTATGAGAAACCATGGGAGGAGGCCAGAAGAAACTGACACATTTTTCAAGTGCCGAAAGAACTGTAAAACTAGAATTCTACATATAGTGAAAATGTCCTTTGGAAGTAAAAGATAAATCAAGATTCTCAAATAATGATTAAAAGAAATTTTATCACCAGTAGACCTATACTAAAAAAAATGGCTAAAGAAAGATTTCTATATACAAAGTTTCCACAGAGAAAGTCTTCTATGTATGAGGAAGGTAGAAAATGCAACAGAAAGTAAAATATGAATAAATATAATGCATTTTCTTCTTTTATGTTTTCAACTCATGGTTGATGATTGAAGCAAAATTATGACATTATATGATGCAGTTTAAATATATGTAAAAAACATAATCAGGAAATGTATATCATAAATGGTGGAAAGTAAAGGAACTTAGGGAGGTAAGACCTTCTTTAACTGGTAAAACTTCAGTGGAGGGCTCAGTGGAAGCCTACTATGACATCAGTGGACTGCCATAAATTATAAACTAACTAGAGTTACCACTAAAAAAGCTATACAAAGAGATACACTCAAAAACCCTACAGATAAAGTAGAAATCTAAAAGATTTTCAAGTAACCCATTAAAAAAGGCCAGAAAAATAAAACAGAAATAAAAAACACAGAACTAAAACCAAAATAGAAGACTGACACTGAATAATTACTGCTACAGATTAAGTGTTTATGTCCTCTCAAAGTGTGTATGTGGGAAACCTGATCCCCAATGTGATAGTATTAGGAGGTGGGGTCTTTGGTACATGATTAGCTCATAAGGGTAGAGCTCTCCTGAGTGAGGTTATACAAGACTCCGGAGAGCTCCTTTGCTCTTTCTACCATGTGAAGACACAGTGAGAAGAAGGCTGTCTACGAACCAAGAAGTGAATTCTCACCAGATGCTAAATCTGTTGGCACCTTGACCTTGGAATTTCCAGCCTTCAGAATCATGAGAAATAAATGTTCTTTAGGTCACCTAGTCCATTGTACTCTATCATAACAGCTCAAACTAAGATAATTACATTAAATGTAAATGGTCTAAATACATCAATCTAAAGACAAAGTTTGACAGAGTTAATTTAAAAATATTCCTTAACAATATGTGGTGTACTAAAACTCACTTCAATAAAATAATGTAGGCAACTTGAATATAAAATGTTAAAAAAATACATTATGCAAACTCTAATCAAAGAAAAGCAAGAACAGTTATATTAATTCCAGATAAAGTAAACTTTGGAGAAAGAAAATCGAAAGAGACAGAGGGACATTACTAATGATGAAAATAATTAATCATTAATAATGAGACACCACCAAGGCACCATCAAGAAGACAAAATAATACAAAATGTGTATGTCCCTAACAATAGAGCTGCAAAATAAGTGAAGCAAAACCTGATAGAATCGAATAAGAAAATAGACAAATCCACAATTTTAAGTGAAGCACCTCAACTCAACAATTTATATAATAACTAGACAGAAAAGAATCAAGTATATAGAATGCAACAACATTTTTAACCAAAAAAGGTTAACTGGAAGATTGTGGACAATAGTGGATAGGAGACAGGACTAACATGCAGCTCCCACTTGGATGGACAGAACAGCATGTGGAAACTCACAGAATGGCAGAATAGCCTTGATCTTATGGGGACAGGGGAAAGGATGTCCACTCTATTATTACTTTCACCTTAGTACTGGAGGTTCTAGTTATCACCATGATGCAGAAATAGAAAACAAAAAGCACGCAGATTGGAAAAAAATAAAACTATATCTATGCATAGGTGATATGGTGGTCTACATAGAAAATCTCAAGAAAAACACCTATAGAACTGCGAGGTTAATTCAATAAAGATACAATTTTTTAGACACACAAAAATCAATTGTATTCATATGCACTTGTAAAGAACATGTGACATGTTCTTTTATCGGACAATAAAATTAAAAGTACATCATTTACATTGCTCAAAACATAATATACTAGGCTTAAATTTTACAAAACATGAACAAGATATGTATGCTGAAGTCCACAATGTACTGATAAAAATAATCCAAAGATATCTAAATAAGTGAAAAGATATGTCATGTTTATGAATTGAAAGACTCAACAAATCTTTTGTTCATTGATATTTCCCAAGCTTGACAAACAGTACTTGTTAACTATGTTCTCACACTTTCTGAGAACTAGTATCTTCTCCTTTTCCTTGCTTTCCTAAAATTTACCAGTATTTTGTGAGTAATTTTTATCTGCTTCTTATGTGCTTAATTGACCCTTTCAATCTTAAAAGTTAACATCTTTAGGCTACTGAAGTTTTTCTTGAATTGTTTCTTTGATAATTATTTAGTTTGTTCCCTCGAACACCTATTATTTGAAGATCAGAGTGGATTCTCTAAATCAATTCTCTAATTATTCATATATTTTCCCCTATTTTCATCTTTGTCTTTTTGATTTGCTGTAGGCTATTTCCTCAAACATAAATTTTTACCCTTCTACTGGGTTTTAAGACTTTTAATTTCAAATTTTTTTTGAGAATATTCCTTTCTATTAATAGTCTTTCTTATTTTATAGATGCAATATATTTTCTTGTTCCTGTGGGAAAATTATACATTTTAAAAAGTGCTCTTGAATCGTTACTATTTCCTTAAATTTCCTATTCTTTTTTAAAAAATATTTTTGTTGTCTATTTCATGTTGAATTACTTGCTCAGATGCCTGATGATGTGCTGCTATATATTCATATTAAAATTAGGCACTTTTGGGCAAAGAGATGTATGTATAAGAGAGAGGGAGACAGCACATGTGCAAATATTGTCACTAGTTGATTTCATGGTAAAGAATTGATGTGAAATAGTTTATCGATTCCCCTCATCTCCGCACCCACCACCAGTTCTCCAGTTGTTTATATCTGTAATTCTTCTCTTTTGGCCTTACGCAATTCTTCAAATAAAAGACTGGCAATCACCTGTATGTAGTTTTTGACCTAACTGTTAGAATTCTGGTAGTTGAGTGAGGACAGATGTTGGGGGTTGTGTCATTTAGTATATGGAATTCCACTTAGTATTCCTGTTTTCAGTAGGGACTCCTATTTTTAATTATACTTAAGACTCCCAGTCCAGAAACTGTCACTTTTATCTCTCCAGATAATAAACTTTCAGTCATCTTCTAGATAATAAACCTTCAGTTACCTGCTTACGTTTGGGAGAGATGAATAATCTGACTGCATGAGGTTGGGTAGGGAATCTAGGTCTCACTACTGCCAACCAATCTCTCTATTTTTATCTCATTTTTATTCCTACTTGCATAGTTACCTTGTGCTGCTATTTCTTTTTTATTTTCCCCTGACTTTTTTATTGTACAAATTTGGCTGCTTTTGAGCTACTTCCAATCCTAGCTTAAGAATTAGTTTCTTTGAGGCCGGGCGAGGTGGCTCACCCCTGTAATCCCAGCATTTTGGGAGGCCGAGACTGACGGATTATTTGAAGTCAGGAGTCTAAGACCAGCCTGGCCAACATTGTGAAACGACCATTTCTACTAAAAATACAAAAACTGTCTGGGTGTGGTGATGCACGTCTGTAGTCCCAGCTACTTGGGAGGCCGCGGCAGAACTGCTTGAAGGTGCGAAGTGGGGGTTGCAGTGAACAGAGATCGCTCCACTGCACTTCACCCTGGGTGACGGAGCTAGATTCCTTCTCACAAAAAGAAGAAAAAAGCATTAGTTTCTTTGAGATGTTATATCATTCACCATGTGTCAGTTGTTTATTGGTTTTCAAGTTAATACTTTTTAATTTACTAATAAACTTCTTAATCTTAAAAAAATTAAAATACTGATGTGTCAGTTATTTTATAGCTTTTTGGCAGGTTTAGATTTTAAAACATATTTAATATTTTGTTGGACTTGGAAGAAAGTAATAAATAATGTATGCACACAATTCACCATCTTTTTAAAAATAAATATTGTATATACTCTTTGCAGAAAAACTAACAAATGGATATAGGCAGAAGAAAGAAAGAGAGAAAAGTAAAACATATTTACTGCATCAACTTTCCAAAGCAACCACAGTTAAAAACTTGGTACCAAATATTTAGCTTCTAAAAATGTATGTTAGGCATTAAAAAGAGACAGGTGCTCAAAGATTTAGCAAGAAGGATATTTGGCACAGCAATTTTTATAAGAAAGGAAAATCCAGAGATAATCTAAGTGATTGACAAATAGTGCTTGTTTTTTAAAAAATACTGTAATATATCCACACAATAAAATACTGATACTATTATGAATGATGTTTCAAATGGATATTTACATTGCTAAAAATGTTTAAAGGTTACAAAAAATATGTAATACAAAACCTTTAAAGAAATATATTATATTTATTTTCATAAATTCCTGGGTCAAAACGTTTGCACTATTCTAACGCCTTGTTAAGCATTGTTAAAATGCACAAGTTGGCAGCAATTTATACTTTCACAAATACCATGTACTCATTTCCTTCTCAAGACCATGTCATACAATTTAAAAAAATCTTTTTGTGTATAAATAGTATTTTATTATTTCAATAACACAGTGTAACAAGTCATAACTTTAATAATGATTTTCTTTTGATAATGACAAGATTGCATTTTCTTATATGTTTATTGGGGAATTGCTTAATTTTTATTCCTTGACTTTATTTTTCTATTGGGAAGTTCACTTTTAGGTTTACATTAAAACATAGTCTAGAACTCTGTGAGTACTTGTGAATCATACTCTTTGACTTAATAATTCCACCTATAGAAATTTGTCCCAAAGAAATAATCTGAAATGTGAACACATATTTATGTGCAAAATATGTTTCAGCATTAATTATAATAATGAAAAGGAATGATTCTTCAAATTATTTAGTGTTAATCACTGAGTAAATTATGAACCAGCTATGAGATCAAATAATACATACCATTTAAAAAAAGTTTATGAAGAAGTTTTCATGAAGAGATTTTTAATTTCATTGGAAAAGATGAATAATTAAATAACAGTAAAACGAAAAGCATACAAAATATTTTTATATGTGTGTGCATACATACAGTGTGATCAACTTCTATTAAAACTATATTAGGCCGGGCGCGGTGGCTTATGCCTGTAATCCCAGCACTTTGGGAGGCTAAGGCGGGGAGATCATGAGGTCAGGAAATTGAGACCATCCTGGCCAACGTGGTGAAATGCCATCTCTACAAAAAATACGAAAATTAGCTGGGCGTGGTGGTGCTCATTTGTAATCCCAGCTATTTGGGAGGCTGAGGCAGGAGAATCTCTTGAACCTGGGAGGCAGAAGTTGCAGCGTGGTGAGATTGCACCACTGCACTCCAGCCTAGTGACAGAGCGAGACTCCATCTCAAAAAAAAAAAAAAAGAAAAAAAGTGTATATATATATATATAAATCACTGAGAAATATGTATGTCAAAATGCATATGTCGAAATTGCTTTGTAGTAGAGGAGTCATAGGCAAATTTATTCATATTTCTTTACACTTTCTGGTACTTACCAATTTTTTTTACAGCTAGAAAAAATACTATTAAAATTCATAAATATTTTAGTCATTGCCTTCTATTTTTTCCCTTATTTTCTTTCTTTTGTACTATCATGAAATTATGAATATCTTTAATGAATTAGCACCAAGCAGCAGGAAGATAAGACCAATTTAGAAACAGTAACTAGTCACCTAGAAACATTTAATACAACAACAAACATGTTCTGCATATTAGCCATTTTAATATATCTTAGGAAAATAAAAATAAATAAGAGATGTAAACTCTTCCTAAGGAATTCACTGCATATTAGGGAAATAAATTCTCTGATATAAGCCAGGCTATAATTTATTTTTAGAGTAATAAGGGCTTAAACAAAGTGCTAAGGAAAGTTGAGGAGAAAGACATAAATTCTAACTGCAAAGATTGGAGATTTCAAAAAGGAGAAGCTTTGCAGGGGATGACACTTTTAAATGTAAGCAGTGCTTGGTAGCTAAAGATCTAATGGTCATGATGAGGATAATGAGAATGGTGACAGTGATGATGATATCTTACATTAAACATTGATTGGGATCCAGACACTTTGTCTGTTTGTTTTGAACATACATTATCTTATTTAATCTTCACAATGGTTTTATAGAGTGGGATCTATTATTATTTCATTTTTACATACAAGGAAACTGAAATTTAGAAAAAATAAACAAGCTTTCTGAGGTCATATAGCTTGTACATACTTGAGGAGAAACTGAGATTCAAATCTAACTGATTCCAAGGTTGATATATTAATCATTGCACAATTGGCAATTGTGCGAATGTAGAGAAGAACACCTAGAGAAATCACTACTTACATATGGATCCATTAGATTCAGAAATTAAACATAAATAAAGTAGAATCCCATAGAACAGCCCGTCAAAACCCAGATGCGTCATTCCACTTGGTAAATCCTATCTCCCTGCACCCAAACACATAAAGTTCAGGAGCTGTGAGGTATGGCTTACAACACGGATTTAATATTATAAGCTCACTGACATTTTAAAGTGCTTTTACCAAGTGGGTTCACAAATTCGACTGCCTCCACCCAGCTAAGACCCATTGCTAAAATGAAACCTGTTTGGAGATTTCAAGGATCTTCTGAAATCAACACCAGTGTTTACTAGTTGACTAGTTACCTAGATTACTACTTAAGCCAGAGTGCCTAGCTCTGGGTTTTCTGCAATGATCCATCAACATTGAGAAGCATTGAAGGCTTCAACCTGATTGAAAATTTGCTCATAACTAATGGATACTTAGATACCAAGTTCAAGGCTTTATCCCCAGGATTTTAAATATTTAAACAGGTATTAAATGGATATACCTCCTTATTTATTTTTGGACTACAAATTCTCAGTTCTTCACCGTGTGCCCAACGACAACAAAGGTATGAGTTTTACAGAGACACACTGGATCAGAAGTCAGTCGAGCTGAGCCACTCCTAAGACTCCTCACTTAATTCCCATTGCTGTCAGTTCATCCCTCAAACTAATATGTGAAATTCTTCAGGGAAGCATAAAGCTCTGTTATGCTCTGTGCACTTGCTGCCTATAGGAAAACTGAACTCTTTGCTCCATTTCAATTTTTACATATTCTCACTCTACCCTTGCTTCCCCTGGCTGTCAAGAGTCAGGACTCTGCGAGATTTATTCTAGCACACTTTTATTTGATTTTCAGGTAAAAAACTATGTCCCAGTAACTTCCTGAACCTCTAGTTAAGTAGGAAACAGCTCACCTTTCCACCACTTCCCATTATATAAATTACGCCTTTCCTGCTGGAAGGGGATGCTGATTCACCAAAATTAGATACAGCTCTTCCCAACTGCAGGCTTGTTATAAACAGGCAAGCGACTGTGTTAAATTGTAAAGATTTAAAAAAATATTTTCCAACAGTAAACAGTAACAAGCAAAGCTTGGAAAATGTAAGATAAAAGGAAAACACAAAAGGTCTTTCTTTCTACTTAAATGTGGCTTTGTCCTGCTACGGGGTGGGGGTGGGTTTACAGCAGCTGCTTCTCTGCTTTCGTGTGAGTCACCCACACTTAGGGCACACTTAGGGCAAGGGACCTGGCTCTGGCACTAACCAGCTGTGTGGTTAACCCAGTGATTCTCAACCCAGCTGCTCTTTAAGTTTACTGGGAGCTTTAAAAAATACTCAAGCCTCCATTCTGTGCCTGAGCCTCCATTCTAAAGTTATAGCAAACAACTAAGAAGGCTTAAACAGCTATCAAAAACTCAGTGGGCCAGGAACTTCATGTAAATAGACATAGTTTTTCAAAGCCCCAAAGACGTATATTTTCTCCTATTTTTCTTTAAACATGCAACTGTCTCGGACATTCAGTTTTTAACATTAGAGAAACATGAATACATCATAAATAATCAACACTCTTTTTAACTATATCTTAAAATTGTAGGACAAATATTCATCACCAGTGGCAACTTAAACATGGTTTCGGTGATAGAAATGCAACAGAGAGAATTAGGGTAAACTTCAGAGTACGAGGTATAAGCTTTCCTAGACTATATTGTGCTGTGCCATACTATGCTATGCTATGCTATGCTACGCTATACAATACTGTACTATACTACACTATACTGAAGCAGAACCTTGTTTTTTTTTTTTTTTTTTGGCAAGAAAATAAAGTCATATTTCACAATTTTAAAAAAGAAACTAGAAATTCAAGAATATGGTTGAAGTACCTCAATTTTAAAATGTTAGCAATTAATTGAAAAATAAAATTAAAACATTATGTGGGCCCACATTAGGCCAGCAAAATGTAAGCTTAGGCCTTAGTGTAGATTGCAGGATGCCAGTTTGAAACCTTGACAAAACTGCCTATCATGTACTTTAAAGGTAGACCTGGATTCAAATCCCCACTCTTTCTGTTACTGGTCAATGTCTGACAAGTAGTAACTCCTCAATCAATGCAAATATTGTTATTATTCTACTGTTTTTCTACTCTAACAATCTAAATCCTTAGTATAATTTTTTATCTGTAGGATTTTTTAAAATACCTGGAATTTAAGCAATCAGAAAGTTAAAAAAAAAAAACATTTTTTTTTACAGTTTATATATTCTACACATGATTTTTTTATGAAAACAGATGAGCGGTAGCAAGGATTTATTCAAATAAGCCTCTTGCAGAGTAATGCTAGTATCAATAAAGATCTCTTATTCCAACCTCTCAATCCTTTGACATCCACAATCCTAAGTAAAAGGTAGGGCTTATAATAATGACTTCTGCCTCTGTAAGTCTCTAAAGAATGTCAATACAAATAGTAAATAATGTCAAGTATTTAGCATTAAATGTATTGTTGTGTTTGGCTATGATCCAAATTCATGCAATGGAAACTTAATCCCCATTGCAACAGTGTTAGGAGGTGGGGCCTAATAGAAGATGTATAGGTCATGAGGGCTTCACCTTCCTGAATGGATTAAAACCACTATAAAAAGGGCTGTGGGAGTGGGTTCTCTCTTTGCAGCTTATCTGCCAAATGAGGACACAGAGTTTGTCCCTTTTGGCCCTTCTGTATTCTGCTATGAGATGACACAGTACGAAGGCCCTCATTTAACACCAGAAGCTGGACCTTGACCTTGGACTTTTCTGTCTCCAGCTCTGTGAGAAATAAATTTGTTTTTTTATAAAGTTTCAGTATTCTGTTATGGCAGCACAAAATGACTTCCCTATCTCAGGTACTCTGTTAGAACAGTACAAAACATATTAACACAGTATTGTAATCGTTTGAGCAATAATGATAATTTCTCTGCTGCTGAATATTTGGTTAAATAAGCAAATAACCTGAAATCTTATGGACAAATAGAAATCTACATATTTTATTCCTAATTTTTAAAGATGTAGTTTTTCTTCATGAGCTTCTCTAAAGAAGCCACAGCACGAAATTTCTTTTGCACTGAGTTTTTCCTTCCTAAGCTCATTGGGATATTTAAAGATAGATCCAGAAATTAAAAAATAGATAAGTAAATAAAGTCAAACCACTATGAAGCTTTCTTCTACTTCCCAGCTGAGACTGTGAAATGGTTTGAAGTCTGAAGACATAGGGGTTATCAGTATTTAGAGAATCTGACTCATTCCTCTCACTAAACCAAGCATCTAAATCTCTCTCCATCCCCATTGCCATCACTTATTTGTATGCCTTACCTAGGATACTTAATCAGCCTCCTAACTCATTTGCCTATTTCCACACTTGCCTAATTATTTTCTATATTGTAGTCAGAGTAACCCTTCTAAAACAAAATCTTACTTCACCACTGTGCTTTGAAATACTTCAAGATCCCTGCACTGATTTTACAATGAAGTTTAAAGTCCTTCAGTTCATGGCTCCAGAAGAGCTTCTCAACCTTACCTCTTATCAATACCCAACCTCACATACTGAGCTTCAACCATCATGACATCTTATATTTTCCTCAAAACCTCTATGTTCTTTTATTTACTCCTGGACTTCAAAATGCTGTCAGTGTTTGGAGCATTCTCCTACCCTTTAACCTCATTATTCTTATTTATATTTCAGATTTTAAATTATATGTATATATAATCTAAATATATATAATATATATTTAATATATAATATATAAAATGTATAATATATTTAATATATAATATATAAAATATATAATATATATTTAAATATATATTACATATAAAATATATTACATATTTAATATATATTTATTTAAATATATATTACATATAAAATATATTACATATAAAATATATTACATATTTAAATATATATATTATATGTAAAATATATATATTTAGATTTTTTAGTAAGTGCATTATGTACATGTAGAGCATGTATTAAGTGCAATTTCAAAGTGAGCGTAGTAAGTCCAGTGTCAGAATTAGTACTAGCAGAAACATCAGGACTCCAGGAAGGGCACGAAAATATTTCTCTGAAGGAGATTTTCTATTTATATATATATAAATAAAATATATATTATATATAATGTATACACAAATAAACATTTTATATTTTATATATTATATGTAAAAATATATATATGTATATAATCTCCTTCAGAGAAATATTTTCGTGCCCTCCTGGAGTCCTGATATTTCTGCTAGCACTAATTCTGACATTGGACTTACTATGCTAACTCTGAAATTGCACTTACTACATGCTATTATAAGTCTTAGCTCATTCTCACCACTGGATTGTAAGCTATGTGAGACAGATACCATGTCTATCTTAGTCTTACAGTGTCAATTCTAGAGCCTGGAACATAGAAGTACTTAGTACATGTTTGTTGAATAAACATATAATATTGACTTTCTTAGTGGCCAGGACTGTGTGAGATTGTGGGATTCATGTTGGATGTTACATCCTTACTTCACAGGATTTTGTTTACATATTATAGAGCTTAATATTTAAATTATACTCTGAAAACAATTCCTTTTGTAGAGAGGGAGCTTTAGCGTTTTCCAAGTGTTTTCCATGCCATGCATTTCTCCCAGAAACTCTAAGAGCGTAGGGCAGTTCCTATTATACCCACATAATAGTTAACGAAATTGAGTCTCAAAAAGTCCTTGTGACTTAATCAAGGGAATTTGAGTTGTGGAGAAAGACTTGAACCTCAGATCTTTTGTTTTGAAGACCAAATCTTTTTTTTTTTTTTTCCTTGCTACAATTCACTGATTTTTTTCTTGCTCACTAGCTTTGTTTGTTTGTTTTGGGGAAACATGCATCTGCATGCATAGCAGCTCATTTCCCTTCTCAATTATGTCTGACTTAACTGATACTGAAACGAGTGCTCAGACAACACATCTCTAATCAGAGCAGAGCAAGACAGTCAAGACATGTTCAAGGTGGCAACAGGAGGTGCTGTGGAATACTAATAAAGCTAGCCAAAGAACATCTACAAAGCAAGGCAAATGCAGAAAACTTAGCAATGAATCTTTCTCCCTTAAATACTCTCTAGAAGCTACCTTTACTCCCATCCAATTTTGTAGAAAATGGAGTTTAATAAATATATCACTTTGTAAGTTTCCCTAAGTCTCACTCATTCCTTTATCTGACAAATATTTAAGTAAATATTCTTTTATTTAAACTGGGGATGTAAATAGATTAAATGAATAATTCCTAGCTTTGAGGATGTCATATGGTAGTGGGAGAAATAGACAATAGATAAGAAAATAAATAATTGAAGATGGCAACAGCTATTACAAGGTAAATAAAGAGGGTGTGCTACAGAATACAATGAAGATGTTCCTCAGATAAAGTGATGATTGAAGGCCTCTCTGAAGGGGTAATATTTGGACCACAACCTGACAGATGAAAAGAAACCTAGGTGAGAAAGATGAGAGGAAAAAAATTCCAGGTAGGCGAAATAGCAACTGAAGAGTCCAGACAGAAAAGAACATTTTGGCTGTTCTTTGTATATTTCAGTGTTGGTTCAAATACCTGAGAAGAGCAAGAGAGAAAGTCCTTTAGCCCTTCCAATCTAGAAACAACTTATTTCTGAAGCTTTGGATAGGAATAGTGACTCCAGTGATTAGTGCATGTGATTTACTTCCTGTTTTATTTGCTTGTGTGTCTCTAGATTTTCTTCCTTTGGAAGGTACTCAGTACTCATCCACTCTTACATATAACTATACAATTATATATAGCAATATAGCAATTTACAGTTATGTACAGATGAGCTATAGAATATGTGAGCATGCCTGAAAAAGTATGATTTATAAATCAAATTCAGTTTCAAAAACCTTAAGGAACATTGCCTTACCTTTATTTACCTCCATTTGGAGGTAAAGAAAAAGCAAATAATTCTTCTATGTTAAAACAACTCAAATAATGTCATCAACACTATAATCAAGTGGACTGTATCCCTGGGAGGATGGTTTAACATATGCAAATCAATTAATGTGATAACATCACATTAACAGAATGAAGGGTAAAAATCTCATGATCATTTCAAAAGATGCAGAAAAAACCTTGATAGAACTCAACACAGTTTCATGATAAAAACTGTAAACAAACTAGGTATAGAAAGAATTTACCTTAGTATAAACTAGGTATAGAAAGAATTTACCTTAGTATAACCGTCATATATGGCAAGTCCACAGCTGCCTTCATACTCAAAAGTAAAAAACTGAAAGCTTTCCTGCTAAGATGAGGAACAAGACAAGGATGCCCATTCACCACTTTAATTCAACATAGTACTGGAAGCTCTAACCAGAACAATTAGGTATGAGAAATAAATGAAAGGCATCCAAATTAGAAATGAAGAAGTAAGATTATTTCTGTTTGCAGATGACGATTTTATGGGTAGAAAGCCCTAAAAACAACACCACAAAATGGTTAAAATTAATAAATGAAATCAGAAAGTTGTCAGATTCAAAATCTCTGTACGAAAATCGGTTGCATTTTTATACACTAACAATGAACTCTTTTAAAAGGAAATTAAGAATACAATCTCATTTACAGTAGCATCATGAAGAATAAAATACTTAGAAATAAACTTAACCAGGCAGGTGAAATACTTGTAGACTGAAAACTATAAAACATTGATGAAATAAATGTTTAAAAGACACAAATTAAATGAAAACACACCCCATATTCATGGATTGGAAGACATAATACTGTTACAATGACCACACTACCCAAGCAATGTACAAATTCAATGAAATCTTGATCAAAATACCAATGACGTTCTTCACTGAAATAGAAAAACAATCCTAAAATTCCTATGAGACTGCAAAAGACTTTGACTAGCTAAATTTTTCTGGACAAAGAAGGCTGGAAGCATCACACTTCTTCATTTCAAAATATAATACAGCTATAGTAAATAAAATGATATCATATTGGCATATACACATAGAGACCAATAGAGCAGAATAGAGAGCCTAGAAATAGGCACATGCATATTTGCTCAACTTGTCTTTGACAAGGCTGCTTAGCATACACAATAGGGAATGAATAATCTCTTCAATAAGTGGTATTGGGAAAACTAGATATTCACATACAAAACATGAAATAAAACTGAACCCTTTCTTACACCATATCCCCAAATCAACTCAAAATGAATTAAAGACTTACACATGACTGGAAACTCTAAAGCTCATAGAATAAAACATAGGGAAAACTCTTTGTAACAGTGGTCTTGTCAATGATTTTGATATGACACCAAAAGCACAGATAACAAAAGAAAAATTATACAAGTGGGATTACAGCAAACTAAAAGCTTCTGCACAGCAAAGGAAGGAAATAATCAATAGAATAAAAAAGCACCTTATGAAACAGGAGAAAATATTTGTAAGCCATGTATCTGATAAGGAGTTATTATCAAAAATATATATGGAATGCATATAACTCCATAACAAAGCAAATAACAGAGGACTTGAGTAGACATTTTTTCAAAGAGGATATATAAATGGTCTACAGGTATATGAAAAAGTGCTCAACATTACTAATCATCAGGAAAATGCAAATTGAAACCAAAACAAGCTATCACTTCACACCTGTTAGGATGGCTATTATCCAAAAGACAAAAGATAACAAGTGTTGATGAGAATGCACAGAAAGTTAAAGCCTTGTACACTTTTGGTGCAAATGTACAATGGCGTGGCCACTATGCAAAACAGTATGAAGATTCTGCTAAAAATTAAAAAAATATACTATATATTCAGTAATCTCATTTCTGGGTATATAATTAATTAAATTGAAATAGGGTCTCAAAGAGATGTTCACTCATATGTTTATTGTAGCATTATTCTCAATATTAATGATATGGAAATAATTTAAATGCTCATAGGTGGATGAATAGACAAAGAAAATGTGGTATATACAAATAATGTAATATTATTCTTTAAAAAAGAAGAAAATCCTGCCATATGTGACAACATGGATGAAACTGGAGGACAATATGGCAAGTGAAATAAAGACAAATAAGTGAGATAAGGACAGAAGGACAAATATTGCATAGTCTCCCTTATATGTGGTATCTAAAATAGTCAAACTCAGAAGCAGAAGGTAGAATGATTGCTACCACGGACTAGGAGGAGGGGAAGTGGAGAGATGTTATTCAACAAACATAAATTTTCTGTTATGCAAGATGAATAATTTCTAGAGATCTACTATCCAACATAGTGCCTATAACTAATACTAGAATGTTCACTCAAAAGTTTGTTATGAGGAGGCCAAGGTCACCTGAGGTCTGGAGTTCAAAACCAGCCTGGCCAAGATGGTGAAACCCCGTCTCTACTAAAATACAAAAATTAGCCGGACATGGTGGTGTGTGCCTGTAATCCCAGCTACTCTGGAGGCTGATGCATGAGAACCACTTGAACCTGGGAGGCAGAGGTTGCAGTGAGCCAAGATCACACCACTGCACTCCAGCCTGCGTGACAGAGTGAGACTCTGTCTCAAAAAAAAAAAAAAAAGTTTGTTATGAGGACAGATCTCAAGCTAAGGGTTCTTACCACAAAAAAAGATGAAAAAAAAGGAAACTTTTGGAAGTGATAATGTTTATTATTTTGATTATGGTGATGGTTTCACAGATATATACATATGTTGAAACCCATCAAATCATGTACATTAAATAAGTGCAGTTTTTTTGTATAACAATTACACCTTGGAAAAGCTGTTAAAAATTAAATTAAATACAGACATTCATACACACATAAAAAACAACAACTTCTTGATGTACCTCTTTAAATTTTCATATATTAGGCTCATTCCTTAAAGAGCAGTAAAACTATTTAAGACCACTTACTCTCTTATCTTAAAGGATATGCAAGTCAGGAGACCCCAGGAGACAGTTCTTTTTTTCTTTTCTTTTTTTACAGAAGTGTCAGTGTCCTAGGACACAGATTGTTAAATAAATTGAGAAGATCACAAATATAATATCCTCATAGGTAAGTCTGGATAAAAAGAGCTCAGATTTCCTGCATCTCAAGCCAAGCCCAAAGAAGCATACCAATCTCAAAGTTCATTTTTAAAGGTGTCATGCTCATGTGCATGGCAAGACACCATTATCTGAATTATTTGCTCAAATGGATTTTATTTCTAAACGATGAGAAAATAGGAAACAAGAAACTCCAATTTCAGTGTTGTACTTGATTATAAAATGGTGCCATTTTGAACCTCTGCATCCTGAAAAGACTTCTGATTAGTTTCATTGCTTATCTACCAGAACCATCTGTAAAACTCTTCAGCTTTACTTGGCCAGGAAGGTCATTCTAATAGTTGAATATCCAAACGTTCAGGAGAGCCAGTGATCTGTCACCCTCCTACTGAGTTTAATCATATTCACTTTGGGAAACTATGTACCTTGGGACTGTTCACTCTGTTGTGGTTGTATAATTTATCATATGATGCAAAGTATCCATTTATATACTGCCAGAAAATCCTCCAGGAAAAAAAATGAGATAAATATCACATTGTTTCCAAACCTAAATCAATGTGTTCATCAGTTAAAACATGTCAAGTCTCTGTAATATACAAGACATGGCAAACAAGAAGGAAAAAAGAGAAATATAGCAAAACTCTGCATATCAAAAAAATTTAGAAATGCATTTAAGGTATTGTAAAAGAGAAAACAATTAAGTTTATTCACTTGATCCTAACAGTAATCTTGCAAAGTGGGTATTATTAAACTCATCTAACTGAAAGAGAAACAGACTACAGGAGATCCAAGTATCATGCCAAGGCTATACTCCTGAGAAGGAACTTGTACTTTTTCCCCCATTACCACAAGTAGCTTTTAATGCAATATGAAAGAAAATGCATGGAAGTCACAAAACCCCTGTAAAAATAATGTGCCAACAGGTGTAGGAATGAAATTGGTGAAAGCAAGAATACATCTACTCATAGGCTTTTCATCTGTTTTTCTCTGTCCCAGAGTGAGGAACTTCAATAGAGTGGTGGTTTTCTGGGAAACCCTGACTATAGGTCCATCAGGAGACCCCTTTCTAAATTTTATTCTTAGGGCTGGTCACATTTTTTTCCCACAGAAGACACCTGTCCACTGAAGACCCTGGCTCCTGACAGGCATAGAGACCTTACAAGGCTTTTATTTATCTAATGCTATGCAGCATCCAACTTAGTATTGTAAAAGAACAGCCATTTTATTATCTTTCATGATTCTCTGGGTTGACTGGGCTCAGCTGGATGGTTCTTCTGCTCCACACAATTTCATCAAAGAGCTTTAGCCATCTAGGGGCTAACTTTAGCCATCTAGGGGCTAATTAAGTTGGAATGTCCAAGTGGGCTTACTAACATGGATGGCAGTAGATACTGGCTCTCAGCTGGGAGTTCAGCTGAGGCTGTCAGCTGAAGTGACACGGCCTTTCCATGTGGGTTGAGTTTTTCATAGAATAGCTATTAAGTTCTATGAGGGGCCATTTTTATAAAAACATTCCAAAAGGAAGTTGCTAACTCTCTAATATCTCAGTTTAGAAGTCCCAGTATGCCACTTTCACTGCTTTCTCTTGGCTCATCTAGATTTAGAAAGAAGAAAAATAAGTTTTACTTCTTGATTTGAGCATGAGCATGAATATATATAGAGAGAGGAATTGTTGGAAGTCATCTTTGGAGCCCAGCTCCTATAAAAGTTGCACCTTTGACAGAAAGAGAAGCTATAGACCACCTCAGAATGTCCCTAAAATCTTCCCATTAAGGGACACTTGGTAAATATCATACATATTGAGTATAAAAGTGTCCTGTTGACATAGAGCCACAAATGATTAGAAGCAGATACAAACATGGGAGACTCTTTGGAGGAGTTGAAATTTTGATACTAATCTGACTGAGACGGTTACATACAAATTGAACAACCTCAGTGACCTAATATTCAGTTAATGTTTATATAATTGAAGAAAATCAGACCTTAATCCACAAACTGATATCTCCCCAACTTGATGTTTTGAGCATAGAAAACACAGTGTATTTATGTGTCTGAATTTTGTTGTAAAGAAAGCTGTAAAAAAAATCAGGCAGCTATATTTTAAGGTTCTAAGATGGATTCCTGTCAATCACAATGAATTGATCTAGATCAAAGCTTTAAGGGTGTCCAAACAACATATTTGTGACAGATGGTGGAGCAGATGACTAGCTATGCATTATGTTGGGGTCTTGCCAAACAGTCTTTTGAGTACAATCTGTTGAGTGATTGGAAATGACTCATGGATTTATACAATGCATTATATTTACAATGAAATAACACTAAGAAATATCTATAGATGCCAAAAATATATCTTTTGTGGAGAAAAAATTTAGACAATGCAACATTACATACATCCTCATAGCAATTTCCTATTGTTATTTAAAAGTCATGACCTGAGGCTGCAGTGAGCACAGCCTTAGCATTTTGATAAGACAAGACAGAGCCAGAATACTAAGCAGGTGTGAAGCAAGCATTGCCTCTGAAACAGACAGAGATGAGGGCAAAGGAAAGAGTGAGGAGGAAACAAGGAAATAAATAAAATTACTCATAGTGGATAATCTCAAGCAGGTCCAATCTCAAATCTGCTCTAAGAACCAGATGCTGTGCACACATAAAGTATAAGAAATTTCTTACCTTAATATTCTTAAACATAGTTGTGTGTAATGATTCTTTTTAAATACAGCATTTTAGATAATTTGAATTGGTGGGAGAGCAAATTACCTAAAATCTCACCCTAAAATAGTCCTTGTCATTTCTCTTATTCAGGCCTTTGTTGGTTTATTCATTAATTCATTTATTTATTATAGCACAACTAGTTTAACAGCTATAAGAAAGTACAACAAAATAGACATTGTCATTAGAATTACGGCAGTTTTGTTAAAGATTGGGTAGGATTAGAGGGTGAGAAATGGCATTGGGTGGGAGGAGCATGACTCATTTTAAGGCTTTTGATGCAATGCAGTTGATTATAATTCTATTCAGGCATTATATACTAGGGGGAGGAGCTGGAGGGTTGGTAATTTAGCTATAGGAAATTTCTACACAAAACCGACCCAATGAAACTTCCCTGGTGAGGTCCATCTGCCTCCTCCAGACGCTCTGACTACCAGGATGAAAACATTCCCATTGGTCCTTCTGTACCCTTATTCTTATCCACATATTGCCTGTTCCCTCAAGGTGCTGTGCAAGTTAAGAGTAGTCTGTCTCCATGGCTGAGACACACACTGGTTTGGCTACAGTAATACCATGTGTGACTGAGAGGTTGTAGGGGACAGCTTTATTTTAATACATCAGGTTTGCTAGGAGTATTGTGCCTCTTCTTCAACACAATCTAGATGATCTTAAATGTAATACGAGTCTCAAGGTAAATGAGGAATCAATCCTATGTTCATCAATACCGGCAATTTACTACCCACTCCCCTCACAGTCCTGTGCAAACTCCCGGTCTAGTGGTGGGTGTAAAGCCACCATTTCATCTGGTCTCTCTTTGCAGAACTTTAGGCCTCATTTCAGTAATAAAAACAAAAATAAATACTTTTGACTTTGAGAAGAGTTAAGGTCCTTGGACTGCTGTCATACACAAATTGGGGATAGGAACCCTATTCAAGGCCATCTCACTGTTGAACTTTAGCAGTTAGAATGACTTTATGGCCACTTGGCCATTAAGTATGCTATTTATGAGGAGGAGAGGAGGGAAGAATCCAGGCTTAACCAACTGTAGTAAGAAAAATGCTCATGCCTGTAATCACAGCACTTTGGGAGGCCAAGGTGGGTGGATCATGAGGTCAGGAGTTCAAGACCAGCCTGCTCAAGATGGTGAAACCCTGTCTCTACTAAAAATACAAAAATTAGGTGGGTGTGGTGGTGGGCGCTTATAATCCCAGCAACTCGGGAGACTGGCAGAGAATTGCTTGAACCCGCGAGGCAGAGTTTGCAGCACTGCACTCCAGTCTGGGTGACAGAGCGAGACTCTGTCTCAAAAAATAAACAAACAAACAAACAAATAAAAATAAAAATGCTTTTATTTGTACTTTTCCTGCTATTTGCTAGCAGAGCAAACTGCATCATATTTCCTCTTTCTGCCCCAGGCACTGTGCACAGTTTGCAAGTAAGGGCAGCTGGCAGCTAATTGCAGCATCTGAGTCCTCCATGAAGGATTCACCAGGATTGAATCCCTCCAGCTCCCCACTAGAAGAAACAAGTCAGAGAAAGATGCATTGAGATAGAACACTCAGCAGGTGGAAGGAAAAAGAACTGATTCTAAATACAATACGAGGTTGTGGTCACCACATGGGGTTAGCATTTGGTTCTGATTTGAACTGGAGACTGTATAAACTGAAGATGCAAGAAATCATACTCAGGTCAGTGGCTTCCATTGGATGGACCTACAAATGCTGCTACCCTTCAGATAATAAATGCCCCTGAAGAATGCCACATAGGATGTAGGACTTGCAACAAAAAAGTTGAAGTTCTGGTCACTCTGTTCTTGCAGAAGAAAACCTTTGCCCCTGTACACGAGAATGACTCCATTCTCAGGAACCTCCTCCAGGACATAGATAAGATGATGACTTCCATTTGGCAGCTGGGAAGGATGTGAAGAGGGCTGAAGTCACAATAAGTGCCTAAAGTAGCTCACAGTCAGAGCTTCTGGACCCCTGATGACAGTCCATCCACTCAGAGGTCTTCCTCAACTCTGCAATCCAAAATAACCCCCTCCTTACATGCTCTATCAAAATCATTTTCTTTATAGCACTTGTCACTATCTGACATATTCTTGTTTATTCATTTTTACTGCCTGTTATTTCCTCTCACTAAATGTAAATGTTGAGGGAACAGTGTCCTGTCTTTTTTCACTGCTTTCTTTCAATTTTTAGAACACAGTCTGGCACTAAGTCAACATTTACTAAATTTTGTTTGTGTGTTTCCCTTCTATTTTTCTTCTGCATATATATTCACATATATTTGCAATTATCCTATGCATATAACTTTTTAGATTTTTTCTACTAAATATTATAAGCACTTATGTAGCCATATGTTTATAATGATCATTTAAATGACTACTTAATATTTATTCTAGCTGACTTCCATAAGTGTACTACTGTTTCTGGACATCTAATTTATTTCCAGTTGGTTTATTTTTATGACAAAACTTTTACCAAACATGTATTTGATACCTTTTTGCATATAATTTAGCTTCTTTTGAATTACTGTATTTCCTTAGAATGAGATAACTAAATCAATGGATTTAAACATTTTTTGATTCTTGATTCATAGCAACCAATTCCTTTCAGAACATGTTGCACCAATTTAACTAAAGATATGAGGCAATGACCCTATGGCATTCATAACTTGATTTGCTTCTTCACTGTTTATACTTTCAATTATCTCCAACAATGAGGATAGGAAAACATCTATCTTTATTCCTCCATGTGTTAAGTGACAACAGAGATTCCTTGGCTGTGGAGAAAGTTATACCTAAGAGATGACTTGGTTTGCTAAGCTACCTTCAGGCCTGCATGTCGAGTTTAAGAAGATTCCAAGCTTTTAAGAGACAGTTAAGGAAGGACTATGTGGGGTTACATTTCTGCCTGGCAAAATGGCTGCCAGATGATAAGAGGAGATGATAGGAGGTGGCTACAAAGATAACCTTCTGCCCCAAGCTGCCCCATGTAGCTACATAACTTGGAGAAAATTTCCAAGCTTTGCATGAGCCTTACTAAGAGATTCATAGATACATGAAAGAAACTTCCACTTTGCTTATGCTATTGTCTACAAGTTGCTCAATACTGAATGGTATCACAAGAGGACACTTTGCCAGGTATCTCAGTTAAGTGTTAACCAAACAGAATGTGAGTGTTTCTATTTACCACGAGCTTAGAGCTTGAAGTCATCGATGAATTTTCTTTGCCTTTCCCCTGAGGACCACAAAGGGCTTTTGATATATTGGTTTGTCTGTCCTTGGCACAATAGGGGATTAAAAAAAAAGAATTATCCCCATTTTTCATGTTTGTTGAAAGTGAACTCAGATGAAAACACTAGCTAGTATTTAGGTTCTTCTATTTTTAAGTCCAGGATGTATTCTATTTCTTTTATCAATTTTATTATAAATTTATAGGTCCCCAAAATTTCCTATTCTTAAACTTCACCACTTTTGTTCAATTGCCTTCTTTTAGATCAAAACGGTGACTACAACAGTCATTTCTAACACTTGGCATTTTGAACAATGCTGCATTTTGAACAAACTACAAATGTCTGCAATTTCGTATACTTTATTTTATTCAGTCCACATGTAGCTAAATTTTTCAGCATAACAATTAGGTACAATTTTGATTGCATTCCACATATTTATGCTCTTTGTATCTTTTCATTGATTTTTCTTTGTTTCAGAACATTTGTTTCATTTTCTAATTTAATGTTGATTAGAGATTAAAGCAATGTGAAAATGTATCTTTTCTAGTCTGCCAGAAACTAAAGTCTGAATATTTCCTGATTGTTTTTTCCCCTCAGTGTGAATCATTTACCAGTTTCTCTTATAGAGCATGTAGTAACTCTTAAGATAAAATTCAGTGTGAAACATTTAGAGATTTAGGAAACTCTAGAAGTCTTATCTTCTATACTTAGTTCCTCTTCACATTACCGGCTATCAAATGGAAATATCTTTAAGTTCCCTTTCTGTTTGCTTATTTTTTCAATTCATAAGTTTTAAATATTTATATTGATAAAGAATACTAATGCTCTAAAATACTGAGAAAAATACTAAAACATTGGCTGATTACAGCTTAAGCTTCCTCTGCTACTTAAGTCTCATATCAATAACCGGTTCTAATGAAATTTATTTCAGGCAGGTCATAGCACAATAAAAACATTTCCATTATTATTCAGTAGCTATGATTATCTGGCTAGAACTTAGTTTGACAGAACAAAGTTACCTAGTCAAAAAGAAATGCTTTTGCTCATAATAGTTTTTATTGATTTTCAAAATCTTTACTTCTCTGCCTGCCTTCCTTTCTCCCTCCCATTCACACTTCCTTCAGACCTATCTTGAACGTCATATATTTACTGGCTGACTTTCTAGATATAAGTTGTGTAGAAAAGAACTCTTTTCCGATGAAAAAATATCCATTTAGTTTGTAAAGAGGCTAACTTAATTCTCAGTTCTCCAGGAACTCACTCTTCTGAAACTTCCACTCCAGTAAGGGACAAACACCACGCAGCCCCAGTAAAACAGACCACTACATAGGAACAGACTGAAGCATAATGAACGGAGGCTGGAAAGGGCTGGGAGCAGCTGGACTTTCCATTCTTTTCCTGATTCTTCTTTTGCTGACAGTGTTCTGACAAATCCCTAGGATGGCATTGGGTTCCCAGGGGGCAAAAAAAAAAAAAGCAGATGAAACTTTTAAATTCGTCCTTTAGTTGATTTAATTCACATTAACCACTTGATGATAGTATGAATCATTGTGAATGAGCAGTGTGTAAGACCACTGAGCTAGAAGACTTCATAGTTTCAGGCAGCCACAAAGTAAGTTCTACAAAACAATTAACCCAAAGCTAAATGTGGCAAAAGAAAAATATTTCCAGAACAATGCATTGACTATTCTTTAACTTTCACCCATAGTTAACAGCATTTCATATCACCTCTGCAAACACATCAGAGAAATAATTCTAGTTTGGGAGTTAGTTAGAGCCAGCTGTTTTTGTAGCTGGAACACCATTTATGCCTCCTTCATAGCATTTATCAACATTGCATTCACATGATTGTTTGGTGACTCACTGCCTCTCCAGACTCTAAGATCTTCAACAAACAGGACCATATTTTGTTATATTGACTGCCTTATCTTCAGTTTTGAGCATGAGTAGGCCAGAAATAAATATTTTTGAATGGGTGAATAGAGTGTTGATGAAAAGGGTCAAACTCTGCAAAATACTGGAAGAGATTTATTTTGAGCCAAAAATGAGTAACCATGACCCGTGACACAGCCCTCAGAAGGTCCTGAAAACATGTGCCCAAGGTGGTTGGGGTGCAGCTTGGTTTTATGCATTTTAGAGAGATATAAAACTTGAATTAAATACATTTAAGAAATACATTGGTTTGGTCCAGAAAGGTGGGACAACTTGAAATGGGGGGCTTCCAGCTTATAGACAGATTTACAATTTTTCTAGTTGACAATTGGTTGAGTTTATCCAAAGACCTGGAATTAATAGAAAGGAATGCCTGGGTTAAGATAAAGGACTGTAGAGACTGAAGTTCTTATTTGCAGAGGAAGCCTTCAGGTAGTAGGCTTCACAGAATATAGGCTGTAAAAGGTTTCTTATCAGGCTTAAAATCTGTGTTGACCTTAATGATGGAGAGGAATAATGAGGCATACCTGATCCCCACCTCCCATCATGGCCTGAACCAGTCCTTCATGTTAAGTTTTAAGAGTGCCCTGGCTGAGGAGGAAGTCCATTCAGATGGTTGAGGCGGGCGTAGAATTTTATTTTTGGTTTACAGAAGACTGAATAAGTGAGTAAAACATGACTGAGAGGTCAGTCCAAGTCTTAACAATATCCATAGAAAATATGGAATACATGGCAGTTATTTATCACACAAATAGGAATGAAGATACACACCAAAAAAATCTATCATCTTCGTGCTCATTTGTAATGTGTTGGCAAATATATTAACTTTTATCAAATGTCTTATCCTTAATCAAAACAAATATGTGTTCTCAAAACCTTCCTTTTCTGTATGTTTGTGTTTTAACACTTAACACAGGTGCATTAAAAAACCTTAATTATACACAATTTTCTAATTCTGTAATAATTTATTCAGACATTTCAACATGAGAGCACCTGGATGAATTTTTAAATGAGGGTCCTTGCTTTTCTTCTTCCCCCCCCCCACCCCATATCATTGAACTCATCTTTTGTTAATTGCAAACAGTCTCCAATCTATATTGATCCTGGGTTCGTATGTTTACTCAGTCTGAAAAATAGAAAAACGTGCTTCCACACTGCTGATTGCAATACAAATTAAGCACCAGCTGGGCTTGTGAGTCACTGGTTAAGGATTACTGCAGCCTTATAGCATAGCATAATTCCAGTGGTGAGATCAATCACGTAAAATAAACACTAAAGCATGAGCAGAAGATTTTTTTTCTGAGAAGTTTCAGAAGTGAGGAAGAAAAGTTCTGAACAAAAATAGAATTGAAGGAGGCTGTCTTTAACTGACCACCACTGCTGTTTTAACTTCTTGCTTATGAAAGACTGTTTCTTTTCAAGAGTAATGGAGACACACTCAGTGTGTTAGTGCCATTTGTCTAACTCATGGCAGCCTGTGAGGAACTCAAAAGGGAACATCTGAAGACAAAGCAGCTGATTGGAAGTCTTAGCTCTCCTACTTCCTTACTCGTTTCATGACTCGGAATAACTACTAAGTGCTTTTGAGTCTTATTTAGCCCATTCACCTGTCAGAGCCCAGGCCTTGCAACTAGCTGGGTGACCTTGAGCAAATTACTCTCTGTGGCTAAATTAATCATCTATGACTGTTTCCATATGCATAAAATGGGGATACTTAGGCTACCTACCTCAGAATGTCATTGTGAAAATTAAATAAAACAGCATTTCTACAGTACTTGGAACAGAGGCTGGCATGCAATAAACATTCCACAAATCACTGTGACTATCATTTCTATAATATGTTTTTCATGAACAGTTGTATATTCTGCTTGTGCGTTGCTTTGAAGTACACCAAAACCTGATGATTGAATGATACAGGCAAAGTTTGGGGCCACAGGTGTTTCATCTTCCCCCTCAGCCTTGTTTCATCTACCCTAAGCCATTCTGAAATATCTTCAGAACCCTGGACCACTGCATTCATTTGCTAGGGCTGACATAAAAACATACCACAGACTGGGTGACTTAAACACCAGAAATTTATTTTCTCATAGTTCTGGAAGCTAGAAGTCTGAGATCAAGGTGTCAAAGGGGTTGATTTTTTGTGAGGACTCTCTCCTTGGTTTATAGATGGTTGTCTTCTTCTGGTGTCTTCATATGGTCATCCCTCTGTGCATGCCAATATCCAAATTCCCTCTTCTTAGAAGGACATCTGTTATATTAGACTAGAGCCAGCCCTAGGAACCTCACTTGAACTTAATGACCTATCTAAAGACCCTATCTCCAAATACATTCTGAGAGACTGGGGGTTAGGACTTCAACATATGGATAGGGATGGGACATGTTAGGCCACAACAACCTAAACCCAATTTAGCTCTCAGTTCCTAATCTCTTTATCAAGAAAGTCCTAACAAGCATTGAGTTCTTTTCCTGCTACTTGTCTCTTGGCAGGGGACTGATGTAGGAGAATAAACTCAACCATTGTGAATGGCACAGAGAGCCCCATCCTGCAAGGATCTATTGTTCCCCGTAAGCATATTTCAATGCCTTGAAGCCAAGTGTGGAAGAAATTAAGTAGAGAAATTAAGTTCATTTTGCCACAATCAATAGGGGTGCTTTCTGATACAACCACCTACCCCATCAAGGTCATCATTCCCCAAACAAGTTTCCAGGGCCCAGGAACCAGACCTCAGAGTCAGAGGCTTGCTTAGGATTTCATGTTTCCCCACGTCCTCTGGAAGAAAGCTCTCTAGTGTCTAGAAAATGACAAATCTAACTGATCATACATAGACTGGCCCTTTATGTGTGGGCATTTCCTTCTGTGAGATTTAGATGAGCCCAATTGGAGTTGTTCTCCCATGGTTTCTCCTACTTCTTCCAGACGTGGCCTTGGCCTCAGCCATACCTTGCTACTGCCACTTCATCTTTGCTGTCTTTTTGGGGGTTCTTGGTTTCTACCACTGAGCTGCCAGGGAGCTGCTCCTCACTCCCATCAGAAAATTCTGAAACCCTTAGCAATGCTTCTCAGAGACAGAAAAACTCATCCCTAAGTTTTACACCCAGGAAGCTTACCTGAGTGGAATTTTATCCCATCTTTCTGAGAACCCTGTCTTCTCATGATGCAAAAGGCCTAAGTACCACTCTAGAAGCAGCCTGGCCATCTCTGCAGAGGCCTAGTTAGCAGTAGCTAGCTCAGTATTACGTAGGTATATGCATTCTACAACTATGATTCACCTAAATTTCCTATCTGGGAAGGTGTGGGATACAATCAGTGGGGGAAAAAATAGTCTTTAGATTAAAATGACTGGTTAAATCCTTCCTCCCTTGCATTCCTTTTCTGAATAAGTCATTGTTAAGAGCCTAGGTGCTCTGCAGCTGTGATCTTAAGTAACTTAAATTTTTTGCACATCAGTTTTTAATCTACAAAATAAAATAATAATTGCTACCTTGTAGCATTCTCAGAATTAAATGGCATAACGTATGCAAAGACCTTGGAATATATAGTAGATATTCATAAATGGTAACTATTATTATTTTCAGGTTAATGGAGAGTGACAGCAAATAGACCTGTAATACTTTGTGATGGACATAACATTTTATCAGTACTGCTCTTTATTCCATTTTAGTGAGGTCTTCTTTTCTCAGGTTCCCTCAAATACTCCTCCTTCATTCATTCAACATGCAGAGTTCATGTGAGTGTCAACTCTGTCCCAGGCACAGCACCAGGCCCAAGGAATACAACACTGAACAAAAAATGCATAGTTCCTGAAAGCAGGAGGCTTATAATGATACAGAGAAAGACAAACATTGAAGAAGTGATTATATATATATATGGTATGTGCTGCTGTGCAGAGGTATTATAAGTTACTTTGAGAGCCTGTATTATAAAACCTGAGTGCGGGTGTAAAGTGGTACCTTTAGTCTGTCTGATAAAATCTGCATAAGAAAATATCTACGGTCTGAGAATTACATAGTAATATTGGTATGAGTTGAAGTCTAGCTAAGCTATCAGCATTCCTGCAGTAGCCTCAGCTTTCTGGATATTCCCACGACTTGTGTACATTCTGTCCAACATGACACTGATAGGAAAGGCATGTCCTGTCACTCCTGGGAATATATGTGTTGTTGTTTCATGAGATTTGGCTTCCCCAAAAGAAATGAGAAGGACCTAACATGGCCTTTTGTTATGAGAACATTCTTTCTGGGATCATTCCTGGCAAAATAATTTCATTTCTGCAAAAGCTTCCTAATGCATACTACTTTAACCCAGCTAGAGTGAAGGTGGCAGATTGGAAAATTGGCTGTGGTTTTCAATATGAGCATTCAAAACAAATAAGGATGACTCTGGACTTCTAGTGCTTCCCATGACCCTTATATGTGAAATACAGTTTGGGGTTTTTTTCTTATGGTTTTTCTTTTCTTTTCTTTTCCCCTTCTTCTTCTTTTTCTTCTTCCAGTACTGTTATCTCTCTTTCTCACCCTTTTTATTGGTACTTTAGTACTGTTCGAAAGAATTGAGAAGCCAAAATTCCTTGTGTTCAGAAATGGCATTGCAGAGACAGAGGCAGTGGGCCTCTACTGCCCTGACTTTCTACTTTCTGGAAAATCCATTGCAAATTTTCACTGACCAGAATAGTGACATGACCTCTGAGGATAATTTCCTCTAGCCATCCAATTAGAGACTCAAATCTCTCCAAGGAGAATTAAGAAACAATCAGCAGGGAGTAATTGGAGGATGGTAGCTGTGAAATAGCTTTCTACTTAGTAAATGTGATGAATAGGCAGAATGTAAATCTCCTGAGCCAAAAGAAAATCATAAGTGGATAAAGCAGCTTGCACATTAACTATGGTTTTTAATGATGGCTTATATGGCTTAAAATCCTCCGAGATCTGCAAGAAGCAGAGCTTACTAGAGGTGCCAAAAAGGATTACTTTTTGCACACTGTAATCTCTACCTGTTTACAGATTCAAATAGATCTTTTTGACAGCCCAAGACAAGGAGTTCATAGAATAGAAAAACCTAGATGGTAAAAAAACAAAAATATCATTAACATTTTGAAAAAAATATTTTAATTATAAAACTAATATACTTGAAAAGATTGTTTAAGTATATTTAAGAAAATTAGAAAATGTAATGAATGCTTTTAAAATACTGAAGAAAAACAGCATGTGTGCATATAATATTAAATTGTTACATGTTTATAGGCATCTCCCAACATGTTTTTTGATTGCATAATGTTCCTTTGTACAGAAGTAATACAATTTAACCAACCAACCTTCTACTGATAGACATTCAATTATTATTTTTGTCCATTATAATTAATGTTGCAATAACTGCTGCCTCAGCCAACGGACTTTCTCTGTATCATTGCATAGTTAAGATTATTTCTTACGATATCCTTCTAAAAATCTAATTGCTAAGTCAAAATTTACATATTTCAATGGTTCTTGAGTAATTACTGCCAAATTCCCCTTCAGAACGGGTACTTCTGTTCACTCCAAACAGCGTGATTGATGAGAAACCATATTTTCTGGGGACATGTTCTAAATAAAAATACAAAAATCTTAATTTTATTTCTTATTTCCTTTGCACAAACATAAACCAACTATTGCTCATTTTCCGCCTGCTTGGTCTCCTATCTTCATCTCAGAAGGCTGCTTGAAATTCTTCCCATCTCCATCTCCATGTGTGGTCTAATGGAGCTGGCCCTTTTCTCCTCTAATGCTTTTTTCTTTATCAAAGAGGAATGCAATGTTTCATCTGACCCTGACTTGACAGATCTGAAGTTTGGCAATAAACTCCTCTTATCTTCCTTATCAGATCTGAAGGTCAAAGGTATGGTTGCAAATCTAACAGCTATTTTTGACAAAGAAAGCCAAACGCTCCCTTTTCATCTGAAACATCACAAACCTTCATTGTTTTCTCTTACTAAATGCTCTTCTGGGAACCCTTGATTTGTGATAGCCTCCTTTGGGTTCTGTATAATGACCTGCCACTATGTGATAAGGGAAAGATTGATTTTGCTTTCTTCTTGTAAAAGAAAACACAACTTCCTTATTTGAAAGAATATCCATTCCAAAAAGCTATGTACTGCGTTGCCACCCAGCACCAGTCCTCTTTGACCCTGGCACCAATTAGCAGAAAGTATTCTACTCTCATGACCCCCTGTCCTCCACCCCAGCAATAAACACACCAATTCAGGTAACACAGATGGAGATCTGTGCTGTCCTACACAGTAGCCACCAGCCACATGTGGCTATGTAAGTTCAAATTAATTAACAGTAACTAAAATGGAAAATTCAGTTTCTCAGTTACATTAGTTGTATTTCAAGTGATCAGTCAGTTTAAGTAGCTGGTAGCTACAGAGCAGTACATATGATAGAACATTTTCATGGTCAGAAAAATTCTATTGGACACCATTCATCTAGAGATTCATTTTTGGTGATTTCCAGAAAAGGGCTGAGGGCAAATTTAGAAACAGATTTCTTTCTCCAAGTTTGTGTTTTTTTCTTTCAAAGTACCTTATCCTCTCAATCCCAACATAGAAATCTCTGGTTCATGTACTGGTCTGATAAGGAATATTTACAAATCATGTGCAGTGAAGTGTTAGGGATCAGAAAACAATTCCCCAAAATGAAAGCCTCAGCAGCAGTCTCACAAGCAAAAGTTCTTCTCTGACCTTTTCCTGTCCTCCCATCTCTCAGGCCCATTCTCCCCAGAGACTAGCCATAGACACGAGAATCATTCTTCCTGAAAGTGGGTCATAAAAACCAGAACCCTTTTCTCAAAAGCCAGATATAAAACCTAAAAATATTCTCTGTAAAAACTGGCCATAAAGAAATGATCTGACCTATCTTGTTTGACTGTAGGTCACGATGCCCCCATTCCAGACAGGGTCATGCTGACACCCAGAAGGAAGGAACGCATGCTCAGAGACACCAAGGAGAATCTAGAAAGAGGACTTGCCGGGTTTCCTCACTCAGTCTATTAACATTAGATCATACCCTTTTTGTTCAATCATATTTTGTTTAATACAACCATAAAAATGAACAATTTTCCCCTGGCATCTTTCCATCTTCATTCTGAAGGCTCCTGTGTATACACGCCAAATAAATATTTGTGCCTTTTCTCCTATTAACCTGCCTTTTGCAAGTTGATTTTTTTAGTGAACCTTCAGAGGGCCAAGGGGAAAGCTCTCCCTTGGCCCCCACAGAAGGATTTTGATTGTAATAACATACAGGAATAAGATGCAGGAGACAAATTTACCTCATCAGCAACATAGCCATCGTAGACCAGTTTTGTTGACCTGATCTCCTCTATCTTACTTTCTCCATCTATACAGTGAGTCACCAGTCCTAGAGAAATGCCTGAGCAGTGGTGCTTCCAACAAATAAAAGTATCTGCCTTGATGAAGCCATGCATTCTAGTATAGCGGATAAAAAATATTATCTTTTCTTCACCCATTGCAATGTTCATAGCTGAGGCTCCGGTAACAAAAGACACATTAACAAAAGTATACAAATGCATTTAACAAAAGTTTTTTTTTTTTTTTTTTTCCCTGAGATGGAGTCTCTCTCTGTCACCAAGGCTGGAGTGCAATGGCGCGATCTCAGCTCACTGCAACCTCCGCCACCCAGGTTCAAGCGATTCTCCTGTCTCAGCCTCCTGAGTAGCTGGGATTACAGGCATGTACACCTATACACAGCTAATTTTTGTATTTTTAGTAGAGATGGGGTTTCACCATGTTCGTCAGGCTGGTCTCGAACTCCTGACCTCAGGTGATCCACCTGCCTCAGCTTCCCAAACTGCTGGGATTACAAGTGTGAGCCACCGTGCCAGGCTGTTTTTTGAGAAGATCTATGTATTTTTATGGACAGTCATACAGAAGTATGATTGGAGGAAAAGAGTTTTAAATAATGGTAATAAACTTGGGGAGGGGGACTTAGCCAGGCTTGCATTTAAAGATTCCTGTCTATACCCTTGTGTCTTCAGAGATAAAGATGGTAATGAGAGTCTTATCGTCTCTTTCAGGGGAGAAGGGCGGAAGCATGTCAGAGAGTGACCTTCATGCTTCTGCGGTTTTCTCAATTTCCTTCAGCTTACACTACTCAGTATGCCAACGAGCTATAATTTGGGGTAACGTCTTCTGAGGTGTGTCATATTAAACTAGTAAACACCATGATCTATGATTTTATAGTTTTCTTAAATAGAGCAAGCCTATTTTTGTGTATTTTTTAATATTTGATTTCTGTTTCAATATCACCATGACATTCGACAGAGTAAGCCTCTTTCAATCCTCTAATGTATAATAACCTGTTTTCACTTAGGACTGTAAAGTTCTCTCCATTTCACACTCATTCAGCTTGGATAAGCTTTTATTTTCCATTCATTTAAAAATTACCTTATTCTCACTTAATACTTGCCTTAACATGCTGCTTTCAACAAATAACTATCCTTAACCAGCTTGAGAGAGTTAGAATTATCACTCTCAGACAATAAGAAATTGTCCCTCCCATAAGGCCTGCTTTAAATGAATTAAGAATTTATTCTAAGCTAAATTCATAATGACCAGAACATCGTTGTACAGTCCATCTTGCTAGAGATATGATGTACATGCATCAAGTACTTCTAAGGCAGGCTTCTGGAAAAAACCTTCAATAGTATATATGTTCTATCCAAGTGTATAAAACACAACCTATCAACAGACATTAATTAACCAGAGGGGATGGAAATGTAATGTTATGGGAAAGTAGATTTTATGTGGTGTTTTAATATTTACTCAGTGAAAATCCTTTAGGCCACAACAATTTGTTCTTTATGGATGGACATAAGTGGACTTATTTTAGATGCTACTGTGATTCTGGATCTGGCTGGTTGATGGGGTCAGAAGGAAGCGGTTTGTGTGGCTCTTTTCCCTACCAAGGGACTTTCAGTTGAAAGAGATGAACACATGTGGGAATCTATTCAAAAATAATAATGCTAAATCATTCTGAGGACAGCAGACTAAAAGTCCCAAGTGCTGCTAAAGCACTTAATAATGCAAAAACGTTCCAGACTACTTGAAGCATCTTGATTAGTTGAAATTGATGACTAGCTGCCAGCTCCCTGATACAAAAATCATAAGGTTTCTTGTTGGATAATATAAGAGAAAAATGTGAAGCCAAATATTATCCCTGCTGTTAAGGTGCTGAAAGTAAATATACACATTTTTTCACACATACGTTGATATTTTGATTAAATTTTTGAATTAAATGCAATACCACAATATTAACATTTAAATCACTGTAGAGCAAGTTCTCAGATCTACATATATTGGGAAAACAGACTTTATGAGACTCTTCATTTCTTTACGGATTTAAGATGACCTTTTGCTGCTGATACACAAAGGCAACTGCAAATCCCTAATAAAGATATGTCTGTGCTATTGTTTGTGCAGTGATCCAGTATTTTTGTTCTGCAGATGCCTTTTAATTTGTGCATTAACTTTTTATTCATCAAACGCTTACTAGGTGCCTACTCTTTTTTTTTTTTTTTTTTTTTTTTTTGAGACGGAGTCTCACTTTGTCACCCAGGCTGGAGTGCAGTGGTGCTATCTCGGCTCACTGCAACCTCCGCCACCCGGGTTCATGCCATTCTCCTGCCTCAGCCTCCTGAGTAGCTGGGACTATAGGAACCTGCCACCACGCCCGGCTAATTTTTTTGCTTTTTTTTTTTTTTGAGTAGAGAAGCACGGTCTCAATCTCCTGACCTCATGATCCACCCGCCTCAGCCTCCCAAAATGTTGGGATTACAGGCGTGAGCCACCACCCCAGGCCAAGGCGCCTACTTGTAATCTAAGCAATGAAAGCTCTCTTTCAAAAACAGAGGTAGTGCTGATGTCATTCATAATAAAACGTTAGCAAATGCTTGTTTATCTATAACTGATGCAGCTCTAGACATTAAGTTGAGTGAATTTACAATGGTCTCTACCATTTCACAGTTTATGAGATGGACAAGGCAAGTATTTACCTTGTTTATGTGCAAGTGATGAATTCAAAAGGAGTCATATATAATATGACTAATTATTTCTATATATCCTCTGCAAGTGTGAACATTTTGGATTTTTAAATTCCAATGTAAATTAAAGGAAAATTAAAGTCAGAAAGGGACTGGAACCTTGCTTGAGAATGTTGAGAATGATATGTGCATAGTTTCCAAGGATATAGTGAAAATATCTCATTGCTCAGACCCAATATCTTGTTTCTCAATATACTGTGTCAATTTCTGTAATTGATTCATACTGACTCAAATTAAAGCCGTTTCTAACCTGCTTTTAACAGGCTGAAATGGTTTAGAAGGTGCAAAGGTGAAAGCTGGAGCTACTCTTTGCTTCCTAGCATGTGAGCCTTTATTTTTTACTTCAATTACAATGTGTAGTGCTGAAGCTAAACACAGCTGTGTGTGTATATTTGTCAAAGATTATTCATAAAATATAGCTCATCCCTCATCTAACTGAATATTAATGTACATCAAAATAATAGGACTTTAAACACACATTGATCACATTATAAAAATGACAAACAAATCTGCCATAAATGCTTATATTTACAGAGACAAAACTTTCATTGAAAATTAGGGGCTGCTTCTGAGGTACCCTGAAGACCAGAATATACAGTGTTCACTACTATGGTATTCACTAGTGAGTCCTTCTGAGCCTGGTCTCTAAGTGGCAGTGACTATGAGCTTAGAGAACTCACATACATGCACTAATCATCATTAGTCAAGGAGCCACTTTACCCTCCTTATAAATATGATTCCTGACCTTAAACAGCTCAACATCTTTTCTTCCTTACCACTGATTAATTTCTTCACATGGGGATAAAGTGATATCAAAAAAGAAGCATGGGGTTTAAAACAATTAAAATTAGCATCTGAATAACTTTATCATTTATGAACTGATTTGAGGGCCATTCACTCCTTTCATTTCTAGAACTATTCAATGAGGTAACTGAAGTTTATTCCATTTCCCTCATAAGGGAAAACTGAGGCTTGTAAAGAGTTGTTGAGATCTTGTTCAAGATTTGGATATGCATTAGTGACAAAATCAGAGTTTCAATACATGTTCTAGGACTCCAAGGAGGCCTCTAGCAGCTACGTGGTTTATTGGGCAAGATTTTGTAGATAGAACTTTGTATGAAAAAAAGCATCAAAGGTTCACCCATTGTCTGAGTAAAATGTTAATCATAAAGAATCCTGGCCAAGACCAACTCAAGCACAGTTTTTCTTATGCTTTCCCAAGATAGTAAGACACAGGTGGGCGTGTGGAGTTTCTGTGTGTGCTGGCCTGCTGCTATCTTAGACATAGAATGTGGGGAATCATGGCATTGTTGCCTTGGCAACAGGATGTAAGGAAGCCTGCCTGGGGCATTTCCATGTACCCCATGTATTCTATTAACAATACAAACAGGATGTGGGTGAGTGTGCACAACTCAACGCTAGCCTCCTTTGAGAACTTATTGTTAAAGCAGGAGGAAAGTAGAGAAGAATAATAGTACCAATTCTTGCAATGTGAACACCCTACAAACCATAAACTCAGTCATACTGAGTTCAAGGTCATTGCATTGGAAAAAAAAAAGGGCTAAGACAACCTAGTATTCATAGCTGAATGTGCAATTAAATGGAGCCCTAAAACCTCATAAGAATGTATAATACTTTAATCGAAAAACTATTGCCAAAATCATAGAACAAATAAAATGTAATGTCCTGGAATATTGACAAGATCAAAGGTGTGTCAAAATTTAAAAAAATAAAAATAACAAAGTCCTTCCTCTTAACTTATAAACTATAACTAAGATTGGCCTTGGAGTTAGAGAAGGCTAGATTTAAAATCAACCTTTGTCACTTAACTAGCTGTATAACTTTAGTAAGGTAAATATGTAGCTCTCTAGGCCACTGTAAAATGGAGATAATAACAATTTCCTAAAAGAATTGTGGCAGGGATTAAATGAAATAGTTGTAGTTCTTAATCATTCATGATTTTCCTCCCTGTAGGATATCTGGCAACATATCACATAGCAACCTTCAATTGTTTGTTGAATATTTACTATAGGCACTATAATAAGAGGAAAATACAAAGGATTGTAAGTTCATGATATGATTATTATCTTGGAAAATACTAAATAGATAGAAGAAGAGTTTGATAACAGTATAAGGAAAAATACATAATCAAGAAACAAAAAGCAGCAATCAACTTCTGGAATGGCCAAGTGACCGCCTCTATGAATTCACTCTCCCTCTAAAACTATAGCAGTACAGACAAAAAAAAAAAAAAAAAAAAAAAAGCCAGAAATAAACCACTGCAGAATGTAGGCAATTAACCAAAGCTGCAAAATGAACTGAGAATCATCTACCCGAGATACCTAGTGAATTTCAATAAGACAGCATACTCCGTAACATTTTAACGTGGGGCTATCTGCATCTTCTTTCCCCCCCCTGCTCAGGAGCTCTGTAACCAAAAGCAGGCAAATTGCAGATAACAGAGAAATCTGATTACTTTTGAAATTTTGTGAAAAGCACCATCCCTAAAGTACAGTGAAACTCTTGCACAAACTTGTAGATTCCTAGAAAGGGGGTATTCTCAAGATGTGGTGGCTATTTGATTTGACCCAGGGCTCAGCTCAGCAGGGGTACAGGGATCACAGTGAGGAACTCTGAAAGCTCCTACATATTCCTAGGAATCTAAAAGACAGAACTTGTGCAATGCTGTGTGCATACATAGCAAACACCTGAGGAAGGAAAATCAATAGTCAGTCACTCATCTCTTCTTGGCCTTAAGGCCATGATCAAACAGGAAGTAAAAGCTAAGGTTATCTTGTAAACTGATGCCAAAAAATAAAAGACAGGGAGACATATAGGAAACTCATTTAAAGAAATCTTCTGGCCAATCATTGACCACGAGGTTATAATCATCAAGGGCTTACTCTTAGAAAGCCAAGCTTAGAAATAAAGACAAAAACATTTATTAAGAAGCTAGTAGAGAACTAAGTAGACACACACAGCAGGGCAGATGGAATGCACAGAATGACTCCCTGAAAGTCGCAAGCAAATAAGCAGCAAAAAGAAAACCTAAAATGACAACATAAATACAGGAATACAATACATCTTTGTGAGACAGAAATATTGTCACAATATATTAATGACCAGTACTCAAAAAAATATATAAACATGCAAACAAACAGTAAAGTATGCCACATACACAAGAAAAAGCAGCAAACACATTTCATAAGGAAACTTTAAGTATGAACATAGTATACAAAAACATTAAACCAATTATCTATATATATATATATACTAAAGGAAACCATGTCTAAAGAACTCAAGGAAAGAGTGACAATTATGTCTCATTAAAGAGAAAACAGGGCGGCGGAGCAAGATGGCCGAATAGAAGCAGCTCCAGTCTCCAACTCCCAGCGCGAGCGACACAGAAGACCGGTGATTTCTGCATTTTCAACTGAGGTACTGGGTTCATCTCACTGGGGAGTGCCGGACGATCGGTGCTGGTCAGCTGCTGCAGCCCGACCAGCGAGAGCTGAAGCAGGGCGAGGCATTGCCTCACCTGGGAAGCGCAAGGGGGAAGGGAGTCCCTTTTCCCAGCCAGGGGAACTGAGACACACAACACCTGGAAAATCGGGTAACTCCCACCCCAATACTGCGCCTTAGGAAACAGGCACACCAGGAGATCATATCCCACACCTGGCCGGGAGGGTCCCACACCCACGGAGCCTCCCTCATTGCTAGCACAGCAGTCTGTGATCTACCGGCAAGGCAGCAGCGAGGCTGGGGGAGGGGCGCCCGCCATTGCTGAGGCTTAAGTAGGTAAACAAAGCTGCTGGGAAGCTCGAACTGGGTGGAGCTCACAGCAGCTCAAGGAAACCTGCCTGTCTCTGTAGACTCCACCTCTGGGGACAGGGCACAGTAAACTAAGACACACAGACACCTCTGCACAGACGCAAACGACTCTGTCTGACAGCTTTGAAGAGAGCAGTGGATCTCCCAACACGGAGGTTGAGATCTGAGAAGGGACAGACTCCCTGCTCAAGTGGGTCCCTGACCCCTGAGTAGCCTAACTGGGAGACATCCCCCACTAGGGGCAGTCTGACACCCCACACCTCACAGGGAGGAGTACACCCCTGAGAGGAAGCTTCCAAAGCAAGAATCAGACAGGTACACTCGCTGTTCAGAAATATTCTATCTTCTGCAGCCTCTGCTGCTGATACCCAGGCAAACAGGGTCTGGAGTGGACCTCAAGCAATCTCCAACAGACCTACAGCTGAGGGTCCTGACTGTTAGAAGGAAAACTATCAAACAGGAAGGACACCTACACCAAAACCCCATCAGTACATCACCATCATCAAAGACCAGAGGCAGATAAAACCACAAAGATGGGGAAAAAGCAGGGCAGAAAAGCTGGAAATTCAAAAAATAAGAGCGCATCTCCCCCGGCAAAGGAGCGCAGCTCATCGCCAGCAACGGATCAAAGCTGGACGGAGAATGACTTTGACGAGATGAGAGAAGAAGGCTTCAGTCCATCAAATTTCTCAGAGCTAAAGGAGGAATTACGTACCCAGCGCAAAGAAACTAAAAATCTTGAAAAAAAAGTGGAAGAATTGATGGCTAGAGTAATTAATGCAGAGAAGGTCCTAAACGAAATGAAAGAGATGAAAACCATGACACGAGAAATACGTGACAAATGCACAAGCTTCAGTAACCGACTCGATCAACTGGAAGAAAGAGTATCAGCGATTGAGGATCAAATGAATGAAATGAAGCGAGAAGAGAAACCAAAAGAAAAAAGAAGAAAAAGAAATGAACAAAGCCTGCAAGAAGTATGGGATTATGTAAAAAGACCAAATCTACGTCTGATTGGGGTGCCTGAAAGTGAGGGGGAAAATGGAACCAAGTTGGAAAACACTCTTCAGGATATCATCCAGGAAAACTTCCCCAACCTAGTAGGGCAGGCCAACATTCAAATCCAGGAAATACAGAGAACGCCACAAAGATACTCCTCGAGAAGAGCAACTCCAAGACACATAATTGCCAGATTCACCAAAGTTGAAATGAAGGAAAAAATCTTAAGGGCAGCCAGAGAGAAAGGTCGGGTTACCCACAAAGGGAAGCCCATCAGACTAACAGCAGATCTCTCAGCAGAAACTCTACAAGCCAGAAGAGAGTGGGGGCCAATATTCAACATTCTTAAAGAAAAGAATTTTAAACCCAGAATTTCATATCCAGCCAAACTAAGTTTCATAAGTGAAGGAGAAATAAAATCCTTTACAGATAAGCAAATGCTTAGAGATTTTGTCACCACTAGGCCTGCCTTACAAGAGACCCTGAAGGAAGCACTAAACATGGAAAGGAACAACCGGTACCAGCCATTGCAAAAACATGCCAAAATGTAAAGACCATTGAGGCTAGGAAGAAACTGCATCAACTAATGAGCAAAATAACCAGTTAATATGATAATGGCAGGATCAAGTTCACACATAACAATCTTAACCTTAAATGTAAATGGACTAAATGCTCCAATTAAAAGACACAGACTGGCAAACTGGATAAAGAGTCAAGACCCATCAGTCTGCTGTATTCAGGAGACCCATCTCACACGCAGAGACATACATAGGCTCAAAATAAAGGGATGGAGGAAGATTTACCAAGCAAATGGAGAACAAAAAAAAGCAGGGGTTGCGATACTAGTCTCTGATAAAACAGACTTTAAACCATCAAAGATCAAAAGAGACAAAGAAGGCCATTACATAATGGTAAAGGGATCAATTCAACAGGAAGAGCTAACTATCCTAAATATATATGCACCCAATACAGGAGCACCCAGATTCATAAAGCAAGTCCTTAGAGACTTACAAAGAGACTTAGACTCCCATACAATAATAATGGGAGATTTCAACACCCCACTGTCAACATTAGACAGATCAACGAGACAGAAAGTTAACAAGGATATCCAGGAATTGAACTCATCTCTGCAGCAAGCAGACCTAATAGACATCTATAGAACTCTCCACCCCAAATCAACAGAATATACATTCTTCTCAGCACCACATCATACTTACTCCAAAATTGACCACGTAATTGGAAGTAAAGCACTCCTCAGCAAATGTACAAGAACAGAAATTATAACAAACTGTCTCTCAGACCACAGTGCAATCAAACTAGAACTCAGGACTAAGAAACTCACTCAAAACCGCTCAACTACATGGAAACTGAACAACCTGCTCCTGAATGACTACTGGGTACATAACGAAATGAAGGCAGAAATAAAGATGTTCTTTGAAACCAATGAGAACAAAGATACAACATACCAGAATCTCTGGGACACATTTAAAGCAGTGTGTAGAGGGAAATTTATAGCACTAAATGCCCACAAGAGAAAGCAGGAAAGATGCAAAATTGACACTCTAACATCGCAATTAAAAGAACTAGAGAAGCAAGAGCAAACACATTCGAAAGCTAGCAGAAGGCAAGAAATAACTAAGATCAGAGCAGAACTGAAGGAGATAGAGACACAAAAAACCCTCCAAAAAATCAAAGAATCCAGGAGTTGGTTTTTTGAAAAGATCAACAAAATTGACAGACCACTAGCCAGACTAATAAAGAAGAAAAGAGAGAAGAATAAAATCGACGCAATTAAAAATGATAAAGGGGATATCACCACCGACCCCACAGAAATACAAACTACCATCAGAGAATACTATAAACACCTCTACGCAAATAAACTGGAAAATCTAGAAGAAATGGATAATTTCCTGGACACTTACACTCTTCCAAGACTAAACCAGGAAGAAGTTGAATCCCTGAATAGACCAATAGCAGGCTCTGAAATTGAGGCAACAATTAATAGCCTACCAACCAAAAAAAGTCCAGGACCAGATGGATTCACAGCTGAATTCTACCAGAGGTACAAGGAGGAGTTGGTACCATTCCTTCTGAAACTATTCCAATCAATAGAAAAAGAGGGAATCCTCCCTAACTCATTTTATGAGGCCAATATCATCCTGATACCAAAGCCTGGCAAGGACACAACAAAAAAAGAGAATTTTAGACCAATATCTCTGATGAACATCGATGCAAAAATCCTCAATAAAATACTGGCAAACCGGATTCAGCAACACATCAAAAAGCTTATCCACCATGATCAAGTGGGCTTCATCCCTGGGATGCAAGGCTGGTTCAACATTCGCAAATCAATAAACATAATCCAGCATATAAACAGAACCAAAGACAAGAACCACATGATTATCTCAATAGATGCAGAAAAGGCTTTTGACAAAATTCAACAGCCCTTCATGCTAAAAACGCTCAATAAATTCGGTATTGATGGAACGTACCTCAAAATAATAAGAGCTATTTATGACAAACCCACAGCCAATATCATACTGAATGGGCAAAAACTGGAAAAATTCCCTTTGAAAACTGGCACAAGACAGGGATGCCCTCTCTCACCACTCCTATTCAACATAGTGTTGGAAGTTCTGGCTAGGGCAATCAGGCAAGAGAAAGAAATCAAGGGTATTCAGTTAGGAAAAGAAGAAGTCAAACTGTCCCTGTTTGCAGATGACATGATTGTATATTTAGAAAACCCCATTGTCTCAGCCCAAAATCTCCTTAAGCTGATAAGCAACTTCAGCAAAGTCTCAGGATACAAAATTAATGTGCAAAAATCACAAGCATTCTTATACACCAGTAACAGACAAACAGAGAGCCAAATCAGGAATGAACTTCCATTCACAATTGCTTCAAAGAGAATCAAATACCTAGGAATCCAACTTACAAGGGATGTAAAGGACCTCTTCAAGGAGAACTACAAACCACTGCTCAGTGAAATCAAAGAGGACACAAACAAATGGAAGAACATACCATGCTCATGGATAGGAAGAATCAATATCGTGAAAATGGCCATACTGCCCAAGGTAATTTATAGATTCAATGCCATCCCCATCAAGCTACCAATGAGTTTCTTCACAGAATTGGAAAAAACTGCTTTAAAGTTCATATGGAACCAAAAAAGAGCCCGCATCTCCAAGACAATCCTAAGTCAAAAGAACAAAGCTGGAGGCATCACGCTACCTGACTTCAAACTATACTACAAGGCTACAGTAACCAAAACAGCATGGTACTGGTACCAAAACAGAGATATAGACCAATGGAACAGAACAGAGTCCTCAGAAATAATACCACACATCTACAGCCATTTGATCTTTGACAAACCTGAGAGAAACAAGAAATGGGGAAAGGATTCCCTATTTAATAAATGGTGCTGGGAAAATTGGCTAGCCATAAGTAGAAAGCTGAAACTGGATCCTTTCCTTACTCCTTATACGAAAATTAATTCAAGATGGATTAGAGACTTAAATGTTAGACCTAATACCATAAAAATCCTAGAGGAAAACCTAGGTAGTACCATTCAGGACATAGGCATGGGCAAAGATTTCATGTCTAAAACACCAAAAGCAATGGCAGCAAAAGCCAAAATTGACAAATGGGATCTCATTAAACTAAAGAGCTTCTGCACAGCAAAAGACACTACCATCAGAGTGAACAGGCAACCTACAGAATGGGAGAAAATTTTTGCAATCTACTCATCTGACAAAGGGCTAATATCCAGAACCTACAAAGAACTCAAACAAATTTACAAGAAAAAAACAAACAACCCCATCAAAAAGTGGGCAAAGGACATGAACAGACATTTCTCAAAAGAAGACATTCATACAGCCAACAGACACATGAAAAAATGCTCATCATCACTGGCCATCAGAGAAATGCAAATCAAAACCACAATGAGATACCATCTCACACCAGTTAGAATGGCAATCATTAAAAAGTCAGGAAACAACAGGTGCTGGAGAGGATGTGGAGAAATAGGAACACTTTTACACTGTTGGTGGGATTGTAAGCTAGTTCAACCATTATGGAAAACAGTATGGCGATTCCTCAAGGATCTAGAACTAGATGTACCATATGACCCAGCCATCCCATTACTGGGTATATACCCAAAGGATTATAAATTATGCTGCTATAAAGACACATGCACACGTATGTTTATTGCAGCACTATTCACAATAGCAAAGACTTGGAATCAACCCAAATGTCCATCAGTGACAGATTGGATTAAGAAAATGTGGCACATATACACCATGGAATACTATGCAGCCATAAAAAAGGATGAGTTTGAGTCCTTTGTAGGGACTTGGATGCAGCTGGAATCCATCATTCTTAGCAAACTATCACAAGAACAGAAAACCAAACACCGCATGTTCTCACTCATAGGTGGGAACTGAACAATGAGATCACTCGGACTCAGGAAGGGGAACATCACACACCGGGGCCTATCATGGGGAGGGGGGAGGGGGGAGGGATTGCATTGGGAGTTATACCTCATGTAAATGACGAGTTGATGGGTGCAGCACAGCAACATGGCACAAGTATACATATGTAACAAAACTGCACGTTATGCACATGTACCCTACAACTTAAAGTATAATAATAATAAATAAATTTAAAAAAAAAAAAAAAAAAAAAAATAAAAAAAAAAAAAAAAAATAAAGAGAAAACATTAATAAAGAAAAAAATTATCTGAAAAGAACCAAAAAGAAATTATAAAGTTACAAAGTACCACTGAAGTAAAAATTTTAATAGAAAGGTTCAACAACAGATTACAGCTGGAAGAAGAAAGAATCATCAAATATGAAGATATGTCAACAGAGACTACCCAATCTTCTGAGCATGAAGAAAAACAAAAGAAAGAAAAATAAACAAACCTCAGGGAACTGAAAAACACCATTAAGTGTACCCAACTATATGTAATGGAATTTCCAGAAATAGAAGAAAAACAAAAAAAGGATTTAAAAAATTGAGAACATGGTTAAAACATTCCCAAATTTAATGAAAAATATGAATCCACACATTCAAAAAGTTTAATGAACTCCAAATAGAATACATTCAAAGAGATCAACGCCTATGACGTATCATATTCAAAACGGCAAAAAGACAAAGAGAAAAATCTTAAAAACAGCAGTAGGAGAAAACCTTACTACATAAAAGAGAACTTTAATAAAATTAATAGCTGATTTGTCATCAGAAAGCATGTAAGCCAGAAAACCGTAATGACATTGTCAGAGTTTCAAAGTGTTAAAAAAGAGACTGTCAGCTCAGCATTCTATATACACTTAAACTCTGCTTCAAAAGTGAACGGACATTTCTAAATTATCAAAAACAGAATTCATAGCTAGCAGACCTGCTCTACAAAATAGGTAAAGGAGACTTTCAGAATGAAATAAAAGAACACTAGATGGTAACTCACATCCACATGATGATGTGAGAGCACCAGTAAAGTTAACCATATAGGTACTATGAAAGACAATAAAAATGCATTTTTTGTTTGTCACTCTTTTCCTATCTTAAAAGACAATGACATAAGGGAAGATTATATATTTGTATTGATAATATTGTAACATATAAAGATACAGTTTGTATAATAATAATACAAAACAAGGACAAAAGAATGAAGTTTTATTAGAGCAAAACAATTTTTATACACTGTAAAATTAAGTTAGTAATATTCTCAACTAGATTGCATTAAGATGTTAACTGAAACCTCTAGAACAACCACTAAGAAAGTTACTAAAAATGTGGACTAAAAGAAAAAGGAAATTAAAAATAAACTGGAGTATATCCATTTAATATTTTTGAAAGACAGAAATTGAGGAATACAGGAATAAGAAGTAACATAGTCCAATAGAAAACAAATACTAATAGAAAAATAGCAGGTGTAAATCCTCCATTATCAGTAATCACATTAAATGTAAATTGACTAAACACACCAATCAATAGGCAGAGATTGGAAGAATAGATTTTTTAAAAATGTTCCAGCTCTATGTTGTCTAAAAGTGATATACTTTAAATTCAAAAACAGAAACTGATTAAAAGTACAAAAATTGAAAAAGATGCATCAAGCAAACAGTAACCAAAAGAGAGCTGGAGTAATAATACTGATATCAGACAAAATAGACTTTATAAGAAAAGTCATTAATAGATATAAAGAAGGATATTTTATATAATACTATAAATTCATCAGGAAGATATGATTATAAAAATTATTCACCTAAGAGCAGTGCACCAAAATACATATTGAAAAACCTGACAGAATCGAAGACAAAAAAATCACAGGTTTATTAATTGGAGATTTTAATATGCCACTTTCAATGTGGGATTTATCCCATGGAAAGGCTGTATATGCAAAGCTACCCCGCAAATGCTGAAGGCATCAAGAAACCAAAAACTGGAGGCAGACATCCAGTTTGTCAGTAAAGTGTGATTTATTGGGGGAACTTAAAGACAGAATCATGGTCTTGGGCACCAGCAAGACAAGTACATCTCTATGCCACAACTGCCCCAGACCCAGGGGTGATACCTTGGGGAGAAGGTATGTGTGTTATTGAAGGAAGGTGTAGGTGATTGAGGGAATGCTCTGAGTGTCACAGCCTGTGATGTGTGCAATTTCTTCAAGAGTTGTGTAAAGAAAAATTTGTAAAATCTCGGGAGACCCCCAAGCTTCCCGTGCATGAGATCTTTGCAACACCCTCCTTCAAATGAATAGCTGTTACTAAAATCATGTCTCAGTCAGATCCCCCTGGAAAGATAAAAGGCCTCAGACATCTGTGAACAACTACCTCCACAGACCATTTACTACAATTAAGAAATTCCTGAAATCTTCACCACCTTGGGTTACTCTATGGTTTCTTAGAAATGACAATTAAAGCATAAAAGACAAAATAAAAAATACATGAACTGGAATTCATTAAAATAAAAACTTGTGTATCAAAGGATATCATTAAGAAAGTGAAAAGACAACCCACAGAAAGGGAGAAAATATTTGAAATTTGAATATGTTATATCTACCAGGGGACCTGTATTCAGGATATATAAAGATTTCTTTGAACTCAACAATAAAAAGATCAAATAGCCCAAGAAATAAATTGGCGAGAGATTTGAATGGGTATTTCTCCAAAGATAATATAAAAACAGCCGAGGCAGCGGATCACCCAAGGTTGGGAGTTTGAGACCAGCCAGACCAACATGGAGAAACCCCATCTCTACTAAAATTACAAAATTAGCTGGGCATAGTGGTGCAGGCCTGTAATCCCAGCTACTCGGGAGACTGAGGCAGGAGAACTGCTTCTCCTCCAGGAGATGGAATTCCATTCCATCCTGCAATGGAAAGCTTCTCCTGCTTCTCAGGAGAATTACGTCAACCTCCACCTGGGAGGTGGAGGTTGCAGTGAGGCAAGATCACGCCATTGCACTCCAGCCTGGGCAGCATGAGTAAAACTCTGTCTATATAAAAAAAAAAAAAAAAAAAAAAAAAAAGGGAATAAACAAATTAAAATATGCTGAGCATTATTAGTCATTAAATAAATGTAAATAAGAGCCAAAATGAGATACTACTTCACATCCACCAGAATGATCACAGTAATAAAGACATTAGCAATTGTTGGTGAAGATTCAGAAACAATGGAAACCCTCATACATTGCTAGTGTAAGTAAAAAGGTGCAGCACCTTTGGAAAACAGTTGGCACTTGCTCAAAAAGTGAAGAATATGATTACCATAGTACCCAGTCATTCCATTCCTTGGTGTACACCCAAAGGAAATGAAATGCTTATTGCAAAGACTTGTACATGAGTGTTTGTAGAAACATTATTCATAATAGCAAAATGTGAAAACAATATAAATGCCCATCAACTGATAAATGTATAAACAACAAGTAGTATATATATAGACAATGAAATATTAGCTAATAAAAAGTAATGAAGTATTGATACATGCTACAACATGGATGAACCTTGACACAGTGTGATAAGTGAAAGAAGTCAGACACAAAAGACTGATAAGATTCTGTCTGTGCAGTATCTACCACAGGCAAATCCGTACAGACACAAAACAGATCAGTAGTTGCCAGGGAGTGGGATTGTTCAGGGACAAGAAACGAATGCTAATATGTACGGAGTTTCTTTTGGGAATCATGAGATGTCCAGAAAGTAGATAGTGGTGATGGTTGCATAATACTGAATACACTAAAACCTGCTGAACTATGTACTTTAAATGGGTGAATTTTATGATATGTGAAATGTATCTCATAAAGCTATAATAAAGAATTAAAAAGTAGAAAAAATGCTATAAAGATGTAATCAAAGAAACCAGGAAAAATTAAATGATAGAAGCATAATACATGTGAGTCCTTGAAATGCTTGTGCAATGTGTACAAAATGCATCAGAGCCCCTCTGACTTAACATCTATCTACCTGTTTAAAATCCAGAATTTTCCTCTCTCCAACCTGGGGCTTGAACAGAGCAGTTGAATTGCTTGTTCTTTTATATTCAATAGATAAAGTATCACTCTGGAAAACATGTCAGAAGGGACAGCATCCAACAAACAGTCTAGATTCCTAGGTAAATAAATACTAAGCTGAGGAATCACAAATATAAGCTCAATTGGCTGGAGCAGAAAGCGAGATCTTGAATTTTTCCAGGGCATGCAATTGGGAGAATTAAAGACAGTTTTCTGAAGCACCACTCCTTCATTAATTCATTCACTTTTCCAGTTGTCTATATCAAAGATGAAAAGAGATAAATCACATCTGAATCTTGATATTAAATGACTTACAAATGTGTCAGTTTATTATTTATGACTCTTGATGAAACTGAAAACGTAACACAAATGATTGTTAGCAAAAAAGTAGAAGAATATGACTAAGGTAAATGGGAAGTATCGTACAAGGAAACTCACTCCAGGCAAACCTTACTCCTAGAGTTCAGGGCTCAGTCTCCCTTTTCTCTTGATTCTGTTTCTCTTTGATCGGCACCTTTCTCAGATAAGCTTTATGCAAAGGCTGACAAATGGCTGCCAGTAGCTCCATGCTCACACATTTTCAGGTTAGCAACTTCAACAGAAAGAGAGCCTCTTCCTTGCAAAGTTAATAAATTGATCCCAGTGAAGATTACAATGAGCTGAGCCATGTACTCATTCCCCTGTGAAGTTGTCGGTGAGCAACTGGTGGGGAGGAGTGGGAAAGGACAGGATGCTAACACTGACAGTCCCAACAGGCCAGGCATGCAAATACCATAAATACCACCACTCTCTACTTCAAAGCTAGTTGTGCAACCGATGCAAATAAACATAAAAAGCAGACTTTGTTAAAAGCTGCACAATTGGTATAAATGAAAAGTGGGGTTCAGAAGCGTAGAAAATCTGTTACAATTGAAGATAATCAGCAAATCTTCATGAAGAGGTGGGATTTTAATTTGGAACTAACATGATTTCCAGTGTAAACATTCGCCAAATGAGAAAGAGGAGAAGGAGAATCTACACAAAAAGAAAACAATGGAAAGTTTTGCTGTTAAAAGAGTATCCTACAGGGCCAGGCACAGTGGCTCATGCCTGTAATCCCAGCATTTTGGGAAGCTGAGGCAGATGGATCAATTGAGGCCAGGAGTTCAAGACTAGCCTGGCCAACATGGTGAAATCCCATCTCTAGTAAAATTTATACAAAAATAATTGGCCGGGCGTGGTGGCATGCACCTGTAAAGCCAGATACTCAGGAGGCTGAGGCAGGAGAATCTCTTGAACCCGGGAGGCGGAGCTTGCAGTGAGCCGAGATCATGCTACTGCACTCCAGCCTGGGTGACAGAGTGAGACTCTGTCTCAAAAAAAAAAAAAAAAGAAAGAAAGAATTCTATAGGGTAAGTGGAAAGAAAGAGCACAGTGCTCAATCAGAATATCTGGCATAGTCAAAATGGACCTATGCATTACTAGGGAGGCTGGGGAGGCAAACGAGAGACGGGAAAACCATTCCCACTGTTGCTCTTCTGATGCTTTTGTTCTTTTTCTATAAGAAATCTATGTAAGGTTCAATTTACTTTTTAATTTTTCTCCAAGTTTGCTTTCTTTCTTCTTTCTAACTTGCTAAACAGAAGCAAAAGAATAATGGATACCTGAGTGGTCAAACTGATGAAATTTTCTGCAGGGTACACTTATGGGACTGCTTTTAGGGACAGTTGAACTTTCTTCCATGCATGAAGCATGTACCTAACCCTAACATGGCGTCACTGTTCCCCAGTCAGTCACCCAAACTCTCAGAGCCATTGAACATCAGGAAGTGGTCACAGGGCATTAATTCAAAATTATTAAACACTCATTTAATAGTTTTATTGATTTTTTTTTTTACAAGGAGAAATTAACATGACTGGACCTTGAAAACTTATCTCTGCCTGTGAACTGAGATGACTTGTTTTCTTTGTTTTAAGAACAATGTCAAAGCTGAGATTCTTGCTACTATATAACGTCCCCTTATCCCCACCTCACCCTTTCTCCCACATATGTTTCTTTACTGAAATGGGTTTTAACTGTCAAACACTAGTTCATATTTTCCTAATTATATCTCACTGTAACAAGGAAAGGGACAATGAATGGCTGGGTTGAAATCCTAGCCCTGCCATTTAATAGCCTTAGCCATGGGCAAATTACTTACTAAGCTAATATTAGTGCCTGTCTCATAAGGTTGTGAGGAATACTGAATTCGTTAATACATGTAAAATCTTTGAAACAGGGCTCAGAAGAAGCACCAAAACTTAGTTAAATCCATTAGCACGAGCACAGTTTCATCCTTTCTGAGTGTCTAGCTAAGGCCTTGGTGACTTGCACAAACTCAAACTGTACCAGAAGAAGATGATCCCACAAAGTGAGGCCTGAGCCAATGGCTCTGTGGCCTTTCCCATGGCTATGTACGTGTAAGGGCTGCCAACAGCAATTGGAGGCAAGTCACAGAGCCATGAGGATTGGAATCGCAAAAATGTTTCAGTTGCAAACTTTATCAAGGCCTTCTGCACGAACTTTGCATGTTCTTCCCTCTGCTCTTCCATTGCTAAATGCAGCTGTTCCAGATCTTAGTGGCTGTTCTCAAACTTTTTATTGCTGAATGACTCAAAGGCAAGCTAAGCATATGCTTAGCATAGCAGCAGCATCAATAAAGAAGAGAAACAATCAGAATATCTGCAGAAAGGTCTACTTTAATCTCATCACAGATTATAAGGTTTGTATTATTTTAAGATAAATCAGGTTTTCTTCACGCCCCTCCCCCGGACAGTTAAATACAGTGGAGTAAGAGCAATGCACTCTAATATTATCAACACTTAGTGTCTTCAAAGGCTTTAATCCTTTTACCCTCAGCAGACAACCCTGTTCATTTTACTGCAAAAAAGATTGGAGAATGTCAGGCATCAACTCACTCTACTTCACAGAACCCTAATCTCCAAACAAATCTGTGCTCATATACCTGCCTTCTTTCTTCATGCAGTTTCATAATACGAGAGGTCCTGTCCCTTCCCTAGGTTTTACCTAATGCTATCTTTATAATTATCCCCTTTCTCTCTTCTTCCCGACCAGACCCTTCTCTACTTACAGAATAGGTTCAGGTATCTCCTATCTTAGAAAACATGCCACATCCCTCCTGAAGTTTCGCCCCATTTCCTCCCTCTGTTCTGCAGGAATTCAAAACAATTGTTTGTTCATATATGCTGCCTTCCCTTGCTTACATTCCTTCGCTCACGTACTATGAGAACCTGGCTGTTGCTCTCAGCATTGCAGTGAAACTGCTCTCACTGCAACTGAGATGCAGCCACTGGAGCTTCTTCATATCCCTGGAGCATCTTTGGTTTGCATTTTCTGAACTCTCTTTTATTTACGGACCTCCCTGAGGCATCTGACACCATCCACCATCATTTTATCTCTTCAAATTCCATTGTTCTCATGGTTTACACAATAACACTTCTTCTATTTATTTTTTTATGCCTTAATATGGCTTTACTTAGCCTCTTTATAAATTATTTTCCTCTTTCTGCCTCTGATGCTTTCACAAAATTCTTTCCTGAGTCGTCTTCTCTTCTCACTCGATCAATTTCCCTGGGTAGTATTGTCCACTCTTCTGGCTTCGGCTGGCACTACGAATATGCTGATGGTTCCTAAATTTTATCCCCAGTCTGAATCTATTCTCTGAGTTCTAGATCTAGATTCCTAATGCCATTGAAGGCTTCCCAGATGGCTCAGAAAAACTTTAAACTCACTACAACGGGAAGATAACTCATCTTCTGCAAATCTTATCTTGTTTTATATTCCCTTTGGTTTTGGTGATGTTAACATTAGTTCCCTCTTTGTATTTGATTTTAATCTTCTACTCCAACAATCTTCCTGGCAGCTAAACTGTTCTGTCAGCATTTTTTGTTCTAAGACTGAAATAAAACTTGAATTTAAGGATGTATTAAAATTTCCCCAAACTAACAAAGTGTAGAAGAAATGTAAATAATTATACTAGCAAGATATGTTGTTGGTAAATTTATAGAATTTATTAAACCATAAGTTTGTACTAAAAATTTTGGTGTGTGTGTATATTAGTTTGGACTGCTAAAACAGAATACCATAGACTGGGTGGCTTAAACAACATTCATGTCTCATAGTTCTGGAGGCTGGGAAGTTCAAGATCAAGGTACCAGCATGGTTGGGTTCTGGTAAGGGCTCTCTTCCTGCTTTGCAGATAGCCATCTTCTCTTTGTATCCTAGCTGACTTTCTTCTTGTTTTAATAAGGACATTAATCCCACTATAGGGTCTCTGTCCTCATACTCTAATTACCTCCCAGAGGCCTTACATCCTAATACCATCCCATTGGGGGTTAGGATTTCAACATATGAATCTTGCAAGGACACAATTCTGGAGTCCATAACACACATGCACATAGATAGATAAATGGATAGACATAGATATAGACATAATTATTTCTGATCTCCATCCCTACCACTTCTGCTATACAACAGTTTAAATATCTTTTATCTGGACAATTACAATGGCCTTCTATTTCAGTGCATGACAACCATCAGCAACCATTAGCAGCAAAATTCCTTGAAAATTCTGATTCAGGGTCTTACACTAGCCCTGCTAATTAGAAATCTTTGAGAATAGGGCTTGACAATTTATACTATTACATAAGTTCCCCAGATAATTCTTAGGTACTGTAAAGTCTGGCAACAGTTTCTTCTACTGGTTATTTTGTCTTTCCTCTTCCCACCCATTCTCCACATTGCTGACAAAATAATCTCTCATGAACACGAATTGGATCATAACTCGACATTGTTTTACATGCTTAATTATTGTCCATCACTGCAGAGATAAAGTTCAAACTCTATGACGTGATTTAAAAGGCCCTTCAAAATCTAGCACTTGCATACCCTTTCAGTACACACGCTCAGACCAGGTGATTTCCTGAAATATTAAGTACTTCTGGACCCTCGAATATGTCATTTGCTCCACATGAAATGATAATCAAAGTTTAGTTTTCTTTCTGGTCTCTCTTTGTACCTCTCCTGATCACCATATTTGTCTGCCTTTCTCTTTACAGTGTGATCTTATCTTTAGAATATGATCTATGTCATTCACATTTGTAGCGTTAGTATCAAACACAATATGTGGCATTTTCAGTTTCTCAATGCTGTTTTGACATGTTTAATGAATTGATGAATAAATGAGTGAATGATAAGAATAGCAATAGCTAATACTTATTGAGCACTTATTAAGTGCTGGTGCCTCATATTGACTAATTTGTTCCTCACAAAAACTTTGTAAGTTAGGTAATACACAGATCAAGAAACTGAATTGTAAGGAGTAAATTAAGTTTCTCAAGATCATATAGTAGCAGTTTAAACTAAGATTTTAACTAAAGTCAAATTTAATACCAGAGTGTATGCTCTTGATCTCTATGCTTTATTGAGTTAAAAAGGATGGTGGGGGCAGGCGTGGTGGTTCACGGCTGTAATCCCAGCATTTTCAGAGGCCAAAGCGGGCAGATCACCTGACATCAGGAGTTTGAGACCAGCCTGGCTAACATGGTGAAACCCTGTCTCTGCTAAAAATGCAAAATTTAGCTAGGCATGGTGGGGAGCACCTGTAATCCAAGCTACTTGGGAGGCTGAGGCAGGAGCATTGCTTGAACCTGTGAGGCGGAGGTTGCAGTGAGCCAAGATCATGCCATAGAAACTCTAGCCTGGGATAGAAGAGCAAAACTCTGACTGAAAAAAAAAAAAAAAAAAAGATAGTCGCTCACACCTGAAATGCCAGCACTTTGAGAGACAGAGATGACATAATTGCTTGAGACCAGCAGTTCAAGACTAGCCTGGACAACATAGTGAGACCCCCATCTTTGCAAAAAAAAAAAAAAAAGGAACAAATTAGCTACACATTGTTGTGCATGCCTGTAGCCCCTGCTACTTGGGAGGCTGAGATGAGAGCATTGCTTGCCTCCAGGAGTTTGATGCTGCAGTGAGTTATGATCATGCCACTGCACTCCAGCCTGGGTGACAGAGCAAGACCCTGTCTCTGAAAAGAGAAGAAAGAAAATGTTGACACAGAAAAAGATATCAGGCAAGATAAATAAAATTTTGAAACAAAAATAGTTTTCTTATAATAAATAGAGAAATCTATTGAAGAATATATCAAAACAAAAAAAGGACTCGAAATTTCATAGAAGACATTTGTTAAGTTGTCAGAAAAGTTATTCTCAACAAGAAGTAAATTTTCTAAAAGCAAAAAAGATAATTCTATAAAGTTTTCACTTTATATTTCGCTTTATGTTTATATTTCACTTTATAGTTTTACTTTATATTTTACTTTGACTATCAATATCAATTTTTTCAATAAAATATTAGCAAATATAATCCAATACTGCATGAAAAATAATTCACTAGGATTGAGGGGGATTTATTCCAGAAATGTTAGGATGGTTTAATTTTTTAAAAACCATAACTATAATTTGTCATCTTAATATATCTAAGAAGAAAAATCATATGATGGATACTTAAAAAGCTTTAACAAAATTGAACACGTATTCTTGACTGAGAAAAATAATCTATAGACTATGGTATCATAAATCCTCTTTAGGTGAAATAGTGTTGAACTGGTACATGAACAGACAGACAGACATTAAGGCAGAAGTCCCTCAAATTGGCCCAAGTATACTTGGAAATTTACTGCATTATGAAGGTGGCATCCAAATCGTTTTTCAATAAGTAGATTGGAACAAGTGGTTAGCCATTTAAAAATGACAACACTGATTTCAAAATGAAGATCATGTAAAGAAATAAACTGCAAATCCATCTGATATCTAAATGCAACAAATGAAACTGTATCAGTTACTATAAAAATAAGAACTCTTTTTAATCTAAGTGTGGTTGAGGGAAAAGCTTTTCCAATTTGATTAAAAATTGAGAAAAAAATAAAGAAAAGTATTATAAATTCTACCTTGCAGCAATAAAATTATTTATATTCAATAATATGCAATAAGAAACATGATTGCGTAAAATATGATTAAGTCAAAATTAAAAATGAGAGAATATTTACAATCTATTCATAATTAGATGAATCTCTTTAACTCTTAAAAGTATCTTAAAATCAAGGTAAAAAAGGCTATAATCTCCACTGAACATTAAACAAAAGTATGAATGGAAAAAATGCATTAAAATCAGTACTAAACATACAGAGATATACACAGCTTTATACATAAGAGAAGCAGAAATTAAAACTGCACTAAGCTGTAATTTCTCACATATAGGATTAGCTAAAATTGATAATACACTCCTTTGGTGAGCCTGTGGGATTGTGAGAAAACAGATCTCTCAGCACCTCCATTGGTGGTAGGAGTATAAAATGGTACATCTGCTCTGCAGAGGAATTTAGTAATACGTAACAACTATATATGTATTTACCATTTAACTCAGCCTTCTTACATCTAGGGATCTACTTTATAATAAACCTCCTTAAATACAAAACATGTCACCAGATTACTCTCTGGGACATTCTCTGGGGCATTGTACATCACAATAAAGGATGAGAAAGTAATGTCCATTGGCGACTGGTTGAATATTTTTGGCGCATTCATGCAATAGGGTACTCTGTGGCAGTGAAGAGGAATGAGGAATATTTGTATGAATATAGTGTTAATGAATAAAGCATGGTTCAAAAGAGTATTTATGATGTACTAACATTTGGGCAAGAAAGAAGAAATAAAAATATATGCTTATTTTTGCAAACAAAATTGAAATAGAATGTAGGAGATTGGATGGGAATATGGTTTCTCTTCTATTATTTTTCATTTTTTAACCAGGAAAAGGTTTTACATATTCAAAAATATTGCAAAGAAGCAAACCGTGAAATTGAATACATATGAACCTCACTGTATATTTGTAAAAACATATAGTTTTATTATGTGGTTTTGTTATTCATATAAAGTAATCCAAGTGACTTTTAAACACAGTACATAAACTTTACCCATTAATAAGATCTATTGTGAGATTGAAAAGGAATGCAAAAAATCTTAAATTTTACTTACTAGATTTGCCATCATTGGTAGTTACATTGATGTTGAAATTTGAAACTATTTTAATCTATTTTATATTTGCTGTAAGGGAGAGCATATGAGTAAATATACCGGTGTTGTTGAGAACCAGGGTTCTCAATGGGGAAGGGAGATACAGCTTTGAAATAAAGGAAAGTAAGGAGAAGTCTGATTGGAGTTGGACTTGAATTTAATGTATGAGTATGAATTCACATATTTTTTACGTTTATATACATAAACTTATATAATCACCACCACCATCAAGATACAGAACAGTTTTTTCAAACACCCTTGTTTTTCCTTTTTAGTCAGTTTCTCCCCTGTACTCAACCACTGCTAAACACAGTAAATCCACAAGTTTTAAATATGTATGTATGTGTGTATATATATATTCTAGCTCTGTTCACTGAAATGCCTAGGAGCCCTGACAACTCATTAACAATAAGCAAACCTAGAGCCCACATCTTGTTTCTATATTTCATTTCTGACTAAAATCAAGTCCTCTTAGAGAAATGACAGATTTGGGTCAGGGGAAGTACAAGATGAGCCTAGGACATATTGTTATGCCAGAAGGCAAGAAAATATTCAAAAACAAATGAAGTCGTGTTAAAACAACATGGAAGTCCATCTGAAGAGATTTTCACAGGCCAGATATGGAATATTTTGAGCATCAAAAAGAATAATAAAATTTAAAAAACAGAATCCATGTGCTAATCCAAATTAGCACACACACACACACAACACTGGATGAAAAGTTATTGGCATGTATGTCATTAATTCAATCCAAAAATGTTACCAAATAGATAGCTTGTAACTTATGGAAAAACAAAAGCTTATCTTACAAGAAAAGAAATACATGTATAGCACAAATCCTAACCAAATGATAAACGCTGGTATCACTAATAATGAGGCAGCCTGACATTTTTGTCTCTTTAGGTGCTTACTCCATGAGAAGTATTTTTGCCAATCACGTTTAACCTGGAGCTCATCATAAGGAAGTAATCAAACCAATTTGAAATGTGGAACATTCTTCAAGACAGCTAGTTTGACTCAAAAAATTTTTACTATCATGAAAATTTAAAAAGCCATAACAAACATTTTGAAGACAATTGAGAAAGCTTAAATATAGGCTTCATATTAGATAATATTATTGAGGGTTTTATTTGGGCTGTAATGATGGTGCTTCTATTCTGTTGAAGAATATCTTATTGTTAGTATCTGTTTGTTGACATATTTAGGGATAAAATGCCATGAAGTCAGATTCTTACTTTCAAATGGTTGAAAAATAGTGTGTGTATGTGCATGTGCATGTATGTGTACACAGATCCTAGTACGTAATTAGGATCCCACTGGCCAAATTTTATTCTCAGCTTTAAATAATAATAAACATAATTCAGAGAGAGAGAGAAAAAAAACAAGCAACTATGGCAAAATGTCAATGATGAATCTAGGTAAGGGTATATGCCATACCTTGTACTATTTTTTCATATTTTCCTTATACTCATATATTTTCCAAATTTAAAAAAATGAGTACAAAGACATTAGAAAAAAAATTATAAAAATGGAAATGTAATACAGCACAATGTATTTCACAGGAGAAAAAACCTTCTGGCTACAGATACTTGATATTTTCTGATATCAATTAAACATCCAAGTTTCACATCCATGTTTAACACACACTATTAAATACAATTCACCACATTGCTCCATCTTCATGTCTCATCAGCTAGAATGACACTATAGTTCTACTTTACTTGAAGAAAAACTCATAAAAATGTTGTGACACATAAGAATAGGAAGTAATTCCTCACTTTACAAAAACATTTGCTGAATTGTTTCTTTAGCTAATGAGCATGGACTTAACATGTTAATGGATAAAACAAAATATATACCAACCATTACTAAGACTGTGTTCAAAAGGATGCTTTTTGGGAGATACTAATATATTCAGTGAAATTGTTCTTTTACTTATTAAACATATCATCAAATTATTCCTTTAAAATTTGTGTTTACTTCCATATAAATTGTACAAAATTAATCAATTTTTAGTCAATTTCATGAGCCAAAATTTTTTATACCAATCTACATAAAAACTGAAGGGTTGGTGGAAACAGGGAGCTGAGGAAAACGTATTTTTCCGAACTCTATAGACATTTTGAAGGGGGTATTCTTTAGTCCTGATGTCAATCAGTGAATTCCTGTCCATATAATCTGGTGTGGATGTTTTAGATGGGCGTCTGTGTGGTTAAACTCAGGGTCACTGAAAAGACACTTTCTACCTTTACTGTTTAGTGGGAAATTTTCATTTTAAAGTTCTATCTTCTGACTTATGATCTGCTTTCTCCTCAGCTGCTTTGAATGACTGCTTTTCTTCTTCCTGGTGCTATCTGCATAAAGCTGCTATCACAGGAATATTTATTATTCTAAAATGTGCTCATAGATCAAGTCAATGCGCATATTTCAAATTTATTCTCTTTGACTTTCCAATTTCCCTTCTATAACATTGCTATTTATATACCACCTAATCTTTGAAGAGCTCAACAACTCTTTTCTTTATACATTCCAGGTAATGGAAATGTCAGTGGGAGGCTAGGTGGTGGGGTACACCTGACAAGGCTGTTTAAAATATGCTTTATTTCTTGATTTATTTAGTTGTCTTGAACCCTAAACAGCAAAGTTTTAGAAAAAATACATGGACAATTAATAAAAACAACATTTTTGATTTATTAGAGAAGTAAAGTCTTGATTCTTAGAAAAATTCTGGAAGCTAAAAGTTATGTATCTTAAAAACCATGTATGAATTACAACATCTTACATATCAAATAATATCTCTTCTGCATGCCTTGAATTGAAAATCTCTGGTGTCCTCCACTTGTGCTAAAGAAATCCACTCAGCTACTCTGTAAGGAGTGAAGCTTTTATCAACTTCTGTGAATTGAAACCCACTGAGATCAAAAGCTGAAGGATTTTCCCAGAACAATTTTCGTATCTTACCTGTATTCCACATGCCCTTCTGCCAGTGGATTTCCATCTTATCATCATTGTTCTCAAAGCAGTTCTTCAGAAATGACCCACCAAGCCACTTTTACTGAAATTACTTTCAACTTGCTTAAGCAATTTGGAAGCACTTTAGTAACAATCTCTAAATAAATTGTTTTTATAAGTAATTAAAATGGAGGGTTTGAGAGTTTGATTCCTAAGTTTCACCAATGATTAGTCCTATTTGGCTTTTCCCAAAAGGAAACTATTCCTTTCTTGTACAGGAACTATTTTCCTAATTTTAAGTAAATTCAACCAACTTTTCTTCAAAACTGAAAACCTGTATTTCCTAATCTGATTTACGAAGAAAAATTCCTCCTTCAAAACATCTTAAGATTTATTCCCATCTTAACTCACTCTAGCTGCATCCAGAAAAACTTGCAGCGTGAAGCACTATACATGGTATTTTCGGTTTTCTTATTTAATCCCTCAACAATCTCTTAATATTTGTGTATCTAATTAAGAACCAATACTCAATAGGCATCCTGTTTGTATGTTTCATTGAGAGCTTTACATAACACACCTCATAATTCTACAGATGTAATTTACATCTTGAGTGAAATAATATCCTTGTGTTCAAAATAATGGCTAGTATATATCTCTTACATTACAGAAAGCATGTAGCAGGGATATACTTTTCATTCCACTAGTATATACATATATACATCATTTGACAAATATTTATTAATAAAGCAGCCAAACACTATACTGAATTTGCCACTAAAATGTGAAAGTTTATTTAAATCATACTGACAAAAACATTAAATCAGCTGAGGCATCAGTTGATTATCAAGGGTTATATTACATATCAGAGATTCCTCAAGTGAATACCACATAGAGAAATGTGCAACTCTTGGGAATTCTGGAATAGATGTTTATGAAATATTGTTATAGCAGCCTGAAGGAATTAAACTAGGCTTATGTGATGATCATAGCTACAGCAGGCTGAAACATGTTTTGACTGAATTTGCTATAATGCATTTGCATTTCAGATTTTAATGTTTATATCTTTGTGGCCTGATACTCGGGACAAAAACTACCTAATTTTATGGTACTTTTTTATTCTCCAGCAATACAGATAGAATCTCATCTGATAACTAGCATGTATTGCCTTGCATTAAAAGGCACCAAAATTGTTTCTCCATGGATGCACTACATTAGTCATCTTTGCCAAAAGGGAGATTGGAGACTAACAATGCAGAAAGAGCACACAACAAAAGTGGAGAAGAAAGAGTATGAAATCTTCAGAAAAATATAAAAAGACATAGTTTAAATGGAAATGAGACAGTGCTCTTTGCCTTAGAGAGAAGCTGTGTTAGTCTGTTCTCACACTGCTATAACTACCTAAGACTGGGTAATTAATAAAGAAAAGAAGTTTAATTGACTCACAGTTCTGCAACTGTATAAGAAGCATGACTGGGGAAGTCTCAGAAAACTTACAATCATGGAAGAAGATGAAGGGGAAACAGGTACGTCTTACATGGCTGGAGAAGTAGGAAGAGAGCAAAGGGAGAGATGCTACACACTTTTAGACAACCAGATCTCAAGAGAACCCACTCATTGTCAAAAGAAGAGCAAGGGGGAAGTCTGCCCTGGTGATCTAACCACCTCCTGCCAGGCTCCTCCTGTAACACTGGGGATTACAGTTTGATACGAGATTTGGGCAGGGACACACATTCAAATCATATCAGAAGCTGATTTCAAATTACATTAAAAAAATGTTTTGACTCATTCTACTTGGATAACTAAGGGGTGGCATGAACTGTCTACACAGCTGCCTCTCAGAATTAAAATTATATCATGAGACCTTCTGTAGTCTCTTGGTTTGCCTCATGTCTAAGCAAGCTTTCTTTCTGGGCAGCAAAAACAGCTCATGGCAGTTCCAAATTTATGTAGCCTTTAGCAATATGGTCTCAGATAGGTCAGGATGCTTCTATTCCTCTGTGTCCAGATTGATCCTACCAAAAGACTCTGGCCCTTCTTGGGACATGTGCCCATCACTGGTCAAATCACTGTTCAAGGATAGTGAGGGACCCTGATTACCCAGGCTGCCTAACATGTTCATGCTGTGATTTTTGTAAAGAAGAGATGCTGGGTAGGCAAAAATAGATAGCTAAGTAGATAGGAAGATAGATAAGATAGACGGCAAAAAGGTGGATAATAGATAAACAGATGAGAGAGAGAGACATAATTGATAGACTTTCACTTCACTAAAACTGTGTGTCCAGATTTGTACTATATAGTGTGACATAACCCTTCCTATCTATAAAAAGTTTATATCCTTGATCAATTTCCCCATTCTGGTTTTCTTTCCTGTTGTTCTGTTTATTTGTCTATGCATATATTTTAAAAATCAGTGCTGCATAGTGGCACATGCTTATAGGCAGACAGATATAATGCCTTTGAATCCTCTGCTAGGGACTAGCAATACGACCCAGAGCAAGTTACTTAGCCACTCTAAACTTTGTTTTTTTGTCATACGTAAATGGGGATGAAAATATTTACCTTATAAGGGGTTTACTAAATTAAGTGGAATAATATATTTAAAGTGTTCAGCAGAGCACCTGGCATACAGAAATCTGTTTTTACTTAGATGTTATTATCATTAGTACTAGTTGTACTTTTATTATTTGCTTTCTGTATACATGTTCTTGATCATTCTCTAAGGCTGTATTAGACATCACTAAGCCCATTCACTGCTGCTTAGATATTAGTTAGAGCAAGAATGTTGCTGGCATCTGCATTGGTGATACTATTAGTATGCACTGGACACCACTAACATTCTTTCTCATGTCTACCAGCCAGACAGAAGCACCTATGCAGTCATGCTGAATATTTTTGTGTATACACATGGAATTTAGAACACTGTTATCCATGTTCACCTCTGTCTAGCTGCAGTCCTTTAAAGTTGGGCATATGCAAAGTTTACACAATAAGGGATACCTGTTGTGAATAGTGAGATTTTCTTTTCTGACTTGTTTGCTGAAGTTCCTAGAAGAAAGATAAACATTGTAACATTATATTCAGTATGAAAGCTATGCTTACATTGGGGAGCACTGCTTTCAGAAGCATTGAATGTGGGTGATCATTCGATGACAAGTTTTCTCTTGAAAAAGACGCTATTCTGACAGATTTGATGAGCCTAATATTGAGACATTTTTTTTTTTGGTGGAGGAAATTAAATCTGTTTGTTGTGACTATGATAGGAAGGGCTTCTTCCATGTTCTCTCAGAAGAAGTCATTCTTACACTGGAAGTTTCCTTCCTTTAAGAAAATAACTTTTATATCAGAAAAGAATTGCTTCTATGAATTTATTTAAATTGGTTTCCTATTCCGTTTCAATACTCTTTTCAATTGCCAATGTGAGAAATCTACACCCTAATGAGCAAAGTCTGCAGAGTGTTGGTTCACTGAAAGATAAATTTTTCAGGATTTCACTGGATAAAAAAGATGTACTTATAAAAATTTTACCAAGCATATCCGTAATGTTGCAAAAAATGTTTTCCATAATATGAATATGGCCAGAGAGTAGGATGCACGTAGAGAACTGAGGTTACAAAGAAGCAAGGCTCTGGTTTTCATGACACACTTTGAATTTCTGTATGGGCTCCCCCAAGGTAATATCCCACGAGTATAAGATATATTGAATGATGATCAAAAAGATGATGCTTGAAAAAGGATTATTCATTTTTCTTATTATTTTTATGTATTTTCAAAACTTAAGACACAAAATAAAAAATATAAAAGTAATTCAGACCATCCTGGCTGACATTGTGAAACCCTGTTTCTACTAAAAATAAAAAAAAAATTAGCCAGGCGTGGTGGCGGGCACCTGTAGTCCCAGCTACTTGGGAGGCTGAGGCAGGAGAATGGCGTGAACCCAGGAGGCAGAGATTGCAGTGAGCCGAGATTGCGCCACTGTACTCCAGCCCAGTCGACACAGCGAGACTCCATGTCAAAAATATATATATATAAAAGTAGCCAAAACAGAAGTTTAAAAATCAAGAAGCTATTTTTAATAACTCAATGCAACTAAATTTAAAAATCTCTACAAAATGGAAAATTGTCTGGAAAAATATAATTTACCAAAGTGATCAAAAGTGTAATGAGATCAATTTCTCTATTTGTTAAGTTAGAATAACTCTTAATTTATTTAGCTCTTCTTTAAAAAGTCATTTGACAAAGCTTAAAAGTTTCATAAATATAGGTCTTATATATCTTTCTTAGATTTATTCCTAGTCATCTTATGTTTTTATGGCAATTTTAAATCATATACTTCAAAGTTTCCTTTTCTATTTATTAAGATGTATAGAAATTAAGTATCTTAGAGACAACTATATTGCCACCTTTCTTATAATTTCTAATAATTTGTCTATAAGGACTTTAGAGTTTTTTATGTGACAATCATATCTATGATTTAAGAGATTTGTTCCTCTCTCTCTAATTCTTACTTATACCATTGGCTTCCTCTTTATTGTCTTACTTCACTAGCTAGTGTACATAGTACCTCTGGAACTTCCAATACAATGTTGAATAGAAGCAGTGGTAGTGGGAATGCTTCAGACATTTTATATATTAAGAATAAATACTTGGCCGGGTGTGGTGGCTCACACCTGTAATCCTAACAGTTTGTGAGGCTGAGGTGGGCAGATCACAATGTCAGGAGTTCGAGACCAGCCTGGCCAATGTGGTGAAACCCCGTCTCTACACTAAAGATACAAAAAATTAGCTGGGTATGGTGGTGTGTGCCTGTAATCCCAGCTTCTTGGGAGGCTGAGGCAGGAGAATCGCATGAACTCGGGATGCAGAGGTTGCAGTGAGCTGAGATGGTGCCACTGCACTCCAGCCTGGGTGACAGGGTAAGACTCTGTCTCAAAAAAAATAAAATAAAAAATAAACAAATATGTCCTCTTTTATTTCACGGAGCAGTGGTTTGTAGTTCTCCTTGAAGAGGTCCTTTACATCCCTTGTAAGTTGGATTCCTAGGTATTTTATTCCCTTTGAAGCAATTGTGAATGGAAGTTCATTCATGATTTGGCTCTCTGTTTGTCTGTTACTGGTGTATAAGAATGCTTGTGATTTTTGCACATTAATTTTGTATCCTGAGACTTTGCTGAAGTTGCTTATCAGCTTGAGGAGATTTTGGGCTGAGATGATGGGGTTTTCTAAATACACAATCATGTCATCTGCAAACAGGGACAATTTGACTTCTTCTTTTCCTAACTGAATACCCTTGATTTCTTTCTCTTGCCTGATTGCCCTAGCCAGAACTACCAACACTATGTTGAATAGGAGTGGTGAGAGAAGGCATCCCTGTCTTGTGCCAGTTTTCAAAGGGAATTTTTCCAGTTTTTGCCCATTCAGTATGATATGGGCTGTGGGTTTGTCATAAATAGCTCTTATTATTTTGAGATACGTTCCATCAATACCGAATTTATGGAGAGTTTTTAGCATGAAGTGCTGTTGAAATTTGTCAAAGGCATTTTCTGCATCTATTGAGATAATCATGTGGTTTTTTTCTTTGGTTCTGTTTATGTGCTGGATTACGTTTATTGATTTGCATATGGTGAACCAGCCTTGCATCCCAGGGATGAAGCCCACTTGATCATGGTGGATAAGCTTTTTGATGTGCTGCTGGATTCAGTTTGCCAGTATTTTATTGAGGATTTTTGCATCGACGTTCATCAGGGATATTGGTCTAAAACTCTCTTTTTTTGTGTGTCTCTGCCAGGCTTTGGTATCAGGATGATGTTGGCCTCATAAAATGAGTTAGGGAGGATTCCCTCTTTTTCTGTTGATTGGAATAGTTTCATGCTCATGGATAGGAAGAATCAATATCGTGAAAATGGCCATACTGCCCAAGGTAATTTATAGATTCAATGCCATCCCCATCAAGCTACCAATGACTTTCTTCACAGAATTGGAAAAAACTGCTTTAAAGTTCATATGGAACCAAAAAAGAGCATGCATTTCCAAGACAATCCTAAGTCAAAAGAACAAAGCTGGAGGCATCATGCTACCTGACTTCAAACTATACTACAAGGCTACAGTAACCAAAACAGCATGGTACTGGTACCAAAACAGAGACATAGACCAATGGAACAGAACAGAGTCCTCAGAGATAATACCACACATCTACAGACATCTGATCTTTGACAAACCTGACAAAAACAAGAAATGGGGAAAGGATTCCCTATTTAATAAATGGTGCTGGGAAAATTGGCTAGCCATAAGTAGAAAGCTGAAACTGGATCCTTTCCTTATTCCTCATATGAAAATTAATTCAAGATGGATTAGAGACTTAAATGTTAGACCTAATACCATAAAAACCCTAGAAGAAAACCTAGGTAATACCATTCAGGACATAGGCATGGGCAAGGACTTCATGTCTAAAACACCAAAAGCAACAACAACAAAAGCCAAAATTGACAAATGGGATCTAATTAAACTAAAGAGCTTCTGCACAGCAAAAGAAACTACCATCAGAGTGAACAGGCAACCTACAGAATGGGAGAAAATTTTTGCAATCTACTCATCTGACAAAGGGCTAATATCCAGAACCTACAAAGAACTCCAACAAATTTACAAGAAAAAAACAAACAACCCCATCGAAAAGTGGGCAAAGGATATGAACAGACATTTCTCAAAAGAAGACATGCATACAGCCAACAGACACATGAAAAAATGCTCGTCATCACTGGCCATCAGAGAAATGCAAATCAAAACCACAATGAGATACCATCTCACACCAGTTAGAATGGCGATCATTAAAAAGTCAGGAAACAACAGGTGCTGGAGAGGATGTGGAGAAATAGGAACACTTTTACACTGTTGGTGGGATTGTAAACTAGTTCAGCCATTATGGAAAACAGTATGGCGATTCCTCAAGGATCTAGAACTAGAAGTACCATATGATCCAGCCATCCCATTACTGGGTATATAACCAAAGGATTATAAATCATGCTGCTATAAAGACACATGAACACGTATGTTCATTACGGCACTATTCACAATAGCAAAGACTTGGAATCAACCCAAATGTCCATCAGTGACAGACTGGATTAAGAAAATGTGGCACATATACACCATGGAATACTATGCAGCCATAAAAAAGGATGAGTTTGTGTCCTTTGTAGGGACATGGATGCAGCTGGAAACCATCATTCTTAGCAAACTATCACAAGAACAGAAAACCAAACACTGCATGTTCTCACTCATAGGTGGGAACTGAACAATGAGATTACTTGGACTTGGGAAGGGGAACATCACACACTGGGGCCTATTGTGGGGAAGAGGGAGGGGGGAGGGATTGCATTGGGGGTTATACCTGATGTAAATGACGAGTTGATGGGTGCTGACGAGTTGATGGGTGCAGCACACCAACATGGCACAAGTATACATATGTAACAAACCTGCACGTTATGCACATGTACCCTAGAACTTAAATAATAAAAAATAAAATAAAATAAACAAATAAACAAATAAAAATAAAAATAGAATGAATACTTGCTATAAGCCTTCTTGGTCATAAACAGAAATTGAATTTCATAGAACACTTTGCTGCATTCCTTAAGACACTTACTGTTTATCACTTTTTTTCTTTAAACAATTTCAATGTTGAACTCAAGTTATCTGAAATAAGCCCAACTTACTCATGATGTGTTATGATGCTTATATGGCTGGATTTGCTGACACTCTGTTTAGAATGTTGGTCTATATTAATGAGTAAGATTAGTCTGTGATTTACATTTGTCACACTTTGTGTTTTGTTATAAATATTATACCAGTGTATTAAAATGAATGGTCTGTAAACTTTTTTCTCTTCTCTAAAAAGTTTTGTGAAGGATAATATTTATCTGTTTCATGAAGGTTCACTAGACTTGTTTATTAAACCAAGTAGGGCAGTTAGTTTCTTTGTTGGAAGATTTTGAACTATGTATTGAACATCTTTATTAGTAATTGAATCTAATTCTTGAATAACTGTTAGTAAATTATATTTTTCTTCCCATTTTTAAAAAACTTTTTGAGATGGAGTCTCACTGTCGCCCAGTCTGGAGTGCAGTGGCACGATCTCAGCTCACTGCAACTTCCGCCTCCTAAGTTCAAGCGATTCTCCTGCCTCAGTCTCCCAAGTAGATGGGATTATAGACGTGCACCACCATGCCCAGCTAATCTTTGTATTTTTAGTACAGATGGGGTTTCACCATGTTGGCGAGGCTGGTATCAAACTCCTGACCTCCAGTGATCTGCTGCCTCAGCCTCTCAAAGTACTGGTATTACAGGCATGAGCCACCCTGCCTGGCCATGATTTTTTAAAAATAAATTTTGTTGGCATAAAGTTGTTTGCATTATTTTCTTATCTTTTCAGACTCTATAAATTCTGGGGTTATGACTGCTTTTCATTTGTCATACTAATTATCTCTTACTTTTCCTATTATCCTTGATGTTGAGAGAGGTTAAACTATTTTATTAATGTTTTAAAGAAACAAACTTTTGACTTTGTATTCATATCTATTTAATGTCATTGCTTAAGATGCACATTTACACTACTTTCATTTTGCTATTTCAATTGAACTTTTTAACACTATGCAATAATGTTTTTGATAACCTAAAATTGCCATTTTTCTTAAAGTCAGTTTTGTCTGATCTTAGTATTGCTCCTTAAGGTTCCTTTAGTTAGTACTTAAGACCATCAAAAAGTGGGCAAAGGATATGAACAGACATTTCTCAAAAGAAGACATGCATACAGCCAACAGACACATGAAAAAATGCTCGTCATCACTGGCCATCAGAGAAATGCAAATCAAAACCACAATGAGATACCATCTCACACCAGTTAGAATGGCGATCATTAAAAAGTCAGGAAACAACAGGTGCTGGAGAGGATGTGGAGAAATAGGAACACTTTTACACTGTTGGTGGGATTGTAAACTAGCTCAACCATTATGGAAAACAGTATGGCGATTCCTCAAGGATCTAGAACTAGATGTACCATATGACCCAGCCATCCCATTACTGGGTATATAACCAAAGGATTATAAATCATGCTGCTATAAAGACACATGCACACATATGTTTATTGTGGCACTATTCACAATAGCAAAGACTTGGAATCAACCCAAATGTCCATCAGTGACAGACTGGATTAAGAAAATGTGGCACATATACACCATAGAATACTATGCAGCCATCAAAAAGGATGAGTTTGTGTCCTTTGTAGGGACATGGATGCGGCTGGAAACCATCATTCTTAGCAAACTATCCCAAGAACAGAAAACCAAACACCGCATGTTCTCACTCAGGTGGGAACTGAACAATGAGAGCACTTGGACTTGGGAAGGGGAACATCACACACCGGGGCCTATCATGGGGAGGGGGGAGGGGGGAGGGATTGCATTGGGGGTTATACCTGATGTAAATGACGAGTTGATGGGTGCTGACGAGTTGATGGGTGCAGCACAGCAACGTGGCACAAGTATACATATGTAACAAACCTGCACGTTATGCACATGTACCCTAGAACTTAAAGTATAATAATAATTAAATAAATAAATAAATAAATAATTCACCAAAAAAAAAAAAAGGCTGGTATGCTTTTTCCATTTCTTTACTATGAATATGTTTTGACAAGTTCTTGAAAACATCATTTAAGACAAATTCTGAGGAAGTGAGGTGTTATCTAATCAATGACTTTTATTTTGTGTGTATGTTTTCTATTTTATTGCTTTCTAGCTCTCTTGAGTTTTTTGATTGGGTTTCTTTATTTTTCTGAATTTATTATTTTCTTCTCATTCTATTCTTTTGGTCATTATCTCAGAGGTTTGCCATTATATCCTAACTTATTCCAGTCTAAAGTTAATATCGTAATTTACACTCTGAAACAATATAAGGATATTTATAACACATTATTTGGATCAATCATCTCACATTTTACAGGCAAAGTTTTGTCCAATAATTTATTTCTCTTCCTTTCTCAAATGCCATAAATTAGATATCATTTAACTTAAAAATATCTGTTTGGATTTCACTACTTATTTGCCAATTTCTTTTTTTTTTTTTTAACACTCTTCCACAATCATCATGGGCATTTCTCCTGAGAAAATTTATTACCTTGCTGAAATAGATTCTTTGGTAGGTCCCTCAATATAAGTTCATTTATGGTTTTATATTTAAATAATGTATATGTATATGTATTCTGAAAATATCTTCATCTGCCTTCCATCTTGATGCATATTTTTTCTGGGAACACGATTCTAAGTCAAAAATTACTTTCTCTCAGCCCTTCAAATATGTTATTTCATTCCCTACTGACTTTTATTGTTGCTACTGAGAAATCTACTTTCAGTATAATTGTCATACTTTTGTAAAGGTTTTGGAACTGTTGTGGCCAATGGCAGGTGAGCAGAAGAGATACGTATCACTCCAGATTGAGACGGTGAAAAGTCCTGTGTATTGCTCCATTTCTTTCATCCCTGTTCAAAGCAGACATGAAGACTTTGGAGGGAGGTGGCAGAGACAGTGTCAAGATCAAAGCAGTTTAGATTACTGAACTCACTACATGAAGAACAGAAGAACAGAACTGAGAGCATCCACTTGACTAATGGCAAACTTTTATGCCATGGAGATGGATAGGGATTGTTTTACTACAGCACAGGCTAAACTAACTAATATACAATATATCTCAATATGTTGTCTCTCTTCTATTATCTACGTATCCTCCTTCTGGGAATACAATTAAACATAGTTAGAACTGCTATTCTGTCATTCATAAATCTTATTTTCTTTTTCATAGTTTTCATCTTGTATTATATTTTGTAATATATTTGTATTATATTTTGTGCTATTTCTGTACATCCATTTTTCAGTTTGTTAACTTTCTCTTCAGTTATATATGGTCTAACTAACCCACTTATTCAGTTTTTATTTATCAGTCATATTTTATGATGAAAGTTCTATTTTGTATCTTTCAAATCTCCTAGGTATTATTTTTGGTTATTTCTTTTTACATTTTTCTAACTCTTTTATGTCTTCATGTATTTTGTAGAGAATTATTTTCTATTATCTATCTGAAAATTCTAACATCGGAATTCTTTGGAGATGTACCTTTATTGTTTGTTTATTCTGGTGATTCTCATTCATAGTAGTTTATTTTCTTGTGTGTAGGGTACATTTCAATTGAGAGCCATAGATGTTAGTCTATGGAAAATCTAGACAACTAACATTATGATGCTTTTTTCCAGGGAGGATTTGCTTTCGTATTTTTTGAACCCTGGTTTTAATGCAGACTGGGGTCATTTTATTACCCTTCTGAGTTCAATCCATGAGGCTCAGGTTCAGCTTTCCCACTTTGCAGCGAATCCAGTGCTTAGTCTCTTGGTTATGGTGCTAATATAAGTATTTGCCTTCAAGAAAAACCTAATTTAGAGCTTACTGCTCAAGAATCTATTCTTGAGCCTGCTGTTCTATTTCTTGAACGCTTTGCATGCTCCCTTAAATCTGGGTCCAAGCAAAATAATAAAATATACTTTATACTAGATATAGGTATTTTGTAGCAGGTAGAGTTTTAGCAAATCCAATCTGCCATTCTGCTCCACCTTCTATTTTCATATTTCTTCCAATCCCTAATACTACTGGTAAACATATACATTCAGGGAAGCATTACCTGTATCCTAACAAATGCTATTTGGCATAGTTGTAAAAGAAATTAGCAGAAGCATTATGTTTTAATGGATAATATGCAAGCTTTGAAGTTAAAAAACATCTTAAATCTTTGATTTGTGACTTAAGGCAAGTTATTTATAGTCCACAAGCCCCAGTTTTATCATTTACAAATAAGATTAATAAAATTTAGGTTACAAAAATGTTACAATGATTTGAGTATATGTGTATATATGTGTATGTATATATATTTATGTAGTATTAGATACATGGGCAATAAATAGTAGAAACTTTTATTCAAAGTACATATTTTCCTCTGCGTGTATATGTAACTTGGTTACTAAACCTATCAATTTGTTAAGATGCTGTTAAAATAAATTACAACATAGTATACAAAAGACTCTCAGTGAATTTTAGCTGCTATATAAAATGAGCAAGAGAGGGAGGAAGAAATTAATTGTCCACTCTAATTCTGCATATCTATATAACCCATAAGTCTGGAGCTTGAATTCCAGTTTAAAATAATGACATTAATATGATATTAACATGGGAACTTTAAAAACTCTAATCTCCTAAATGTTATGTTAGCCTCTTTTGTAGATATTTTTTCCATGATAACTTAAATAACGGATAAATTACTAAGTGCTCATATTAGTATTTGACTAACAAAGTAATTTATTCACCCTGATAAAGGAAGGGAGCTAAATCCGATTGTAAACTAAAGGTGTTACTCACATTGCAGTCACATGTTTTTTTTTTTGCATCTTTAATCAAAATTCCAAACTATAATATTGACATAAATAGTCCGTGAAGTAGGCTAATGCTGTAAACGAAAACGTAACACTGACTTCAAAGAAATGTTGTATAGATGATTTGCCAAACTAGCTAGTTTCTTATAAAAAAAAAAAAAAAAGACTGTAAATTCAGGTAACAGAGCTTTGCAAATAGCTTTTGGCCACTTTCTTTTTTGTGTTCTTTGACTTTGCATCTTTTGCAAACTAGAGAGGTAATAATTTCTGTTGGATGCATACGTGGTATAAAAATGATATCATAACAAAACAAAATGGAACTCTCATGAGCTGTTTGGCATAAATCCCTGCTGCCATCATCAGGATTTTCATGTGTGACATACTGTCCATGTTGTTTTTGCTAATTTGTAGTAAGTTTAATTATGATAATAGTTGACATGCATTATTTGCCTGCATTGCCTCATTTAAATTTTATAATACCTCTAAAGTGAGTACTGTGATCATCTCCACCTACAGATGAGATGAGAAAACAGGAGCAGAGAATGTTTATGGTGGAAATGGCAAATGGTGAAAGAAGGAAGACGAAAAGAATTGGCCCCTATGGCCTTTTCTAACCAGCCTCACTTTTGTGCTGTACAGGTATTGGCTATATCTCCAGTTCCTAGTCTATCTTCCCAGAATCTTGGGTTGATATTTTTAGAAAATTTGAACGAATATATAAGCACAATGCTCATCAAATGACTCAGAGCTGACTGGGATAGTGACAATGTTGCATAACAGAATTAAGATTATCAAACATGTTAGCCACCTTAAATAATAGACTAAATCTAATATGATAAAACCTAGAGGGAGAGTAAAAGACACAAAACTTTAGTTAAAAAATATATAGAAATGTGAAATGATAGATACATGGTTTAGCAGAAACATGCCTTAATTTAAGGATTTTCATTTACCTGAAGTTTAAAATAGATGGCAATATTGATGATAAAGACAGGGATGGAAAAATTGCTTAGAAAGAAAAGCTTCTTCCTCTTTTAAGGAGCAAGAAAAGGAAAGTGTAATTTAAATTTTGAAAAGAAACGTCTTTTTAAAACTTAGTAAATGGGGGAAAATAAAAGAGCGAGAATGTGCGTCTGCAAAGAACTAGAGGATTGTACAAACGAGAGATTATTCTGAGAGAAGTGTTTAGGATTTAGATGAATCTGGAGATAGGTAATTTAGAATGCCATTAAAATCATCTCAGTGCATTAACTTTACAGCAATGATTATGAAACTAGAAGGAAGAAGATAGATTTGAAAAGACGGGTAAAGAATGGATCAGCCTGACAAATGAGTGAATATGAGAAGTGAACAAAATGTCAAGTCTGACATGAAGATTCTTGCCTTGGGTGATCAAGTGTTCCATTCTTCTGGCATCATCCATTCAGTTAATAGTCAATTACAATATCTCAAGTTCCCATGGAGTCTAACTGCAGAAAATCCAACACCCGTTTGCCTCTCACATTTAGATTAGGACTGCTGCTTATAGCAGCTCTGTTGATCCCTTCCTGCCAAGCAACATTGCAATATGTCAAGAGCACGGACCTGCCACTTCCTAACGGAATGCTCTTGGGAAAGTTATTTAATCTTTCTAAGCCATACTTTCCATAACTATAAAATGGTGATAACTAATTATACATACCCTAATGGCATGTTCATTCATTCATTCAGAAATATTTATTAATCACCTATACAATGTGCTCACTATATCAAACTCTCAAAGAACCTGTCTCCGGTAGAAAAAAAATATATTAAAATCATAACATTTTCATCTAAAGAAGACAATCTCTTACTTCATTGTGCAGAATAATTTTGATCTCTTTATCACAATCTGAGACTTGTGTTGGCAAAACCAAAAAGTCCATTTTAATGTTTTCTCAGAATGAATAAAAAGCAGACAATCGAACTTCCCACACCCACACCATCTACACATAAAAAAAATCTGCCTAGATTGTGGAAATGTTTACTGGTAGACTTGCTTAATAGCACATTTTTCCTCATCATATAATTAATTGTGATGAGAGCCAGCAGGATGGGAGGCTTGTGGTGTGTGTTCGCTAGTGTGGTATAAATTATGAGTAGTTTAGGACATACTGAGCTTCAAGTGCCAGCGGTATTTTTATACAAAATTGTTCAGAAGGCATTTAAATTGGAAATGTGTTTCTTTTATTTTTTAAGTAGCCCCATAGAGTATACTAGAAACTGATTTTGAGAAACTAAGGATATAATAAGTGAACAACAAATGCTAGTTGAATGGTTTAAAATTAAGAGCTCTGTGTTTCAGAAAAAAGAAATAGAGAAACAAAACTATTTAGAGTTAATTCAAGAGAAATCTATTCAGTCTTAGAGTCAAAACTCTTCAATAATTTCCACTTATCTATTAAAAACTTTGAATCCTTAGCCCAGCATTCAAGATCCTCAGTTGGCTGGCATTCTTTTCCATGTCTAACATTTACTTATTTCATTATCCTAAGTTGCAGGTGATCTGGAAATCTCATACCTCTATCTTTATGTTTTCATTCAATTCTTTCCTAAATATAGAAATACTGATCTTTTCCAAACTCCAAATATCCAGTTCTCCTCCATCCATCAAAGGCCATATTTTCCACAAAGATTTTCTTACTGATTCAAAATAGACTGTCTTATCTATCCTCTCTCTGAACTGTCATAGTAATTGTATCTAAATATGGCAGAATCCCATCTTTCTCTGGGTAACCAATATTGATGACATAAATCTGTCATTATCACAAATAGTTTATAAACTCTTCAAGAATAAGAAATCATTTCTGATTCCTCCATAGTTCCTGATATATGGTAGATATATAATAAATGTTGGTTAAATGACCAGAAATATACCTGTTGCTCTGGACAAATAAAATTTGTGAGTTCAAAACTGATTTCTCAAACTTACTCTTAGATTTTTACCAGGATTATTATTAAATTGTTTTATACCAATCATATCTATACCATAGCATTTTTTCAGAAAATAACGTTAGCCTCCGTTTTGTTCAGAAGTAAACGTATCCTAGCTTTTTCAGTGCCTCAAGCATTTCTCAAGGTAGAGGCAGCCGTGACTAATGCACTGAGGTTACTCAAGAAGAAAGCAAGACCCAGAAATTCAAGCCACATCAGTTCAGTGGAATTTTTAACAGATTGTATTTTTTTAAACCATGAATTTTGAAATATGCAATGCTATACCATTTCTTAGTGAAATGCTTTCAGTCTCAAATGTCTATAAGCTTTAATAGAAATTCTCCAAAAGTAATAACACCTTGTCTAGACTTTTCAGTGGGTGTTCTCCATATTGTGGTGTGCTGCCCAGTTATTCCCTTCAGGACAAAGGTACATATTCCCCCAGCTGACAGGAGTATTGGCTCCTGGCAGTTCACACCTTTGTTTCACCCTAGGAATTGCCATCAACCAAAGGCAGCTACATTGCTCATGATGACATCCCATCCACAGTAGCAGCCTACATCCAATGACTGGTTGACGTGGAAGAACCACAGCCCAGTTTGAGAAACTCTGAAGATCTATGCGAGCTTCAGAGCTCCTTGTGCAAACAGCCTCTGTTTTGTCATTGCACCAGAATTCAACTTCTTATACCCACTCCAGCTTCCCTCAATCCCTCATAATTTTTGCTCTTAGCACACATACCAATATATTACTCGCATATGCATCTCCATCTCAAGTCTATTTCCAGGGAACCCAGCCTAAGACATGAAAGAAAAACATGATTAAGTAGACAATATATAAATGTACTTTAAATACTCAAAGGTTCTAAATTGCTTTTTCATACACAATATAAAGTTATTTATTTTGTTAAAGTGCTGAAACCAGATAAACTGTAAATATTTACTAAAGAGATTCTCACGCATGGTATTCCAATTTTCAATTAGTGACTCTTACACTACGTAAGCAAAGCCTTCAGAAATGTCAATGGGCCAAATACTACACACAGAGAACCTTCCAACTAGTGAACTGACATCTAGTCAAAATATGGAAAACCAAACTAGTGACACTGAATTTCACTACAGGATATTCCAACATGAATAAAGATGCTAGCAGTTTCTTCCCCTCAAAAAAATACATCAAGAAAACACAAACAGAAAACTTATTTTACTAAAAGCAAAGCTATCATAAAAATATGAGGGGAATTTAATCAGTTGTTTACTTATTTTCCATATTATCTGCTTCAACCCTCCCGCCTGTTTTCTGCTGAGTAACACACACCCTAAATTGCTAAATTCTATATGCCATTGTTGCATGATTCTCCTCAATTTTTTGTTTGTTTTTAGATGGAAGCGATCGGCAGCAGACTAGTAACAATTTTCATAGACTATAAAACAATACATAATGAAGAGATTTTATGAAATTATACAAAAACCCAGGAATACTTGACATTGCCATTGTGCAAAAATAAGAGGTAATTTTTATTGACTAAAGAATTTAGAAATACATAATAATTATACTAACTATTCATTTTAATAACAGTAAGATTATCAATAAAAGCTCCATCACAAGATGGTAGAAAAACAACATTTTTAATTCCAGTGCAGTTTTGCTGCAAGCTGTCCTCATTACAGAGGGTATTTGAATTATGATACAAACGCTTGGTGATTCATCAGGAAGTTTACTTGGGAAAGCATGATTTATGAAAAATAACTGTTCATTAAATGTAAATGAATTGAAATGCTTCTTGGTAGTGCCCGTGTCATTTATGACATTTTATGACAAACTCGGAAATACTCCTATGCAGTAGCATTGAAAGCACAATCACGTCTATTTCGGCGTATTTCTGATTCTGTTATATTAAAATGTGTGAAAAACCGAGAAGAGAAACTAGGAGAGAAGAAAGGGTATGAGACCACACTGCTAAGTGTTTAATTTTAAAAAGGCAGTCCATTGATGAAAACAATAGTGCACCTGATGAACAAGTAGATCATCTTCCTGTTACAGCCTGTGCTAAAGATGAACCAACTGCTCTTGCCAGGACTAAAATGAATCTAGGTGTATGAGTTACAAGCTGGTGAAATTCAAAGATTTCTCTTCCCACTGAAGTAGTACTTAAGTGGAACTGTTAAACACCAGAAAAGAAAAGAAAAAATGCTACACAACTAAGATAGAACAAAAGACTACGCCATCCAGCACTGGCAAGCTGTGACTTAGGTGTTATGTGCAAGAGAAATGTTTAGCAAATGGTGGAGGCTTGGTTCCATTGTGTTGCATATGGTATGTTGCATTGTGTTGCATTAATTCCCACTTTATAATTTTGATTTTGAGAAGGTAAAATAAGAGAGAGTCAATTCCCCAGGGTAATGAGTCTTCCTCCCCTGCCATCAACTGAGTAATAGAGCTGCTCAAAATTGTACACACACAAAAAAAACTCACAACTGTGTGGCTGTGAGATGTTCAGTATATCAAACTGGAACTACAGTAGACTCCCAAACTGATCTTTGTATTTTCCATCAGCAAGTCCTAGTAACTTCCCCAGTTCCTCTGTAAACGTAGACCTCCCGGCTCGACAATATTTGGAGGAAAACATTGAAAAATCTGCTGCTGATTTCTATCCCTTGTGATTTAACATTCTGGCATTTGGCTAAAGAAGTCACCAGAAGGCAAATGTGATCCATGCCTTAATAAGCATTGAGTCATGGCCACAATCTACATAGCAGAACAATTCCAAAATCTGAAGTCTTCCCTGTTCTGTCCACCTTCACCTCTTCCCTCCCCTTCCCTCCTGACTAGTTCAGTGGTCTCACTGCCTCCATTGTCTCTAACTGCCCTTCTAATTCATCCCGTATATTTTTATAGCTCCAATCATTTTGTACCAGGATTTCACTTTGTACATTTATTCTTTATCCTAGGAAATGAACTTCTTGAATGAAAGAGCTATATATTATTTACCTTTTAATTTTTGTTCTATGTAACCCAGGGCATAGAGATGGGCAAAGTTCCTCGGAGCTGCCAGCAGTAATTGGGGAGTGGGGACCTAGATAAAAATGCTGAAGAGGGAGAAAGTGAGATGACAGAGCAGGGAGCCCAGCCAGGAGCTCTGCCATATGTTTGCAGTGATTTGGGATGAGGTTCCAAAAGTCCTACATCTTGCATCTTGGAGCCCAGGATAGACTCGATGTTAAAAGAATTCATGTTAAATTAATGAATAAGTGGAGGAGTGGCTTACCAACAGAAACTTTCCTATTAGGGGAATTAGTGTCTATTTTATAAAATGCTTGCACGATAAATAAATGCTTTCAATAATAAAGGAAGCTTTCCTTTATTATGAAAACACATTTCATCTTAGATCCAAGGGGCCCAGTGTCTTCAGCTGGCACCCTGAGTATGTAAGCCTTACCAAATCCTTGTAACCAACGTCTTGTAGTTTTTCAAAGGCTACATAGAAATATAACTATCCTGTGTGCCATTGATTTAACAGAAGTCAATATATTTGGTCAATGATTTGGTACAAAGTGTAAGTGGAAGGTAATTGATTCATGTTTATTTCTCCTCCCAAAATTTGCTTCTCAAAAGGGTATTAGTGCTATCATCATGACATGGCCCCTTCCTGCTTGGTTTCCATCCTCATCTTTACTACACCCCCAAATACCTACATCTCAGCCATTCTAAACTAACTTCCAGAGTATGTCTCAACCCACTCACTTCTCAGCCTAGAAAACTTTTCTCCGCTTAATTATTTGCAGATTAAGCATCATATCACCTGTAAGGTGATCAGCATCTGTGACTGACTAGGCAGGTTTAGGAGACATTCCCCTCTGCATTATCACACCTGGTACTGTGTGTTTATTGTAGTGCTTTTCACACTGTACTGGGCTTACTGTGTATTTGTCTTCCACACCTACTAGAATGTAAGATTCTTGATGCTAAATATTATGTTTATCATGTTGGCATTTTCAACCCATGGCATTTTTAAGAGTGCACTAAAATATATTTATTAAATATATGATTCAGTGAATAGTCCCAAATAATTCACTCTGGACATTTTTAACAGTAGACATTTTAAAAATAGAACTTGAGAGACAGTGGTGTCAGGGGATGCCAAAGGTGCCTTTTGTAGTCCATCCCTTCCACCAACATCTAAAGACTGACCTCACTTCTCAACCAGGAAAACTCACATTACTTCCTGATAACTTCAGACTCCCCTTGGCTCAGATTCAGTGTGCAAAACAGTTTATAGCTGTCCTATTTCGTTTTTCTGTTCCTGTCATGGGCTTCTCACCAGCCAGTGAAAGATACTTGAAAAAAATAAGGGATAGGCTGGGTATGGTGGCTCACGCCTGTAATCCCAGCACTTTTGGAGGCTAAAACAGGTGGATTGCAAGGTCAAGAGATCGAGACCATCCTGGCCAACATGGTGAAACCCCATCTCTACTAAAAATACAAAAATTAGCTGGGTGTGGGGGCATGTGCCTGTAATCCCAGCTACTTGGGAGGCTGAGACACGAGAATCACTGCAACCCAGGAGGCGGAGATTGCAGTGAGCCGAGATCACGCCACTGTACTACAGCCTGGTGACAGAGCAAGACTCCATCTCAAAAACAAAAAACAAAACAAAAACAAAAACTAAGTGATATTACACAGCAGTCCACCAAAACTATTTTTCCCAATTTTTGGCTAATTACTTAATGTGAGTAAAGTTGGCTTGCCTTCCCTGTAACAAGAAAAATACTGTGTACTAGAGATAATAAGATATTATTGGGTCTCACTTGTGTCTAGTACAGTGCTGGGCACACAGTAAATTCTGAAATAGAAATAGATTGGCTAGCTAATCCCTGCATCGGTGAGCTACGGGATTCAGGAATACCTGGGACATTGAAATCTGATATCTCCCAGCACATTCGACAGACTCTGAATTCCAGATTAACCAGGCCACCTCTGAGAGCACACACTGAATGATGCAGCCATCTGGAAACTGACTTTTTAATTTCTCTGTGCAGTAGAGGTGAAATGAAAGTTCAACTGCAAATTTAAATGCTTTTAATATGATTAGAGGCTATTAAATATTTAAGTGTGAATTAAACTGATATTTGTGTAGTGACAAGTAGAGTATTAAAATCAGGGAAATGAGCCCTGGTTTCTATCTCAGTTAAATCTTATCTCTGGCTTCATTGTATAGGAATTCAGAGGCAAACCAAGGATTTAAAAGTATGTCCTAATTCTTCAGATGAACACTACCATCTATAAATTGGATAAAAGGATTTGGAGACTTTAATATGTGACTAACTCTTCCATCCATACACTGAAAATTAGGAGTTAATGACTTTGAGGCCTGGGAAGTAAAATAGCAGAAACATACATGATGATGCCCACTAGAACTGAGAACATTTTTTAAAAGAGTATTTTTTTTCTTCTCCTTCCTACCCTCAAAACCATGGTGTCTTGTGCCCAGGAGCTAATCTGCTAAACCATAAGTTTATTGTCAGAAGGCTGCTTCTCACATACATTGTGCTTTTTACATCTTCACAACTTGGCTTTGGCTCTTTCCTCTCCATGGAATGCTCTCCTGGCATATTCTTTCACTACCCTGTGGTTCTTGATAACTTCCGCTTTACCTGATAGACTTAGTCCAGTTGTCATTTTCTCCAGTCATCTTCCGGTGATTCCTCCTCCAGGCTTGTACAGCATGGGGAACATAGAATTGGCTTAATGTGTGGCAATAATATTTTGTTACAATGCATTTTTGTAAGGTTCTCTTTAATCTCTTTGATGCAGGGACTCTCTCAGGTTCATCTTTGTATCCCTAGTACTTAGCATGGTGTTTCACACATACTAGATGCTCAATAAACAGTTGCTGAACTGGACAATGAAAAATTGTCCATTACCTTTAATGTCTTTCCTTCACTGCTACTTTTCTCTTCATTAGAGCCTCTTTCTTCAGGGTGCAGTAATCAAGTGTGGACACTGAGTTCCAAAACACCCACCAAAACTGCTAACAGGCTGTGTCCTGTCAGTGAGCCCTGCTTCTGGCTCATCTCATGCACATTCTCATCACACTGATCAGAACCTTGACACTCTCCTTGTTCACAGCCTTGATTTTGTAGATGGCCAGAGGGGTCAGTACTTACTCACACAAGGTCACCCAGCCAGTTGGTAACACTACTGAATAGAGAGCCTAGTTGTACTATTTTTAATTTTAAACTCTTCACATTTTCCACCTTGCTTTTTTTTGTATTCCATTTTATCAAGACTGGTTGGATTATTTAATATATGATGAACTAATCCATACAAAAAGGTAGACTACTCCGACAGAAATAATACTTCTGTAATGATGGAAATATCAATCAACAAGAAAAAAATTATATGAAGATACTGATAGGTGATGATGCCCTTAAATCACTCCAAGTATGCAAATTCCTACTTTATCTACACCTAACATTGTTTTGTGTTTACTGAGACCTTGATGAGGATGCATGCCAAAGACATTATGTGCTTCACTGGGGAGGCTGAGTTTGGAAACAATAGATTTAAAAATTGCCAGGAAGTGACTTGCAAAAATATCCTGAAGTGCCAGAGGAGATCTTCAAGCAAAAGGATCTCATTTTATGAAGAGGTTACTGTTTAGCTTTAACAGTTTGAAGGCAATGAAATGCCAGAAATGCTGGCCAACACTGGGGATAATAAAGTAGAAGAATTTCAACAAGTTAGGAAACTGGTTCTTTTGTACTATGAGTACCAAGGGAATCAAGACATAATGCCTAAAGCTGAAAGTGCTGACATTATACTTTTTATTTCTCTTCCTGTTTGTTGGACCAGTTTACAAAGAAGACAGCCAAGAGGTTTTCTTTGACAAGATTCACTGAGGGAAACACAGAATCCTTCCAAGAGATTTTTTTTTTGGGAGGGAGGTGTGCAGAATTTCATTTCTGGATCCATTTTCTCATTAATAGGTTTACGATCATCCAGCAAATGTTATTGGAGAAACAGATTCAATACAATGGTTCAAAAGCATGTTTCCTTCAACCTCAGAGTCCGAGGAGTTGCAAAGCTATGACACTGGCAAGACTTTTGCCAGCTGTGCTGGAGCTGTGTTTCCATATTTGCAGAAATAATCTACTAACCTATGGAAAAACAAAACAAAACAGCTTGCATATATATGTAAATTATTCACAAAAAGAAAATGCTTCACCATGGTGTCGAGCATCTGTGCTAAGGGCAAAAATCATGGATGCTGGGTGAATAATTCTCAGCTTCCCTACTCGATGATGAAACTATAAAGACAGAAGCAAGTCCCCAGCCACTCTAACCATCCCATCCATCTCAGCTGGGAGGCTTTAAAAGCATGATGCATAGTGAACGCTTATGCCACCAAGTTGTTATACGTAAACACTACTTTGACACTTACTGATTGGTTTCTGAATAAAGCCTAATGTTCAGCCTAGATATGTGTGCTCAATAACTTCTTTCTAATGGGCACTGTTTGTTTGTTTGAGATTTTCTGAGATATACAGTATGGAGAAAATATCAACCAGTTGCTAGGTTATACCCACTCCCAGCAGCAATGGGTTATACCCACTCCTCCAACATATGCTACTGGAGTGAGAATGGGTGGGCAGCTAATCCCCCTTACCACTAAATCAAGGTCCTCCTGGACAACCAGGATGTTAACTTCCAAATCACAGGAATTTTCAAGCAAATAAGTTGTTTGATTAAAATTTGTCCATAGGATAAAATTTGTCCCTGGTGGGAGGCTGAGTTCATTTTAGGTCAAATGCCAAGTTGATTCCGGGTCAAGGCAAGGATGTTCCCTGGAGCTCACATTCCTCCCAAACCAATCGTGAACAAAATGCTAAAATTAAAATGCTTAAAAACCTCAATGTCAGTCCAAATATCTTTATTTTAAGAAGACACTCTAGAAATTATGTTACATGCTGCCCATCACTTGGTGTTTCTGCAGTGCTTATTCTAGTTGAGACCAGATGGAACAGAATGGAGCATGTGACACAGCACCCACAGTGATGACCAGGTGGTCGTCCAGGGCTGATGAGTGGCAATCAGCGGAGAAGTATTTGTGGTCTGGAAACACCATTACAGATTTAGTGTCTATGAAGAAATACTTTAAATAAGAGTAAGTGAACAGCTTGGCGTTTGGCTGGAGGGAAATATTATTTAGCGCACTACTAAGCATATGTAGCAGCTTAATCAAAATTTATTGAGTTGTACTAGTCTCTAACAGTGTGTTTTTTTGTGTGTAGGATCTGGATTTTTTTGTTTGTTTGTTTGTTTGAGATTGAGTCTCACTCTATCACCCAGGCTAGAGTGCAGCGGCGTGATCTCAGCTCACGCAACTTCCACCTCCCAGGTTCAAGCAATTCTCCAGCCTCAGCCTCATGAGTAGCTGGGATTACAGGTGCCCACCACCATGCCAGGCTAATTTTTGTATTTTTAGTAGAGATGGGCTTTCACCACCTGGCTGGGCTGGTCTCGAACTCCTGACCTTAGGTGATCCGCCCACCTCAGCCTCCCAAAGTGCTGGGATTACAGGCATGAGCCACTGTGCCCAGCCAGGATTAACTAGTTGTTTGTTTACTGGTATGCTATCAAAACTACTCTAGGCCACAGTGTTTCCACTTTGTAAATGAGGCGCTTGAGTGAATTCCAATTATACTCTCAGAATTTCTGATTTCTTCTTGAATCATAGCTTCTTATTTAATTTATTCATGAAAATGTTTGTAGTAAATGGCTAGATGAGCCAAGTTTCTGGAAATCTTGGGGAGAAGGTCCACAGTTATTGTGGCTCTTCTTAGTGTCCTCTTGACTACAACTCCGCTTCAGGAGGCATTTTCTCCATGACAAACCTGCAAATTCTGTGAGAAGGTAAATGAGAATGCCTGCTTAGGGGAGGAATGAATGCAGATTCAAGTCTGCTGTTTGCCAGACACTGTTCTAGAACTTTGACATACCTTATTTATTTAACAGTCACCACATCTCTACAAGGAGGGACAGTATTGTATGCTATGCTATAGGGAAAGAATTAGAGACTCAAATAAGGTAGTTAATTTTCCCAGCCTCTGGTATCTTATAAAGAGTGAAGTCAGGATTTACCATCTCTACTGTAAGACTGCAACTGGTTAAGACCATCGTCATATCTCAACCGAACCACTGTAATGGATATCTAGCTTGTTTCCAGCTTCCACTTTTCCTGCATAAGTTTGCTTTGTAACACATGCAAGCACAAATCATATCATAGCAAATCTTGCTTAAAAGCTTTCAGTAATTTCCCACTACTCCTAGAATAAAACCCCGTGGCCTATGAGATTCTCCATGATCTCCCCGCTCTGCCTGCTCTACAATTCTCCTGGCCTTTTGAAAAGCCCTGACACTTCTCAAACTTGTTCCCTGCCTAGGCCACTTGCACTCACCATTCTCAATGCCTGGAACACTTCCTCTAGATCCGTAAGTGGCTGGTTGTATCACCTTACTCATAGCTACCCCTCAGTGTCCATCCCATTGTCCTATGTCATTTTTTATAACAGTTTAATATATAAATATGTAAACAAAATTATTAATTTGCTACACGTCTTTCTTACCCACTAAGGTATAAGCTTCACTTATCTCCAGCATGTAAAACAGTGTGGTTGGAACTGTTTTATAAAAGAATTAATAAATTCATCCATGCATACAAAAACTGATTTAAGAATAACCTATACATGCAGATTTCTCCCCATTTATCTTGTCATTTTATTTAAAGGTTAAAATAAAAAAGCATATAAAGACATGAAGTGGATCCTTTAAAAACATTCCTCCTTCCAAGGAAATAGATGTCTTCTCTGAAGTGCACAAAATAAAAGCCTTTTCACAAAATACTGTCTCCATGAATAATAGAAAGCCTCAAAACTTCACTCTCAATCATTAGCTAGCGTGGCACACATATAGGGTCTAAACCTGTCATCCCATTAGCCGAACATGTGAAGGCAATGATTGTAGGAATCTCACCAAACCCTTTGCTGTTGTTCCTGACCTATTCCCACTCTCACCCTCTGTCCTTTAGGTTACTGAATTTTCCTCCATTTCCCATTCACTATCCTGGTCTTCAGAGTTGACTTTTTTTGATCTTCTTGACTTGTGAGGCTCATTTTCTTTTAAAGAGTTTGTCTTAGAATAAGTATGCTGCCTTTCTCTGTGTCCGCCTGACCTGTTAAAGCATTCTGATTTATGCATACCAGATCCAATTCTCATCTCATGTTCAGTCATCAACACCCAAAGGCAGGCCTTCCTAGCTTTTTTCTTTTTTTTTTTTTTGAGATGGAGACTCGCTCTGTCACCCAGGGTGGAGTGCAGTGAGCTGGTCTCAGCTCACTGCAACCTCCGCCTCCCAGGTTCAAGCGATTCTCTTGGTCAGCCTCCCGAGTAGTTGGGACTACAGGTGCCCACCACCACAGCCATCTAATTTTTGTATTTTTAGTAGAGACATGGTCTCACCGTGTTGACCAGGCTGGTCTTGATCTCTTGACCTCATGATCCGCCCACCTCAGTCTCCCAAAGTACTGGGATTACAGGCATGAGCCACCACGCCCGGCCCTTCCTAGCTTTCTTTTAAGGAGAAAAGTAACACATGCAAGAAACTGGAAGACCCAGGCTTGACCTTCACATCCCCTCTGGGCTCCAGCCACCTTGGTCTATTTGCAGTAAGCCTCTTCCCCTCTTTGTCTTTGACTTGCTTAGGACCCTCTTTCCACATTTTTCTGACTAACTGTACCTCATGACTTAAGTCTTGTCTTAGATGACACTATCTTTAGGAAAGCTTCTCTCATGACCCAAAGCCTCAATTAAGAGTCTCACTTAGTTGATCTCCCGGAGTCCTATATTTTGCCTTTTAAACAGCTATGTAATTGTTTAGTTTCTCATCTATGTAGTTCATAGGTGGACTCAACATAAGACACTTGAGGGTAGAAACTCTTGTCATATTTGTTGTTTTCCTCCCATTGCCTAATATAATACCTGACACATAAAAGCTTAAGAATATTTTATTCAGTTACTGGGCTAACCTGCCTAGAAGCAGAAGAATCTCCCTCTCTTTCGCTTCATACCCCTCCCTGACTTCTGGGTCTGAAATCTTTGTGGACCTTATTTAAAGCACACAAAGTTAAATAGCCCAGGTGATAACAGACCTGGAGAGTTCCTCTGGTGGTGTCGCTTGGCTGGCTCAGATCCCATCTGTCCCCCACAGTGCTCCTGCTCCCAAGCATCACCTGAGACCTTTGCAGTACGGCCCGCAGCTGTGTACTTTCTATGTTATGCCCAGACCGTTTATTCCCCGAAGAAGACCACCAGAGTCCAGAGTCAAAGCTAAGCAGCAAGGATCTTTATTACAGGTTCGAACCTGAAACTCTCCCTCGCTCGTGAAACGAGACGGGCAGGAGAGCTCCCCCACTCAGCTCCGAACAATGTTATATAGTCTAAGAAAAGTGGGCATAGAGTTATTATACAAATCAGATATATGATTGGCTAGTGTTTGAACAAGGCGATTTGGCTAACTATGATTGGTTCCCGCCATTTCTGATATTTTGGTTCAAACTTTGAGGCGGGAGAGCAGGTTTATGGCAGCAAGAGTTTATCTTACTTAAACACGTCTTGTGACCTTGCCTCAGAACTTACAAAATCTCTGGTATGTGCAAAACAAAATCTCTGGTACGTGCAGAAAACCAGGTACTCACAGAACTTACGAAATCTCTGGTATGTGCAAAGATTAGAGAGCAGAACAAGGGTGTAGCGGGTGGGGGGCAGGTACACATCTATCTTTGTGTCCTTTCATCTACACCTCTGAAAGCAGGTCACAAGGAGCTCTGATTATGTCCACATTCAGCTCCCTCTACAGGGGGGACTGGCCCTAACATTTCCAATCTACAATAGTTAACTTGATCACATCTTTCTGCTTTAGAAGGTGAGGATAACTTTGTTAAAATTGTGGTTTTCTAATTCTAAAGGGTCTACATTCAAGAAAAAGTCAAACTATGAAAGGATTTCATTTCCAAGGGCACATATGGCAATGAGCTTAGTGGGGAAGGGCGTGAGTTGCAAAGTTCCACTACTTAGGGAAGAATTGAAAACAATCTCAGCTTCCTTTGTCTGAACTTTGAAAAGATGTGCATTTCAAAGGAATGGGGGGCTTTCTGAATAACACCATGGGCAGGTATGTTCCTGATTAGGAATGAAAGCTCTTACTCACTTATTTGACATGTGAAGGAAATATTAATTTCCTGTGTTTGTTATTATCTAGGATTATGACAATGTTTTTAGTTCATAAAATCTTTATCTGCTGAAACCTTTTCTGCTAAGGATGAGCCTTGGGACTCTCCAAGTCACAGGAGTACTTGGCCTTCATCTATGCCTGCGGAAACACTGCTAGGGATCTCTGTGCACTTAGAATAATAGCTGTGTTTCAGTAGCACAGTTGCTCCTTTCCAAAACACACACACATATATATATTTCTCTCCTAAAACCTAGCCCTCATTTCAGTGGTTCCCATATCTGACTTCATTTTATATATAATTGTGCTTCTCTGTGCCTCCTTATCTTTGCAAACTCCTCTATGATTTCCCTTCCCAAATTTATCCAGCAATGTCCTGGGATTATGTTATTCTTTTGAGAATCTGTTCTCACCATATTCTCATTTTATACTTTCTTTTTCTAGTACTGAATCACATTGCTTTGTCCTTCACCAAATAAGATGCATTTTTTCTCCTCTCTAGCTAGAGTTTACTTCTGTCCTCTCTTGAGCTACTGACCTGCTTTCAAACCCGTAAAGAGATGCCTTGCAGTCTTGTGATTTGTTTACATATCTGTCTCCCACTGTAGGTACCCGGCTCCTTAAGAAAATGCTTTCTTTAGAGCCACTCTTAGCACAGTGGGCAGCGTTTCGGTCTCATAATCTGAAAACGCTTTCTTTGTCTTTGTGTTCCCAATCTTGCTCCTTACACGGCACCTAGACACTCAACGATCTTCGTTGAAATGGGTTATTCTATGGAGTATTGGCAAGAATCTAACCAAATACTGATGGCCAGGGGCCCTTGTATGTTACAGGGTTATGTGGTCAAACACCGTAATCACCTCTGAACAATAATACTTTTAAAGGAGGACAGAATTTTCTGTAATATTTTATTCCTTTGTCTAGCTTTAGGGTCCCGGAATGAATATTAAGTCTTTCAAGAAGTAAAAGTGAGTATTGACAACTAGCAAATGTTTATAAAAATTAAAATGCAATCAGCCCTAGACTAAATAAAATTCTTCCAAGACTTTAATTCAGTGGTTCCATTCAAATATATTTCTTAGGTAATATTAGAAGTAACAACTGCATAATTAGGAGGCTATATAACTTCACCAAAACTTGTTAAATCTATTTTGTAAATTTAATCTCAAGAAAGATAGCTTAATCAATATGGATAAAAGATGGGGGTAACAATATGGATATTGCAATGCTTCTAGATGATTATTTTCAGGAAAATCCAATCAGATCATTTTAAAGAGAGATAGTAATAAAAAACTGTCAGTAAAATTTCAGATCACATTGATCTCTACAGTGTCACATGTGCCATTGGAAGTTGAAATTTGGTATCACTCTAATGACACTGTTCATTAATGATTACCTTGACTTTTTTAATTTCTATAATTTTTCAGATTGAAGGTGGAAAAAACAGTATACCCAAGGAATGGTAGTGGGGGAGAAATAAATACATAATATAAATCACATGTCATTCAAGTTCCTGGCTTCCACAGTCACATCCTGACAATCTTTGTTCACCCTCTGTGTGACAGCTCTGTAATAAAGAGGGCAAACATCTTAAAACTCTGCCCTTGTACTTTAAAATGTTTTTAAAAAATGTTCCTTTTTTAGTGACACCAAGAGACAAGCAAAAGTATTCAACATGAATAATACTTAAATAAAATATATTCAAATTGCTGTGCAACTGTGTAACTCCCCCCTCCCCATTCATATGCTAAAGCCTAACTCTCCATGTGACTGGGTTTGGAGATGGGGCCTTTAGGAGCTAATTAAGATTAATGAGGTTACAAGGATGGGGCCCTAAACTGATAAGACATGTGTATATGAGGACAAAGCAGTCACCTGCAAGTCAGGGGTAGCCCTTACCAGAAACTGAACCCCACTGGAACCTTGATCTTGGACTTTCAGCCTCCAGAACTGTGAAAAAATAAATTTCTGTTGTTTAAGTCATGTAGTCTGTGGTACTTTGTTAAGATACCACAGAAATATGAAAAGAGAAGAAAGCATTGAAGACACAGTCTGAGAATGAGGATGAGGGTAAGCATCTATGAGAGTGTCTAAGAAGCAATGACATTTGACTGGAGACTTGAAGAAAGAGAAGGTTCTCCAGGATATACAAATCAATAAACAGAAAAGAGCTTACCTGGAAAACAAAAGAATGAGAGACAACATACAGAGCCAAGAAAGAACATGGCACATTCAAGGTAAGGGAACAACTTGGTTGAATGAGATACATAGCAGGTGAGAGTAGGGATGAGGCCACAGTGGCAGTGGTGGGACAGTTTGTGAAAAGGCTTATGACAATGGTTCTGCCAGGAAAGATTAAACGGGAGAGACAGGCTTCAGGCATTGAGACACCTCTGGACCACTAGTCCAGATGACAAATGATGAAGGAAGGGACTGGCTAGGAAAGGGAAGAATTCAAAAGAGATTTGGAGATAGAGAAAACCCTCTTTGGTTTTCTCTAACAGGGATAATCCTTTTACTAAGAGAAGAAATATATAAAAAGATATTTAGATGTTGGAGCCACATGGCATATTGTTAATTATGTTTCTTTCTATTAAAAAAAAAAAGACAGTCTAGAAGGCTCCAAGTAGGGAGAGAGATATAAATGAATAAGAGAAGGTCTTTCCCTCAAAAAGTGTATTACCTACAAGAGGACAAAATACAAATGTTTCAATGATGATAAGATAGCATATGCTATATTCCATAATAAATGAATACATAATTTTAGAAAAGTACTTCAAAAGAGGGAGTGATTACATTCGATCAGCTAATAGAAAACATTATGGAATGAGTTTAGCTGTGTTTGAATCTCAGATCTGTCATCATCTGCCTGGATAAATGTAGGTACCAAATAAATGTTGGTTGACAATGGTAAGTGATAACTTTGGATAAATAACTTTTCTGCAAAATACAATGCCTAGAATACAAGGTGACCTGGCCAGGTGCGGTGGCTCGCACCTGTAATCCCAGCACTTTGGGAAGCCAAGGCAGGCAGACTACCTGAGCTCAGGAGTTCAAGACCAGCCTGGGCAACATGAAGAGTCCCCATCTCCACTAAAAATACAAAAATTTGCTAGTCACTGTGGCGTGTGACTATAATCTCAGCTATTTGGGGGCCAAGGTGGGAGACTGCTTGAACCCTAAAGGCGGAGATTGCAGTGAGCCAAGATTATGCCACTGCACTCCAGCCTGGGTGACAGAGCAAGACTGTCTCAAAAATGATAATACTAATATAAGGTAACTGAGGAATTTCCTGTTAGCATGAAATAGGCACCCACAATCTGTGCCCTGGGGATGTCATTTATTCTTCCCAAAAAGGATCAAGAACCTGTACATCAGAAAAGTGAGATTGCCCCCAACTCCCTACTGATTTGAAAAGTTCATCTAACAGCGTGTCCTATGCAATTCTGGAGACATTTGTGTTCACCCAAATCTCCAAACATCCCAGGAAGACATCTGAGAGTCCATTCTTGAGGTGAGTGGGGGTTGTGGGGTATGTGTTGGGAAGCAACGGATGTGATGTGGGTGTGTGTTGCAGGGAGAGGGAAAAAGGAGAAGAATAGAAAACTATTTACAGGCTTGAAAATGATAAAATTCTCATTCTTCTGTGATATAGGAAATATTAATCACTAATTTTTCTGCAGAATTAAACTTAATATCTAAGTTTCATATGAAAACTAACTGACTGAAAATAAAATAGCAAATCAGGGACTACAAAAATACCAATTATTCCCTGGCTAATTACTTGTATAGCTTGATTTGAGGTGTTAGCATGCATTTTTAGAAATTGTTCCTGGCATCTGAGTTCACGTCCTTTGTAGGGACATGGATGAAGCTGAAAACCATCATTCTGAGCAAACTGTCGCAAGGACAGAAAACCAAACACCGCATGTTCTCACTCGTAAGTGGGAATTGAACCACGAGAACACTTGGGCACAGTGTGGGGAACATCACGCACCAGGGCCTGTTGTGGGGTGGGGAGAGAGGGGAGGGATAGCATTAGGAAATATGTCTAATGTAAATGATTAGTTACTGGGTGCAGCACACCAACATGGCACATGTATACAAATGTAACAAACCTGCACATTGTGCACCTGTACCCTAGAACTGAAAGTATAATAAAAAAAAAAAGAATAAAAAACATGCTCTAAGAAAAGAGAAGTAAAGGAAATAGCCCCCATCTAAAGAGGAAGAAACCAGTCCAAAGTTTGTTCAAGCTGAGGGGAATGTTAAGGCCATCTTGGTCATTAGTTATTATTTCTATTATTTTGACATAAATCTATAAAGGAACATCATAGACAATTTAAATCAAATGAAACAAATATGCTTCTGTAATAATTACTGTGTCAAAGAATATTAATAAATATTTGTCTCCTATTTCAAAAAAGGCAAAACTACATTAATTTTCAAAAAATTACATATGCATATTGTACAAAATAGTACAAATGAAGTTTTAATGAAGTATCACTTCATAACATTGCAAATATTTGATTATAAAGTTTTTTGATTTTATTGAAATATAATAAGTGGTTATCTAATGATTAACGGAGTTTGAGGATGAGAAAATCATAGCTGATGTCAGTTTTCAACTATTTTAAATGTTGATGGAAATAATTTTAGTTTTGTCATCAGACTGTTAAAGAAAATCAGGGCCAGACATGGTGGCTCAGGCCTGTAATCCCAGCACTTTGGGAGGCCGAGGGGAACGGATCACTTGAGGTCAGGAGTTCAAGACCAGCCTGGCCAATGTGGTGAAACCCTGTCTCTACTAAAAATACAAAAATCAGCCAGACATGGTGGCACACGCCTGTAATCCCAGCTACTCGGGAGGCTGAGATGGGAGAATCACTTGAACCTGGAAGTGGAGGTTGCAGTGAGCTGAGATTGCACCACTGCACTCCAGCCTGAGTGACAGAGTAAGACTCTGTGTCAAAGAAAAAAAAAAAAAAAAAAAAGAAAGAAAAGAAAAGAAAAGAAAACCAGGAAACAGCACTTTTAAATGATAAAAATGTAAATTAAATTTTCTTATGATTGTTTCTACTTTGCCTCCAATACAGAATATTCAAATTACTGTGAATCCTTCATTCTTGCATTCTGCAATGATGTGATTTGGCCCTCACTTAGCACTAATATAATTGTAAACACAAATGCTAACATATACACTAAACAGTATGCTAATAACAGGTTATACACTATGCCTTTCTAATTTCTGCATATTATCTTTTAAATAAAACACTAAATTTAAAATCCATCACAAAGAGCTTGCAAGTCCCCAGAAACCCTAAGATATTTCTTTTAAAACTGCAATATCAAAAACTACTGATAGTGAGCACCTATTATTTACCAGGCACTATACTAGTATTTTAACATGCATAGTTTTATTTACACTCACATGAGCTTGATTGTATTATCTTCACTTTTACAGAGATTCAGAAAATTTAAATAACTTACTAACATAGTGAGTGGTAGAGCTATGAATAAGCACAATCTTTCAGATGCCAAATAACATGGTTTTATCATACCATGATTCTATGAAAATACTAAGATATTCTCCAAGATCCATATTAAACCATATACCTACATGATATTACTATATATAAAATACAAGTAAGAATCTGAGCGAGAATAGCTATTTTTTATTGTCTACATCTAGAAGATATTAGGTTGGTGCAAAAATAATTGTGGTCTTTGCCATTACTTTTGCACCAACCTAATATTTATACTGCATTGTTTCTACAAAGACCCAGTGGTTCATAATGTAATGCTAAAATTAGTATTATCCACATAGATTTGAAGAGTGTTACCTCCAAATGTATAAAATATCAGTCATCATCATGTGCTTTGTAAATATTCCAACTACACGATCCTAGCACACTAAATTTGAGCCATAGGCATTCTGCATAGAAGCAGGTTATAAAATACTTAATCTTTCTTACAAGAAACAGAAGACTTCATAAAGGTGTTCTCAGGAACATCTACTGTACAAGAAACAGAACGTCTTATAAAGATGTTCTCAGGAACATCTACTGTACACGTCTACCATCTTCCTCAACAAGGCCAATCACAGTTTAATGACAAATTCTAGCTTTTACAGTTTGGCAGAGACACTGAAACAGGACTGAGATCAACTGAATAAGCTTTTCAAACAGAGAAAAATACCTAAAAGTTGGCTTACTAATTATTAAAGAAAGAGCAAGTTATTTTATTTGTGCACAGCAAATTACTTTTAAAATTATTTGCTCAAGATTCCTAGATAAAATGATGGATTTTAAGCTCAGATTACAGGAATGAAAGAATAATCAGCAAATTCATAAATACTCTCCCATGGTTAAAAATAAAAAGCACACTTTGTTGAAGATCTTATTTCTTGACTGTAATAGCAATATACACAATAGTGCTATTATCTGTATCCCAGCTATGAAATACAAGAAGAAAACTACAATAAATTTATTAAAAATATAATTTTTACACATAGATGTTATTGGTCTTTATTGAAGAAGAATGTCTTCATTAAAATAAAGAATTTAACAAATAAATGCAATTGAAACCCTAAAAATATTGTTCATGGCATCTTTATATTTACCCTTTTCTCACATATTGAGCCAATTAGAAAACAATAGCATTGGTAATTCCTGTATAACACACTCTATTTTCTCCAAGATTGACAATCTTGCCCTCAATACTTACAAACAGCAAGAATGAGTGATATATTAGTATATGTGACATATCATTGATACCTTACTAAAATGTATATATGATTGAATGTTAGGAGATTTACGATACATAGAAAATACAATCCCTTTTATCTAATATAATAAGATAACCAGTTGACATTAATAATGCGCCACATGATTGTATTTGATGTCACCACAGGTAAAAGAAGATTTAGAGATTTGAAAATGTGTATGTCACCTCTAACAACTAAACAACATAAATAGACAATAAAGTGCTATTAAAAAATGGAACACATCACTCAAGTGCAAAGCCCAGGTGCTGGAGACTCTGATTCAAATCTGATCTCCTAACACATGCAATACTCTCAAAGTTACATGATAAAATATACATTGTAATTACTTACATGTACATCTACCTGAAAAATGGATCAGACAAGAGTAAAATAGGGAAATATATCTGTCTGTTGCCAATCATTCTTAAAAAAAAAAAACCTATACTAACATGAGAAAACCTGATAGAAAACAGAGAAAATTGGCAGCTTTATCCTTTTTTCTGTGACATACTAACATAATTCATTTACAAATCCAGAAGTGTTTGCCAACTTTTGCCTGTGTCTTATTGAAATGGGATAAAAATATAGCCACAAATGGAGAGATCCATCACAGTGCTGGATGCCACCATTAGTAGAACCAGCCTCGATCCTCAGTAATCACAGTGGGCTGTTGGTCATCAGTAATGACAGTTTCTCTCCAAGAGGATGGCCCTTACTTCTCAACCAGAGGCCTCAGGTATTTTTCTATTAAAATTAGCCCTCAAAAAAGAACTGGGAACTGATTTGAACCAAAATGTTAATAACTAACAGTAGCTTCAACTGGTTTCACATTTTACATTTCAGAGAACTCCAATCATTAAGCTAAAAAATTATTAATAGCAGGAATCAGGAACCTACAGCACTTGTTTCAAATAAGGCTGAACATCTAAGGATTTATTTTAGTCCTCATTATATCATGAAAGTGCCCTGGGTAGTTTGAACACCCGGGCTAGGTCACATACTCAGTATATATAAAAGACTAGGAAATAGAAAGAAAGGAAAATAGATGAAGCTGTAACAGGAATGAGACCTTCAACTTAATTTCAACGCAGTTTTTAACTCAATAATTAACTCAATTTCCCCACTTGATTTCATTTTCTTCCTATCCATGCAAATATGTTCAGAGGAAATTTTGCTGTTAGAATACATTTCTGCTTTCTAACAAGTAGAGAAAGAAAATTACAAGAAATGGTTGCAACAGCTGTGATTCTTTTTGTGGCATCTTGTTCTGGATCAGAAAATGTGTCTAGCACTTGCTTCCAAGCATTGTCTTAGATCGTTAACGTAGATCTACTTTCTCCCATTTTGCAGATAAGAAAACCAAGACTAGTTGTGAAATTCCCTCATCAAATATCACACAGCTAGTATGCAGTAAAACCAGGTTTAAAAACTATCCTTTAGTGGCCTCAAAGCTGCACTCTTTCCATTCCACTAAGACAGATAGGAATTTAGCAATTACGTAGTCAAGTATTTTCAAAGGTGTCATATATGGGTTTGTCTATCTGATTATGCATTTAAGGGTAGAGACTACTGTGCCTTTGAGAAAATTGTATGTATATACCTTTGGGCCTTGAAACCTAAAGCAACTATAAATTTTCAGTTCACATAAGAATATTTCTAATTAAATATAAGAAATTAGCATTACTTGTGTTGTGTCTCAGTGCTGTATATATGCAGCATTGGATCATAATGATTCTAAGATTATGCTTGCTGTAGTGATCTCAGCTGTCTGACAGGCAATTTACCAGATCTCATTTTTACTTATTTAATTCATTTCTGTGCTCCTTTTAAATACGGGTGCCACACATGCCTGCTTCCAATTTATGACTCATCTATTATAAGTTCTGGGCTTTGGATCTTTCTTCAATTGCTGTTGTGGTTGCAGTATCACTCTATATAGTCCTACAAGGTCATTCTGACAAGAAGAACTCAGGTTCATTATGTAGGTGGCCAGGTGATCTATTATTACTCTCTTTTTGTGTCAGGTAATATAATGAAAGCACTGAAAATGTTGTCTTGTTCTATAAAAATGCATTTTAACTTACAGTTTCTCTATGTGTATGGCCTCTGCACTGCTGAATTGGCAACATCCTGAAAAACCCAAAGACATGGATAATAATAAAAAATCACTATAAATATTAGGCACCTTTTGAAAATAAATGCAGTGATGCCTTTCTTCGTGCATTAATTGGATCATTCTTTTGTTTTTAACTCAAAAAGTACTTACCTTCCAGGCACTGAGACTCCTCCTGCAGGATGTAACAGAGAACAAGGCACTGCCTCTGCCCATAGGGAACATGCAGTGCAGAGGAGATACAGACAAATAAACAGACAAATCACAATTCAGAAACGTGCTCCAATGGGGCAAGCACAGAGAGACAATGGGAGCCCTTAAGAATAGCACTTACTACAATCTTGAGAAGTGAGGGAAAATTTGTTTTACTGGATCACTGCGTGTTATTAATGACAGATGAGCCTGGAGGGGAAAGCAAGGGGACTCTCACAAATAGTCTTGCACATAATGTTGAGAAATCTAGACTTCATCTAGTGGGAAATGGAGGCCTTTAAAAGGTTTTGAATCAGGAGGGTGACATGATTAGGTGTGCATCTTTGCAAAGTCATTCTAACTCCATTAAGGAGAACATAAATACATTCAGTCTTTGGCGACACATTTTTTTTGGATAAAGTTTTCCTAGAAAAGTGAATGGTAAGTGAGATTAATCTCAATCAGGATAACAGGGGTGAGGACTGAGGGAGAAGCTGCCCAAGAATGGACTGAGATCTGGGCTCAAGTAAGGGAGAGTCCTTACTTCTGGGTCTTCCATGATCTGGGTTCAGAGAAGGTTGATCAGGCCATGTTAAGACTGAGAGGACCATTCCGAGAGAAGCATGTGTTGCTAGGCACAAGATAAAGGGGAAAGGTAGCCTCAACTAGCAGCACAGAAAGAAAAGTATTACTGAGCAATCTACTGCCTTGCATCCGTAAGCCCCTATATTATTCTACCTTATATAATTACATTTCCAAAAGCAAAATATGCCTTCGGAATAGATACCTTTCATTGACTGAGTGGCCATTATTGTGAGTTGAAAAGGAAAGACCAGAATAAAACATCATCACATATTCAACTTTCTGTTGTTCATCTTTCTTCCTAGATATACCACAGAGACCATTAGCTTAACCTGATTAAATGATCCCATTTCCTCTCTACCCTTCAAACCTACTCCTTATCTCTTACTTCAGTAACTAAGGCCAGAACCTGAGATAATCCCTACATTTTCTATAGATTGAATACAATTCCAATAAAATTTCCAGGAAGAAGTTGTAGATATCAACAAGCTGATTCTAAAATTTACATGGCATAGCAAAGAAACTCTAGCAGCAAAAATAATGCTGAAAAAAAAAATTGAAGTTACAGCGTCCAATTTCAAGACTTATGATAAAGATACTTTAATCAAAACAGTGTGATATTAGCAAAAAAAAGGAAACATACAGATGAAGGAAACAAAATAAGAGAGTACAGAAATAGAACCATACAAATATAGCCAATTGATTTTTGACAAAGGATTAAAGGCAATGTAATGGAGAAATGACAGTCCTTTCAACAAAATGTTAGAATGCCTGGACCACCACCTGCAAAAAATTAAATAAACCTTGCCACAGATTTTATTATTAATACAATAATTACTTAGATGGATCATTAGCCTAAATGGAAAACTTACATTATAAAAGTTATAAAAGAAAACAGCAGAAAATCTGTGGGATGTTAGGTGTGTCTATGAATTTTTAGATATGACACCAAAAGCATGATCAACAAAGACAAAATTTATCAATTAGACCTGGTTAAAATGAACAACATTTGTTCTGCCAATGACACCATTAAGAAAATGAAAAGCCACAAACTGGGAGAAATATCTGCAAGTCATATATGTGACAAAAGATTTGTAACACTTATAACTCGACAGTAAGAAAACAGACAACACAACTAAAAAGTGGGGAAAAGACACAAACAGACTTCACCACAGAAGATATGGCGATGGAAAATAAAGCATAGGAAAGGATTCTCAACGTCAGTTCTCAATAGAAAAATACAAATTAAAGCCAAAATGAGATACCACCACTAAACATCTATTAAAATTATTAAATGAATGCCTTAAAAACTGACAATACCAAATGCTAACAAGGATGGGAGGCATCAAGAATGTTCATTCATTGTTGGTATATGCAAAATGGTACAGGCACTTTGGCAGTTTTTATAAAGTTAAACATAGACTTAACGTACAACCCAGCAATTATGCTTCTAGATATTTACCCAAATGAATTGAAAACCTAGATACACAAACACACACACACACACACACACACGCATATTCAAATGTTTATAGTAGCTTTAGCCATAATCACCTTAAACTGGAAACAATGTAGAAATCCTTTAATAAGTGAATAGATGGACAAACTAAGGTAAGAGATATAATGAACTATTACTCAGGAATATAAAAAGGAATGAACCATTGATTCATGCAACAAAACAGATGGACCTTAAGTGTATTTTCATAAGTGAAAGAAGCTAGATTGAAAGGCAACCTATTATATTACTTCATTTATATGACATGATTAAAAAGGAAAAACTATAAAAAACAGAAAAATCAATCAGTAGTTGTCAGGGGTTGGAAAAAGAAAAGAGTGATAAACTATTGTGAGGGAATTTTTAAGGTGATAGAACTCTTCTATATGATAGTGGTTTGATAAATATCTGATAAATATCTTGATAAATACATTTGTCACCACCCATAGAATTTTACATTTTAAAAAGTAAATATTACTATATGAAAATTCTTTAAAATCGGCCAAGAAAGCAGGGGATGGAATGTAGATAATGAAAAAAACTCTAACTGAATTACAATGGTATGATATAACCTCACTGAGGGTTGGGTACGGAAGAAGATCTGACCTAAGTAACTTTGAAAATGATATTTTGACTGGAAATTATATAGCTAAAGACAAAAAAAGTATTATAATAAACACTACTCTAGTTGATAAATTTGTTTATCACGGAGGCCTGGGTTCGTGATACTGAAACTACACTACGCTAGTTGATAAATTTGTTTCTCATAGAGGTCTGTGTTAGTGATTCTGAAACCACTTTACATATACATTAAGATTAAAGAAATAAGGAGATAAATTACATCATAAGAGCCAGATTTCTCAGTGTCAGAGAAAGACATTACAATAAGCAAAGCGATAAGACTTGAACAAACCCTGTTGTACTGGATTTGAATTGGAGAAATCAACATGAATGCAATTTTATCTTAATGTATATACACAAATAGCTAGATGCAGAAATAATTATAGATGTGTGTACACGCTGGTTACTATACATACATATATTTCCCAGCTCTGTCCACTGAAAGGGTTTAGAAGTAGTAACCTCTCATTAGTAATAAGCACACCCAGCACCCAGATTGTGGTTTCCAAATATTCTCCAATAAAAAAAACTAGGACTCCTTCAAGAAATGACTGGGATAGGGAAAATATAAGATAAACCTGGAACATCTTGTCATGCCAGAAATAAGGAATCAATCAAAGAAAAAAAACAAAAAGATGAGGATACATCCTAAAGATACAGGAGCCAACCTGAAAGAGGTGAAGCTGAAATAATTTGAGCAACAAAATAAATAATGTATTGGATTATAATGTATTGGAATACTGGATGATAACCTTGTGGTAGGCAAAATAATAGCCTCCCATGGATGTGCATATCCTATTCCCCAAGACAGGTGAATATGTTACATTAAATGGCAAAGGGGAATTAACGTTGGAAATGGAATTAAGATAGAGAATCAGCTAAATTTAAGATGAGGAAATTATCTTGGATTTCCTGAGCAGACACAATGTAATCACAAGGGTCTGTATATATGGAAAAGGGAGGCAGGCAAGTCAGTGTCAGAGTGATGCAATGTGATAAAGACTCAGCTGGCGACCACTACCATTGAAGACGGATGGGGACCATGAGCCAAGAAATGCAAACAGCCTCTAGAAACCGCAAAAGGCAAGAAAACAGGTTCTCCACTAGACTCCCCAGAAAGGAACTCCCCAGCCCTGTAGCCAAATGAGGCCTATCGGAAGTACATGAGGGAGAACATAGTAACAGTTCAGTAGAGAAATCTGGCAGAACACTAAGTGTCTTAGTCTTTTGTGTTGCTATAAAGGAATACCTGAGGCAGGGTAATTTATAAACAGAAGAGGTTTATTTGGCCAGGCATGGTGGCTCACACCTGTAATCCCAGCACTTTGGGAGACTGAGGCAGGTGGATCACCTGAGATCAGGAGTTCAAGACCAGGCTGGCCAAAATGGTGAAACTAAAAGTACAAAAATTAGCCAGGTATGGTGATGGGTACCGGTAATCCCAGCTACTTGGGAGGCTGAGGCAGAAGGTTCACTTGAACCTGGGAGGTGGAGGTTGCAGTAAGATGAGATCATGCCACTGCACTCCAGCCTGGGTGACAGAGCGAGACTCGGTCTCAAAAAAAAAAACAGAAAAGAGGTTAATTTGGCTCATGGTTCTGTAGGCTGTACATGATGCATGGCAGCAGCATCTGCTTCTAGTGAGGGCCTCAGGAAGCTACCACTCATGGTGAAATGCAGAGGGGAGTTGGCATGTGCAGATCACACGGCAAAAGAAGCAAAGAGAGAGGAGGAGGCATCAGGTTTGTTTCAACAACCAGTTCTCTCGGGAACTCTCATGGGAACTAATAGAGATATTACTAAATATTAGATACTAGATATTAAATACTAGATTTTTTGCCATTACTTTCAATGGCAAAAATAGCAATTCCTTTTGCACCAACCTAATGAAACTCACTCATTACCTGGAGGACAGCACCAAGCCATTCATAGGGAATCCACCCCCATGACCCAAATACCTCCTACTAGGCACCACCTCCAACACTGGGGATCACACTTCAGCATGAGATCTGGTAGGGTCAAACAAATCATATCCAAACCATAGCACCAAGTGATCAAGATTAACCTCACCAGTAACAAATCACATTGATATTAGGCACCCCTAATATGATGCTAGGAGAAGGTGCTCTGCCCCTCTGGTATTCTTCACAAAAAACCAAAACCCCAGTCTAATCATGAGAAAACATCAAACAATGTCCCCTAATTGAGAGACATCCTATACAATATCTGACCAGTACTCTTCAAAACTGTCAAGGTCATAAAAAACAGAAAAGACAGAGAAACTGTCATAGCTTGAAGGAGATAAAAGAAGACATGGTGACTAAGTACAATGTGGTATCTTACATTGGATCCCGGAACAGAAAAACAACATTGGTTGAAAAATCTTAAAATCTGAATAAAATCTTAATAGTGCTGCACCAATGTTAATTTCTTAGTTTTAACAAATGTACCATGACTATGGAAAATGTTAACATTAGGGGAAGGTAAGTTCAGAGTGTGCAAAAACAATCTGTACCATCATTGCAACTTTTCTGCACATTTAAAATTATTCCAAAAGAAATGCTTATAAATTTTTAAATGTGTCCACATAAAGACTTATAATAACATTTATTCATATTAACTAAAACCTTGTAACAAAATCCAAATGTTCATCAATACCCCATAAATGGACAAGCAAAATGTGGTATATTCAAACAATCCAGTAACTGTCACCAATTAAAATGACCCAAATAATGATAAAGACTACAATATGGATGAATCTCAAAAGCATTATGCTGAGCAAAGGAAGCCAAATACAAATAAATGCATACTATGCAATCCTATTTGTAGAAAGTCTAAGCAAGTGCTTATGAAACGTTAAGCAAATCTACGGTGAAAGAAGTAAAGCAGTAGTGCCTAGGGCTGAAAGTGGGAGGGGGTTGACTGCAAAGAGGCAATTTGAAACTGTTTGGGTGTTGGTTACATGGTATATATATTTCTTAAAACTCATTGCATTGTACCCTTAAAATGGGTGCATTTTTTGTATGTAAATTATGACTTAGAGTTGATTTGAAAAGAAAAATATAACACATTTAGAAATTTCCCTTAGCTTCCTCCAATTGTTTTATTATGCCAAATGAAAAAAACAAATCTTCACCACATAATCCAGAATATGTAGTATCACTTTATTTATTGAGTTGTACATTTTATAATTTACTATTTAATAAAGTATACAGCCGAATGTACAAAATGAACTTAGTCATACTCATAATATTGTTTCCTGAATATTCCTTTAGAGTGTCGGGATAAGCGTCTTTTCAGGTATTGTTTGGAAGAGGTATTGCAGCCATGAAAACCCAGTTACCAGAGTGGGCAGACCAGACCATCCACACACAGCCCATTAGAGAGGGGCCTCACCGGGCCTATTCTGGTTAAGTTATTGCATAACATTTGGTATAACCAACCTACTCCAGCAGTGCCCACTCAAGTAAAGGTCTTCGATATGAAATCCTCAATCCATTTCTGACTGTTACTACCAACTGCAAAAATGCAGGTGAGAGGTAATCTGACCTAATACTCCATCATTTGTATGATCATTATCTGAAGTTGATGACTACTCCATTATGATGGTTTTGGGATTTATGAACCTATAGCACCATTTAACACCTACAATTGCACCTGTGAAAAACAGCAAACTTTCATAAACTGAACTCAGACTTGTTTATCTATATTTAAATACATTTTCCCTCTCAAACCAGCAGGTATTATTCAGAGTTTAAGGAGTCGAAAAAGTACCCATTTGTTTAAAAAAAATGGCTAATTGTGATTTTGAATATTTGTAGTTTCACTGAACAATATACTACTAATGAAGCCATTTTTTAATCCACAGTTCAGAGCAAACATACAATTGAATTACAGGTAAAAACAGATTGATCTGACTAACCAAAGTTAGAAATAGATATTGCCCTCTCTTTCTCTCTGTTCTAACTTCAGGTTCAGGGAGTTGAGACAATCATAGTCAGTTTATTGCAGCTTCATTGGTCTATCAGAGGCACCTCCCTTAGTTTGTGTCTCTCCTTGGAAATATGGGACATGAATGTAGACGATATGCCACCTCAGTCTCTGGTGTTGATCTCAGCTCAAAAATTTTTTGTGCCTAAATCACCAGGCAACCCTTACTCAGCTCTTCAGAGGAACTCCCTACACTTCTGACTTTCTTTTCACAATAGATATCTCCCTGATTTGTGATCACCAGGCCCAAGAAATGGAGGTGGTGAAGGGCTTTGTTCAGGGGATAGGTCAAACTGCAGACTGGTTGGGTTCCCAGGAAGGAGATTCTGAGACAGAAGTTAGCATTCACTTGATATTACTAATTATCTGGGAAATGCAAATCAAACCACAACACGAGATCACCTAACTCCAGTCAGAATGGCTGTTACCAAAAAGACAAAAGATAACAAATCTTGGTGAAGAGGTGGAGAAAAGGGAATCCTTAATGCACTGTTGGTGGGAATGTAAATTAATACAGCCATTAGAAAAAACGGTATGGAAGTACCTTGAAAAAATAAAAATAGAAGTAACATATGAGCCAGCAATACTATTGCTCAGTATATATCTAAAGGAAAGTATGTCAAACACATATCTGCACACTCATTTTTATTATGACACTATTGAAAACAGCCAAGATACAAAACCAACCTAACTGCCCAATAATGGATGAATGGACAAGGAAATGACATTTCATATATATATATGTGTGTGTATATATATATACACACACACACAGACACACACACATATGTGTGTATATATACACATTACATATATGACATTATATATATGACAGTTATATATATATATAAAATGGAACATTAGTCAGCCCTAAAATGAGTGGAAATTTGTCATTTGTAGCAACATGAATGGAACTGGAGGTCATTATGGTAAGTGAAACAAGCGAGCACAGAAAGACAGATACCTCATGATCTCATTCATAAATAGAATCTTAAAAAGTTGAAAATAGAACAATGGTTAGTAGAAAGTAGAAAACAGGACAATGGTTACCACAGCCTGGGGAAGATCTTGTGGAGGAGATGGGAAGAAGCTGATCAATAGGTAAAGAGTTACAATTAGAAAGGAAGAATAAGTTCTGGTGCTATTTTGCACAGTCGGGTGACTATAGTTAACAATAAGATATGGTATATCTCAAGATAGCTGCAAGAGAGGATTTTGAATATTCCTCACACAAAGAAATGATAAACGTTTGAGGTGATAGATAAGCTAATTACTCTGATTTGATCACTATGTAATATGTACATGTACCAAAACATCACATGGTACAACATAAACATATACAATGATTACATGTCAATTTAAAGTAATTTTGGAGAGAAAAAGTCATGTATGATAAGTTGCTACCTTTTCAGGAATCCTAAGTTTCTACAAAACCAAAGTTAATAGTTTTAAATCCAATTGGAATAGAAAGAGGGCACCGCCTTCCTGGATTCAGAAGAAAGAAGGGCAAAGAGAACTTCAGAGATAAGGAGTGAATGCTGGCGCTTGTCTTTTTCAAAAATTTTAATAAAATGCCTGTGAACTTCAGAATTAAAAAAAAATCTACATCTGGTAATAAAATATTGAGTAAAAGATTGAAAATCAGTAAAATTATAAACATTTGACAATACTATATATGAGATTACAAATGTAAAATTATAAAATAGTTTTCACAAAGATGATATAACATTAAAACAAGACAAAATGCTATATCAGAAATTTCAATGAAAGTTATAAAAGTAAACTTCTGTATTGACTAATGAAGTATGAGACTGATAAGTATTGATCATGTCATCTATAAGGGGAAGAGTAATTTCTGTTTCCGAAAGATGCAGCATGACTCATTTTTGGCACAGGATAATGACATAGACTACGTAGGGTAGGCCTCTTCACAACTGGTAGGATTGAAACATGATTTCAGTGAATTTTTGGCAAATTTTTTTTGTAGTCTTTTTTCTTGTTTAAAATATTTATGATACACGCACTGCTGCAGAATGGAATTGTAGCGTGTGCTTCTCAATTTACATAGAGGATTTCACATAATCTTGGAAGTTCTGTGTTGTTTTTGAAAGGGTCTTCTTGTGTTTGGGGAAATTTGAGGGCACATGACCTCCTTCGAAGCTGCTCTCCTGTTACAATAATCATGTCCTGTACTGCTCAGTGCCACCCACTGAGGCAGACCCTGTGACCCTGTGGTTAGGATTCACCAACTGACGACTCTTCTAGTTTTGTGTGCACCAGAGTCACTAGGAATTCTAATTTTTAACAAAACTTTCAAGTGATTCTATGACATACCAAATGCATATTACTTTAGAATTTGATCACTTTTTACACTCAGATCTTAAAAAATCTAATTACACTTAAAATAGTAAAATTAGGATTTTAAGTGTTAACTGAATGTATTTTACTACTACTAGCTGATGCTAGTATTAATCACTAAGTCCCCGGTTTTGCAGAGAGTGCTTTACTAATATTAACTTATTCACTCCTCACAACATTCCTGATGCAGGTACCATGATTATCTCCATTTGGACATTGAGGCACAGAGATGTTAAATAGTCCACCCAGCTAGTAAGTGACTGAGCCAGAGTTGGAACGTGGACAGTCAGCCACTCTGCTCTCCTGCCTCTCCACTAAGAGTTAACTTGGTAAGAAACTGTGAATGTTGACTTATTTTGACAACAATTTGACACTGCACTTTAAAAATACGTATTCCCTTAATCCAGTATCATTAAGGTTTGATATGCTTACTCTTATCACACTTAACACTCCTCAGAGTAAAACTCATACTTCATATGTGTTCTCTAGTGCCTACAGTTAAGCTCTCCTACGAATTATTATAACATGGCTTAATAAAATTAGGGTAAGCAAAAATAGCTACCTGTTTCCAAGTATTTAGTATACGCTAAGTGCTATGGGAAGTATTTTTTCCAGCATTTTGTCATTGAAACCTTTCTCCTGTAGTGGCTGTTCTTTCGTGAGTGCACACTATGTAGTTCACAATAGTCTCAACCTTCATGGTGCATCAGAATCACCTGTGAGTGGTCCTCACATACAAATATCAGGTGCTAGTCCCAGTGATTCTAATTGAATTTGTCTGAACTGAACTGCAGCGGCATGAGGATAGTTTTAGACCCTCCCTACTTGCCTTCATCTGTTTTGTGCTTCTATTACAGAATATATGAGGCTGCATAGTTTATAAAGAACGGAAATTTATTTCTTACAATACTAGAGACTGGGAAGTCCACGGTGAAGGGGCTCAAATTTGGCGAGGGCCTTCTTGTTGCATCATCCCATGGTGGAAGGCAGAAGGACAAAAGAGCATGTGTGTCAGAGACAGCAGGGTAGGGGGCTGAAATTAACCCATTCCCAAGATAATGGTATTAATTCATTCACGAGGACGGAGTCCACATGACTTAACCACCTTGGAAAGGTCCGACCTCTTAACACTGTTGCACTGGGGACTGAGTTTCAACACATAAACTTTGGGGACATGTTCAAATCATAGCACTACTGAATTCCGATGTGCAGTCAGAGTTGAAAACCACTCTGAGCTAAATGCTTTACATATGAGTTTTATTTAAACCTTAGGAAAACCTAGTGAGGTCGGTATTCTTTTCCTCATTTTATTTATGAGGAAATTGGTTCAGAGAGGTTAAATAACTTGGCCAAGTTACTAAAGGGCCAAGCCAGGGATTCGAACTTGTGTCTTGCCAACTCAAAAGTTTGTTGCCATAACCATCACACTCTTCTACTCAGGAGCCATCCCATTTGTGAAATTCACCTAAGGGCCTGGCCTGGCTGCATTTCTAGCCTTCCACTGCCACTCACCTACTACTATACCCTCCCCCTCCCACGGCAGCCTCTCAATCTCCAGTGGCCTGACTTAAGAGCTTATGCCATTTCACATTATTCCAGCTTTATTGGCTCCACAGCGAAGTTAGGACATCTTTCCAGATGGCAGCCAAGCTTCAGTCCAGAGCAAAGCAAAACCAACCACAGGGGAAGGCCGCACTATAGCTACTTAAGTACATTCTTTTGATGTGAATAGTGTGCCTCATGCTCAGAGTAAATTAGTTTAGTCAGGCTGAGTCAGAGACCTAGGGGGAGATGCTTGGATTCAGGCAGCTGGCCAGAATGCAGCTGCCCTGAAGTATTTCCATAAACCATCACACTGCTAATATTGCACCCAGAGGCCTTTTTGGAGTTCAGCTTTGCGTTTTACAATTTCACTCTAAAAAGTAGTTTATGCAGCGGGAACTAAAAAAATCACTTTACATTTGACTTTCCTTTTGGTCACATGGACTTCACCCAAGACACCCCTTCTGAGAGTTGGCAAGAGATGAGGAGGTTCCCAGCCTTGGTCCTGGCTTAATAATCACTCTTGACTTTTGCAGTATCCTCTTTAAAGTCTTTGCACACACATGGCCTCATGAGCTCATAGGTTACTAGAAAAGGAGGCATTTCTATGTTGTATATTTAAAATGAATCTTACAAACCTCCTAAAAATAGAAAGGAAGGAAGGAGAAGGGGGGGAGAGAGAGAGAGACAGAGAGAGAGAGAGAGAAAGTGGGGAAGAAAAAGAAGAAAGAAGGAAAATAATCTACTAACTCTCACTGATGTTACAAAATAAAGACTGACTATGAACATTCTCCCCATTGTTGTTTCTCTGACTCTCCTCCTCTCGTGGTTCCCTTTGCATACTCCACTGCAGCCGTCCAGGGTGAGCACTGTGCCTGTCAGATGCTGCCACTTTCAGGGCAACTCCGCTGATCTTTGTGTGGACTTTATTGCTCTTTCCTGCTCCAGAGAAATGCTCCCACCCTCAAATGGAATTGTTTTCCTTCTGCTCTTTGTCTTCTCCTTCCCATCACTTCCCATCCCATTCTTCCTCCATAAAGCTCTGAATTGTTCTACCCTGCCTACTGACCTCAACAGGAGCAGTCAGCATCCCACTGTCTTCCACATGAATATCTTTCCCATCCTACGTGGCTTCCCTTTTTTTTTTTTCTTTTTTATACTTTAAGTTCTAGGGTACATGTGCACAACGTGCAGGTTTGTTACATACGTATACATGTGCCATGTTGGTGTGCTGCACCCATTAACTCGTCATTTACATTAGGTATATCTCCTAATGCTATCCCTCTCCACCCCCTCCCCACAACAGGCCCCGGTGTGTGATGTTCCCCTTCCTGTGTCTAAGTGATCTCATTGTTCAATTCCCACCTATGAGTGAGAACATGCGGTGTTTGGTTTTCTGTTCTTGCAATTGTTTCCTGAGAATGATGGTTTCCAGCTGCATCCATCTCCCCACGACCTGAAATCTTCCTACTCTGTCCCCTGCCTCCACCTCATTTTGTCTTCTTTTCCAAATTTCCCATTTATATTATATTGCAAATATTTATTGAGCGGCCAGCCTGCTGGGCACTGCAAGGAGACGACAGAGTTGTAAATCTCTGCCCTGGAGCAGCTCCAGTCTGGCTTCTCGGAGTGAATCCAAACAGATGTAGCTAGATCTAAACCTTCCTCTCTTTTACTCTGAAACCTTGCAGTGGCCCCAGTTGTTCTTACCTGCAGTCTCTCTTGCTGACATCCATCAATCAGCGTTTGCACCATAGCAGTTACAAAGCAAACAAAAGGCACCTAAAGCTATTAACTGGTACTTCCCAGAAAGCCTCATTACCATCCTGTGGAATTAATATCCAGAGTAGCAGATTAGCCTTCTTGCAGAAGAAAAATGCAACAAATTATTTCTAAGCTGAGTTTAAGAAGATCAAGCTTTAGATGGGCCCGAGAATTCCCCTTGTGTCAGTGCCTTTGTGATTTTATTCAGTTTGATGTAGCTCCAGCTCTCCCTTCAGAAGGAATTACTAACCCCTATAGTCCACTTGACTCTGGAAAGAATCCTAGATTTTCATCTTTTCTTGTTCTTCCCTAAGGGCTAAACGTTGTCAAAATCGGCAGGCAGTTCCTCCCTTTTACCTTTCCTGGTTGAAAGAGAACATGTCACAAATTAATAAAAGAATATTTTAGGGGTGCCATGTGTCAGAACATTCTAAGTACATTTTTCATTTATACCTCTTAACAATGATTTAGAGGTTCTATGACCATGTCCATTTGGCAGATTAGGAAACTGAGGCACAAAGGGTTTATATAAATTATAGAAGCATGCTGTAGAGCCAGGATTTGACATATGTAATAAAACTCTTGATACCTAAAACTTTAACCACCCTTTATACAGTCTTCCAAAATGACACCAGCTCCATCCAGGATCCTGATCTGGGGTGGGGAGCACCTGAAGCTTTTGCCATGCAAACTCAGGGAGGCTGCACCTTTAGGAGAAATTACCTCTCAGTGTCCTTCAGTATGCTAGAGCTCCTCTAGTTGGAGACAAAGTCCATGAATCTTCTGCCACAAAATATTTGTAAGAATGTTTAATATTTACAATTGAAAATGAAGCTTCTGTCATATGCATGGCAAAAAAAAATGCACAAATCTTTAAGCTTCTTGAAAGGAAGTTTTGTTGTTTTATCTTTAATTTCCATGAGTACATAGTGGGTGTATACATGTATGGGGTACATAAGGTGTTTCGATAGAGGCATGCAATGTGAAACAAACACATCATGAAGAATGGGTTATCCATCTCATCAAGAATTTATCCACCGAGTTGCAAACACTCTTTAGGTTATTTTAAATGACACTATTTAAGTTATTTTAAAATCCAATGACACTCTTTAAGTTATTTTAAAATGTACAGTTATTATTGACTATAGTCACCCTATGAATTTTAAAGTGATTAGTTCACCATCATTTTGTACCTTACCTTCAACTTCTAACCATGGCTATGCCCATTTGGACAATCAATTAGGAAGAAAAAAGAAAAAGGAGGAAAGGAAGGTAAGGTAAGAGGAGGGGAGGGGAGGGGAAGGAAAGAGACCAGGAACTTGTCTGAGCGCAATGCCATCTTGCAGGTGAAAACACTTTTCAGAGATTCACAGTTCCTGTTGTTCTTCCTCGGAGGCCTGTTGACCAATAACCACTGATTCTGGAACTACCTTATGACCTTCCTGGGCCTTCTACACTTGAAAGCAGGCACTGCTTATTGAGGATGGTTTATGGCCTTTGCTTTATATACTTATGATTCTGTTTTGCTCAGTGCTGGGTCTCAAAAAGTCTAGAAACCCATGTTCCCACCTCCTTGAGACATTAAACACGAGTAAGAGAATCCTAGGTGTTTTAGAAAAATACAAAAAATTCTAGTGGATTGCTGGAATAAAACTGTCAAAGTATATTTATTGTGCCTCCATTCTCCTTTTAAGCCTGCTGAGTAGTGGTTGTCTTTCCCCTGTACTTCAGATGGAAACCCGTGCCATCCAATGATGATATCACTTATTTAAGTAAAGTCATTATCACACTTTAATCACAGAACATACCTTTAATTCAGAAATAAAGTCTTCATTCCAAGTGTTGGAAATAAACTTTCAGTGCCACAAAACAAATAGCACTTGAGCATAAATTTTTTCAGCAAGGCAATTTATTTGTATAGAAGGGTGTGTCTCATGGATGGAGCAATGGCGAGAGCACACCTGAACAAGGGAGGGTAAGGGGTGCTTATCCCTGACACAGGTAGCCCCTACTGCTGTCTCATTCCCCTAATCGCTAGGGTTGGACCACACAGTCTAAGCTAATTCCGACTGACTATTTTAAAGAGAGCAGGGGTACGAGTCAGAGTGGTGGGGTGAATAGTTTGGCAGTAAGGACAGTTACAGAACAGGTGACTCGGGATGACCCAGGTTACGGCAGGTGACCAGAGGTGACTCAGGACAGAGCAGGTGATAGAGGCTAGGAGGGGGTTGTTTACTGAGACTAGGGGCAAAGAGACAAAGAGAACAGAGGAAGTTAAACTTTAAAATGAAGAACAAAGAACAGAGAATCTGATCATACCGATACATTGGTTCTTTGGAGAGGATCTCAGAACTCATTGTACTTAACAATTTACAGGCTAAAACCTTTGAAGAGGAATTTATTATATCCTATACAAGACAAGCAACGTTTCAACCTTCTTTCAAAAGGAAGACCGCTTCAGCCCACAACAGCCACAGACAAATGTCTGCCTTCAAATGCTAGGTGGACTCCTTCTCTCTTCCTCATTTCTAGCCATGACTGTCCAAGTCCAAGGGTAGATTCCAAGAGTCTTAGCTGCTGGGGCTTTCTGATAATGATTCCTTTGATCTGGTCAGGGTGTCTCCTTCAGTTGGTTACTCTTCTATCCACTCAGCAACACCTTTGGAAGAAAACCCATTCCTCTTACTTCTGAGATCCCCTTGCCTTGGCAGCCACACTGCATAAGAAATGCCCTTTTGAGGTGGAGTTTTGCTGTTGTTGCCCAGGCTGGAGTGCAATGGCACTATCTCAGCTCACTGCAGCCTCTGCCGCCTGGGTTCAAGCAATTCTCCTGCCTCAGCCTCCCGAGTAGCTGGGATTACAGGTGCCCGCCACCACACCCAGCTAATTTTTGTATTTTTAATAGAGACGGGGTCTCTCCATGTTGGTCAGGCTGGTCTCGAACTCCCGACTTTAGGTGATCCTTCCACCTCAGCCTCCCAAAGTACAAGAAATGCCTTTTAAACAGACCCTGAACTAAACTTTCTGCTGCTGCTCCCAACTCTGCTCTCTGGGATATATGTGCCTTTGACCCACAATCTTAGGAAAATTCAGTTACTTTTCAGGTGCAGCACCTTTACTCAGCTGCTATGGGCAAGCAAGAAACTGACACCAACCCTCTGTATTGCCAACTGCAGGGAACATTCGTCAAGGTTTTCCAATGGCCCTGATGACATGCCTGTCACATCACCAAGAATGAACTAAGTGGCAATGCTCCCTCTACTCCCCTTGGTTCTCTTACCTGATAAATCACCTTCCATGATACTCTTTTAATCTCTGTTCTCTCAACCTTTTAATCTCCCTCTTGAAAACGAAAGTTCCTAGAGTTGTAAACCAATTCTTAAACAATTGTTTGAAAATCTACATCCTGACCTGGCACCTCATTTTGAAATTCCATAGCTATTGTACGAGGATGCCCCAGTTGAAACTTTCTATTTACTATCTTGTTACAGAAGGAGAGACGCTTCTCTCTCTCAAATGGAGTAAATAGTCACACATACGAAAAGTGATTTTTTAAATTCTACACCAGGTGCTGGGGATTCATCAACAGGAATTCTGAACCATCTCCTTGTCAGTACCTTCCCAGGTAGGGAAAGGGGATCAGTACCACGAGTAGGGCAGGGAGTTGTGGGATGTGGATGGCCAATGTGAACACGTCCCTCTTCAAAACACAGTAGTGCCATCATGTCTACTCTGCTTCAGACACAGCCTGCAGTATTCACAATAAGCATAGCAACCTATGCAACTGCTTCACTGCGGAGCCCTCGGGAGGGAATTTAAAGCAGCGCACATGCCTCCGGCTTCTCATAGACAAGGAGAATGTGTCCATTTTCTAGGGGAAAGGTTAAAAGAATTATAACTGCAAGAAAATCCCAGAAACCTAGTACCCACCTGTAATAAGAACACGTGAGGGAGTGCAAAAGGGGACAACAAAAACTTTTGTTGGGACTCAAAGAACAATACCCCAAAGTACAGTGCTTTGGAACTCTGAACACTTTTAAGTTAAAGAAAATTGGAAGGCAGGAGCGATCTCAAAACCAAGGACTTTCTAACCTTTTCTTTCACCCCCAACTAAGCACAGGGAAGGGCTCTCTCTGGAAGTTCTTTGATCTGACAGAGGAAGGAAACTTCTTCCAAAAGAAATGAAATTGTCTTGAAACTCTGATATGGTTTGGATCTGTGTCATCACCCAAATCTCATGTTGAATTATAATCCCCAGTGTTGGAGGTGGAGCCTGGTGGGAGGTGACTGGAGCATGGGGGTGGTTTCTCATGGTTTAATACCATCCCCTTTGGTGTTGTCATAGCGATAGTGAGTTCTTATGAGGTCTTGTTTAAAGTGTGTGGCACGTACCCAATCTCTCTACTCTGTCTGCTCCACCCATGTGAAATGCTGGCTTCTCCTTTGCCTTCCACCGTAATTGTAAGTTTCCTGAGGCTTCCCTAGAAGTGGAGTGGGAGCCACTATGCTTCCTATACCCCCTACAGAACTGCGAGGCAATTAAACTTTTCTTTTTAAATTACCCAGTCTCAGGTATTTCTTTACAACAGTGCAAGAACAAAGTAATACAACCTCATTCCTAGGAATCACATCAAATAACCAGGAAAGGTTTACTTTTGGAGAAAAGACCAAAAGTTGTCACAATGCCCAGAAAGACTTCGTCTATACTTCTTGGAGCATCTCCAAGGAATTATCTGGGAGATATTATCTACATAATAAGACAATGTTTGTTCATAGTGAAGTTCCACCCCTTATCTTCCCAAAATTTGTCACTACCTCCCCAGAGCTCAGAGGAACTTTGTCTCAGGTTTTTGCCTGCTCTTGGGGCTCATTCAGTTTCCAAAGAGAATCACTTAGAAACTGTTGCCTGCTTTTTGGCAACATTTCCCCTAAAAGCCATTTACTACCTCTCTAAAATGCCTACACCTTCATTTCTCTCTCTCCTATGAAGAGGGGTATATAAGTCTCTGAATCTGATTGTGTTAGAGGGCAATACTTTCCTGTGATTTTCCCCTCATGCATATTAATAAACTTGTATGCCTTTTCTTCTATTAACCTGTCTACTGTCAGCTCATTTCAGTGAACTTTCATAGGGTAGAAGGGAAGTTTTCCCTTCACCTCTACACTTTCAATTTACATTTTATAATTTGTGTCAAAACCTGAAATCTTTTTACACATATTTTTATTACAAATCTTTTTACAACACTCTCTAAAAGAAAAAAAAATCCATTTGAAGGTAATACAATAAATCTCATTTATTCAATATTAGCAAGTACACTGCAAGAAGAAAAAAATCAACCCTGTGACAGAGCCTTCAAAACTCTTCTGAACAAGTATAGAAATATACTTGGAGGCACAATATTAAAATGAATCTATTCTATTGTACAAATCCTTCTAAGACAGATATTGTAATAGAAAATTTCATTGTGAAAATTGCCTAAAAGTACCTAAGGTTGACATGGAAACATGCTAACCATTAGTAAACCTAATTAGTTTTTAACATGATGAGGCTTTTCCTCTTCCTTTCTAATTTTTTTTTCACGTAAGCCTTCATTCTTTGTAAGTAAATAGTTTGTGGAGAAACTGATTTGACAATTAAGCTGAGGTTTATAAATATTTAAAGTACAATTTTGTGACAAAAATCCAACCTGAATTATATTCAACACCAGAATCACAGTATTGGAATAGTTCCCTTTTTAACTGTTGGGGGAGAACAAAATGAAGGGCAGGATAAAGACAGTCAGAACCAAATATGCACAAATCTCTTCTCAGCCAGCACAGTAGGTCACTAACAATGCCTGCCTTGTTGGTTCCTCTTGTTTTTCTGTCCCTGTTTCCACAGGAGTTATGAGGACCCTATGGGATAGTTGAATAGCTATGGCAGTGACTTGGATGGCTGTAGGACTGTATTGTATGCAGACTATTTTCCTACTCTATTGTCAGAAAATCCATTTCAATTTTCCTCTCAGCGTAGATAAAAGCAGTGGCTTTATAAATTTTTAAAGCTTTGTGCTAATCCAGGATACTGGTACTTTTCTTCAGAGCTATGTAAATATGTCTTTTCAACTAATTTAACATTTCCATCCTTACTGACTCATTGGGAAAGAATTAACATACCAATGTAGAGCAAAAAGAGAGAGAAGGACTGTCTAGGAAAAAAAGAATGTTGGCAAAGTTACACCGAAGTTTTGTAAGACATGAGTGCCAGTTCCTCATTAAAGAGACAGTAACAGTAATAAAATCATTAATAATAATAATATGGTAGTAAAAACGCTGGTTAGAAAGTACACTACTACAGAGAAAAATTGAACCCTGACATGTGGTAAGGGCGTGCATGTTCATGTGGCTTTTTCTCTGTGAAGATGGATTTGTCTTGATCTTTTGCCCCTCACTTTCCCGTTGTCCTTGTATACGAATCAGTTGGCAAGTTTAGAATACAATGACGTTCCCAGTGACTAAAGTCACACCAGAATCTTGGCTTTACTGCCTTCTCCCTCTGTTTCCCACCCATTTCATAGCCACACAAAACAAGTATCTGGTATTCTATTAGCCAGGGAGCATTGAGCCTATATGTACATTTCTTACGAGCAGACCACAGATTTCCATGAAGACAGAAACATTAAAAGCTTGAGCAATAGTTGGAGAGGTAACCAACTTACCCATCTAACCCTGTATCTTATTCAATGTCTCTCATAAAAGTGACCATCTTGTAATATAACTGTATTAACTGTATTTTGACCTAAGAAGATAGGTTGTTCTGCTACTTTTCTGTGCTATTTATACTTTGTTTCCTCTATTTTGAGTGCCCTTTCCATGTTTTCTAAATCTACCTGCTAAATTATTGGCATTTTTCCATCAAGTTTCAGGTTAAGTATTAACGTTTTTGCAAACCCTTCACTGATTTCCTCAGGCACATTGGGGTATGACACCTGCTCCATTATCATAACTTATACATGTCATCTTGATGTCAGTTGCTAATGTACTATTTTAATTATTTGTTTGCAGGTCTATATTAGGTGCAATGACCCTATTTGTTGATTTCTGCCTCAATCACTAACACAGTGACTGTACTACAATGGTAGCTGTAAGGGAGGAAAGATAATTTTCTCTCCACCCCTCTAAGTTATTAGCTGGAACAGATTCTTATAACAAAAGAGATTACCAAGAGAAAAACAACAGAAGTTTATTAACATGTGTACTTCATATATATATATAGGAGTTACAGAAATAAGTAAATTTCAAATAGATGTCTTAGAATATTGGCTATCATCCACTGAAACAAAGAAAGAAGAGGTGGTGGTGGCCAGTTATGGGAAGGTGACCAGGAAAAGTAGGGTAAACAAGAATAAGGTTTGTTATGGAAATTTAAGTCTTCTCCTTGATAAGAGTTTCTTGTGATTTAGTCATCTTTCTCTTTTTGGTACAGAAAGGGAAACACCCTTACATATGGAAATTTCCTTTATAAATGTAAATTTCCCTTGCAAAAGGGTAATGTCTACTTTGTTTTCAGAACTTCTCCTGGGTCTGCTGTATCTCAAAATAATCCTTATGCCAAAGAGGCATATTTGGGGGTAGCATAATTTGGTATCCTACATATGCAATAGTCAATAAATGAGTGATGATAGAAGTATATGATCATCAGACCCCTGAACTGTACTGCTAAAAAGGGGGCAAGAGCTGTCAATCAAGGCAATAGGTTTTGATTCCAGAACCCTACCTAGCAGAGTTATTGGGTATCCCCTCCTTGCCCTGTCAGTGTTTTTTTTTCGTTCGTTTGTTTTTTTGTGGGTCACACAAGTGCCATGTAAGTTGCTCCTGATGCTGTAGACATTGCCAGTATCACTTCAGTTACATGGTCATCTCAATCATCACTGGCTACTGCACCTGCCACCACTGACAGCACTTCCCCAGGCATGCCAGCTTTGCCTCTAAGTGCTCTAAAGCTCTGGTTCTCAATGGGGGTAACTTTGTCCTCACAGGAGACATTTTTGGATGTCACAAATAGAGGAGGGCATGCTACTGGCATCTAGTGGGCAGGCTAGTGATGTTGCTAAACATCTTACACTGCACAGATTAACCCCCACAACAATAATCTGACCAAAAATATCAGAAGTGTTGAGGCTGAGAAACCCTGCACCAAAGTGAAAGAGCATATCTTCCCCACAAGCACTGTAGGACTTTAATGTGATTTCCCAAAGATGATCTGACTCACTCTCCTGATTCTATAAGTTTCCTCGAAACATTTTTTCATATGGTTTAAGATAAACTCCCCCAGAACTGAGGTATAGAATATTTATGTTATTATTGAAACCACCTTTGCAAAAATTATTACAGTGTGAGAAATCTAACATAAACTGGCTCCATCCTACTTCTAACCTCACAAGTTATCTGCCCTTGCTTATTTCTGGGTGTAGGCCAAGCTAACTGTGGAAGAATTTAACTTATACTTTTTTTGAAGCAATGATGATAATAGTTCCTAGCCAAAACTGATGCCCCTCTGGGGACAGAAACTGCCTTTGCAAGACTAATGAAAGGCCAGAACTTGAGGATTATGGGAGGGGCCTTAATTCTGCTAAGATGTAGACATAGTTAAATAATGAACAGGCCTTGTTCCCTATCTTGATATCTTGTTTTTTTAATAATCCGTTACTGCTCAAGTGTCACATAGCCAGAGGTCACAAGATCGGTAACATCCCCAATTGCTCCTAGAAATAACATCACTATTGTAAAACCTAAGACTAGTCTTTGAGATAGTTTACAGACTTTTGCATTCCATTGACTGACTGACTCGACCCACACCCATGACTCATATGACGGAACTGACTCAACCAGTCCTGTGGCCCCCCGCCACCCAGAAACAGACTCAGCAGACCGCTTGAAAAATGGTCTTTCAACACCCCTATGATTTTAACCCCAACCAATCAGCAGCACCCATTCCCTAGTTCCCTGACAAATTAGCCTTAAAAACCCTAGCCTCTAAGTTCTCAGGGAGGTGGATTTGTGAAATACCTCCTGTCCTTTCACTTGCTACCTGGCAGTAATTAAACTCTCTACTGAAACACTGCTGTCTCAGCGTATTGGCTTTTCTATCCAGCAGGCAAGAAGAACCCATTAAGCTGTAACATTATCACCAAGTATCTGACTGCATAAGACTCCTTCTAGTGGTCTAAACTATTGCCCTGAAACACAGCCCAAACACCTTTACTTAATTAAATTTGGGTTAAGTTCTCTGTCTACTTAGTAAATTAAAGACAGTGTTTATTTTACCTCTTGATCTTTATGTATGATTCTAAACCCAAGGTACTAGGGCTTAGCCTTTAGTCTTAAAGACACCTTTAGCACTTCTTCCTGCTGATATTTAGGATTTTCATAGAAATAGAACATCTGGTGTCCTATTGTAATGTTGCAGAGTTGCTAGAGGGGAAATACCAATCAGGCTCTCCTAAATCTCTTGCCATATTATAAGTACTGTCCACTAAGTATTGCTCCACAATCTTTCTCAGGAAACATATACAAAGTAATACTTTCTGTAGGAAGCAGCAGAGTAAACAGACTGAAAACCCCAGGCCATGCCTAGCCACCATGGGGAATGAAGGCAAATCATATCTCTGCATACCCATAAGCCATTCTTTTCCAGTCAACAACTGTGCCATGAACCATTGACTGTTAAACTCTTTCTTACAAAGAAAGGACATAGAATCAAAGGGTGGAGGAATAAGAGGATTTATTTTTGTTTAAAATTTAGACAAATTAAATTTAACAGAATTTAATTGAGCAAAGAATGAATCATAAATCAGGCAACCTCCCCCACCCCCAAACAAAAATAGGTTCAGGGCGACCATGGAGCTGGTCAGCATGGTCAGAAAGGATTTATAAACAGAGAAAGGAAAGTAACATATAGAAAGTAGAAGTTAAATACGGCACCTGTAACTAGATTAGTTACAGGTCAATGTTTGCTTTGTTTGAACACAGTTTGAACAGTTTGCCACCTTTGATTGGCTGAAACTCAGTGGTTGGTATAAGAGTAGGTTGTTGTCTGTTTACACATCCAGTTAGGTTACAATTCACTATGTAAGGAGAAATCTTTAGACAAAGCTAAAAATATGTGTGGAGACAGCTTTGGGCCAAACACAATTTAACAGGATTGTCTCACAAGAACTTGTTTCACAGGAACTAACGTGACAGGCATGGACAGAGGGAGGAAGGCCCAGGCCTCCTTATTTGAATGAGAAGGAAAGGAAAGGAGCCAACAATGGGGTAAGCCAGTTTTTATGCTCTCCTCTTTGGATTTTTTGTGATAAAATGAAAGGCAAATGTGGGCTTTTCTCTTACTGTGACACAAGAAGTTCCACTTGACTCCAAGCAATAAAGGTTTAAAATACTCTAACTCCAATATGAAAGGAAATAATCCTCAGACAGCAACTTAAAGAACTCATGTGAGAAGCATGAGGATATATTCTAGAATATCAAATATGGAAACCAATGATGTAAAAGCCTTGAAATTCTACCTCAAATAATCTAAAATGGATATAGATATTGCAAAGTAGGGCCACTGGTTACTAACTTGTCTGATTCTGATGAGATAGAACACCTAATACAAATTACATAAAGCAAATTTATTACTTACAGATAGACAAGGGGAAATAGAAGCCTAGAATCCATTGCATGCTAGACCCCCAAGGCTCAGAAAAGCTGCCCCGAGCAAATGAAGTCTTGACAACACATGCCCCACTTGTATCATAGCTGATATCACTTGTATCATACCAGAAAGGGGTCTGCTTTAGGTTTAATAGCCTCTGATAATGTGAATAGCTGGGATAGTGCATTGAAGATATCTTCTTTCTAAAGCTGGACTGAACAGTTCTAGCCAGCCCTCCCTATCTCAGGACGTTACATTCCAAGCATATTCTACAGTTATTTTTGAGAAGCACAAATGAGAAGAAGAAGAAAAGTACTGAACTGAACTGTAGTTAGTATAGCAGAAATGGAGAAACAGCACGAACCTAAGTACAAAAGCCTTGACTAGATGGTTCAGGGGCTTGTAAACCGTTCTTAACGAATTTTTAAATTTACTTTAGGAGCTTTAGGGAGACTTTGCAAAGTTTTCAGTAATGAGAAGACATAATTCGATTTGCATTTAAGAAATATTATGTTGCATGCCTTGTGGAGAATAGATCTAATTCACAGAAATCTCTGGAAACCAAGCACATTTGAATAAACTGCACATGAATCCTATGTGAGTTGGCAAAAGACAGATTTGCTCTTAGTCTTCAGGGATGGATCCAAAGATTGAAGACTAAACCAGGACCTGGGCACCACATTCCTGTGTTGCACAATTTGGTCATTTGTGGATGGATGGTGTTTCTTTGGGTCTCAGGCAGGAATACTCCCTGTATCTCTGCAGAAACAAGAAGTGAAGCTCTGCCACAATGAGTTAAAAGGCGAATGGGAGGTAAAGAAGTGAAGACCGTCAATTTGAACAGCTCTCTCAAGAAGAAGGGAGCATTCAATAGGATAAGTCCAGAGGGCGAAGACTATAAAGAGAAAAGCAGCAATCTTCTAGTTGCCAGACCCCAGGTTCTCTTTTTTCAGTTTCAAATGAATGAGAATATCAGCAAGAGGATCCTGAAAAGGTTTACCATTTAGGTTTAAAGAGAATCCTGAGATTCAAAAGGGCATCATGATAAGAATCGGCAAGGCAATCAGATTAGGATGGGAGAGAAAGAAACAATATCAGAAGGATTTGAATTTTATACTGTTGACCAAAGATTGAGTAGCATAGACAGGAATAACTGCCCCAAAGAACCTGAGTGGAAATCAATCAGTTGATAAGGTGTAATAGACGGGCTGTGCTTCAGCATATTGTTGTGACAAGATGATAAAAGAGCATTGCTTAAATCTCAGTGTGTCACAGCTAGCTAGCTACTGTGGAGTCATTAAGAAGAAAGAAGGGAGACACAGTATTTAATACTGGGGGAGATTATTTGCACAGCCCAGGCACTTAACTGCTTCTCAGGAGTTTTAAATGATGTTCTTTTTTTTGTTTATTTTTTTTTTGTTTTTTTTTTTTTTTTTTGAGACGGAGTCTCGCTCTGTCGCCCAGGCTGGAGTGCAGTGGCGCGATCTCGGCTCACTGCAAGCTCCGCCTCCTGGGTTTACGCCATTCTCCTGCCTCAGCCTCCTGAGTAGCTGGGACTACAGGTGCCCGCCACCGCGCCCGGCTAATTTTTTGTATTTTTTTTTTAGTAGAGACGGGGTTTCACCGTGGTCTCGATCTCCTGACCTTGTGATCCGCCCGCCTCGGCCTCCCAAAGTGCTGGGACTACAGGCGTGAGCCACTGTGCCCGGCTTAAATGATGTTCTTATTTCTCAAGATAAACATTTCCAGAAGAAACAGAAACATTAAAAAAAAAAATCAAGAAATGAGAAAGTGAAAGTTTGGGACAAAACCAATCTGCAAGGATTTCAAAAATCCAGTGTCATGCACCCCAAAATCTTTATTTTTAATCTAACTGAGGTATACATTAATAACAAGAAAAAGTATTTTAAAACTTCATGATTTGGAAATTTCAAACACACACAACCAAGTGACTCAAAGGCCAAGAGAATATCACAAAAGAAATTATAAAATACTTAGAACTGAAAGATAATAAAAAACTTTATATCAAAACTTTTGAACTGTAGCTGAATCAACACTAAAGGAAATTTTTAACCTTTATATGTTTTTATTAGAATAGGAGGAAATGTGAATGTCAGTAAATAAGCATACAACTTGAGAAGTTAGAAAAATGTCAACCAAAAAATAGAAAAAAAAAAAAAAAAAAAAAAGATGAGAAGGGCAATAAAGCGAAATAAAGAGGATCAAGAAAACCAAAGCTTATATGTTGAAAACATTAATAAAACTGACAAACCTTAGGCAAAACGGATTATGAAAGAGAAAGGGGAAAAGAGAGAGAAATGGTACATGTAAACAATATTAAAATTTTTAAGAGTTTAATAGAGATTTAAAAAAATAAGTTAATACTATGTCTCTATGCCATTAATTTGCAGACAAGTAAAATGGACATATTCTTAGAAAAATAGAAATTTCCGAAACTGACTCAATATTAAATAGAAAAACACAAATTGTTATAACAATAAAGAAAATAAGTCATTTAAAAACTACCCAAAAGGATTTACCACTGAGTGTACCAAATTTTAAAGAAAAAAAAAAAAATTCCACTGACACAAATCTTTTCTGAGATAAGAGAAGGGAAATATTCTACTACACATTTTATGATACAGGTGTAACTTAATACCAAAATTAGCTACAGGCAAAATGAAAAGAGAAAAGTATAGACCACTCTCACTCATGAACATAAGTGCAAGAATTCTAACAAAATATTAGCAAGCTAAATTTAGAACTATATAAAACATATAATGCATCATGATTAATTTGAGTTCATCATAGGAATGCAAGATTGATTCTATACTAGAAAGTACATTACTTAATTTAACTACATTGACAGATTAAAGAAGACAATCCCATGTACCTAAGATGGCACATCTCCTAAGTGAATAGTGCAATTTCTGTACCGCTTATTAAAATAAAGTTGCTTGCCTTGGACTTCCTCACTCTTTTGCCCTTCTCTGGGCCAGTATGTGGACATGGTGGTCATCCAGAGAAAGGAAAGCAATCGGAAAGCCAGCACATAAGTTCAGGGAAAATGGAAGATTGGATGTTTGAGAGACATTTCGAGATTTATCTACTTGGTTCTCAACCTCCCCCTTGTTTTACAGATGAAGACAATGGGTGAAGAATTAGTAAAAAAAATTTATTTGTTATAGTCAAGTATCCATTCTATGTATTTCAGGTATAGTCCAGAAACATGGGGTGAGGGGGGGTGGGTAGAGAATATCTGTGACAGTTAAGTGGACATAACAATACTCTCCTTTCAAGGTTGTCATGAGAATTAAGATTAGGTGACATATGTAAACTATTAGCATAATTCCAGACCTATACTAGGGCACAGCCACTAATGTTGGTTCTGTGTCTTCTTTCTCTGTTCCCTATCCTCCCTCCTTCTCTTTCTTTCCTGAGGCTCACAATGCCCTCAGGTTGTCATGGATTATGCATTTCCATATCCTCACATTCCCCCTGAAGTCTGACTTACCAGACAGTTGTCAAGATTCTTCACTCTGGACACCTGAAGTGGTACTATTTAATTCCTTCATTCAGCAGATATTTATGTAAATCTCATTATTATATATCATGTACTTTGCTGTAGATGGAGCGCTGTAGATGCAGTGAGCAAGAAAATGCAACATTATATTAAAAACTAGAGCCCTCCAACTGTCTACTTAGAAATAACCTGACGACTCTATGAAAAGGCAGATTCCTGAGCCAAACTCTCCAAAAATTGATTCTAGAAAACAAGTAATGCCTGAGTAATCTCCAGTAAACAAATTATCTATTCTCATGTGCTCTAAAGTTTGGGAACTACTAAAGAATGTGTTATTATATAGGTGATCAATATTGAAAGGACGACAACTGCTGATAAGGTTTAATAAGCTTTATCTTTTAGGGTTCTCTGCATTGTCTATTGCTTAATCCAAATAAAGAAACTGCAAGTGGTGGTAAGTCAGGCACCAGTGATAGACTAATGGGGAGAGATTATAAGAAGAGCCTGCATGGCGCTCTCAGCATCATATCTCAGAACCAGATGCCAGCTTCGCCTGCTTCAAGAACAGGGACGGTGGAAAGGCATAGACCTAAAACAATGTTCCCAAGCTTTTTGGACTCAGGACCCCTTTATACTTATAGAAATTATCGAGGACCTCCAAAGCTTTTGCTTACGTGGTAAACCACATCAGAAATTAAAACTGAATTTTAAAAATTTATTTAAAACTAAGACTAAACACAATATATTCACAAAAATAATGTATCTTTATAAATAACTAATCGTACAAGACCAACACAATAACGACAAGAGAGACATTGATTTACACATTTTCAAATAAAAATGGCTTAATAGAAAACAACTAGGTTCTCGTGTCTGTTTCTGCATTCAGTCTGTTACCATCTAATACTGGAAAACTCCAATGTACACTCCTGAGAAAATGAAAAGAAAAAACAGCAAAAAACTTCTTAGTATTACTAAGAAGTAGTTTTCACCTTGTAGACTTCCTGAAAAGGGTTAAGGAATCCCCCAGAGTTCCTGGGATCACATTTAGAGACCCACTCGCTTAAAAAATGAGAAGTTGCCTATGGAAGCCTCCTCCCCACCAAGTGACACACTGTTTGGGAATAAAGAGGAGAGTGGAAGAATAACTCTAAGAAAAATTCCACCACTGTACATTTTTCCCAAGGCTGATCTTGGCTATGAGTCTCTTGGCCAGCTTTCAGTGACTCTCCATGCCAAGGGCAGTTATGGGATGCTACTGAGCATTCCAGGTGTGACTGAAAGCTGGAATTCGCCTCCTGTTGTATACTCTACTCTTACACATATCTCAAGCTTTGAGGCAAAATAAAAGAGAGGTTAATCCTTCCAAGACACTTAGAGCTCCCTCATCTCCCGAGTGGCCACAGATACCCTTAAAAGTGGAGCCAGCCCCTCTCTCTGCCCAGCATCTACTCACCAAAACCCACTTGTTCTATCCCACTGTCTTCAACCACATTTTTGACCAGGGTTTGCCTTTCTCTATCAACCTTCAGACTGATTGTTTGTTTGACTTAACTATTTTGCTCTAGATTTTACTCACTTCTACTCTAGATACCCCATTTAGTCCTCCCCTTAGTACCATTCCCTAGAGCGAGCTGCCATTTCTGACCCAACTCAATTCCAGTCGCAGAGTTCTGAAGCCTGGCTGGAGTCAGAGCACTGCTCTTTCCCTCCTTATCCTTGACTGGACAATTGAAATAAAATCAGCATAATGGGGAATTCCGATCACCAGAGAGACTGTCAAAAAAAACCATTTTGCTCTGGAAAAAAAAAAAAAAGGTGATTTAGTCCTGTTTTTAAACATTCATAACAACTTTCACAAAGTATTTCTCTGTTTGAAAAATAGATTTTCACATGTCACATTTTAAAAGTGTATTTTCCTCTCTCTAAGCATAAAACAGTTTTTAATGAATTGAACAGCTTTTTTTTTTTTTGTAATTAGCTAGAAGTCTGCTTCCTTATAATTGCATGTGAGCAAGCGAGTGATAATGGATGGTGCTTGAGTGATCTTACTATGGCATCACGCCTTGACCTGGGAGGCCTAATGCTGCTTTAGAGTCTCAGAGATTCAGATGGAATGATCTGATATAAGGAAGATAGGGTGAAACAATTGCTGTGGAGGCTGACTTAAATTAGACTGCAGAAGTTAAGAAAGAAATGTTCTGATTACTGGGAAGTAGCTGTACTGTGGCATCACTGTCATATTTTTAACCAGTCATGACAGGTAGTTATTATATTTAAGTTTCAAATTTCCTCAAATCCTATTATTGCTAAATCAGACCTTAATAAAGTCTCTCAAGATGGGTTAGACAGGTGTGATCCAAAGAAATATACCATCAAAATGAAAGAGGTGAAAATTCTTTAGTCTTTGCCTCTATATAGAAAATAGCAAAACAATTTAAAAAAAAATAGCCACAAAATAACCCCACCTCATCTGCTCTTTTGATGCCGCTTGGCCACTGCACATCAGAAACCGGTGAGGCAGAAAGTGGGGGTGAGGGGGATACAGGGGTGTCTCTGTGTGACACTTAGGGAGATTTTGAACAGCTTCCTAAGCAAATGGTGACATAGTGTCCCCAGTGAGGTGAACAGGGGAGCTACCAATTTCCCAGGGACAACCGTCTTGAAAGAGAGCCTTCCTTCTTTAACTGACAGCATGGGGCGCTGGTTTTGGTTACTTGAGCAAGCCAGGAGTCACTTGGAGTCCAATATTCAATCATAATTAGACTTCAGTGGAACTTGTAAGATAAAGAACGACAGGCAGGTTATCAATCCTCCTCTAACTACCCAATCATATTCAAACTCGGCGGCAATTTTTCGTAAGCAAACTGTGGTATGTGTGATATGAGACTAATTGGGAAAGTTGGTAAATTTAGGACTGGTAGAAAGAAATGGAATTTTCACCCACTCTAGTGACTCAGGGGCTCTTGGTTTAAGCAGTGTTTTCCCTTTATGGATTAATTTACATACATCAGCAGGCAAGACCCTCTTTGAACAAATAATCTACAGGATGATGCAATCAAACAACAGTTGTCTCTATCTACGATTCTGTACTTCTCCTCATATGAAAGAAAAGGCAAAGTCTGCAGAAGACTCTCATTGGAAGGAGTCAATTGTCGTAACCCAAGAGAGAATGCCAGACTGGAAGGGGTTTCCCCGTGATCGAGTGAAGGTGAGGAGGAGGAGGACAGAAAAGGAGACATAAAGAAGGAGCAACAAGGCGGATTCATAGAGCCAAGGTCTTTAGAGGAATAAATATCAGAAATGGGATGAAGAATCAATGCTAGGAAAAGCAGTCGTATATAGAGGGACCAGACCAGAGAGACTGTTAGGAAGTTGTAGGTAAGGTTTCAAAGTTCTGCAAGAGAAGAAGGACCAATGAAAGAATTAGGACCCAGAGATAGGTACCTGAGGATGGGGTTGATGAAGACAGAAACCACAGGATAATTATCTGACTGCAGCCACCTGTGTTCTTTCCAAACCAGGTTTATTTTACATAGGCAGTACTCCTTAATTTCTACCTGGCAGAGAATTATTTTCAAACACACAAAAAGATATACTATAAATCCAATACATATATATTATAAATATATATTATATATATATTTATATATAAAGCTTAGAAAAGAGAAGACAGAAGACAGAGATTTTCTTCCAATATAATTAAGTCTTTTTAGGAAACATAAGATTGGTCAAATAAGAAAAAGGAGACCCTCCCAGCTCAGACCTACAGAGAGAGCAATGATGAATGCTGGGGGCGAGGAAGCATCAACCATGTTATCTTTTCAAACCAAATGCTGCACATTCTGTTAAATGAAGGGGTGGAGGGGCAGATGTTGCTACACAGAACATATAGATGGCCTTAAGACATTCTTATAGAACAGTTTTATGAACAGGACTTCCCAAATGTTTAGCTTCTTTCTCCTCTCCCTACGCTGCTCTGATTATTTTTATTAGATTTTTAAATATCTGTGTGGAGTTTTTTAGTATTAGATTGCTCTGCTGTAATCTTCTACCATTCTCTACACTCAAAGACCCGAAAAAGCCTCCAGTACAAGTAAGAGAGAAATTGGTTTCATTACTTTTTTCTCAACCATCCTGTAAATCACCAGTGTAGGTAACTGCAGCAATTTCCAGCTTAGCATGCACCTCCTGCCTGTGTAATAGGATTAAAACCCAGTCTGTCATGCTGCCCTGTTATAGTTTATAGACTGAATTTATCCCTTCACTATCTGCATTTGATTAAACACTATTTCCATGTTAGTTGTGACTAGATCTGTTTTCCTTTGCTATCTCACAAGGGATTTTGCAACGCATCTCTTTTTTATTGTTGGGTAAGTATAGGGTTATTTCTGGAATGTAACATGCTATAGAACTTATATTTTTTATGTGTTATACATTTCTAACATCTTTTAAAAAATGGATACCTCCCTTGTTTTATGACAAAAACAGAACGAGTTTTGGAAAAAAATGAGAAAAGGATTTATTTGGTCTCTTTCAATGACTTGAGATGGTTTTCAATTGTGCCAAAAGGCCAGGTGCAGTGGCTCACGCCTGTAATCCCAGCACTTTGGGAGGCCGAGGCAGGTGGATCAGGAGCTCAAGAAATTGAGACCATCCTGGCCAACATGGTGAAACCCCATCTCTACTAAAAGTACAAAAAGGGGCGGTTCCAAGATGGCAGAATAGGAACAGCTCCAGGCTACAGCTCCTAGCGTGAGCGACACAAAAGATGGGTGATTTCTGCATTTCCCACTGAGGTATCGGGTTCATCTCACTGAGGGTTGTCCGACAGTGGGCGCAGGACAGTGGGTGCAGCCCACCGAATGAGAGCAGAAGCAGGGCGAGGCATCACCTCACCCAGGAAGCGCAAGGAGTCAGGGAATTCCCTTTACTAGCCAAGCAAAGCAGTGACAGACAGCACCTGGGAAATCGGGTCATTCCCACCCTAATACTGCGCTTTTCCAATGGTCTTACCAAATGGCACACCAGGAGATTATACCCTGCGCCTGGCTCAGAGGGTTCCACGCCCACGGAGCCTCGCTTATTGCTAGCACAGCAGTCTGAGATCAAACTGCAAGGCTGCAGTGAGGCTGGGGGAGGGGCACCCACCATTGCTGAGGCTTGAGTAGGTAAACAAAGCGGCTGGGAAGCTCCAACTAGGTGGAGCCCACCACAGCTCAAGGAGGCCTGCCTACCCCTGTAAACTCCACCTCAGGGGGCAGGACATAGCCAAACAAAAGGCAGCAGAAACCTCTGCAGACTTAAAGGTCCCTGTCTGACAGCTTTGAAGAGAGCAGTGGTTCTCCCAGAAGGGAGCTAGAGATCTGAGAACGGACAGACTGCCTCCTCAAGTGGGTCCCTGACCCCCGAGTAGCCTAACTGGGAGGGACCCCCCAGTAGGGGCAGACTAACAGTTCACACGGCTGGGTACCCCTCTGAGACGAAACTTCCAGAGGAATAATCATGCAGCAGCATTTTCTGTTCAGCAGTATTCGCTGTTCTGCAGCCTACGCTGCTGAAACCCAGGCAAACAGGGTCTGCAGTGGACCTCCCGCAAACTCCAATAGACCTGCAGCAGGGAGTCCTGACTGTTAGAAGGAAAACTAACAAATAGAAAGAACATCCACACCAAAACCCCATCTGTACGTCACCATCATCAAAGACCAAAGGTAGATACAATCACAAAGATGGGGAAAAAACAGAGCAGAAAAGCTGAAAATTCTAAAAATCAGAGTGCCTCTCCTGCTACAAAGGAACACAGCTCCTCATGAGAAATGGAACAAAGCTGGACAGAGAATGACTTTGATGAGTTGAGAGAAGGCTTCAGACGATCAAACTTCTCCGAGCTAAAGGAGGAAGTTTGAATCCATGGCAAAGAAGTTAAAATCCTTGAAAAAAGATTAAGCGAATCGCTAACTAGAATAACCAATGCAGAGAAGTCCTTAAAGAACCTGATGGAGCTGAAAACCATGGCACAAGAACTAAATGACGAATGCACAAGCTTCAATACCGATTCAATCAACTAGAAGAAAGGATATCAGAGATGGAAGATCAAACGAATGAAATGAATCGAGAAGAAAATCAATGTGCAAAAAACACAAGTATTCTTATACACCAATAACAGACAAACGGAGAGCCAAATCATGACCAAACTCCCATTCACAATAGCTTCAAATAGAAAAAAATACATAGGAATCCAACTTACAAGGGTTGTGACCTCTTCAAGGAGAACTATAAACCACTGCTCAACGAAATAAAAGAGTATACAAATGGAAAAACATTCCATGTTCACGAATAGGAAGAATCAATATCATGAAAATGGCCATACTGCCCAAGGTAATTTATAGATTCAATGCCATCCCCATCAAGCTATCAATGACTTTCTTCACAGAATTGGAAAAAACTACTTTAAAGTTCATATAGAACCAAAAAAGAGCCTGCATTGCCAAGTCATTCCTAAGCCAAAAGAACAAAGCTGGAGGCATCACACTATATGACTTCAAACTATACTACAAGGCTACAGTAACCAAAACAGCATGGTACTGGTACCAAAACAGAGATATAGCCAACGGAACGGAACAGAGCCCTCAGAAATAATACCACACATCTACAACTATCTGATCTTTGACAAACCTGACAAAACAAGAAATGGGGAAAGGATTCCCTATTTAATAAATGGTGCTGAGAATATTGGCTAACCATATGTAGAAAGCTGAAACTGGATCCCTTCCTTACACCTTATACAAAAATTAATTCAAGATGGATTAGAGACTTAAATGTTAGACCTAAAACTATAAAAACCCTAGAAGAAAACCTAGGCAATACCATTCAGGACATAGGCATGGGCAAGGACTTCATGTCTAAAACACCAAAAGCAATGGCAACAAAAGTCGAATTTGACAAATGGGATCTAATTAAACTAAAGAGCTTCTGCACAGCAAAAACTACCATCAGAGTGAACAGGCAGCCTACAGAATGTGAGAAAATTTTTGCAATCTACTCATCTGACAAAGGGCTAATATCCAGAACCTACAAAGAACTCAAACCAATTTACAAGAAAAAAACAACCCCATCAAAAAGTGGGCGAAGGATATGGACAGACACTTCTCAAAAGAAAACATTTATGCAGCCAACAGACACACGAAAACATGCTCATCATCACTAGCCTTTAGAGAATTGCAAATCAAAACCACAATGAGATGCCATCTCACACCAGCTAGAATGGTGATCATTAAAAAGTCAGGAAAGAACAGGTGCTGGAGAGGATGTGGAGAAATAGGAACACTTTTACACCGTTGGTGGGACTGTAAACTAGTTCCAACATTGTGGAAGAGAGTGTGGTGATTCCTCAGGGATCTAGAACTAGAAATACCATTTGACCCAGCTGTCCCATTACTGGATATATACCCAAAGGATTATAAATCATGCTGCTGTAAAGACACATGCACACATATGTTTATTGCAGCACTATTCACAATAGCAAAGACTTGGAACCAACCCAAATGTCCAATAATGATAGACTGGATTAAGAAAAGGTGGTACAATTACACCATGGAATACTATGCAGCCATAAAAAAGGATGAGTTCATGTCCTTTGTAGGGACATGGACAAAGCTGGAAACCATCATTCTGAGCAAACTATTGCAAGGACTAAAAACCTAACACCGCATGTTCTCACTCATAGGTGGGAACTGAACAATGAGATCACTTGGACACAGGAAGGGGAACATCACACACCGTGGCCTGTTGTGGGGCGGGGGGAGGGGCGAGGGATAGCATTAGGAGATATCCCTAATGTAAATGACAAGTTAATGGGTTCTGTACACCAACATGGCACATGTATACAAGTGTAACAAACCTGCACGTTGTGCACATGTATCCTAGAACTTAGAGTATAATATAAATAAATAAATAAATAAATAAATAAATAAATAAAAGTACAAAAATTAGCTGGGTGTGGGGATATGTGCCTGTAGTCCCAGCTATTTGGGAGGCTGAGGCAGGAGAATCTCTTGAACTTGGGAGGTGGAGGTTGCAGTGAGCTGAGATCACGCCACTGCACTCCAGCCTGGCAACAGAGCGAGACTCCACCTCAAAAAAAAAAAAAAATTGTGCCAATAAATCCTCCTTTCCTAATGTTCAGCATCAATCTGAAAAACAATATTATAATGCACAAATAGGAACTTTCAGACTGATCCCTGAATGCAGGCTTGGTGAGTTTGATATAACCATGCTACATTTCCCACTTAATATTAAAAAAATAAAATTTTTTTTGACTATTCTAGAATCTTATTTATAGAAATCAAAGTTAAGAATACCATTCAAATGAACTGGCCCCTCTTTTAAGAGATGGGAAAATGTCCCAGTGGGCAATGCTGTTAGTGTGGATATCAATACTTCCAAAACGAAAACAACGGCAGAGTTGGGAAAGGAGGTCTCTTCAGCATTAGGCAGCATAACAGGAGGCCAGACTGAACCCTGTTTCCCTTTTTCATGTTTCCCTTGACTCTTTTGCACCTTTATAAAATGTCTTTGAAATACAGTGTGGGATCAAATGTATGTCTCTCATGTTTACCATGCCTTATTTCAAAAGCCCAACTCCCTGTTTTGAAACATCTCCCTTCAAATAGCACCCCCTCTTCTAAACAGCTCAGGAAGTATACACTATGCATAGGCAAGATCCCCTCCATCTCTGCTTCACCCTATTCTATTCTGATATGCTCGTATCCCGAAAGTACTTAATATAAAGCTATAGAAATGCAAGTTGTCTGGAAAGAGAAAAATGCACGACAATCCTTAAATCTTTACATTTCAGAGGAAGACAATATATTTTGCAAAAGTTTCTATTTTCATTAGCCATCAAATTTTCCAAAAAATAGAAAAACCAGAAGACGTGGAAGTATGCCTCGTTTTGGTCGCCAGAAAACTAGCAGGAGCCTTCATCATAAAATCTTTAAGAGGGACAGCCTATTCTCTAAATAATGTGCCTAGGCCATGGGGAATGTTGCTCCAATGTTGCTCATCATGACTTTCTCTGAGTTTGGAGTTCCTATTTCTCTTCGGTTTCCGTTACATTGACCCTGTTCCACTAGAAACAACAGCCTAAGTATTGCCCCAGGTGCCAGAGCTGAAAATGTGGCTATTTTTCCCTTTGGTGAAGATTTGATGGGGCCTCGCACAGTCAACTTTGGATATGTAAAATTGGATATGTCTATTAAATGTCAATTGGATGTGATGAGGTAGCTGGATACCTTCCAGTGTGGCAAAAATATTCATTCATGTATATACTGTTTCATTAAATATTTACTAATCATCTACCACTTGCCAAGTAACATTTTAAAAATTCTTCTGCTCTTGTGGAGGTTAAAATTCTAGGGGGATATCAAAAGTGCCCATCTCTTCCCTGTTTGTCCAGGATATCCATCAGTTTTAAAACTGAAAGTTCTGTGTCCTGGGCCCTCCCTTAGTCCTGAGCAAATTAAGATGGTCATCCTAGACAGAATGTGTTTATCAGCAGGACTTTTATAGAAAACGAGGCTTAAAACTCTGGTAGGGGAACTCAGGAAGTCTTTTTCAGTAATAGTTTAGTTGATAGTTGTGGGAAAATCTCATAGGTACTGGCCCATGTGTACAAACCTCACTCTGTAAGGAACACTGGCTTCCTTTAAACCCTAACTTTGTACTTGGCACTCACAGGGGGATTGAGATAATTTTTTTTTTTTTTTTTTTTGAGATGAAGTTTCATTCTTCTTGCCCAGGCTGGAGTGCAATGGCACGATCGCGGCTCACAGCAACCTCCGCCTCTCGGGTTCAAGCCATTCTCCTGCCTCAGCCTCCAGAGTAGCTGGGATTACAGGCATGGGCCACCATGCCCGGCTGATTTTGTATTTTTAGTAGAGATGGGGTTTCTCCATGTTGGTCAGGTTGGTCTTGAACCCCCTACCTCAGGTGATCTGCCCGCCTCAGTCTCCCAAAGTGCTGGGATTACAGGCGTGAGCCACCACGCTCGGCTGAGATAAAATTTTAAATAAGAAATTTTCCTGTAAGTTCATCCTCTTAATCATCTTTTTACCTCCTTAAGCACATAATATTCCCACACCTCCGTCTTTCCCAAGGCACCACCGTTTAGCCCCAGAAGCCTAGTTACTCTCCTCTAAGCCTTTGAATACAAAAGCTTTCTCCCTCCACATGGCAGCCTGCTATCAATTATTCTAGGCTCACATCATCTATTGCATCATTAGTGATGCCTTCTTCATCTTAGCCCACTCAGATGAATACCTATCTACATTCTCTTTTCATGGCAGTTTTTACTAGCTTTTATCAGAGTGGTGATTATAGTGAAACATAATCGTATGTTTCTATATCTACTTCTAATATGTGAGTTCCTTCAGGCAGGAAAAATATATCCTTTACCTCTGTCTCCCCACTCATATATGGAAAGTGTTTTGGACTTCTGTTTTCAAAAATGTGAAAACTGAACTGCCTAAAAAGCACCTGGAAAATGTTAAATAAAATATTACAGATAGTATTTTAAATGCATGTTTCAGTTGTCAAGAAAGCAAGAGAAGTCCTCAGGGGTTGGAAACAAAGAAGAAACTGAAAGAGTGGGAAATGTGAAATAACACGGGGGCTATCAGATCTTTCAGCCTCAGAAACCGAAGAACTTAGGTTTTAATGGCCACTTAGGGACAGAAAAATAGGCCTTGGTTTTGAGCAAAGTGAGGAGTTGGAACTGATATGCCTGAAAAATTTCTCAACCCTTGAAGCGTTATAACTTCATGAAAAGGTAGATAAGAAAATTCAGCTACCAGCAGTAGTTGAGGTACAAGAAGCCTGTCTGTTCAAACAGTGCAGTTGGTCATAAAAGACATATATAGGCCTGTTCTTACCCAATTTTAACATATGCATTTATATTACCTATGGGATGTAGGAATCTCTAAACCAATAAATTAATCAAAAGAAACTTTTACTTCTCTGACTTTATCTTTCCTCACTTAGTAATTTATCTTTATTTTTCCTCACTTAGCATCCATGCTGTCTTCTTGCCTATTGCTCGAAAATACCAGCCACACTGGTTCTCTTCTCTCTCTTCTCATTCTCTTCTCTGTCTTCTCATTCTCTCTTCTCTGTCTTGAGTCTTCTTTTCTGTATAAGTGTACTGAAAATTTCCTCACCCAATAAAACCTTTGCTAAAATGCCAGCCTCTCAATGAAGTCTTCTATTACCACCCAATTTAAAATTGCAACCTATCCACTCCTTCTAATCTCCTAATCCTCATTCACTTTTTGCTGTTTTCCAAAAGACTTATCATCTTCTAAATTAAAAAAAATAAAAATAAAAATAAACCTTACGTATTACCCACCCCTACTAGAACTTACTTAATACCCTCCACCCCACTAGATTGAGAGCTCAAGGAGGGCAGGAATTTTGTCTTTTATATTTGCTGATATATCTCAATCAACTGGAAAAGTACCTTGTACATAACAGGTTCTCAGTATAAACATTTTAGTCGATGGAATGAAAGAATTGATAATAAGAGAATCCAGCAGAACCCAATGTAAACCTTCTCTGAGGAATAAGACTCAAGTCTAACCTACAGGATTAACACAAATAAAGCCTCTTTGGATAAGATGAAAATAAAATAAATTACAAATTAAATGATCAAATGACAACTGACGCCACATAGACTGGGTATAGCTACTCTTACGTACCTCAGATAACAGAATCACTGGATACAGATATAAAACAAGCATGCTTATTGATTGAAGATATAAAATAAGGTCTTAAAATTTAAGAAATTGAACAAGACACTTAATGGAAAAAGAATTGACATATTTTTAAAATAACTAAATGGTGATATAGAAAATGTATGACAAAATACCTAAACAGAGGAAAAATAGAAACACAAAGAGGAGGAAAATATGCCAGAGGTTTAGACTGACACAGTTAACAGAAATAGAAGTCCTAGGGCCCAGCGCAGTGGATCATGCCTGTAATCCCAGCACTTTGGGAGGCTAAGGCAGTTGGATTGCTTGAAGCCAGGAGTTCAAGACATACAAGTCATAGTATTTGAATAAAGATAATCTCAGAAGGGTGGAGCAGAGAAAATTTGGGAGCAGCACTTTTTATAAAAATAATTATAAGTTTTCTGGTCTTGATGAACTCAGATTCATGAAGCACAAAAAATGACAACCAGAAAAAACAGAACTAATCTATATCTAGACCCATCGACTGACATTGCACAGCACCACTGACAAAGTTTATAAAAACAACCATACTTCCAAAAAAGAGATACTATTCTTCTCTCTAAACAGTAACATTAGAAGCCAAAAGAACATGGAATATCTTTAAAGTGTTAAGAGAAAGTAGTTAGCAACCTGATTTAAAAGCAGAAAAACTATAACATATTTTTAAATGAGTAGAAATAAATATATTTTAAAATCAACAAAAGCTAAGAGACAGTGATACTAACAGTTGTTTCTGAGTAATCCTTCAAAAGATATAATTAGAGAAAAAGGATGTTGAATCTGTAAGTAAAATTTGAGGTACAAAATGGAATGAGCTAAGGAACAGTTTTTTTGAAAAATGCAAACCTCAAAAATACAACATAATTATTTTAAGACTAATGTTGAGAATATACAAGCAAGTGAAACTAAAATTCTGGTATTAAATTCTGGAGAACCTATGATCATCTCAATAGACTCAAAAAAGCATTTATGGAAATTCAATACTATTCTTGGCAAAAATTCGCAACAAACTAGGACTAAAAGGGAATTTTGTTAATCTGATAACATGTTGTTAAATTTTTATATCTCAATATATTAATATGCTGAATGCATACACACATTTTTTGGAACACAGTAGATTATTATTTACTTACAGCAAATAAAATTATACAGTTCCTATTGACTTTATTTATGTCTGAGGTGAGGCAATGATAATAAATCCTGTACATGTTAAAGTTTATTATAAGCAAAGAACTAAAAAAATACAAATGTGGGCCTCACTATGTTGCCTAGGCTAAGTTCAAGGTCAGCCTGGGCAGCACTGTGAGACCTTGTCTCAAAAAAAAATAAATTGAAAAGCAAAAATTAAATTGCTATTATTCACAATTTATGAGACTCTATAAAAACTTACTATAGTTTTATCTTTTTTTTTTTTTTTTTTTTTGAGTTAGGGTCTCGCTGTGTCACATAGGCCGGAGTGCAGTGGCACAGTCTTGGCTCACTGCAACCTCCGCCCCCCAGGTTCAAGTGATTCTCTTGCCTCAGCCTCCAAAGTAGCTGGAATTACAGGTATGCACCACCAAGCCGAGCTAATTTTTGTATTTTATTTTAGTAGAGATGGGGTTTCTCAATGATGGCCACGCTGGTCTTGAACTCCTGACCTCAAGTTATCCACTCTCCTCAGCCTCCCAAAGTGCTAGAATTACAGGCATGAGCCACCACTTGCGGGTCCAAGACTGACTAGAGTATTAAGAGCTTAGCAAAAATACTAGGCAATAATATGAATTTACACAACTCAACTAAATTCTTACATGTCATATGTAATTATAAAATACAACTTTATAAAGATATAATGACAATATCAATAGAAATATGAGGCAAACAAAAATAATACTAATAAAAGGTGTATTAGACTTTTATGTAGAAATGTGGACTATTCTTTGGGAATACTTTTTAAAAGACCTAGATAAATGGAGAGATAAAATAGAAATCTGGAAGATGCAGTAAGATAAAAATGTCAATCTGTGAATTCTTCTATATGTTCAATATAATTCCAATCAAAACATCAGCAGATTTTATTGGAAATTATAAACAGTTTCAGAGATTTAAATGGAAAAGCAAATGGACAAGAATAACCAAGACAATTTTAAAGAGTTACTTGGTTAGAACTCACTCCGATAGCTATCAAGAGTTAATATAAAGGTATAAGAGGACAATGTACATTGATCTAAGGATAGACAGGAGAGTTGATATGTATATAAGATATAAGTAGTTACAAATCAGCATGGAAGTGATCATCTATTTTATAAATTCTGCTGTAATAATTGGTTATACATACGTTAAAAACTGGATTCTTAACCTCACAACATAAATAAAATTTAATCCTATATATATTAAATTCCTAAGTGTGACAACCAAAAGGTTAAAACTTTTCATAAAGAAAAGAGTTGAGTGAATATCTTCAGAACCTTGAAACAGGGAAAAATTACTTAAATAAGACCAAAAAAGCACAAAACATTCAGAGAAAAAAATGGACAAGTTCAACTACATGAAACTTACATAAAACAAAAATCACTATAAACAAATGTATTAAACAAGCCACATTTTAGTAGAATTTATTTACAATGCCCACTACCAAGAAAAAATGAATATTTAGGATACATAGAAAAAAACTCTCACAAGTACAAAAATATGAGGAGCAAAAACACAGAAAAGAAAAAAAAACATATTAAAAAACTCAGCCTCATTATTAACCAGCACAGTGCAAAATTTAAAGACATACAACTTAACAAAATCATATTCACAAAAATTTTAAATTCCAGTCATAATAATGTTGGGGAGGATGTGAAGTAGCTGGTACTGAGAAGTAAATAAAGTGTGTGCCTGTGAGAATCAGACTGATTTGAAATCCTGGTTTTGCCACTTTCTAGCTGGATGACCTCGGACAAGTTACTTAATCTCTCTGTGCCTCCAACTTCTTATCTTTAAAGCAAGGATAACCATACCAGCACTTCAATGTGTAAGATGATTGTGAAAACAAATGAGCCAATATGGATAAAATAATTAGTGCAATGTCTAACATGTAATGATCACATAAGGCTTGGTTTGTGAGAATGAATCTTGGTACAGCCATATCAGAGAGAAATTTGTTAACATATAATTGAATGAAAAAACATAAACTCAAAATGCAGCATTCAACATCTAGGTGTAGGTCCTATGAACCCTGTCATCTCCTCAACTGTAACTGACTTTGACAAGAGGGCCTTTGACTTTTCTGGGGTTTTTACTTCCTCGTTCTCATTGGTACTTTTCTGGACATTTTAATCTAGCTGCTAACTAATCAATATCAAAGAATTACCTTAAAGTTGACTGATGAAAGCTCATGAAGAGATTACAAATTAAGCACAATAAATAATCTCATCAATTTGATGAAAGGATGAGTCCATATCCTGCTATCTATGGAAATTATCTGAAATACACATTAAATTGGTCAGCATGCCTGGGGTTCAGTCTTGGCTACACTTTCTAACTAGTGGAGTCTTTGAGAAGTCATTTTACTTCTCTGAGCTTCAGCAGCTTCTTCCATTAAATTATATGACTTCTAGTAATTTCCAGTTTGAACATTAAATTCTTGGAGCCAAGAGAATGTCCTTCTAGTATTACTAATGCTCTTCTGTTGAGTTGGGGAGAAGTTGTCATCATACTCATTATTAACCCCTCAAGTAACCTTTCCAGAGCTTCCACAAAATGGTACACAGGTACAGAAATATCTCTAAGAGATCTAAAAATCTCAAGTCTTTTTATATGCCCCCATTTTCCAATGTGGAAAACAGCCTTCAAAACATCAAGGAATCATAATCTACTGTGGAAACTGGCAAACCCCATTGTCCAGGAGAAACTAAAAAACAAGTTGCATTGTATGACAAAGAAAAGAAAATTCAAAAGGCTGCTGCCTGGAAAATAAATTCATAAAATGTTAGATATCTGAAGACAGAATCCCAATGCCTTTCTTTCACAACTGTTTAGGAGAAAAAAAAATCATGAAGAAACTCACAGCAGGTTTTCAAATTCCAATTAGATTTGAGTACCGTGGTTGAAGTGGCAGGCTCAGAGAACATAGACTTAAACCAGTACAGTCTTTGGGCAAGGTTTGGTATCATCTCACCCAGGTAAAAACTTTTCCGTCTGTGACAAGCTTCCAGTTTAAGAGCTTAAGTAGGAAAGCCAGAGGGAGCTATAAATAAATGATATTCTCCAGTAGGATGATTCTTAAGATATGTTGCTTCATTTTAAGTTAGAATTTCTATTTAATAAAAGTCCATTCTAATATAATTTTATCTATTGAAAATAGCAGTGGTTTTACCTTTAATCTGGTAACTGCCTGGAGCATTTGCTTGTTGTTGTATTGAATGCTTGATTTCTGGAAGTGTCTAAAACAGAAACAAACAAACAAACCAAAAAACACCACCTGGAAAAAAATTTGTGATTGTGTGTGTGCATGTATCACATTGATTATATTTGCCAATCATTTAGCCCAGTTCTTTCTTTGTGTTCTTTAACTCCTACCTCTGAAAGAAGCTTTGCCAGGAAAGGAAAAATGTGATCATAACTCTATGAAAATGGATGATCACCCCCTAAGAGGCTCAGATACTCTGACTTCAGCCTTCCCAATCAAAACATCAAGAGAGTCACAACTTTGCTATGCAAGTATTATGCTATAATGATGTTGTGCTGGCATTCACCGAATAAGGAAGTACTTAGTGAAATAGAAATTTAGGGAACTGTACATCACAAAAGAATTTTGTCAATGTTCCAAAATGTATGTCTTCATTCTATCTGCAGAGTATAGTATGGAGTTGCTCAAGAAATCTCTATTCATCACAGGACATTGGTCCTCCAGATGGGATGGATGTCCCCTATTTAATTTTATTAACTAGTTAGGAGGAAATAGGAAGTTCATATTGTATTATTCAGCTGTGTGACAACTACAGCCTCTGGGAGTCTAATGTGCAAGGATGTGATCTGACTTTTTCCTTGGCTTTCACGTTCAAAATGAGGAACAGTCCTTCACATACTGGCTCCTGTCCTCACTATAATTTACCTGGTGCAAGTCATTGACTACCAATATCTACATGGATTACAAAGTCAGATAAACTGAAGGTAATTAAGAAATGTGATACCCTGTTATTACTACTGTTTTTATAACATAATATCTCCTGCAAAAATTACTTTTAAGGCAGTCTAACTGTGCTCATGCATTCTTTCCCTAAATAAAGAACAGAAGTAATTTACTGTGTGTGTGCATGTGCATGTGTGTGTGTGCGTGTGTGTGCATAAAGATTCTACATTGTGGCCCGGCGTGGTGGCTCATGCCTGTAATCCCAGTATTTTGGGAGGCCAACGCGGGCAGATCATGAGGTCAAGAGATCTAGACCATCTTGGACAACATGGTGAAATCCTGTCTCTACTAAAAATACAAAAATTAGCTGGGTGTGGTAGTGTGTGCCTGTAATCCCAGCTACTCGGGAGGCTGAGGCAGGGGTATTGCTGGAACCAGGGAGTCAGAGGTTGCAGTGAGCAGAGATCGTGCCACTGCACTCCAGCCTGATGACAGAGCAAGACTCCATCTCAAAAAAAAAAGGTTCTACTTTGTGTGAGGCACTGTGCTAGTAAACATGATAGATACATTCCCTGCCTTCATGGATTATGCAGGCTAGCAGTCATAAAGAGGAAGATTTAGTAGTACAGAAATAACCTACTCACTTCTGAACACAGAGGGGTATATGAAATGTCTCCCCATGCACAAAAACATTTTGGGCTGCACTTGTTCCTAATAGTATCTTTTTGTAAAAGTAATATGACCTTACTTAAAATTTTATTTCTTGTCAAAGGAGAAACAGTGGGTTTGTTTTCAGTAGGGAAAATCTCTCTATAATCCTAAACTAAGATATCAAAATAAATGACAGGAAATTATATTTTTAAGGAAAATAAGTCATTCTAACAAAAGGACACATGCACCCATATGCTCATCACAGCACCATTCACAATAGCAGATATGGAATCAACCCAGGTGGCCATCAACTCTGGATTCAGTAAAGCAAATGTGGATACATTTACACCATGGACTACTACGCAGTCAGAAAAAAGAAGACAATCATGCTCTTTGCAGCAACATGGATGCAGCTGGAGGCCATTATTCTAAGCAAACTCACACAGAAACAGAAAACCAAATACCACATGTACTCTCTGAAGTGAGAGCTAAACATTAAGTGTACATGGACATAAAAATGAGAACAACAGACACCGGGGAATAAAAAAGAAGGGAGCAAGTAATGGGGCAGGACTGAAAAACTACCTATTGGATACTGTACTCGTTACCTGGGTGACAGATTCATTCACACTCCAAACCTCAGCATCACACAATATATCCTTGTAACAAACCTGCACATGCACCCCTTGAACCTATAATAAAAGTTGAAAAATAAAAAAAAAACAATAATGTATATTTTACTTAATCAAGATACAATATATTTGACATGTCAACGGGTACTAGTGAGTAAAGGATTTTTCCAAAAAGCAAATAATTTTTCTTTTTCTTTGTGTTATGAATATCTCTGCATTGCAATAAAAAGACAGCAAACAACAAGAAGAAAATTGGTAGAACACATCACTATGGGAAAGAAGACTAGTTTTTTTTAGCTCAAAGCAATTTTGGCTTCAGAGAATGCAGAGAATACCAATGACTTCTTAATGTGCTCAAACAGAATTAGATAATTTGAGTTGGTAGATTTTTTCTGTCTCCTAAAATTCCTCTCTGTAGTCCCTTATAGATACACAAAGAATTTTTCTTTATTAATTATTTACCTATAATTACATGTTTCTCTTCTGACAAATTTAATTTTTCTTTAGACCCAAATATGGTCAGAATATATTTTTCTAATAAGTATTATTTTTAAGCATTATGAATGAATATATTTTATGCTTTAGACTAGATTAGCCTTTTCAATACAGGAAAGTAATTTATAATTTTAGAATTCACTCATTTTTTTCTCTCTGGAAATCATTTACTTGAAAGGAATTTTGTAAAGCTTGTCTTTCTTATTTGACAGAATAAAGATGGCAATGAAATGGTATTTGTCATTCACATAATGCAGCCCAAGAAAGTGAAAATTGAGAAAATCGTAACACTGGTTCTCAAAATTATAGGGAAGAAGAAATTGACATAATACCGCTACAGAAATATTTGTTCTCAAATTACTTTTGTTTGCTTTACTGTTGATTTAAGAATTACTCAAGAAAAAATAGCTTTAAAAGTTGTTTATCTTATTGGCTTTCTGAATTCACATGTAACTAATAGCATAGCCCATTTAACACTGAGATATCCTTATAAAAATTATGATCCTATGATTCTTTTCCTTTTGAGATGGAGTCTCACTCTTGTTGCCCAGGCTGGAGCGCAGTGGTACGATCTCAGCCCAAGGCAAACTCCGCCTCTTGGATTCAAGCGATTCTCCTGCCTCAACCTCCCAAGTAGCTGGGATTACAGGCACCTGCCACCATGCCAGGCTAATTTTTGTATTTTTAGTAGAGACGGGGTTTCACCACATTAGCCAGGCTGGTCTCAAACTCCTGACCTCAGGTGATCCACCCACTTTGGCCTCCCAAAGTGGATCCTATGAATTTTAACAACCTTGTTTATATTTTAAAATGTTTAAAAGATTATTGTTTATAACTTAAGTCATTATTTTAATGAATTCCAAAACACACATGTATAGGGTCTGTTTAAGAAGGTGAAATCCATATCCTGGAAGAGGATCCAGAGAAATAATCATGCACAATATATGTAGTGCTTAAATATTTGTACTTTTGCACTATTGTAAGGATTTTATATGCTTTATCTCAGGTAATCCTTATAAAAACACCAAGAGGTACATAATGTTATCATCCCCTTCACAGATGAGTAAACTGATGCTTGGAAAAGTGGTTACATTGGCCAAAGTCAGACAGTTGGCATATGGCAGTGCTGAACTCCAGATCTACCTAAATCCAAGTTTCCTGTTCTTAATCCCTTCCTAGACTGCTCTGGTGATCTGTTCATAGAAAACTGTCTACCTCTGAATATTTTCTACATATCTTCTCTCTGGACTTTTTGTAGAATAGAAGACTTTTTTTTTTTTTTTTGATACAGAGTCTTGCTGTGTTGCCTAGGCTGGAGTACAATGGTGTGATCTTGGCTCACTGCAACCTCCGCCTCCCAGGTTCAAGCAATTCTCCTGCCTCAGCCTCCTGAGTAGCTGGGATTACAGGCACCCACCGCCACACCTGGCTAATTTTTGTATTTTTAGTAGAGACGGGGTTTCGTCATGTAGGCCAGCTGGTCTTGAACTCCTGACCTCGTGTGATCTGCCCGCCTCAGCCTCCCAAATTGCTGGGATTACAAGCATGAGCCACTGCGCCCAGCCTGAAGACCCTCTTGCTGTTGCATTATGAGAAGATGAGTAGAGCTAAAGGATACCTAAGAAATGTATATGACTGTCTGGGAAAAATATAGTTTTACCTTGAAATTCCTTGGTCTCTCCTTTCCTCATTAATTAGCCTAAATTCTCCCATGCCTTCTCAAACAAAACACTTCCAAAAAGCTACGTTATAGGTTGAATCAAAATAAATATGCTGAAGTTCTAACCCCAAGTACCTGTAAATACAAGTGAATATAACCTCATTTGGAAATAGGATCTTGGCAGACAAAGTCAAATAAAGTTAGGTTCCTTAGGGTGGGCCCTAATCCAGTATGACTAGTGTCCTTGAAAGAAGAAGGAAATGTGAGCAGAGACACAGAGAGTAAAACTCCATGTGAAGACACAGACAGAGAAGACAACTATGTGAAGACAGGGCAAAGATTAAAGTTATGCTGCCACAAACCAAGGAACACGTGAGGCCATCAGGAGCTGGAAGATATGAGAAAGAATCCATCCCTAGAGGGTTTGGAGAATGCATGGCTCTCCCAACACCTTGATTTAGGATTTCTAGCCTCCAGAACTATGAGAGAATAGATTCTTGTTTTAAACCATCTAGTGTGTGGTAATTTGTTACAGCGGCTCCAGGAAACAAATACAAAATGTAAGGAAGAAAATGGTGTGAATGGTGTGTTTTGCAATATCCCTCTTTCCCCTATTTGAGCTGAGCCTTACTTTTCACTGGTTAATTCAGAGCAGCATTTGACTGAGATTAACTTTATCTCTGGCTCTCATGGCTGAAGAATATAATTCTACTATGTATGTATTATATATAATCCAAGTCCACTTGAAAAACACCATTATTTGCATTGAAGAGATTCTGCATATCACCTTAGGATAAATTATCTCCCAAGAAGGAAGAGAAATAGAGAAACTGCATAAATGTTTGCAATGTAGTAATATCATCACATCCTACCCTCTACCTCCCAACATTTTTGGCATTTCCAGCCCTGATTCAGCAATGTCAAATTATTCCCTGTCAAAAGATTGGGTTATGCTATCCCTAGACAGCTAATTTCATCAAATTATTATGATCCAAATTCAAAGCTCCAGAGATTCCTGTCCCATTGAGATCAGTCTATCAGAGGCACAGCTAAAGTTAGAGTTAATTGCTCAGATATCCACACCACTGGCCAAGACCACTGATGCAAATTCTTCATTCCCTCCTTGCCGCCCTCGGCGAGGAAGAGAAAAGGTGGGTTGGTAATTGAGGAAGTTTATGTGGAAAAATTTACCTCGTTAATTACTTTATACTTTGTGTATTTTGTGGACATTTAGCTCAACAGAACAGAATTATTTCAAATTTGCAAATGAAGAAACTGAGGCATGGAGGAGCTAAGTGACTTGCCCAAGGTTTCTAATGCAAGATTGAGGAGTTGATATGAGGTGTCCTGAATCCTACTCAAGTATATTTTCCTGCTATGGAATCTCATGCACATATTAGTTCCCGTTAACTCCTTGAGAAATACAATTTTTCATGGATAACAGATATTCTGAAATACTTTACTTTAGTGAGAAAAGGAGAGAAAAAGAGTCCTGACTTTTTTAAAAAACCTCCTAACTCCACTGTCTACCTCATTGTCCTTGCAGCATAGTGTAGTGGTAAATAAGACAGATTTATTCAAATTCCGCCTCTGTCACTTACCAGCTGAATGGACTGGAGCAGGTTGCTGCACCTCTTGAGGCTGAGGGCTGCTGGGAAAATAGATTGCGCTGATGCATGTAAAGTGCTTAGCACAAGTTGTGGCGTATCATGAGCACTCAGGGAAAGATGGGCTGCCGTTGCCCTTCAATCTGTATCCAGATTTTCAGATTTGCAACTGGCTTCAAAGCACAGGTGAGGAAACCTAGGCCCACCCATGCAGGTGATGTGCTTTGACAACATTACACTGGAAGCTGATCACATGGCCTGGAGGAGAATCTCTCAGGACACAAAGTCCAGTGTTTGTTTTCTTCCACTGAACTACAAGCCCCTTTGAGACAATCAAATAAGCATGATATATAACAAAAAGTTTTCTGTAAACATTATTGCAACATACAATCATCCTAAGTCACCCCTTCTTTGCCGCTGGAAACGTGAGCCTTTTCTCTATAAATATGATTCACTTTAAAGTAATTTTATTCTTTTAATTTTGACCTTTCTAATGTCATTCTACACTTGAAGTATCATCTTTAAAGAAGCATCATAAAGAATGTCATTTTATGGCCGGGAGTGGTGGGTCACGCCTGTAATCCTAGCACTTTGGGAGGCTGAGGTGGGTGGATCACCTGACATGAGGAGTTCAAGACCAGCCTGGCCAACATGGTGAAACCCTGTCTCTACTTTAAAAATACAAAAATTAGCTGGGCATGGTGGTGGGTACCTGTAATCCCAGCTACTTGGGAGGTTGAGACAGAATAATTGCTTGAACTGGGGAGGTGGAGGTTGCAGTGATCCAAGAACGTGCCATTACACTCCAGCCTGGGCAGCAAGAGTGAAACTCTGTCTCAAAAAAAAAAAAAAAAAAAAAAAGTTGTTTTATTCAGTTTGGGATTTATCTTCATGAATATGCATTAGCTTCATAAAAAGTGTCTCTTCATAGTAAGAAAGGTCAGATAAGCAAAAAAGGACATAAAATAAACTATAAGATCAACATGCATTTCATTAAAAATCTACTAGTTCTTGGTATTAAGCAATACGCAATGTATTAAGTAAGGAGATCTGGCCTTTCTGTTTCTGAATTGTGTATAGATAGTTTTCACCACTTTTGAGATTACCAACATGATTTTAAGAAGGCAGAGCAGTTCTAGAGGTTCCTAGGAAAGATTCAGGTATGAGGACATCTTTCTTTGGGTAGCTCCTGGCCAACACCTGGCATTCCCCGTTCTCAGCTACTCCCAAGTGGTATGTCCTCAAGACAGTGGGATGGTGGAAGCCTGGTTCAGCTGCAGAAGTTCTCTTTCAAACCTGGAACATACCAGACACTTTCTCTGTCTTCTGTAGCTATGCAAATAGCACTAGCCCCTCCACCCTACAAGAGTTGACAATTTAGTCTCCAAGAATGTTCTGCATACAAGTAAACACATTCAGCTAGTAAAACACATTGGAAGAAAATCTCTTACATGACTTCTATGTTGTCCAACAATTTGATATAAACACAAAGTTTTCTAAGAATACTTAATAAATACAATGCATGCATGGTGTCTTAAAAGAAGCAGTAGCATCCTTTAACTGAGGAGCCTTCCTTAATTTATTCTATCGTGATAATTGGGGACAAGGAGATAATATGATCTGGAGGATGTGAGGGGGTAATGCTGCCAAAAATACACAGATTTTTTAAAGTGTTTAGAGTCAGTAGAGAGGAAAGGAGGTAATCAGAGTTAAATAATCAGAGCCATGAGCATTTTAAATGATTATGCTTTCATTTGAAATAGGCACTGATTCATTCAAAGATTTTTATTGAGTGTCTGCTGTGTCCAAGGCACTAAGTTAGGTGCAATGTTAGATAAATCATGTCTTTCCCTTCAGTGAGCTTGTAATCTGAAAGAGTACACAAGAGTACTTAGGTCAGGTACAGGTGGGAGGACTGCTCAAGCCCAGGAGTTCAACACTACAGAGAACTATGAACATGCCACTGCACTCCAGCCCAGGTGACAGAACATACATAGAACCTGTCTCTACCAAAAAAAAAAAAAAAAAAAAAAAAAAAAAGAGTGTACATAAGACTTCAGATAGGAATAACGTTGATTAAGAACCAGAGAAGGCCAGGCACGGTAGCTCACGCCTGTAATCCCAGCAGTTTGGGAGGCCGAGGTGGGTGGATCACAAGGTCAGAAGTCAGGAGATTGAGACTATCCTGGCTAACATGGTGAAACCCCGTCTCCACTAAAAATACAAAAAATTAGCCAGGTGTGGTGGCGGGCACCTGTAGTCCCAACTACTCAGGAGGCTGAGACAGGAGAATGGCGTGAGCCCAGGAGCCAGAGCTTGCAGAGACCTAAGATCGAGCCACTGCACTCCAGCCTGGGTGACAGAGTGAGACTCCTTCTCAAAAAAAGAAAAAAAGAACCAGAGGAGGTGATCTTCAAACTTGAATAAGAGGCCAGAGTTTAACTTCTGGATAATAAAGAAAAAACAATACAGGTAGAAAGATATAAGATCAACAGCTACGAAAAAAGCATTGAGGTATAAAAACTTAAGTAAAGAAAACAACATTGATTTAGATAAATAATGTACCTAAGAGGTATTAGAAGAAAATAGGATAAAAGGAAGTGGGTTCTGAGGAGGGAGGACATTCACATCAGTCTGATTTTATTCGGAAGACAGTGATGAAATGTTTAAGTCATTTAAGCAATGGAATAACACAACCAGAGCTTTGCACAGCATAATTTTTAAGGAATGCATAAAGTGAATAATATGTTCAAGCGACTAACAGAAATGAATCCATCAGAGGGCTGTTCGGCTAGCCCAGTAAAGGTGGTATTAAAAAACAGAGTGTTATGTGTGTTATGGTCCACAGGGACCTGAAAACCAACCTCGTCTGTGGGATAGTGGTGGACAGGATGGGCAAAAGACCGCGGAGAAGCCAAGGATGGCCCTTTCGCTTTAAGTATGGGAAACTGGAAGGATGGTGGGACCACAACCAGAAAGGGGTAACTCAAGTTTAGCAGAAAGATGATGGACTTCATATGCTGGATGTGATGCTCCTGTAGGAAACCTTGGTGATGATGTTGAGAATAGAGTAAGAAATACAGAGCTGGAACTCAATAGATAGATAGATCATGATTTAGAAGTTATTCAATTGTGGTAGAAGAAGAATTCAAAAGAAGGTAATAGATTGCCAAAGACACCTTGAAAAAAGAGAAGATGTGGAAGGCAGGTCTCTGGTATATTAGTTTGCTACGGCTGCCATAATAAATTACCACAAACCCTGTAGCTTCAAACAATAGAAATGTATTCTCTCATAGTACTGGAGGCTACAAATCTGAAATCAAGAGGTCAGCAGGGCCATGCTCCCACCAAGGACTCTAAGGAAGGATCTATCCCTTCCTAATTTGTGAATCCATCCTTCCCTAGTTATGCTAAATGAAATAAACCAAATGTAGAGAGGCAAATACTATATTATCTCATTTCTATTTGAATTCTAAAACAATTGAACTCGTGGAAATAGATAGTAGAGTGGTGGTTGCCAGGGGCTAGAGTGTGGGGGAAATGGAGAGATGTTGGGTAAAGGGTACAACTTTCAGCTATAAGATAAATAAGTTCTGGGCCTAGTGTACAGCATAAGGACTATAGTTAACAATACTGTACTGTTTACTTGAAATTTGCTAAGAAAGTAGATCTTAAATGTCCTTACAACACACATGCATACACACACACACACAAATGGTTTGATTGTGTAATCATTTCATATATATCAAATTGTCATGTTGTACATCTTGAATATATACAATTTTTATTTGACAATTAAAATTTCTTTTTAAAAAATCTGTCCTTGCCTCATCTGGTTTCTGGTGGTAGCCGGCAATCCTCTGCATCCTTTGACCTGTGGCAGCATAACTCTGCTTCAGTTTTCATACAGACTTTTTCAGTGCCTGTTTCTGTCTGTGTTCAAATTTTTCTCTTATTATAAGGTTATAAGTTATTGTATTAGGACCCACCCTAAACCAGTATGACCTCAACTTAGTTTTGTTACATTTAAATGATACTACTTCCTAATAGTCACATTCAGAGGTACCAGGGGTTAAGACACCAACATATTTTGGCAGCACTCAGCTCTACCCACTACAACTGAGAATGCCGATATTAGATGTGTAAAGAGAAAAAGAAAACAGAATGGGTACGGCTAGTAGGTAAAGAAGATGGTCATCATAATTCTTTGGTGAAGACACGACTTAATTTTACATTTACAGTAATTTCTGTAAAATTTAATAAACATTTTTACATTTGTATGCTAATTTAACAAAAATAAAGTTACCACATTTCAACTTGCCTTAGTTTATGACTTTCTGGTGTACTTTTTTATTTGTTGTCTTACCTAATATGATATTTCAAAGGTAAAACTACCTTCAGGTGCTGAAAATAAAACCATGGTACATAGGTAGGTTGTGAAAGAAGGTATTTTTGAATTCCCTTTTAGAATTTAAAATATCATGGACTTGATCAGGTATGGTGGCTCACGCCTGTAATCACAGCACTTCAGGAGGATAAGGTGGGAGGAATGCTTGAACCCAGAGTTCAAGAGCAGCCTGAGCAACATGGTGAAACCCCATTTCTTATTTTCTAAATTTATTTTTTTAAAAATAAGATAAAATATCATGAACTTTATAGAACTTAAAACATCCCACAATTTACATATAATGAATTGTCATTGCCACTTGCATTACAACAAAATTATGTCTTATCACTAGTCCCTCACGGGAACAGCTGATCTTAATATTGCTTATATTATTTTGATTGTTGCTAATTGTACAACTCCTCATTAAACAAAGTGGAAAACATCATATAGAAAACTTCCTAGGGAAAAGGTCTGCCTATAATTTTGTTATATGTTTTCCATAATTAAAGCATGTAAAGTAATAAAGGAAATTCCTCAACCATCGTTGCTTTGCAAGTTCTGCAATCCTCATAGCATTGGCATATGTAGTGCATCTTTCCTCTCACAATTATGTAAAAAAGCTAGAGCATATGTCATTGTTTCCATTTTAGAGGTAAACTTCAGAGAAGCCTTACGTCACTGAGAGAGTCAGAAAAGGAGCTGAGACCCAAGTCCTAGGACCAGGGTGATACTACCATGGCCTCTTCATTATTACCTTCAAAGTTTCTTTCACATTGATCAGCAAAATTTCACAGCAAAAAGGTTGATAAATGATCAATTAATGATTAAACGATTAGTATCGTCTAATTAAGGCCATGCTCGATAAATTTAAAGGTCTTGATAATAGTAAGGTTATAAAATATTTGAACACAATTAATGTATGTGAAACTCTGTACCCCAAATAGAAGATACATATTTATTGTATGCATACATGGAACTTTTTAAAGTGTATACTTGTACACAAAACAAAATTTCAAGAAATAAGAAGGCGTGTCATGAAATAATGTTGTCTGAACAAAATGCAATACAATTGAAAATAAAAAAAATCCAAACACAAATTTTAGAGCACTTCTTTGAAAAACTTTTATATCAAAGAAATTCTAATGAAAATTAACTTTTATAATTAAATGACAATGATAACACTGAAGATCAATACTTCGGAAATGAGGTTAAAGTAGTAAAGGAATATATCACCTTAAATATTAGAATACAAGATGACTGAAGAGCAAACTGTTAAGTCAGAAAATAACAGATTAAAACTAAAAAAAGGAGAAGGTAGAACATAAAAAAAGTATACAATTATTCTATGTCTCCATTTACTCATCTCCTTTTGGGGATTCTGGAATCTCAGGAATAAGGACTGAGTCTAACAACAAGAAGCCTGAGATTTCTTTGCATGAGCAGAGGATTTCTAAAGACACCTATTTCAACATAATTTAGAAGAAGAAACTGAAGGCATTGAAACTGAACATCATAATTCAATGATTTCATATCAGGATGATGTCCAATACTGGTTTTCCTTTAAAAAGCCAAATATAACTGTACTTTCAAAATGTAAAGCTATATAGAAACAGAAATGTAAAATTAAAATAACCTTTCAGACCACATCTAAAATGTAAAATACTATGAGAGGAAATGAAATTTATACTTTATTTGTTACACTTTCTAGGGCCCGTAAGGAATTATCAGAATTCTCAGTGACTCTATATTTTTTGTCCTAGATAAGTGACAAAAGACACGGTTTCAAGGCTTTCTATCGGCAAAACACACCATTCCCTGAGGCAGGTGTCCTCACTAATGGCACCACTCTTAATTTCCATTAGGTAATGGGAAAGAAAAGTAAGGAGTGGGCTACAACTGCATTGCAAACAAATAGTATAACATCACAGCAGGATTGCTCAACCACAGAACCTAGCACACTCGAAATTAGCAAAACAAAACAGATGAAACAGACAAAGTAGCTCTCACAACATCTATTTGCTAAAGGTGATACATTTTAATCTGAAAATAATTTTACTTCTTTACTTAAACCTCTCTATTCCTATTTGACATGTTACTCAAATACATTGTCTTCCATATGATGCGTTATAAATTCATGTGCACTTCTAAAATTAACTAATTTGTGGTATTCTGATTATTACGATCCTGCTACCCCACTAGGCTGCCTCCAGAATAAATTAAAACATCAGATGTTAATTCTCTATTATGGGTCTGCTCCCCCCAAGATTATGAGCACCATAAGGGAGAAATATTGCCTAGTGCATTACTATACCATCAGCACTGCACACTGCCCATGGCCACTGTAGGCACTGAAATTTGTTGAAAAAAATAAGAAAATGTTGGGGGTGGGGGAAGGGAGGGAGGAAAAGAGAAACAAGAAGTAGTAAAATAGAAATGGAAAAGCGGTTAAGACTAGAGGCAAATCACCTAGTGGAAGCAAAAAGTGGTAATTCGCAGTCTTACCTTAAGAGAGTAGTCAGAAAAAATAAAGGAGAATTAGTTTTTCTAAAATTATAGCATTTGAATTTTGTTAGATTATTTCAGTATAGGGAGAAACAACTAGACACGTTACAACTATCCCTATGAAAATGATGCTCAGTAAGAGAATTTCCAATGCCATGGGATATGGAAATTCACATTCACGGGCTTAACCACCTTTTTCCCTCTAAAAACTGGCCCCTAAAGGGCTTCACTTTAGATATAAGGAGCTAAAATTTGAATGTGTTCTCCAATGTGCATATGTTGGAAACTTAATCTCCAATGTACCTAATAACAGGTGATTAGGTCGTGAGGGTTCTGCCTTCGTGAATAGATTAATGTCGTTGTGATGGGAATAGGTTAATTATCTCAAGAGTGAGTTTGTTATAAAAATAAGTTGAACTTTCTCATGCTCTCTTGCACTATCTTGCCCTTCTACCTCTGCCAAGGGATGACACAGCAAGAAGACCCAATAAGATCCTAGCATTTTGAGGTTGAACTTCTCAGTCTCCCGAACTGTGAAAAATACATTATTAATTACCTAGCCTCTGTTAGTCTGTTATAGCAACACAAAACCAGCTAAGATACATGGGAAACATTATTTATAATGCAGCCTATTTACTGATGTCTCCAGATAACTGTAGTAATAAGCAGAAAGAATGAATGTCCATTAAGATTTAAAAGACCTCAATTAGAATTGAAGAATTGATGAGACATTAGAGAGGGACAGAAAACGATAGTGTTTATCTCCATAAGTGTGTACCAGCTGCTCCATTTTCTTCCAAGTGCCCTTTGTGCTTAGAAATAAATAAATGTATGGGATAGGTTAAAAAAAGAAAAGTATCCCTGTCTTAAAAACTACCAAACATGACAAATGAGTTTATGTGAATGACACTGTACTCAACAACAGCTGATAATGGATATTGGATATTTATGAGTATGCAACCATGCAGGACTATATAGCTGGCCCTATCTTAAATGCCTGGTGCTAACTCACAAAACTTAGCTTATTAAACATGAGCTGTGAAGATGACTGGCAGCTCCCTGATCAAAATCAGCTTTGTGAAGAATCATTTACCAAACCCCAATAGCCAGCATATGACACCAGATCTCCAGTGGTTTGCATATACTAGTTATTTTCTTATGAATTTTTTAAATATTTTGCTTTTGTCCTCGGGGGTAGCAATATTCATAGCTTAAAATTCACGATTTCCCTGTCACTTGACTAAGAAAGTATGAAGTATAGATTAATAGAACCACAAAGAAACATTTATCAGGTTAAAAAGGTACCAAATAATAAATATGAGAAAGAAAACCTTGCATTACACACAATCCTTTCCACAAGTGATAGTGCTCACTTATTGGGAACCAAACATGCATGAGGTTCTATGCAAAGGTTAAGTGATTTGCTCAAAATGGTGTGGCTTATAAATGCCAGACGCAGGATCCAAAACCAAGACTGTCTGATGATAAATTTATTTCTCCAATATATACTCAACTCTTACTTCAGTTTATCCTTATAACAACCCTGGAATTAAGCAGAGCAACCATTGTTGAATTCACTCATTTATTCACCAAGCATTCATTCATTCAACAAACATTTACTAAGTGCCTGCTATGTACTGGTCATTATACTTGAGTGGTTACAGAGACTTAGGTCAAGAGAAATTAAGTCTTCTGAAAGATTATTCCTTGTATTCTTCCTGTTGTTTACATTTTTCAAAATATCTTATGTTTATTATCTACATTCAACCCAGAGTAAGGCAATTGAATTATTCAGGCATCTGCATTGTCATGGAATGTTTTCATAGGAGACATAATGTTTAGTAATTTATCAGCCTGAATAATAGCAGTTCTCAGTAATTAGGAGCAGTAGGCTGAGGCTGCATACAAATGGTGCTTCTAATCTACTATATACAATATGAGACTGATTATAGTTTGTGAATTTATATAGAAGCAACATACCTTGGTAACAGCAACACCTGAAACATAGGAAGCTATTTCCTTTGCATAACTTCCCAGTGTATAGATTATTACCAGATTTCTTCTAAATAGTTTTCTCTTTTAGGATGCTGATTTACGTCACAAATCTAAGGAGTATAACAATGAATCCAAAGCACCTACTGAGTGTTTAGCCACGTGCAAAGTGCTAGTGGTACAAAACAAGTATTAAGCCAGTTCTAGGTGACAAGAAGTTTTATGCGCTAATGATCTGAATTGATGGATGACCAAGGTCAGTGATCTAGGAAGAATGAGAGGAAGAAAACATGTAAGTGGCCAGCAGAACATTAACAATAACGAAAGTTTTTGTTCAGGGCTATTGGAAGGCAGGGATATTGGAGAATGGAGAGTACTGAGTAAACTCAAGGAAATATTAGGCATTATTAACTTGAAGGGAAGGAATTTGCTACCTAACAGAGTATCAGCATCCCAGCCACAGCCAGGTAGCCCGAGAGAGAGAAACGCTCTTTTCTTGCAAAAGATGAGCTTGGGTTTGCATACTCATCATAACTGCTCACCATTTGAAATATTTGAGAATTCATATTTTCTACTTTCCACCTTATTTATTTTTATGTGACAATTCATGTTTATTGTGATGTTTGCGGGGGAAACAGGGCCTTTGTATTCTGACACTCAATTTAGTTTCTGTTTTATTTTTTGTTAAATTATAAATAAAGCATTTTGTCTAAAGTATTCAAACTGTGTAAACTTCAAGTAAAAAAAAAAAAGCTTAAAATAAAAAAATTTAAAAACAAACTATACTAACTTCCATTAAAATAGGTACAACCAATGGGTGTTTAAGTAATCTCAAAGTATTTGTGATCATCTTTCTCCTTATAAGACATTCCCTGAGAAGCATTTTATTTGAGATTAAAGAAAAATCAATAAGCTTGGTGAAAGGCAGTGATTATATAATAAAGTGGGTGGTAAATTTGAAGTTAAGTCTAGAATTTAAATTTTACTTTCATCACAAAAGACTGGGGAGACCATGGGCAAGGCTCTTAATTTTAATGTGTATGACTCATATAACTAAAGTGTCCTCAGTTGTCACTAGGGTGTGAGTACAATTGGTCTGCATGAACACTAAAATTTCATTGACTTTGTCCTATTTTCTTACAAAAACTTCTCAAAATCTCATCCAGTTATTTTAGGAAGTTCTTAGATGGTATCAAATAAGATCAATAACATGTCTGTTAGTTACAGCATAGTAAATGGTATCCTGCTCTGTCATTGCTACCTCCTGAAGCTCCTCGCATTCATGGCTGACAATCAAACAGTGATGTCCATTCCAAAGATTCTCACTCCTAACATTTCAAAAAGCCTCCTCTCAAACTGCCTGCATATCCGGAGGATCAAGCTACCAGCATATTATTCCATAGAGTCAGGTAGTCGAGGTATCAGCGCCTCAAGGGCATTTTAATTGGGATTGAGAAGAATGCTATCTCAGTTTGCTTGTGCTGCTATTAAAAAAAAAAAAAAAAAAAAAAAAAGTCACATGAATGGGGTGGCTTATAAACAACCGAATTATTTTATTTTTTTTTCTTACACTTCTGGAGGCTAGAAAGTCCAAGATCAAGGCACAGGCAGATTCAGTGTCTGGTGAGGTTCTGCTTTCTGGTTCATAAATGGTACCTTTTTTACTGTGTCATCAAATAAGGAAGGGCTAGCTAGCTCTCTGGGGTCTCTTTTATAAAAGCACTCCACCCATTCAAAAGGTCTGCAGCCCCATTTCATACCTAACTCCCAAAGGCCCACCCTCCTAATGGCACCACCTTGGGGGGTAGGATTTTGACACAGGAATTCAGAGGCATACAAACATTCAGACCATGGCAAATACCTTTCCACCTAACTGTTATTACCCTGGACATTGTAGTGTGGCTACACATCTCATGGACTCCAGAAGAAATCACTCCTTCAGCTTTTGCCATCACCCCTTTCTCTAAAGGGCTCAGACATGAGTTCTGTGGAGCTGAACTGCCCAGAGGTTGTCACAACCCTTTGCTGTCTACTCTCTAAACTTGAAGTATAAAGAATGCCACACTTCTTTCTTTTCTTTAGTCATAGTACATCCTCTTCAAGCCCTACCATTACCCAAAGTTCTCGAGAAATGTGGGTCAGTCATTTTGTGGCCACTTTTCCTTCTCTTAGGTTGCTTCTTAACCTGGGGGCTTCAATCTTTCAAGAGAAACTAGGGAAAATAGTTTCCAATCCAGGACCATGGGTTGAAATCAATGTCTCTTGTTCATGTCCCTAGAGTCAGTATGAAGAAGGTTGCCTGCTTCCCTGTAGTAGTTCCAGTCTTACCAAGGCAGTCTCTGTCTTGGCAAGTTTTACTGACATTTCCATGCCAACAGGGCTTGGTCCCCAAATCTCTATAGGCTTCCTTACAGATGAACAGGACAGGGATCTCAGCTACTTGCAGAGATTCTCACTCGGCAGACTTCCCAGTCTTAGGAAGTCCCATTATCAATTCTTCTTTCTGTTGTCCTCCCCTTCTCTTTTCATTTCATTATAACCATTTCCTTCCTTTCTCAGATAATCCAGGTTTGCCTACTTGAAGGGCCCAAACCAGGAATCATAGAATCAGTCAGTTCCTTAAATGTTGACATGTCGGTTTGATTCACAAAGTAGTTTATAATATTTATGCCAACATCAAAAACTAGAAGATTATACATTTAGAATTTTTTGTGACTTCTCTTAATAAATCAAAAGTCTGATGAATTGAGTCCACATTCCTGAATGTTAAGAGTGGGCAGTAACTGAGTAGCACTTTAGATAGGTCACACACTCAACGGTTTCCCACAGTCCTCACCGTTCCCGACTGGTTACACCTAGCTCTCTTCATTGTTTTATGGTAACTGGTTGGCTATTGTAGTCATCAGAGTTTGCAACCCTTGGCCTGGACCTTATCAATAAAAACTATACAGCAAGATTTTCTTTACTTGGTGTCACTGTATCTGGCAACTTTCAGCTCTGAAATGCAGAAAGACTTTTAATATTTTCTGTGGTCTGAATGCTAGTGTCCCACCAAAATTCATATGTTAAAATGTAATCACCAAAGTGTGATGGTATTAGATGACACTTTTAGAGGCTCCGCCCTCATGAATGAAATTTGTGCCCTTATAAAAGAGAACCCAGAAGGCCAGCTTATTTTTTCTACCATGTGAGGACACAGTGAGAGGGCACCATTTATGACCCAGAAAGTGGGACCCCACCAGACACCAAATCTGCCAGTGCCTTGAACTTGGACTTCCCACCCTCTAGAACTGTGAGAAATAATTTTCTGCTGTTCGTAAGCTACTCACTTCATGGTATTTTTCATAGCAGTCTGAACAGACTAAGACAATATTCCTCTGGGGCATGAAATCCAGAATCCAGAATATGGGTCCTGATTGTTCAATCCTCTGAATGGGGAATCAGAAATTACCTTTTTATTCTCTGGTTGATGAGTCCAAAGTACCATACTTTGCATGCTAAATTGCTAAATATGACTCTTTTACCTTTATACCTCTTGTATTCCTTTAATAAGTATAATTATGTCCTCTTCTAATATAAATACACCCTCCTCTAACATACTCAATTCCCTGCATATGAGCCAGTGCATGCAAAACACATGCCTCCCTCATCCCCCATCATCAACCTGTACCGATGCCAGCCTGATCACAGTGGATTCCAGCAATAATAATATAATGCCCACTTCTCAGAGGTATAAGAATTAAATAAAATTATGTGTTTAGGTTCTGTTTTTGCCATTGTTTAACCTCTCCATTGCCTATCCTCATTTCAATTGTTACAGCCCATCTGTTCAGATTTGTCAGAGTCTAATAAATTGTCTGAGGAACCAGATGGATAATTAAGGCTGAAGAACAGAATACGGGTATTAAGCATCCCGTGGACACATCCCCAAACTCTGTCCTTGGAAAACTGGACAACGAAAGAGTATCCTTTTTTTGGCTATGAATCATTCCTTTGGAAACCTGAACAAGGTAAATTTAAGTCACAAGGCTGAGTTTTGAGGGCAGTACCTAACAGAGCTCAAGATTTCCACCAAACTTTAATCTCTACTGACTGACATCAACAAAGATACAATCCACCTCTTCAGATTGTGTAACAATGAGAAAACAAGTGGGAGCTGTCAAAGAAATAGCATTTGACTTGCTTTTATGGAAGAAATTAATCAACCTGACTGTATCTTAGAAAAAGAAAAGTGAAAAGGTTGAGTCAGCAAGTGAATATAGGGCATTTCAATTTACTCATAATCAAATGAGGCTAAATGATTGTAAATTTATTCATATCAGTTTCTATACCAATACCTTCACTTTGGTTTTGTATGATAAAATGTCCTTTCCCCTTTTCGAGATCATTTCTTCGCCTATATCCTTGAGCCTCAATTCTGTTTTCTCATCTTGCCATTAGACTTATTCCATTAATATTTCTTTCTTCTCCTACGTTTTTTCTCCCCCTCTCCCCCTCTCCCATTCTTTCTGTCTCTCTGAACTTCTCCATATAATTTTATAGCTAACATTTTCTTCCAACTTATAAAGAAATACACACATATATACATTTTGGCTGCTTTGAGACAGACACTTCTGTAACTATCTACTTCATTTCATCACTTTTCTTCCCAATATGGCCAGACCACTTGGAAAACCAGTTTACTCATGACCTCCACCCTCCAATTCCCCATTCATTAACCCAACACACCACTGAAATTACTCTTTTCAAGGACACCAATCCATTTTACTCATGTATACTTTGTAGCTAATTAATGTGGACCTAATTTCATTCTTAGTCTACTTAACTTATTTACCTAAATAAAAATGTCCTCTTTGATGCTCTATCTTCCCTTTGAGTCCATTGTGCCATGGCATCTAGATCCTTTTCCTGCCTCTTTTTTCTTTTCTTGATCTTCACAGTTACATTATTTTGCTTTATTTTACCTCATAAATGTTGGTGGTACCCAACATTGTCTCCTGTGCCAACTTTTCACTTTAAGAATCTCCCTGGGCAATCTCATCTAAGTGCAGGGACTTGACTATTACCTCCACCCTGAGGATCTTCAAATCATATACATTGCTACTCAACAGATCTCTTTCCAGATATTCAGAACAATATCCAACTGCTCATATAGGTCATCCTGGAGATACTTCAGCAACAATGGTAGAACCAGCATTAAACCTATCTTTCCTCTTAGGATCTAAGCTGGATACTGGCATTACCATCTGACAACCAGTCACCTAAGCCCGGTGTCATCCTAGGTTTCTCTTTCTCCTTTGTACTCCATTGATCATTAAGTTTTTTCAAGTTGACTTCCCAAAAAAGGTGTTCCATCAGCCGTCGTGACTGCTTAATTGGGCTGTGAAACTCCTTAACGGATTCTCCTGGCTTCATTATTGACCTGCTCCAATCTATCTTCCACGCCAATCCATCTTGCCTGAGGTTGCTCCATCGTGTTCCCACCCTAATTAAATCTTTATCATTTATTAAAGTTAAGTTTGTAGTCATTTCTTTAAGGTTAAGTCTGTAGCATGGTTGCTTTGGCCCTCTATGATATGGCTGCTCCTTACCTCTCCAATCTCATTATCTGCCTTTTCTTCTTCGGCAATTTGGAGCATGTAAAGTTTTGAGGACACACCATTTTATTGCACGGCTTCATGCCTTTACCCATGTGCTCTTTGTCTTCTATCCTCACTCCCCTTTTCTGCATTAAAAAATTCTACTCTTCCTTCTCTCTTCTTGGATGCTTTCCTTGAGTACCTCATCTTTGTCTGCCACTTACTACCATGAGAAGGTTGAGCATTTCCTCTTTTGCATCTCCATCTGTTTCTATGCCCTGTTGAAGCACCAATCACACTAAAATTTGCCAATTATAGACCTAGCTATCTTCCCCTCTTTTAAAAATAGGATCTCTAAGACTTAAGCATTATATTTTGTCTCTGAATCTTCAGCACCTAACCTAGTGCCTGGCTCCTAGCAGGATGTTAATAGATGAGGAATAAATGGATAATTTCAAGTTATAAATATGCAATAAGAGCTTAACAAAACTGGGGAAATAAGCATGAATTAGCACTCAGAGGAACTTACAGTCTAGTGATACTTATAAATCAAGTGACTTACACACAAAAAATACAACAGAAATTGATGGATGTATTGTCACTGGTGTGACTTCATAAAGTAAATTAGAGTAAGTGTGCTATTGTCATGATCTGTTATTGTAAGCATCCAGATTTGCATAACAGATAAGTAAGGAAGGAGTTATTTGCTTTTCACAAAGATTACTATTTTTTTAGTGGATTTTCCATAGGATCGCTTGAAGTTATCAGAGTCTATAAAATAAAGCAATTCATAGCAAGTTTCTTACATATAGATTGTATAAGGTTAGGTATACCACACCTCATCTTCCAGCAGTCTACCTCTTTTATTTTATCACCCATAGGACATTCAAGAGTGATGCTCAAATAACTTCTTAACAGGCTCCAGAAGTAAAAATAAAGTCAGGTCAAAATCAAAGGACATAAGGCAGGAGGTCAATGGAAAATTACTTTCCAGGATTTAAGAACTTGCATGCTGAAAATGTGAAGCCAACATCCATTTAATGTTGAAGCTGTTCCTTTACACAGGTTCCAGAGGGGTGTACTATCTGAATTACATAAAATTTCAAGCATATTTCATTCATTCATTAAAAAAAATGTATTTAAAAGTGACTCTGTGAGCCCAGAATGTCTTACGCCTATCAGAAAAGCATAAGTACCCACTCAATGCAATTCGTTCAGGTTAGTCCCAGCACAAAAAAGCTTGGGGCCCTTCTTTCACGTTTCAAGTAATCGATGCCCTCTTAATCTCCTAAACGTGATTGAGAAAGAATGCCATCATATTTCTTTTAGCTACTCTCTTGCAACCATCAAGAGAACAAGCTTTTGGCAATTACCTGCCAGAGGCTGGGGGAGGCAGGCGGATGAGAAAGTGGGAGATGTTGAACAAAGGGGACAATATTTCAGCTGATCGGAGAAATAAGCTGCAGTAATATCTTGCACAGAATGATAACTATAATAAATAACACTATGCTGTATATTGATTTCTTTTAAATTTAGAGACAGGGTCTCTCTCTGTTATCCAGGCTGGAGGGCAGTGGCACGATCATAGCTCACTGCAGCCTCAAACTCCTGGGCTAAAGTGATCCTCCCACCTCAGCATCCCAAGTAGCTGGGACTATAGGTGCATACCACCATGCCCAGGTAATTTATACAATTTTTATCTTGGAGAGATGAGGATCTCCTTATGTTGCCCAGGCTGGTCTTGAATTCCTGGCTCAAGTAATATTCCCACCTCAGACTCCCAAGATGTTGGTATTCCAGGCATAAGCCACCACACCCAGCCTTGCATTGTATATTTCAAAATTACAAAAAATGAACTTTAAATGTTTTCACCACAAAAAAAAAATAAGTAGGTGAGATGAATCTGTTAGTGTGATTTAATCATTCCATAATATAAACATTTATCAAAACATCATGTTGTACTGCATATATATATATACAAAATTATTATTGTCAATTACAATTTTTTTTAAGAGAGAGCAAGCCTAAGGATGAGGCAAGTACCGAGAAAAATCACAGAGAAACAAGACCAGATGCTGATCAACTCTAGATTTTACAGTAATGTGAGTAAATGAATCCCACTATTGTTTAAGTCAGTGTGTTCTGAGGTATCTGATATTTGTAACTAAATTCATCCTAAATTAGAGAAAAAATAATCAAGAACTAGATCATGAAGGACCCTTTAAACATGTTAAGGCATTTGACTTAAAGAGACTCGGAAGCCACTGAAAAGTCTTATACAGAGTAGTAGCATGACTGTTGGCCTTAATAAACTTTGACTTTCATCAAAGGGAAGATGATAATCTGAATTTTATAGTTTGACTTAGTACTTCCTAAAGGAACTCTGGAGAAGAATTCTATAAGTGAATTGATAACATGTTTGTCCATGCATCAATAACAAGTTTTTGCTAACAACTCTCCTACCTAAACAGTATTTATAAACACTGCCATATTTTTCCTCTTACTTATTAACAACACCAACTCAGTTTCTAGATAGCAATTATCAGGAAGTTCTTATGGGAAGTTCTTTGCTGCACCCAAATTGTAGAGTCAAGAGTTCTGGAGAACTAAAAACAGCTTTGGTCCTATTATTATCAAGGTGGTTTGATTGTGAAAAAGATTCTACTGGTGTCATCCTTGAAACGTTTCTTTCCCCTACTCCCCAAGAGTTTTGTTTATTCTATTTCCAAAATGTGTATTTAATCCATGCACTGAACTTGGTCTCCACTGTTACTTCTTTAAGGAAAACTACTATCAGGAACGTAAACTATTGAAAATATGCCCTCATTGGTGCTCCATTCCCACACTCACCGGCAGCCAGCATGAGCACTCCAGTGACAGTTTTCTCCTAATGAAAACTTTTCAGTGGTCTCCCAGTGAGCTCAGGATCAAAATCAGAATTCTTAATATGACTTCAAGGATGCTCTAGGATCTGTGCTTTCCTGTGTCTCAGCTTCATATCAGCCAATGTCATCTTCAGCACTCTCTCCAGCACTCATCATGTGTACAGTCCAGGACTTCTCTTTGCTCTACAGACCCACCACATGTCTCCTCTAAGGACCCGGTGTTAGGGGCCCTGCCTAGGTTCTCTTTGGCCTCCTCTATATTTAGCAAATAATTTTTCTGGATTCAGGTCAATGTAACTTTACCAAGGAGATGTCTTCTAATCACTTTGCTATATTAAGTCCACATTACCTGCTTTCATAGCACTCCATGCTTTACCTTCACGTCCTTTTCACAGTAGCTATATATTTATTTGAGTAATTATAAGTTACTCTCTCTCTCACTTAACTGTTAACTCCATAAAGTTTCATGGATATGTGATTCTTTATTTAATCCCAGAACCTAGCATAGGTCCTGGCATATAATAAGCATTTAAATAAATGAATCAATACACAAATAAATCAGCATGACTCTGTTTGAAATACAAATTTAGCCATGCCTCCTTAGGTGTTTCTTTGCCATTCACAAGGTCATTTGCTGAAGAAAAAAGTCCTCAACCGGGCTCCACCATTCATTAGTCATGTGATTATAAAGCAAGTCACTTATCTCTGTATTTATTCATCTTTACTCAGTTTTCTCCTGTATAATCATAGGTACCAGATTGGGTTTTTTGTTTGTTTGTTTGTTTGTTTTGAGACGGAGTCTCGCTGTCTCCCAGACTAGAGTGCAGTGACATGATCTTGGCTCACTGCAAGCTCCGCCTCCCAGGTTTGCACCATTCTCCTGCCTCAGCCTCCCGAGTAGCTGGGACTACAGGCACCTGCCACCATGCCCGGCTAATTTTTTGTATTTTTAGTCGAGATGGGGTTTCACCGTGTTAGCCAGGATGGTCTCGATCTCCTGACCTCGTGATTCACCCACCTCAGCCTCCCAAAGTGCTGAGATTACAGGCTTGAGCCACCGCACCCGGCCTTGGGTTTTTTTTTTTTTTAACTCTTGTGAATTGTACAAGTTCTTTAAAAGTTGGTACATTTTTGCCCTTCTTTAATCACCAGAAGAATAAATCGCTTGCTTTCATTTGATAACAAGTTAACAACTGAACATCACAAAATGTATCTGACAGAAGTCATTTGCATCTTTTCCTTACTTCTTACTCTCCTTGGCATTTTTCTTAAGTAAGAGATTTGCCCAAAATGCATATATGTTGGAATAAGTCTATGTTACCATGGCAATAACCAGAAATAAAAGCAATGTAGAAAAAAAAAAAAAGTGTTACAGCCTTTCAATTACAGTCAGGAATGAGATCTAAGGAGAATATCTTCAAAATTAAAAACCTTCCCAAAGTAGAACCAAAATTTCTAATACAATAATGTTTTTGCATGCAGTCTACCTTTTTCATCCTGACTGTTGACAATCAGCCAGAATTTCAGTAAATAATCAGAAGTCATTCAAAAATATTTGTATGAAGAAAATATAAACAAAGTATGCTCTGTGAGGACTCTTCTGCTCAAATTGGGATGGCAGTGTCTCCCACCCAGAAAGAGGCACTTCCTCTTCCGCTTTACTGATGCTCTTTGTTTCAGGAGAATGAAGGCTCAGGGCTACTAGCAGCCGCTGACATCATGCCTCATGCTGAAAGCAAGGTCATAAACCAAGTTAGACATGTTTTTAGTCCCTCTCTTCCCTCTTAGAGTTAGAGAAAGAGTGGGCCAATCTAAATGCTCAGTGCCAAATCCTAGGCTTTACTGAGGTTTGATGATGTGCCAAAACACTGCTAACAACAGAACATACCGTGACGATGAAGACATGGCTCTGCCTTTAAGGAGCACAGAGTCTGATGTGCAGGAGAATCATTTATGACATAGCAGAGGACAGAACAGGGCAGAGGGATAGACAGAGTGATTAATGTAGCACAGAAAAAGGGGTAAGGAAAGAAGGGCATGGAATTTTTCATAGAAAAATCAATGCTTTGTTGGAATCTTGGTGTACAAGTAGGATTTGCCTAGAAAAAAAGGAAGTGGAAGCAGGAGTAACACTGAAGACATTTAACAGCCTGCACAACCTGGGCGTTGACTGATTAAGTCTTTACTCTGGAGCAGGGTCTTGAAACCCCACTCCCACCAAGACAGGTGTCTGATTTGTTAGACTTGCAGGGAGGGAGCAAAAATTCCTGTAGAAAAAGGCACAGTTGTGATCATTGATGTATTTGTATAAAAGCATTTTGATATTTTTAACAACCAGTGTATCTGTGCTCATGTGTGTTCACTAAATATCTACCTTGATTTGGGGGAGAAACTTATAGACAGCCAAAACCATCTGCACAAAACACAGGGTGCCAAGAGACCATGGAGAGTCTCAAGCTGCTCCAAGTTTAAACCCTGCAGAACTGAGACCAAAGAAGATGATGCTGAGGAGACAGGCAGAGGCCAGTGCCTGAAGAATCTTTTTCCCCAGACTAGATCATCAAACTGTTTTCAGTTGATGGTAAGACACAGAAGACTTTAATGCAGGCTAGTGAAGTGGTTAGAGTTATATTTTAGAAAGATCACTTTGGCCTTAGAATGAGGATGAAATTTGTGAGGAGAAATGTTTGAAAGCAAGAAGACACAGTAAACAAATAAACAAAGACACAGTAAAGAAGGCATCTGTTTCCAGCAGCAGGGCAGAGGAGATTCTGTAACACGCCTTGTGGCATGTTACAGAAATGTACAGTCACACACCACTTAACAACGGGAATACATTCTGAGAAATGCAAGTTTAGGTGATTTTGTCCTTGTTTGAACATCATAGAGTGTGTTTCCATGAACCTAGATGATGTAGCCTATTGTATACCTAGGCTATATGAAAAAGTTAGTTATTGTTTCTAGGCTAGAGACCTCTACCGCATGTAACTGTACTCAACACTGTAGGCAACTGTAATATAATGGTATTTATGTATCTAAACATGTCTAAACATAGAAAAGGCACAGTAAAACTATGGTATAAAAGATTAAAAAAATACTACACCTGTATATGGCACTTACTGTGAATAGGGCTTGCAGGTCTGGAAGTTGCTCTGGGTGTCAGTATGGGAGTGGAGAGTGAAGTGAAGTCCTAGGACATTAGTGTACGTTACTGTAGATGCTATAAACACTATACACATCAGTTACACTAAACTTATTAAAAATATTTTTCTTTCTTCAGTAGTATATTAACCTTAATGTAGAGTCCAGATAAGTTAGCAACAATGAAGAAGGGGCCTCAGGGTGGGAGAGAACAATTCTTCTGAGAAATGGGTAACCACAAACAACCAGCTTGCACAGCATCCCGTTCCCAAATACCTCATTCCATACGTAGCCCCAGCAGCATGACCCTATCTGCACATAACCTCTCCAGCACAACCACATAAAACATCCCTCTAGATCCTATCTCTTGGCAGACATCCTTCTCCCTGCTGTACTGCCCATTGCTCTCTTGCAACGTTATTTTCTTACTTTCTCTAATAAATCTGCCTTTCTTTACCCATGACCGTCTTTGTAAATTCTTTGACCACCCGCGACATCAGCCCCAGCCAGGCACACCCATGATACTTACTTTACTGTAACTTTTTTACTTTATAAAGATTTTTGTATTTTTAAACTTTTTGCTCTTTGTGATAACAATTAGCTTAAAACACAAAGCCATTGTACATCTATACAAAAAACTTTTTTTGTCCTTATAAGATTTTTTTCTATTTGTAACTTTTTTCTCTTTAAACTTTTTTTGTGAAAAACTAAGACACAAACACACACTAGACTGGACCTACACAGGGGCAGTAACACACATGAAACTGTCATCTCTTGTGATAACAATGCCTTTTTCTGGAATACCTCTTGAAGGACCTGCCTGAGGCTATCTTTTTAAGTAGAAGGAGTACATTCTAATATAATGATAAAAAAAGTATAGTATAGTAAATACATAAACCAGTAACAGAGTAGTTTATTATCAAGCGTAATGTACTTATATGTACATAATTGTATGTGTTATACTTTTATGTGCTACACTTTTATGACTGGAATCACAGTAAGTCTGTTTATACCAGCACCACAAACACATGAATAATGCATTGCAGTATGTAGGGACCAAGGGAAAGCATCGTCTTTGCCCTCTGAAGGTTTGCTGAAACAATAACTCCCAAAGGCCAGATTAACTGGAGAAAAGGCATACGAAACATATATTAACATGTAACTGGGAGAACTGCAGAGAGATTACCACCCCCTAGCCCCAAAGGGGTTCAGAAGCTTATAGATGATCCTGACAAAATGGGTAATGGGAGATGGGAGAGAAGAGGAATTCTGTTGAGGGAATTACTAGGGAGAATAAATGAATCAGAGAACAGAGATTAACTTGTACAGTATCTTGTGAAAGAACCTGTTCAGGTGTGGTTATATTCTCGGTCCTACAGGGAAAGGAAGAATAAAACAACTGTTTTCCTTGGCGGGTGGGGACATTAGGTGGATAAAGGAATTTAACAACTTCATCCTGTGCTTTTAGAGAGATTGTGAGGGGGTTAAACAGGTCATTGAGACCTTGAGCCTTCATCAGTTCAGCATGTCAAAGCACCATATTTTGGGGTATGGATTACTGAGTACCAATAACTTTGAGGTTACTATGTCTATGATGGCACTAGGTGTCAGCTCCATTACTATCTTATGGGGCCATAGTGTTATATGTGGTCTGTTGCTGACACAGAATGTCATGAAGTGGTACATGACTGTATTTTGTCTTTCTCTTGCTTCCTGGCACAGAACTCCTAAAGCCTTTGGAATTTTCTGAGCAATAGGAAGTTCTTCTGTTGTTCATAATGAGCTCCTTTCAATCACACTTGAGTTTGTACTAATGAGGTAACTGAGGATAGATCTCCTGGATTGTCTCAGGTTGGGGCTTATCAACAGAAAGACCAAGTGATTAGAGGATTGGAGCTTTCAGCCCACCCACCTGAGGAAAGGGAAGAGTAAGCGCTATAAATATCCTTGGACAATGAGATTTAATGTGCTTCTGTGCTGGGGCTGGGAAGGCATGGACGCTTCATGCTGCCCCCATCACTGCATCTACTTTGCCCTAAGCATCTCTTCCATATGACTCGTCCTGAATTTCATCATTTATAATAAACTGGTAAATAGAAGTAAAGCGTTCCCCTGAGTTCTATGATGCATTCTAGCAAATTATCAAACCTGAGAAGGAGCTGTAGGAATTCCAGACTTGTAGCTAGTTGGTGAGATGTAAAGCCTGAGACTTCTGACTAAAACATGAAGTGGGGCAGTCTTGTGTGACCAAACCCTTAAATCTATGGAATTTGACACTAACTCTAGGTAATGTCAAATCTGAATTGAATTGAGTTGAACTGGATTGTATTGAATTAAATTAAATTTATTTGGGTTGAATGGTTGGACCCCCAGTAGGTGTCCAGAAAATTGAATTGGTTGTTGGTGTTGCAAAACACTTCAGACCCTTCAAATGTTAGCATGCATAATTAATGAAGTCTGAAATTAATTAATGTTTTAGCCTTCCAAAATAGGTAAGGGAATTGGGACATAAAATTCTAATCACCCTCCTTATGACTTAGTTGTTATCATTTTTATTTTCCATTCTTAATTCTTCAACATATACTTATTGTTGTGATCATTATTATCATTCACAGAATGTTTAAATTTACCTAGAAATTTACTGACATTATTGTTCTCTATTTCCTTTTGTATTATATATAAACTTCCTTCTGAGGTCATTTTCCTTATTCCCAAAATGTATTTTTAAAAATAATTTTCTAATATTCTGTTAATGTTCTGTTTTGATTTGGTTATTTCACTTGGTTGGATTTAAAGGCAGTGATAGTTTAGTTATGGATGAACAGGAAGACACTAGCAGTCTAAGACATAAAGTGGCAAAACAATGTTTTATATTATGACCTGTATTTGATATGAATTAAATGTATGCTTTAAACAAGACATTGGCTGGACCATTATTATGTAAAGGAGAAATATAAATGTTGTGGGGTGGGGTAGCTGCTTCACACTGCACTGAGAACTAAAAAAAATGTTAAGTGTTTAGGATTCTTGCTTCAAGACATAGTCAGAAGTACAGGGAAGTTTTATGACTATCCAGAAAAACTTCTTATTTCTTGCAGCTATAGGGCTGGTATAATTTTAAAATTAGATGAAGAGTTGTATCTGGAATTGCTTAACTACAATGTAAGTGGAATTTACAGCTTTGCCAAGTCTCGTATGTGAAAAGTGGGACAATTATTGTAAAAGAATGGAAATCTGTGATTAAGGTAAATCTAGATGAATCTAAATATCCCAAACTTTCAAAAGCCAGTGAATTCCCCCTTGTCAGCAGAAACAACTCCTTGCTCACTATGTGAATAGTATGGTCTTATCCTGCTTGAAAACTCTGTAAGGACCTCACCTATGATCATTATCTTGCCTTAGGATGTCAATTGTCCTTATGCTACTAAGGACAAAAATTACTACCCTTTATTGTCTCCAGTCGTATATCCAGAGTGAGATGAAAACATACCTCAGAAGAGCAAATACAGAGTTCATTCTATAAGGACAATGATATGGTTTGGCTCTGTGGCCACACCCAAATCTCACATTGAATTGTGATCCCCAATGTTAGGGGAGGGACCTGGTGGGAAGTGAAAGGATCATGAGGGTGAATTTCCCCCTTGCTGTTCTTGTGATAGTGAGTTCTCACCAGATCTGGTTGGTTGAAAGTGTGTAGTCCTTCCCCCTTTCCTCACTTTGTCTCCTGTTGCCATGTGAAGATGTCTTTGCTTCTCTTTCAGTTTCCACAATGATTGTAAGTTTCCTGAGGCCTCCCCAGCCATGCCTCCTGTCCAACCTGTGGAACTGTGAGTCAATTAAACTTCTTTTCTTTATAAACCACCCAGTCTCTTGGAGCTCTTTATAACAATGTGAGAACAGATTATTACAGACAAGATTTGTACAAAAATATAGTAAAATTTTGCTAATATATATCAACAAAAACTTAGGGAATGTGTGAGAATAGATCATAAGAATGGCAGACAAAGGAAGAAGAAACATAATTTTATATTGGGCAGTTTATCCGTATGGACGTACTTAGCACAGATTCTGTGTTCATTATGCTTGTTCAAACAGCTGGGAATTATTTTACAATACTTGACAGCATTTCTTTATTTTTAAGCAATATTTACAGCATTTGGTGGTGCCACTTTGATCCACGTGCCAAGTAATTCATAAGCTCTCAGTGGTGTCAAAGAGAAAATGCACTGGATAGAATTAAATAGGCAAGCATAACTTTATTCTAGACTATTTCAATAGGAGACAAAGATTGAACTCACCTACACTAAAACAAAAGGCAAAAGGATTTTTAAGGAGTTAGGTAAGCTAGTGGAAGTACTGAGGACCGAAGGATGTTTGGGGGAGATTAGTAAATGGGATTAGGCCGTCTGTGTTTGCTGATTGTTGCTTAGCATCATTGCTAAGATCCTACCCTCCCACAGAGACTGGGAGATAGGGGTGGTATGTCTTTTAATAATTACCATTCAAGGGGATGCCTCCCATGTACTTGAGTAAGACTTTCCTAGACTATAAAGCTGGCAAGAGGTTAAGAGAAGATTTATATCTCAAAGTACCAGAGAAAGAATTAACAATTGCAAGTTTTTGAAAGTAAATTTGCTGAAAGAAAAGAAAAGAAAAGAAAGAAGGAAGGAAGGAAGGAAAGAGAAAGAAAGAGAAAGGAAGGAAGGAAGGAAGGAAGGAAGGAAGGAAGGAAGGAAGGAAGGAAGGAAGGAAGGAAATAAATTAGGGTCCACTAGTGAAGTAGAAATGTATCTAGCCAGTCACAGTGACTCATGCCTGTAATCTCAACACTTTAAGAGGCCGAGGCAGGAGGATCACCTGATCCTAGGAGTCCGAGACCAGCCTGGGCAACATAGAGACACCCCCATATCTACAAAAAATTAAAGAATAAAAAATAAGCTGGGTGTAGTGGCACATTCCTGTGATTCCAGCTTACTCAGAAGACTGAGGTGGGAGGATTGCTTAAGTCTAGAAAGTCGAGGCTGCAGTGCGCTGAAATTGTGCCACTGCACTCCAGCTTGGGTGATAGAATAAAACCCTATCTTTAAAAAAAAAAAAAAAAAAAAGAGGAAGAAGAAGAGAGAGAGAGAGAAAAGAAAGGAGGAAAGAAAGAAGAAACTTATCTAAAGTTTAGTCAAACTGAGGTGAATATCTTGGTCAATGGGTCCCGAGCAAGAGGAGTTCTCTTGCTATTTCAGACTGTAAGTAATCAATTCCATCACTGGGAATTTAGGAGCCCGTAGGCCTGATAGGGCTTGAAGTATATGGAGCAAACAGGATGTTATAGGGAGAAAGTATTATTAGAAGAATTTCAGTGCAGTCCTCTAAGATTTTGTAGAAAAGCTATGCCATCACTGACAAATTACTCTTCTTTTGATTAACAGCTCCTGACTTACTATTAGGTTTTGGTAGAGTCAGAGTAGAAAACCACAGGCTCAAGAGTGAATTTGCAACCTGAGTGCTGCCTCTTGAAGTTATTGTCAGCTGACCACAAGGTCATAAAATCAGACTTGCATAGCAGGATTCTGTCAACATAGGGCCAGATTGGTTACGAGTGCTGGTTTTGTTTAATTAAAAGTTTTGGAGATAATTAACTCCAGTGGCACATGATTTATTAGTGTTGAACCCTAATGGAATTCTAACCATGGTGAGCAATGTTCTTGTTAATAATAAAATAAATTATTATGATCAGTGAATTGTAAGGAACAAGCTAATTATAATAGTAAAGTCCTTAATAGATTAGCAGAATTTTCAGTCTGACAAATTTAAGAAAACACTCTCTTATGTCTGAAAAGTTAAAAATCGTCTCTGGCCATACCACCTGGAACATGCCCAATCTCGTCTAAAAACTTAAATATCACTTCCTAATTTTTGATGTCCACAACCAGTTCTAGTCAAGAAGACTTACTCAAGTTTCATGCATGGCTTTTCTTCAAATAGTTTGCCCTATTTGTATTACCATTAGCAATAAGTTCCTGATAGTTCAAGGAACTGTTCCTTATGTAACCTGTATGCTTTCAGGTGGTAATAACATTCAGCGCCAGACCTCTGTACTACTTTCTATCCATTCATTTAATTCATGTTTTCCAATCAACTTTTTTAAATGCCTCTGATCCCCAGGTACTACGTGTTACTGTGGATACAGAGACCAAAAGACATCACCCTTGGCAATGTGGAATCACAGACTAAGAAGGAAAATAGGCAGGTAAACAAATCCATCTTCATTTTGTTTTCAAGACTGGCTAAGAGGATTATGTGCAAAATATGCACATCACGTACAGTTTCAGTACCCACTTTATTCCTGCTTCTCATGTCAGGTGTCAGGTGTCAGAGTAGTGGCTTTCAACCCAGCATTGATTAAACAAGACAGATATTTGTGAAATCATGTCAAAGCAGTATGATGTAGCATACCCACAGGTCTATATATCACAATGTATGCACTTATCCTAATCGTAGACACTGACTAAGCATCTATGCTGGGCCAGTTATGCGGATAGAGAGACATGATTCAGAATATTCAATAAAGATTTTGAACAACTTTCCTCTTTTTAATCTACATTCTAGTCCAACTACTATCCGTATCTTTGCTCCCTTTTGTAGCAAAATTCCTCAAACTACATATTTATGCCTGCAGTCTACGTTTCTTCTCCAATTCTCTCTCGATCTCTCTCCAAACAGACTTTAACTCTGCCACCCCCTGGACACAGCTATTGTCAAGGTTCCCAATAATCTCTATGTTGCTAAATCCCGTGGTTGATTTGTTTCCTCACCTAACTTGTCTTAAATGCATAATGCACATTTTTCTTTTTTTCTGGAAACACTTTCTTAACTTGGCTTCCGACCAAGTTGCTGGGTGTTCCTTTACAATCTCTTTTCCTGTTTTTCTGGCTTTTTTCTCTCTCATCTGCTCTACCTCTAAGTACTGCTGATCCCAGGGCATGGTCCTTGGCCCTCCTCTGTGCTGATGGGCATTTGGGTCATTTCTGCCTTTTGGCTATTGGGACTATTGCTCACTGACTATGTGATCTTCAGTCACATGCCTCTAAATAGTACCTATATTGTTTCCAATTTTATATTTCACCTGAATTCCAGATTTGTGTATCTAACTGCCTACTCAACATTTCTATTTGCATGTCTAACCACAATGTCAAACTTAATGGCTCCAAAATTGAGCTCCTCCGTCTTCTCACCTTCACCCCCTCTGCACCTGTTCCACCAAAACTAGCTTCTCCTGCAGCCTTCCCCAGCTCAGTTAGTGAAAATTTCACTCTTACATTTTCTGAGTCAATAACCTTGGACTTATTTTAGACTTCTCAGTCTTCCTACATCTCACATCTGATCCAACAGCAGACCCTGCTGGCTCTACCTTCAAAAACATATCCACAACCTGACTCTTTTCCTCATTTCCACTTCCATCACTGGTCCAAGCCTTCATCATCTTCACCTGGAATATATTAAAGGCCTCCTTTCTTATGCTCTTAACCGTGCAAACTCTTCTCTGAAGCCAGCAGGATCCTGTGAAAATGTGAATTTCTTTCTTCGGCTCTGCTACTCTAAACTTGCTTGTAGCTTCCCTTTTCACCCAAGTCCTTAGATTGGTTTGCAAGGCCCAGCAGCCTCTTTTCCCAATTCCTCACCCATTACTATCTAGTTTTACGTCTTGCTTCTCTCTCTGTCACTCTTTTCAGTCACACTGGTCTCCTTACTTTTCCTGGGACATTCCAAATGCATTCCCATCTCAGGGCATTCACATATGCTGTTCCTTCTCAATGGGAAACTTACTAAAACACAAGCATGCTCACCTTATGAACAAAGCCTGTCCTTGCCACCATATATAAAGTAGCAATATTTCCCATCTACTTCACACTCTATTCTCCCACCTTATTTTATTTTTCTCTATGACACTAACCATCTGACACACTCTTTTTTTTTTAATTGCCTGACTTCCTCCTTGGAGTGTCAGCACCAAGTATGAAGGTATGTTGTCTGCATTGTGCTTGGTTTTATCCTAAAACAATGCTGACACAGACTAGGTGCTCAATTGACATTAACTGCATGAACGAACAACTTGAGACAAGTGAAACTTCCAGCTCTATCTGGGAAGATGGATAGAATTTCGATAGTAATGGAATGTATTACCCCTCCATGTAAGTATACATAAGTGCCATTTGAAAAATATAAACACTATACTAATGATTTAAAGATGGAATAGCAGAGCGGAGGAGTGAGCCTCAAGAGAGGTGATTAGCCAAGGAAAATGCAGGCCTTTGCTAAAGAATATCTTTCAAATACTTCTTAATAATTTTTATAATGAAAATACAAGGGTTTGATTTGTATGTCTCATAAAGTTTTCTCAGACCAAAGTGGCAGCATTACTGCTGAAGGCACATCTATGAAAGCATACAGTTCCTGGAGCACATAAGAGTCTGACCATTAGGAATGGCCTCTCCTCTGAGAATCACCCAGTAGAACCCAACCAGAAAGAGACAACGATCTCTTCAGATCCAGGCTGCACAAACTTTGGGTAAGTGAAAGTGAATATCCATTGCTCTTTCTCCATGCAACCATACAACTTTGGCTTCCTCTCCCCAGAGCCACCCAAAGACAACCTTGGAAGTTGGGACAGGGAGGTGTGTTTTGATAGTGCACACTTATTTTGCATGTGTACAGAGAGAGAATGGAGGCATCCCTGTACATAGTTGCATTAACCGTATTTTGTAGTTTTTGTATCTGATAATTTGTTACTTGATATAATGCCTATATGACATGGCTGAATTTCTACCCTGCCTTAATTCTGCTTAATCTTAAGAAACAAGATGTCTATGATTTAAAAAAAAAAAAAAAAAAAGTTCCCTGTGTAACTAGACCAGCTGAGACTGTCTAGAACCAAAATAGCCAACCAAATGACTCCAGAAAGATCTCAGACTTCATTATAATTTCATTTCCATGCTAAATGACATTCCCACCAGTGCCATGACAGTTGACAATTGCCATGACAACAAACAGAAGAAGCCATAAAAAGACAAAAAGGAAGGCAGCGCTGTAGCTCTGAGAAGTTCACTGCCCATTTCCAGAAAAGATATGAATATTCCTCTTCTTGCTATTAATGTCCAACTCCTTTTTTAAAGAAACCCTATATGTAACCCCCTTGCCCCTCACTAGTCAAGAAGTTGATTTCTGAGCTATACTCCCAATTCTCAATTCCATGGCCATTGAATAAATCTTGCTCTGCTTCATGCTCACTTTTGGTTTCATGTATTGGCTTCTTGATACCAAACGGAGAAAGACCCCATCTTTTGGGGGACTGGCCTTGTCAGGAACATTTTGACGTTCTGAGGTTTTGCTGATTAGGGCAAGACTGCCCCTCCAGTGGTTAGCAGACCCCTAGAGACAGCAAAGGGGTTTCTCATCAAGTGTGCCTTCATATGCAAACTAACCAGTTAAAAGCCCACACCCCCCATCTGCCTCTTCTTGCACCATGGATACTATTTCCCTTCCTTAGTCAATCCAGTGCCAGCTATCAGACAACTGGAGACAGGGTAGGGCCTACACTCCAGCTGATTGAAATCATTCAAACTAGCGAATCCTGAACCTGCTTAGCCTGCTTACCTTACCTCACCGATTCCTTCCCCTGAAAACCACAATGATGGCTTTTCTGAAGTGTCCTCCCCTCCGTCTGCCTGTGACCAACCTCAGTGTTCTCTCTTGTGGCCCTTCAGGGCAAGGTTCCCTCCTTTTGGAAACTGTGACTACTAAACTATCTTTTCAATGACAATTGTGTTCTCACCTTCTGGCCTCATTCATTATTCCTGAATACAAACGAAATCCTGGGTACATTTTTAAACAATCATTTACCTTTCTTATGCTTAAAAACTAAACTATCTACTCAGACATTTTGCAATTATACATCGATGCAAGTGTCCTAAAACAAAGTGACATCCTTTTCTTCTGATATTGGATTGACTGTATAGAAATGATCACAATTCCTATAAAACTCATGCCAGCAGTGCTTCAAGCTGACACAATTTCAAAGCCTGACAATTCCCCTTTGAACTTGCCTCGCAAAAGCTAGACTGCTTTATCCATGAACCTGCATAGCAGTTGCGCCAGCATTGCTCTACCCAATGACTTCTCTGTCACCTCTTCTTCACTTAATCCTTGCTCTGTCACTGGCAGATTCATCTCTATTTACTTCTTTTCTACTCCCACCCCACCTGCCCTTAATGCAGCCCCAAGGTGTCCTGCGCAGTATCGTTTGTGATTGTGAGGCAGGAAAGGGTCTGGTGCTCACATCTGTTGAGGCAAAGCCGACCTGTAAGTGTATGGCCTCCTAGGTAAATCATGTATAGCCAGAAAAGACCCTAATTATTTGAGAAATTATTAAAACTAAGAAACTATGCAACTTCTGTCCTGAATCTGCCCAATAATTATATCAGGAGACACTAAAACTGAAAAGACATCACACATCCTAAATTGCTATTTGTGTAAGTAAACGGAGCATGGGTGGGTGGTTCTAGAGTGAGAGCTCGTGTCTCACATGAAGCCAAATACAGTTACAATTGAACTTTTTCCCTGTCCTTTTTTTTAAAGCAAAAATGAAGACAAATGTTTTTACAATGGAGAGTTCTGAATTTAAGCATTAATTAATTTTGTAGGATATGTTAACATCCAAAGGTTACTCTCACTAATGATTTACTCTTAATATGATAAGAAAATGCCAAGATCCTTTGAAATCAGCCATGGAACATGACAATTGCCCTTTTCGTGTAAGGTTGTCAGTTCTCCAAAGGATGCTCATCATCTGCCAGGTTATGCTTATAGAAGGCTGTCATTTCAGATGCCCCTTAGAGCCTCATCCCTCAATTGTTCTACTTTTGATTGATCCTTGGCAATCTCCTTAGAAGGATGCAAAACACCTACAAAGAAAGATGTTGACAGGGCAGCATGGCAAGGTGGGTGACTTTTCTACATATTCCTTATATTATCCAAATCATTTGAAACTGGGATCTTAGCGAAATAGCTGGAAGCACACTATATGGAAGAATTCTACTCTGGCCTCTAGAAAATAGATGTAAGATTCTGTCTATTTTCCATTTTAATTGGATAGTTTTGATTGAGTTGATTTGAATAAAATTTAACAGACTGACCAGTGTTTTGGCTAAATTAATAGACGGTTTGGAAAACACTTTCTGTGTCTCATTTTTCTCATGGAGATAATAGTGCCTCTTAAATAGCTGTTGAGAAGATTGAAAGAGAAATTCATGAAGAGTACTTAAAACACAGCCTGGAGCTTAGTAAGTGCTCAATTAATATTAGCTATTAATATGCATGCTGCCTGCAACGGATTATTGCTAAGCATCTGGATTTCTCAAGATCCTTTCCAAATATAACTAGGATTTCTAAGTTATTTAAACTAGGCTGGAATCTGAGCCATCTGAAATGACCTGTATATAGTCAATCAGTTGACTGCTATGTCCTGAGTGGCCTCTGTATACAAAACAAGATAGTCTGAAATGGAGAAATTGTATCAGAAATAAAAACGCAATATCATCAAAACACACACAAGTTAATTGTCAGATAAAACTTCCCAGTCCTAGAAGAGTTTTATCAAATGAAAATATTTTTAAACACTTATAACACTCCCAAGTTTTATGACTGTAATCTGCTCGGTAAAAGGAGGATGGAGAAAACATAAAATACCATTGTCTTTCTAGCCTGTAGAAAGTTTCAGTCTCTTTTTCTTAGAGTTTAGCATCAAGGAAAAATATGTGTCTTTTCTCGTTGATGAACAGTACACTTATTTTCATCACGAGGTTAAAAAGATTATAGCCTTTTGAAACCAGCAAGTCCTGGATTGAAATTCCATTTCTACTCTTTGTTTCCTGTGTATAAATTGTGGATAACAACAGCTCCCTCAAATGAGTGAGATGGGAATTTCTTGAGATGTTATGTATTTTAAAAACCTACCATAGTGTGAGGCATAGACTAAGTACATGATAATTTTCACTTTTCTATAACTTCTTTCCTTCTTTTATATTATTTGTCTTTCCTTTTTTTTTTCTTTCTTTTTTTTTTCTTAATTTGTCAGCAGGCTTCAGGTAGAATTCACAGTAAGTATATTAGCTTTTTCCTTGGTTATATTTCTCCATTTCTCTACATCCGAAATATTCAAACTAGGATCCATGAATGGACTTAAAGGGGTCCATGAAGAATCACTCATATGCTGTTTGAGAGATGGAACTCTCGCTCTGTCATCCATGAGTGCAGTGACACAATCATAGCTCACTGCAGCCTCGAACTCTTGGGCCCAAGCAATCCCCCAGCCTTGGCCTCTCAAGTAGCTGGGACTGCAAGAATGCACAATCATACTTGGCTACTTTTTAAATTTTTTTGTAGAGACGTGGTCTCACTAAGTTGACCAGGCTTATCTCAAAATGCTGGGTTCATGCTATCTTCCTGTCTCAGTTTCCCAAAGTGCTGGATTGCAGGCTCGAGCCCCTGCACCCCATGCCCTCACATGTTTTGATTTTTATGTACTATGTGTTTCAGTTTGTTATTCTGGAGAGAAGGTCCATAACTCATCATCAAAGATGTCAGTGTACAAAAAAACTTTAGGAATAAATGTTCAAACTTTTTTTCTTTTCTTTTTTTTTTTTCTTGTTTGATGTTTTAGAGACAGGGTCTCTCTCAGTCACTCAGGCTGGATGTAATGGCACAATCAGAGCTCACTGCAGTCTTGAACTCCTGGACCAAACCAATCCTCCCAACTTAGCCTCCTAAAGTTGTTGAATTACAGGTATAAGCCACAGCACCAGCAAAAATGGTTTTTGATCATCTGTTTCTACTGTAATTATTTGAAGTTTTTTCCTATCAGTTGATATGGTTTGGCTGTGTCCCCAGCCAAATCTCATCCTGAATTATAGCTCCAATAATCCCCACATGTTGTGGAGGGACCCAGTGGGAGGTAATTGAATCATGGGGGTGGGTTTTTCCTGTGCTGTTCTTGTGATAGTGAATAAGTCTCATGCAATATGATGGTTTTACAAAGGGCAGTTCCCCTGCACATGTTCTTTTGCCTGCTGCCATGTAAGACATGCCTTTGCTCCTCCTTCGCCTTCTGCCATGATTGAGGCCTCCTCAGCCATGTGGAACTGTGAGTCCATGTGGAATTTTCCTTTATAAATTACTTGTATTGAGGCCTCCTCAGCCATGTGAAACTGTGAGTCCACTTTCCTTTATAAATTACCCAGTCTCGGGTATGTCTTTATTAGCAGTGTGAGAACAGATTTAGGATTTAGGAAAGGCAAACGTTAACATTAAGTAACTAATTAATATAGCATATACATGCTATTTCCATTCTTGTTGTATCAATTTCTCATTTCTACTTACAACAATCAGGTCTATGTGAAAAACAACCAGAATGGTTTGCTGTTACCTCTGCTTTGGCTACATAATTCATAACTATCAATTACTTGGAGATTGCTGCTGCTGCCAAATGTTTTATGCTTTTCCTGAGGCCATGAAGTAGTAAGCAGAAGTAAAATGAATTCGTCTTGGCATCCCCTATCACATGGCCTAGCCCAGCAACATGTATGTTTGTTTATTTGAATCAATTTTTTAATTAAAATCATAATCCATCCTTGCCATATATAAAACATATATAGCAAGATAAACATATTTTCAAACAATAGTGACATCTGAGTACTTCACAAAGTGGTTTTTTTTTTTTTTGGTGAAAATGTTTTTCATTAATTATTTATTCAATTAATATTAACAAAGTGGGCCAGGCACAGTAGTTTACACTTGTAATCCCAGCACTTCGGGAGGCAGAGGCATGTGGATCACCTGAAGTCAGAAGGGTGAGACCAGCCTGGCCAACATGGTGAAACCCCATCTCTATTAAAAACACAAAAATTAGTCAGATGTGGTGGTATACACCTGTAGTCCCAGCTACTCAGAAGGCTGAGGTAGGCGAATCGCTTGAACTCAGGAGGCAGAGGTTGCAGTGAGTTGAGAACATGCCACTGCACTCCAGCCTGGGCAACAGCAACAGAGTGAGACTCTGTCTCAAAAAAAATAATAATAATAATCATAATAATAATGAAGGTATTTTTATGGGCCCAGAATTGTGTTAATACTGTATATAATAGGAGGGCAAAATTTTTTTTTCAGTTTTGTTGAGGTATAATAGAGAAATTAAATTATATATGTTTAAAGTATATTCTGTGATGATTTGATATACATATACATTGTGAAATGATTACCAAAACCACTATGAAGTTAGTTAACACATCCCTTATTTCACAAAGTTATCTTTTTTTGTGCATGTGGTGAAAACTCTTAAGATTTATTCTCTTAGCAACTTTCAAGTATATGACACAGTATTGCTAACTATGGACAACATATCATACTTTCAGTCCCCAGAACTTATTCATCTTTTGACTGAAAGTCCGTACCCTTCCACTGACATCTCTCACCCCTGATCCCTGCTAACCACTATTATATTATCTGTTTCTATGGGTTTGACTTTTTAAGATTTCACATAAGTGAGATCACATAGTATTCAGTTTTCTCCGCCTCACAAAGTTTTTAACAAATATTAATTTAATACTGAGCATACTAGATACTGTTTCAGACATTGGAGATACAACAGGGAAGAAAACAAAATCCTTCCATCACTGAATTTATGTTCCTGTAGAAGAGTCCATCAGTAAACAAATAAATAAGTAAATACTAAATCATGCTTAATCTTGGTATGTGCCATCATGAAAAGAAAAACCAAAACACGGGTGTGTGTGGCAGGGACATGGTACCAGGGGTGTCATTTTACATGGTTCCAGGATGGTTATGGGACATCTCTCTAAAAAAGTGATGGTAGATCCAAGACTCAAACAAAGAGAGGGAGAAAACAACGTGGGGCATTTGCAGGAAGAGATCTTTGGACAACGGGGACAGTTAGTGCAAAGGTCTTGTGGCAGGAGCATGCTTGGGTGGGTTCCAGGAAGAGTGAGGTGACCAATGTGGTCAAAGAGGAGTGTAGGAGGAGTAGGAGAGCTAAGATAGAGAAGAGACAAGTCAGGTGGCCCTGGCGCACACCTGTCACTCTAAGGCTGTTGGCTTTCCATCTGAGAAATATGGAAAGTCCTTGAAGGGTATGAGCATGGGGGTTATTTGATCTGACTTGAGTTTGTTTTTGTTTTTTGAGATGGAGTCTCACTGTGTCGCCCAGGCTGGAGTGGAGTGGTGCGATCTCAGTTCACTGCAACCTCCACCTCCCAGGTTCAAGCAATTCTCTGCCTCAGCCTCCCGAGTAGCTGGGATTATAGGCACCCACCATCACACCTGGCTAATTTTTGTATTTTTAGTAGAGACAGGGTTTTACCATCGTGGCCAGGCTGGTTTGAACTCCTGACCTCATGATCCACCTGTCTCGGCCTCCCAAAGTGCTGGGATTATAGGTGTGAGCCAAAGTGCCCTGTCTGACTTGGGTTTTAAATGAAGTGATAAAATGCGTAATACAATGCATGTGGAACATTTTACATTCCACCTACTTTCATGGAGTATCTGAGGTAATTTGCAATAAATAATAGAAAGTATTTCTTCTGACTCTAGAAAGTTAATTGTGGAACTGACTGAAGATGGACGGATGAATTAAGTTGCTCGATATCTCTTTCTGTCCTTTGGTTTTTTAAATCAAACCCACAAAATAATTTGTAGCCAATTAATATTCATCAACTTAGTGACTGAGCTGTTAAAAGTTGGATTTTTAAAAAATTAAATGTTGACTTTTTAATTTAGTAATAGTTTTTTCTTTATTATTTTATATTTGAACATCTCTTAAGCATTTGTTCTTCCACTGAATTCAGGAAACCATTCTGTTTTATTATCTGAGCTGGGTTATGTAGACCACCATAACAGAACCAAGACTTTCCAATAAACCACAAATTAAGACCGAATAATAGAAATCATTCAAAGGAAGGTGTTCATTGCAAAGACATTAAATCAAATTGTTTATCTATCTATTATCCTCAAGGATGATAGAAAGAAAACAATGAGAAACAAAGTCAAGCATTTGCCCTAATTTTTTTGGAACCTAAACTTTAAAACCCCCACCTGCAAAGCTAGGTCTTTTGTTCCCTATGAACCACAGTTAGCTCAGCCAGCAGGCTACCACAGGAAACCCTGAAGGATAAAGTTAGCTCTGCTGAGCTGACCAAACTATGTCTGCAAAGACGGAATGGTAACCATTGAGAGAGTTATGAAAAATGATCTCCCAAAGCTGAAAGTAATAAAATGAGTGCCTACTAAAAACTAGTCCATTTGATGCAGGTGGACAAGCAAGCCCTGAAATTGGGGCTTAACCCATGAGGGTTCTTGGCTTCACCTAGGAAAAATTTAAGAGCCAGCCAGTGGTGTTAGACAGCAACGTTGTTATTTTTGAGATAGTCTTGCTCTGTCACCAGGCTGGAGTGCAGTGGTGCGATCTTGGCTCACTGCAACCTCCGACTCCCTGGTTCAAGCAATTCTCCTGCCTCAGCCTCCTGGGCGGTTGGGATTACAGGCACGTGCCACCATGCCCAGATGATTTTTAAGTTTTTTTTTTTTGAGATGAAGTTTCACTCTTGTTGCCCAGGCTGGCACATAATGGCATGATCTCAGCTTACTGCAACCTCCGCCTCCCAGGTTCAAGTGATTCTCCTGCCTCAGCCTCCCAAGTAGCTGGGATTACAGGTGCCCTCCACCACACCCAGTTAATTTTTTTGTATCTTTAGTAGAGACAGGGTTTCACCATGTTGACCGGGCTGGTCTTCATCTCTTGACCTCGTGATCTGCGCTCCTCGGCCTCCCAACGTGCTGGGATTACAGGGGTAAGCCACCATGCCCAGCCTAGACAGCAACTTTTATTGAACAGGAGCTGCTCCTTGCAGAGCAGAGTCAACCCACAGGTAGTGACCCAGAGTCAGCACTTGTGAGCTATTGGTTAGCAGCATTTACATTCACTTTTAATTACATGCAAATTAAGAAGCTGATCATTCAGAAGTCTCTAGAAAAGGGGCTAGTAATTTCTGGATCATTGCCATCATGCTGGGTTATTTACATGACAAATGTAAATTGTCATGGCTTTGGTGGGAGTGTCTTATGTTAATGAGCAATGAGAGCAACTAGCGGTTGCTTTTGGCGCCATCTGCTGGTTCCAGACATATTTTAACTTGATCCTTTCAGGACTGGGAAGTTAAGTCCTGCTGCTCTCCTAGCTCACATTCACTCCAATATGATTAATTTCCAGAGGAATTGTTGCTCTTAAATTAAAACAATCTATTAAATTTCATTTATTTGTACTGCCATTGCTTTCTCTCTCAGGCTTTTGCATAGAAGGAAAGCCAGAAAAGGATGACTTTGTAAGACTTTTTAAAAACCCCTTATGGCAAAGCGCTTTAGGTCCACTTGGCAAGTGTGAGAAATCAAAGCCGCAAACCATAGGCTCATTTGATTAACAAATTTCAGAATGTCACTTAGAGCTTCAGGGGCCAGTAGCTCAACCTAAGACAAAACTGTTGACAGAATTTTGAAAGTTGTGTAATCATATTTGTAAATCTCTGTCTCAAAGAGAGATCCAAACACAAGAAACCACCATGTCATAGTAAATGACAAGATACACTGACCAATGGCAAGGCTGTCCTTTTGAAAGGTCAAAAGATTTGAAGACTTTGAATACAGATACCTTAAAGCCACTTAGACAGGGACATATTGTTATCCCCTTTCCCTGGTCAGCTAATTCAGCAAGAACACTCTCTAATGTGTGCTCCTGTAGTTTTAACATTAAACCTTAAAAATGAAAGCAAGACAACATACTGTGGATGAAATTTGCCAGAGATTATTGGGACTAGTTTTTTTGCATGTCTAGAGTAATAAGTTAGTGGTTGGTTGTACTATATCCCTTGTAACCATTCCTGACTGTTGCATTTAGCATGAAAGCCTTCATCTGGGAGCAGAGTTAGGGATCTGCTTTGGGGGTATAAGAAGCACCCAGTGCTTCTTACCCAGCCAGAAGACCAGGCATCCCAAAGCTTTTCCACAAGCACACACCATCCTCACACCTGTGCCTTTTGCTTGGCCATCAACTGTAGTTTATTTCAAATGGAGCAAAAAGAAAAAGAGTTTTCAAAATCCTTCATTTAAAAAATAAGAACAGGCAGCTACTAAAAATATTAAAATCTCAATTTAAAAACCTCTCGCTGAATCCTGAAAGTTTATCAGTTTAAAAAACAAATGCACTAAAAAAAACCCATAGAATATGTCATGTATTAGAGAATGAGCTTACAGTGATTCGTTCCTAACATGGTTCTTAGGGGTAGCAACAGAGGGTGGTCGCTAGTCTAAAAGCTTAAGGGCACAGAGTGCAATCTCTGCCAAATGCTCAAATTTCTATTTCAGGCATACAAAATTTATTCTCATTAATATGTATATTTTCACAAAAGAAAGGATTCCAAAGCTCATCAGAAATAATAAAAGTAAAAAGAACATTCAAAATATTATTTTGAAAAAATGGAAGGGGAATTTATCCATGAAATATTCAAAAATACAGCAAAACCACATTAAGCAAGAATGAAACTGCTGCTACAAATAGATAGCTTCATGGAAGAGTAGAGAAACAGAACCAAATCTATATGACTTCTTAGCATACCATAAAGGCAGCATTTCAAAGACTACTTAAATAGCAAGTGATGCTGGTGAAGTGAAGTCTCCATGTCTCCAAGTCTCCATGTTGAACATAAATTAGGTCTTTATATTTCACCTATGCCACACTAAGTTCCATGGCTGAAACACACCCGTACACACACACACACACACAGAGGAAGGGAGTACAAAATAGAGAGGGAGGTAGGGAGTTGGGGAGGAAGGGAGGGAGGAAGTAGGGGAGGAAATGAGGGAGGAATGGAGGGAGGGAGAGAGGAAGGAAGGGGAGGAAGGGAGAGAGGAAGGAGGGAGAGGAAAGTATTCCCAGGCAAAACATCAAATACAGAAACCATAAAAATAATGCATTTAAGTAGATAACTGTATTAGACTTCTTTTTTATCAAACAATTAATAAATAATAAATTAAAAGAATAAAAAATAAAGTCTATTACAAATTGAAAAATATATTTGTAACATATGCTTAAATGTTGTCTCTCTAATATAGAAAGAGATCTTTCAGATTAATACACAAAATAGCAACACTATTAGAAAAATATGTAAGGACATTTATTATTCATTCAACAGTGATTTGTCAGCTGTCTAATCTATGGCAGCTATTATTCAATGTTGACAGCACTGAAGAAAATAGAAGAATACATTAAAAAATAAACACATAATATAAGACAGGTAAGTACTATGGAAAATAAAAAGCTAAGGCAGGCACTGGCATGAAGGATGAAGTAATTATGTGGTACAGAGTGATCAAAGAAAGCCTCTCATAACCTAGTAATTAATAAATGATGAAATGGACAATTTGTGAACACTTCACAAAAATTCACAGAAATCCAAAAAATGCAAGATAAATTATCTTCCCCATCAAATTAGTAATAATTGAAAGAAATTATATAATTCATATTTGTCAGAGTACAGAAGTTAGCACTTGTATATAGAGACTAAATTAACTTTCACACAAATTCTAACATTTTTGTAGGGATAAAAAGAAATAAATTTGATACAAATGTGTTTTCTTATAATTCTAAACAATAAAATAAAAACAATATAAACATTCTGGCTACTAAAGGAAAGCAAATTATCTTTAATCTGAACACCCTTGTAGAACTCTTTTTATTTTTCTGTATTCTATTCCTGTCTTTTTTTAGGTAGTTTCTTCTATGGTGACTGTAAAATTTTATAAATTAGCACTTTATTTTACACATATCTCTATGTAGCAACATACCTATTGTTTTATTGGTTCAATAGGATGCCAGTGAATGAATGTACCTTTCTCCACTATTGAAGGTCTAGATTTGTGGTCAACTATTAATGGCAAGACTGACAATTCTCTCCTAGTATAAGCTCTTCACCACTCATTTCAGACATAATCACCAACAATGATCTAATAAAAACTAACAAAACTTTAGCTTAAAAAAAATCTAACTTTTAAAGAAGACTGCCTGAAAGATGGATTTATATTATATCTACTACCACAATAAACCTCTATGTGTATTGGGTACTTATTATGCCTCAAAGTACTGAGTAATAGAATGAAGCCATCACAATGAGTCAGAATTTTTTTTTAAAAAAGCATCTATACTATAAAGATACAAGACATACTTCTACATTTTCCCAACAGTATTTATAATCATGTAAAATCCAACTGTGTATTTACAAAATTACACCAATTTGAAGATAAAGTTTATAACCTTCTTCTGGGTTTTGTACTTAATAACGAAGACAAAATATAGGATCATTAAGAAAGCACATCATTCACTGTCATGTCGGGATTTTTTTAAAATGACTGAAATAAGGAGAAAATAATGTGGTCAATTTTTTTCCTTAATTAGTGTTGGAATATTCATAGAAAACATTGTTAAAGAATTTTAAAAATGAGTATTATGTGGGAAGTTTGCTATAGTGTTGGCTGAAATTACAATTAAAAATAGTATCTCAGCTTATGGTATTTTCTGGATTCTGTTTTAATAATGAAACAGCCTTTTCTTAGCTATTTAAAGGTACTGAAGAAGATATATTATCAAAGTAAAAATTACATTACAGGAAACCATATAAATGTAATCACTCTTGATATATCTGGTTTAAGTTTCCTTTACAAAACTGTTTTACGTAACATTACAGGTGCAATAGCACATTTGAAATTAATTTATTGGATTATTAGTCTTTTGGCACAGAAGTTGAAAATAGACATGCATAAAGTGCTACAGAATGTTATTGGTGTTGTTAATTTTATGTATATTAAGAGATCCTCAAATTATAGTTGTCATACTATATTGTGTCATGAAATAAATAAGAAATTACCTTAAAAATCTTTTATATTCTAAAGAGGTTTTCTGGTCATTTTGTGCCAAGTACTTAAGAGATTTGCCAAGCAAACATAAAGGTGCATTGTTCATTTTCTTTTTTCAAAAAGGCACACATTCATTTTGTTTTTAATTTCTGTAGTGACAAATTCAAGCCCATATTCTGCTAGCTGACAGAAATTTCAGAAAAACAAACACTAAATATTTAACTTCAAGATATTTTACCAATAAACGAAGAAGTAGCTGCTACTATTTGGAAGAAAATTGCACAAAGGAGAGAACATTTAAAAATAGATTGCTTTGAAATGTATTCATATTAAGTGATTTTAATGCCCAAAATCTAAATGTGTCACTTGTAAAATCTCTCCTCTATGTGCTTAAAACTGAAGCAGAATTTTGTAACCCACTTAATAATATTTTAATTTAAAAAATTTCAATAAAGAGCTACAGCTGGATGTAACATACTTATATTATCTATTTAATTCATAATGTCAACAGCCTGGCATGGGGGCAAATTGAGATTTTAACAAAACCAATTGTCTTTGTTTTGTGGTGGAGGATTTGAAAAACTAGTAGGGCAATTCAGTAAGTGAGGTCAATATTGCATTCCCTTTCAGCCACTGTCTTTGTGTAGTAAATTTTTCAAGTATGACAAGCATTAAAATGTCAGCCAAGGTAAATTGATTAACAATTTATGATAATGAATAGAATAAAAGGAATGAATTATTGATATGTACATCAACATGGATAAATCTCAGAATCACTTATCTGAATGAAAGAAGCTAAGCAAAAAAAGTATGTACTATGTGATTTAATTCATATAAATTCTAGAATATTCAAACTAATTTATAGTGACAAAGAATTTCATTAATTGCCTGGGAGTGGGTTGAAGGAAGGGATAGTTCCTTCACACAAGGACAAGAGGAAACTTTATTTTGAAGGCAGTGATAGAAATGTCTATCATTTTAACGGTGGTAATTCTTTCAAAGATGTATACACGTCACAAATTATCAAATTGTACAATTAAAATGTGTACAGTTTATTTTGCATCAATTGTATCTCAATAAAGTTGTAAAAAATCAAAATAAAAACGTCAATGAAAAGCATAAACTAAAAATGAAAAAATAATAAATTCAACTTAATCAAAATTTAAAACTTTCTCTTTCAAAAGACACTATTAAGAAGACAGGCCACAAATATGAAGTAAATATTTGTAAAGCACATATCTAATAAAGGACCGGTATCCAGAATACGTAAAGAACACTTAGAAATCAGTAGTAAGAAGACAAAAAACTCAATTTAAAAAATGGACAAAAGATTTGAACAGTTTACTATAGAAGAGATACAGATGGCAAAATGAACACAAAAATAATATTAATCATTAAGGATATTTAAATAAAACTCAATAAAATATCTTTTTTTTTTACACTGTTCTAGTTTATTTGGGCTGCCATAGCAAAGTACCACAGACTGGGTGTGTTTGGCAACAGAAATTTATTTTCTCACAATTCTGGAGGCTGGAAGAACAGATCAACGTGTTGATATGGTTGGCTCTTTTCTGAGGTTTCTCCCCTTGGCTTATTGATGGCCATCTCCTCCCTGTGTCTTCACAAGGTTGTCCCTCTGTAACTGTTTATGTCCTAATCAACCTTCTCTTCTTTTTTTTCAATTTGAATACTTTATTAAAATGGTAGTTGTCTTTCTAACATATGCACACACCCTTGCACACTCCGAATGATCTGCCTGGGGGAAAAATATTAAGTATGCCTAAGGAGAAAATGAAAAACAAATTGCTATAGGGTTTTTATTATTATAGGCAATTATGTCCACATGACTTACAAAGCTATTGCCAAATCCATCCAAGGAAGCAGAGTATGAAAAAGAGGGAAAATATTTTTAAAATTCAATGGTGGTGTAGCAGAGCTCTCAATATAAGAAAGTGACATAATGTGGACTTTTGCTGTGAATTTTCACTTTGCGAATATGGGGAGAGGTTAACCAATGGGCAGAAAATTAGAGAAGGTAATACGTAATAGGCTTTTTGCAGTCAATTTTTCTCATAGTATTACGCAAGATCATCAAGAAAATGCTTAGTTATTCTCTGGAACCAGTTCTAGAACTTTTCCAATCGCAAGTCTTGCCCTCATCTGTTAAGGTAAAGTGACCCATCTGAGGAAGTCTTTAAAGATCTTAAGGCAGATGGTTCCTGCTCCCCTTAAATGAGCAGTGCATACTTGATCTTGCTTCACAAAACAGGGTTGAGTCTCACTTTCTATCTACCAATCTGATTAAGGCTGTTATTTTAACTTCCTCAATACAGGTGTGAATTTGCAGCACTGAATTAAATTCTGGGCAGATGATAGATCTATGCTCTGTAATCACTATCTAAGCACCAAATGTGCCTCCAGAATGACAAAGATTATTAACATCACAAAGTATGAATCCTGGAAGAACTTCCTCTTCTTCAACTCCTTTCAGTCTGATTTTGAGCTTTTCACCTGGGACTACAGTATCAGCTTCTATAACATTGGAAAGTGTTCCAAGACCTTCCACATTGTGCTTTTTTGGCATCATCACAAGCTGCTGGCCTTTACAAACAGACTGCCTGATTCCAGCTTTCCCAGGACAACAGTGCCCATATCCTTGTACTTATCCAAAATTGGCAGCCTGACTGGTATAGCAACTGATCTACTGAAGTCTGACAAATTACCTAGATATAGAATAAATGGTAATCCTATGTACTAAGTACAGAAATTCAATCGCTCTTTGAAATTTTCTGCAGTTAGTCCTGAGCAGGCAGTTTTTGGAATTGAAGCCAACTTTTTTCAAAATGGCACTAGTTTTTCTTTATATTCTTCATATCTCTCATTGCTCCAATTTGCTGTTGGATCATTCATCTTATTAATAAACAGAATTAAGTGTTTCACACTTGCTGTCTTTGCCAACATTGCACATTCTCTTGTTTGTCCTTTTATCAAATCCAATTTCAAGCTCTCTTCTCCTGGCTGAGATTACCAGCACAGCCAAATCAGCTTGAGAGACACCACCAATCGTATTTGGGATGAAGCTCCTGTGACCAAAGGCATCTAGAACTATAAAATACTTTCTTTCAGTTTCAAAATAGGCAAAACCTGCTTCTATTGTTTTATCCTTGTCTCAATTTTCCTAACTTGTGTCCAAGATTCAAGACAAGTACCAAGTTTCTCTGTTTTATTTTTCTTTAAACTTCTTTTTCATACATTTCAAGTGCCCTGTTTTCACCCATTTCAGTCAAATACACTATTTGTCCTCCAGTGGCTGACTTGCCAGCATCGACATGCACAATGTAACTGCATTTTCTTTTGAGAAAAGACCTCTCTCTGTTACCCAGGCTGGACTGCTGTGGTGTGAGTGGCTTAACGTAACCTTGAACTCCTGGGCTCATATGATCTTCCCAACTCAGCCTTTGAAGTAGCTGGGTCTACTGGTGCACACCACCATGCGCCATGCACTGGCGTTTTTTATTTTTAAGTGATGGGGTCTTGCTATGTTGCCCAGGGTGTTGCTCTTGAACTCCTGGCCTCAAGCAATCCTCTCACCTTAGCCTACCAAAGTGCTGGGATTACAGGTGTGAGTGCCTTTTAGGAGTGCCTGGTGGCATAACCACAGATTTAGGTTTTGCCATTTCATCTTCCTCCTTCATCACTTCCTGGGTACTTTTCTCTGGTGGCTTACATCTCCCCAGGAACCATCTCTGCTTCACTTATTTCTTCTACATGCTTCCCTAATCTTCTCTTCTTATGAGAAGACTAGTCATTTTGGATTAGGACTCTCACTAATAACTTCATTTTAACTTGATTACCTCTGTAAAGACCCTATCACCAAATAAGATCACACTCTGAGGTACTGGGTGTTAGGACTTCAACATATGAATTTTGGAGGGATACCATTCAGCCCATAACACAGACTTACTAGAATGACCAAAAAAAAAAAAAAAAAACTTTTAATGGACATATAAAGTGCTAGTGAGGATGTGGAAGACAAGGATACTCATTCACTGCTCGTGGTGATACACAATGGTTTGCCCACTTTAGAAAACATGCACTTACCATATGAGCCAGAAATATCACTCTTAGGATTTACACAAGAGAATTAAAACATATATTCCCACAGATACTGTATACAATTGTTTAGAGCAGTTATATTCATAATAGCCCAAAACTGCAAACAACCAGAATATCCATCAACTGATGAACGAATAAATTGTTGTATGTCTATGTAAGAAATACTACCCATAAATAAAACAGAAATGAACTACCGATCAATTCAACAGGATGTTTAGACCTCAAAAGCATTATGTAACATGAAAGAAGCCAGATACAAAAATGGTACAATGTAGAAGACTCTCTGGAAAAGAAAAAGTTCTGGTTCTCATCAGCACTGATTGGCATAATCTTAGTTGCTCTTTATTATATGGAGAAGACTCTTTTCATTATTTTTGTTAGATTTGTAAAAACTAAAGGGAAAAAACTATAGGGAGAGAAATCGGGTCACTACTTGCCAGGAGTGGGGCTCGGGGCAGGAAATTGATTGAAAAGAGGAACAGGGAGACTTCTTGAGGTTAGGGAAATATTCTTTATCTTGATTGTGGTACTGGTTAGAGAACTACATACATTTGTCAAAACTCATTAAACTGTATTCTTTAAAAGGATGTATTTGACTCTGTGTAAATTTTGTTAAAGTAAGCTTGACTTTTAAAAAGTATTAAAAATAGTAGTCTTAAATGAAGACCATGGAATTGCTGCAACAGATAATATTAAATCAACATTTTCAAAAATAGAAGGTATGGTCAATCACTATGTCCTAACTAAAAATATTATTGATAATAACATTTTAATTCATCTGTTTTCAATTTCTCTTGTGTGTATGCCTATATAATATATATTATCATGTAATATATTAACACACGAGTACATGTGTATAATTTACACATAAATAACTGGATATGTAAAGGATATGCATGCAAAACTTTTGTATAAACGTAAGGCATGCACACTCAGATATTTTGGATATCTCTCATAGTTACTTTCAATTTTCTTTATTTTAATAAATAATTCTCAAACTAATATCTCTGTGCTTGGAGGTTTTATCGTCATTTTGGATTTTTTTTAAAGAAAGAATGACAAAATTTGAATTAATGTGTCAAAGTTTTAAAAATCTGTCTCATGAAATATATAGATTCAATTATTTTTCAAAGTTCTTGAACCAGTTTACCTTGACACAAACAATTAATGAAAGTGCCTGTTTCATCATACTCTTGTCAGCACTGCTTGGCATAATCTTAGTTGTTCTTTATTATATTGTGAAAGAGTCTATTATTTTTGTTATATTTTAAAAAATAGTAAATTACTTTTAGCAACTGTCTTTTAGCAAACTATTAAAATCTTACAAATCTGGCTTTACCTATTGATATGGTATATTATGTGCATTGATTTTCTTACATTAAACCATCTTTACACTACTGAATAGAATACAATTTCAAATGCCTGCTGGCAAAGCTGGCCCAGTAATTTGTAGTTGATAATGGCTAATCACAGCCTTTGCAGGAAACTCCTAACTACCTCTCCTTCCAGAACCTAGACTTTTAATAAATTTGTTTCCTCATCCTTAGAGCTATTTACCTTCCCTCATTCTCTCAGACAGCTGCCTATATTTCTTCGTAAAGTTATTATTTTTATAGTAAGTCAGTTTCTTTACCATCTTGAAAACAGTTGCATGGTCTCCACATTTTGGATACTCTGAAAAGGATTTCACTGAGACTCTGTCCAGTGCAATCTTCCAGAATAGAACAACTTTCCCTTCCAAGATTTTGGGCCTCATACTTAAACCTTGAGCTTTTGTTGAGCCCTGTAAGTGTGGTGATCAACCACCTATTGAGTAATGCAGCCAAAATTACAGTTTATATCAAGGAGTCCAGAGATGCTATCTACATATGCTTTATCCTCCATTCTACCCATCTGAGGGGAGCCTTCATGTACACAACAGAAACAAATGGAGTATATATGACAGCATGAATTAACAATTCTTGGCCATTTTAAAGACTGAAAAAAACAGCAGCACCAGAGAAATAAATTAAATAAACAAATAAATAAATAAGCAAACCAATAAGGCAAATCGTTTTCAGTACTAAACACTGAATAAATCTTAAGATCCTCAGACTGACATTTATCGAAACAGCTCTTTGAAGCCAACAACACAAAGCAGCCAATAGTGGTTAAACAATGCTTTTATTTCCCCAGGGTTGGAAATCTGGAATTCGCAATTCTGATTATATATCAAAACAATGTATACAGCTTTTACAGGTATACTCAGGCCCAACACTCAGGTGATCTCTTTAGTAAGTCTGGAATGAGGATTATGCATCTGTATTTTTAATAAGCTGCAGGTACGATTCTGATGCTTAACCAATATTTTAAATTATTGGTTTAAATTCTGGGGATCAGATGGGTTTGGGAAAACAATTCTTTCCAGAAAGCTTAATACAAAAAAATTTCTAAATTCTGAAAGTACCAGAGCTTTTAGTCAGCTAATCAATTTATGCCTTGATAAGACAAATAGACCCTTTTGCCAAGGATTAACAATCTTGATATTAACAATCTTGATATAATTCCCAGAGTTATTCTGTACAGGATAAACATATGTATTAGGTAACCTGAGGATCGGAGATTGTCTGCGGATATTATCTGTCCTGCCTGCCCTCTGCTGGCATGAAGTTGGACAATTGACAGAATGTGTGCTTAGCTTGACAAGGCAGTCATTCTCATGGAAGAAATGTTTTGGTTTATTTATGCAAGGCATAGTAGTATTTGGAAGGCCTAGAAATAACAATATAAAATGATTTGGAGATTCTGGATAGTGAAATAATCTCAAGTTTTATTAAACCCATCTGTTCAGCTGTGTACTTCTTCAAGTCAGAGATGCTTGACCACTGAAAAGCAGCCATATCTAAAACACCTAAATAGGACAGAACCAGCCAAGTTGGACCCAAAGAGGAAGCAGCAGACCCTGTTGGCCAACTAATACTGGAAAATCAAGACGAGAGGGAGGCATTGACAAGGCAAGAACTTGAGGAGGAAAGTTATGTGTCTATTGATAGAAGAGAGGGGGAATCTTTTTTAAGGGCACTGTAATCAAAATTTCAGCATTATGGAGAGAGAAGATGGCAGTATCCAAGAAGAAAAAGACTACTGGCTCTGTTGAAAGAACTACTGTATGTGGAATGCAAGTCAGTGCAAGACAGTGTAAAAAAGAGACTTGGTCCCAGCAGACAAGTGACACAGTTACCAGGGTCCTGATGGGCCTTAGGTATCTGGACATATTCCTCTCCTGCGTTTTGCCTTCCTTAACAAGCTAACCCAAGTCATGTAACAGGTAGGGCAAGGCTCTCCTAACTTAGCTGACCAGGCTGAATTGCTAACCGTAAAAGAAAGCATCTGACCATTTATCTCTTTGAGGGACAGATGCCTTCTGAGGTTGCTGAAGCAAGACTCTAGCATTCCCAACAAAAACCTGGGACCATTTTTGTTTTCTTAGGCAGCATATCCAGCTGCCAGAAGACAAGATGGACTCCAGCCCTGACCTTCCATTGACTTTTTACTCATTATAATCTCACTGAAATACTAAAATCTCCACTGACAGTGAGGCTTATCCCCCATTTTCTAGTCATGTGATACATGTTAGAGCATGATGCCCCACTGTGCAAGTGTATACAAAAACCCAGCTAAATATCGCTTGTACATCATTCCTTTTCCCACATCACCTTCCTTAAAATGACAAGAACTAAGCCCCTTGGGGAGCTGGTACCAGGATTCCTTTCCTGTATGCTGCTTCCTTGTATGTTTGAGTCACAAACCTATTAAATCTTGGATGAGAAAAAATTCTGTTTATCCTGGTGTTAATTTCTACTTATGCAAGAGCCAACAAATGTGGGGTCCGGGATGCAGTAACAGCCTTGGTGACTCTGCTGGAGCCCATAAGTGAGGATATTTCCCTGAGGAGAAGCACCGGAGAGCCAGCAAGACATCCAGAATGTGACCTTGTGATAGATGAAATGGCCACTTGAAATATTTGCTTCAGTGTCTCTGCAGTCACTGAGTCCTCCCTTGGACCAAGGTACTCTTGTTCTCCTTCTGAACCCTGCCCCTCATTTTCTTTTCCCTCCTGATTGGCTTAGGGATTTCTGGAGTAAGGGATCCTAGTCCCCTCTGTGCTAGGTTTTAAGAACCCTCTGACTGGCTGACATCAGATTCTGAGTAATTTCCAAGAAACCTGCTAGACTGGTTGAGGAGGTAGGCAGTCAGGCTTGACCAGCCCAAAGAACAATGGCTGGGATGAGTCCTGCTGCATGCCCAGCTTCTCTGGGCTCTTTATTTCTCTCTTCATTTTTTTTTTCTTTCTTTTTTCCCTTCCCCGTCTCTTTCCCCATCTTCCAACTTTATTCCTCTGGTTATCTCAGAGAGCCACCTACAGTCTTATTCATCTCAGCCAAAAGTACCCTTAACTTCCTCTGGCTGGAAAGAGTTCACCTTGACTTGTGACTTGCAAAGGTAGGAGGGACTCATCTGACATTGTGAAGGTCTAGGATGCTGAGGATTTCCCTGATAGGAGACTAGTAAGAGTAGTGATGACATTGACTCTGCACTGTGCAGTGGCTGGAAGCCTCACAAGCTTCCTTTCCTTGCCTTGTCTTTTTTCTTCCCTTCCTTTCTCTCTCACACCCACCCTCTTTCAACCTGGCTCATTTGCAGAGAACTATCAGAAATTTCATATTCCCCTATTTTCTTCCTGAAATGAAAGAAAAGGTTTTCTCCCTATATTTCCTCCTTGCCTTCACTCCACTGTCCAGTGAGACTCAAGTGCTCTCCCTTTTGTCTGCCCTGGGGAGTACCTCCCAGGCAGGACACTGGAACCATTTTCTTTTTTATAGGAAACTCTCCACTCTCATTTCTTCTGATTGGGAAAACTTTGTCCAATTGAACTCCTCACCAAAATACTGATCTTTCGATATTTCACTCCCTCTTTATTTTACTCTGAGATTCAAGAGCTCCCACTCCATGATCTTTTTGATATCCCTAATTTCCCCCATCACTTCCTCCTTCAAGTTTGGCCCATTCTGGCCTGGTAGAGGTCAGAGCAGTTATAATTGTCTGAGCTCAGCCCTTCGGCTTTCACCCCTCCTCCTGACTGTTTGGCCTGTGTTCTAAATGAGGTAAAAGGAGTTTTGAGTAATGGGGGCCTTCTTCCTCAAGAGTGGAGGAATTATCTTGGCACCTACTACTGCCCATCTTCAACACAAAAGTGCACTGTACACCTGTGGCCTGTACAATACAAGGGCACTCTTTCAACTACACACACCATGGGCATTCCTGGCCTTGTAGTCACATGTAGGGCACCCATTCCTTAGCAGCTAGTGTGAAACAACTATGTCTGTTATTTCTGTTTTCCTCTCTGATCCCTGAGAACAAGGATTCCTCCATCCAAGGGAATCCTGGGCTGACTACTGGGCTTAAAGGGTCTCAAATTACATCAAGACTAATTCCCTGGGGCTTTTCCCTATACCAGGATCTTTAATCAAAGGTAACAGAAGAGGCAGGATTAGACATGGGCAATGATCTCAGTGTTCCCCAGGACTCTCTTCTAGGATACATTCTCTCCAACTGGGGGCAATTTAAGCTAGAAGACCTAAAAAAGGAAAGTAATCTCCCTTTGTAACATCACCTGGCCCCAGAACCCATTGGGAGATTAGGAGCAATGAACATTACATGAGTCTCTTAGGTATAATGCTACATTACAGCTAAACTTGTTTTATAAGCAGTCACAGAGGTGGGAAGAAATCTCTTATGTGCAAACTTTTATGAAGTTGGATAAGATACTGGGTTATTGGACTCATGTCACATATGCATGGCATCTACCATTCCCAGCTTATTGCCTGGGGTTAAGAAGCAAGTGCCGGACCTACCTATTGATCCACTATTACAGTCACCACCTTATCTTCCTGACCCCAGGCCTGATACACAGTAACCCTCCACCCTTCTTTCAGGTTCAAGGCCTCCTTTGGCCCCTGAATCTCCACCATACCTGGATTAGTCCCATAGAGAACTAGAGGTTTTAAGGCCAGAGCCCTATCCACTATCCCCTATGGGGGTCTGATTGAGTTCTAAGCTGGCACCTACTTTTACCTCACTCCCTAGTCCAGGGCCTCTGTCCCCTAAAGGAGATAGCAAATGGGTGGGGGGAATAATTCAGGTTCCCATCCCCTTCTCCATGGCAGATCTGAGAGTATGTAAAGAAAAGTTTAGCCGGTTCTGAGGACCCCAATAAGTTCAGGGAGGAATTTATAAAACTATGTCTGAGGTTCACCCTAACCTGTTAGGATGTGATGGTGATTTTAGACAATTGTGCCACCCCAGATGAAAAGGTCCAGATTCGTGAAAGGGCAAGGGCACATGCTGACTCATTTGTACAGGCCAATGCCTCATATGCTGTTTATCAAGCTTTGGGGAAGACAATCCCTGAGCAGGACCCCTGGTGGGACCTTAGTGATGAAATAGACAAATGTAGGATGGAGCATTTTATTGCCTATGTGGCTGAAGGGATGAGAAAATGCATGAAGAAGCCTGTGAATTCTGACAAGGTTAGGGAAGTAGCTCAGGCTGGACTGGCGAAGAATCTCCTCAGCTGTGTTACAGAAGTCTTCAGAAAGTATACTAATTATTGTTAATCCAGAGTTGCCAGAAGGGATAGCCTTGTGGGCTATGCACTTTGCATTTTATCACACAGTTCACTCCTGATATTAGAAGGAAGTTACAAAAGTCAGAGACAGGGCCCCATACACCTCTGTCAGTACTGGTAGAGAAGGCTTTTAAGGTTTTCAACAACAGGGACAGGGCAAAGCAAGAGGAAAAAAATATCAGGCTGATCAAGAAAACATAGCTTTTGGCTACCTTAATTAGCCCTCCACCTCATGGCAACCCAAAGAGGCAAAGAATACCAGAGACAAGAGACAATTGCCCAATGCGGGACCTAACCAATGCACACACTGCCAGAAGGATGGGCACTGAAAAAGGGATTGTCCTGACCACCTCAAAGCAGGGAGATCCGCTGACTTTCCAGACAGGATCTTCGTCTTGGAAATCTCTCCCATGAGGGAGACTGTACCACTGACTAATGGCACCCAAGAATCCACCTAGCTCCCACCTCCATCATCATCACTCCAGAGGAGCCTAGGAAAACTGAATTTCTTATTGATACTGGAGCTGCCTATTCTTTCCGAAGTCTATAAGCCTCCTCTCCAATCATGACTGTCTGGTGATAAGAATAGATGGATGATTTAAGGTAAGACAATAAACTTGTCCTCTTGCCTGTGAGGCTGGTTCTGAAGTTATAACTCATTCTTCCCTACATATTCCTGAATGCCCCACTTTAGTGTTCGGTAGGAAACTGCTGAGCACATTGGAGGCTTCTATCTCGTCAGGAAAAGATAGCCTCAAGGTGTCAGTAGACAAAGGACAAGGGATCAATTTGTTAGCCTCACTACAGCTAGCAGATATTAACATTTCCTCTATTCCTGATGAAATCTGAATTCAGGTTAACACAGTAGTATGGGACATTACAGTTCCAGCATGCGCTGTCAGAGTTTCCCCTATTGAAGTAAAGCTAAAACCAGGAGTAAAATACGCTTGGAAAAGACAATATCCTCTAAGACCTGAATCCCTAAAGGGATTTCAGCCATTACTTACCAAGTTCCTAAAACATGGATTAATAAAGGTCCATCAATGAAACTGTAACGTTCCCATACTTCCCATCTAAAAGCCAAATGGAGAATATTGGTTTGTGCGAGAGCTATGAGCTATAAATGCAGCTGTGGCTTCCATTCATCTGATGGTACTGAACTTGTATACACTGCTCACCCAGATTCCTGGGATGCACAATACTTCATCATGCTGGACCTTAAAGATATATTCATCTGCATACCTCTGCACCTTAATTCCCAATATATTTCTGCCCTTGAATGGAGGGATCCCAATATCTTAGAGACCACTCAGCACACCTGGAAAGTGCTCCCACAGGGCTTCTGGGATGCCTTCATCTATTTGGGAATGCCTTGGCAGCGAAATTGACAAAACTAGATTTCAGAGTAGGGGCCATACTGCAATATGTAGATGACCTGAGGATTGCCAATCTGACTAAGCAAGATTCTGACTGTAATATCATCAAGACCGTGAACTTCCTGGCAGAACAGGGATACAAAGTTTCCTTGGCTAAGGTCCAAATCTCCCTATAAAGGGCCCAAAATCTAGAATTTGCTCTCACTCCCAGTGCCTGAGCCTTGGTTATGGATCAGAAAAGGTCAATTGATGGATTGTTGCCCTCACAAACCAGGAAACAGCTACAGGATATTATTGATTTGACGTGTTTCTGCTGAATATGGATTCCTAATCATGGCTTAATTGCCAAGCCCCTATACAAGATGCTGAACAGGGGAAAAGGGCACCCCTGTAAAGACATAAGAATTGTCATCAAGCTTTTGAGGACTTAAAAACTGAGTTAAGCCAAATCCCATCACTTGGGCTTCCTAACCTGGATAAGCCCTTCACCTTATATATACATGAAAAACAGGGGATGGCTTTGGAAGTTCTAACTCAGAAGCTAGGGCCAAACCAGTGGCCAGTGGCTTGAAACAGTATTCCATTGCCCAGGGTTGGCTCAGTGACAGCTACTACCCTCCTGGTTAATGAGGCCTCTAAACTTACCTTGGGTCAGTATCTAGAAGTTGTAATCAAGTCCAGACTATACTGGTGGGGAAGGAACACCATTGACTCATCGAGCTCTTTTACTAGACACTCTGGACATTTCACAGAGTGTCAGAATTTGATCCCTGTCACTTTACTCCCTGTTGCAGAGATGAATGCCTAATCCATCAATGTACTGAGACAATAGAATAGACCTATTCCATTAGTCCTGACCTCCAGGATGAGCCCCTTGACAATTCAGAAGTAGAATGGTTTCCTCATGGGAGTAGCTTTATGGAAGAAGGTGTCCAAAAAGTAGGCTTCTCAGTAGTAAGCCTTAATGACCTCATAGAAGCAGAAACTCTTCCCACTCTGACCTCAGTTGAAAAGGCCAAATTATTTGTTTCAACTAGGGTTTTGCAACTGAGAAAAGCAAAAACAAACTAAACATTTTTACTGACTAAAAGTATGGATTTCATATCTTATATACCCACATTGCCATCTGCAAGAAAAGACAGATGCTAACAGCTAAAAATTACCCAATAAAGCATAGGGATCTAGTCTTAGCTCTTCTGGAAGCTGTACAATTCCCTGGCCAGGTGGAAGTCATTCACTGCAAAGGCCATTGGAGGGACAGACTGCTTATTAGCCAAGGAAATTAGCTGACAGGACCACAAAATAAGCAGCTTGAGCACAGAAAGATGACCAGGTCATGGCACTAATAATCAACCCTTTGGGACTTCCCAGCTAACTTCAATACTCCCAAAAAGAACAGGATGATGCTGAGAAGTGGGGGTAGGAAAAGAAGAGTTCCAGGTGGTTGGTTAAGGATGGTAAAGTCCTTATCCCTGGGACTTGGCAGTAAAAATTTATTTAGTACCTACGTGAAGTTACTCACTGTAGGAGGGATGTCTTTTGTGAATTAGTACAAAAGACCTCTTCTGGAAAGGGGCCAAGAAAGACTGTAAGTCAAGTAACCATGGCCTGTGACTTATGTATTCAAAACAATACAGACTCAACTCGTTCCTCTTGCCCTAGTCAAGCCAGTCCAACACCAGGAACCTACCCTGTGGAAGAATGGCAAATAAATATTACCCAGATGCCCTCTCTTTTGGAATAGAAATACCTTCTCATTTTCATGGACACTTTTACTGGCTAGGTCAAAGCATATCCGACCCAGTCTGAAAAGGCCACTGATATTTGCAAAAGTCTCCTAAAAGAAATAATTCCACAATTCAGTCTTCCAAAGTCACTCCAGGTCCAAAGTCACAATAGACCCTCTTTCATAGCTAAAATCACTCAAAGCTTTTTGGCAGTTCTGGGAATCAATTATAAATACATGACTGTTGGCATCCCCAATCCTGAGGAAAGGTAGAAAGGATGAATCATACCCTTAAAAGACCTTTGGCAAAGTTATTTCAAGAAACACAGCAAACCTGGATAAGGCTACTTCCTATTGCATTCTTTTGGATTCACACTGCCCCAAAGAGCAACCTAAAGCCCAGTCCATTTGAAATGGATTACAGGAGGCCCCTCCTCACTACTGACATTTTACTGGACTGAGAAATAAGTCAAAGCACATGGTATTATCAATTTGGATCAGATTCAGAAAGCAATATTACATTTTGGGAATAAAGTACCATCAACTTCTATAAAAGAAGGAGAATCTCCTCTACAGGTCAACCTAGGAGACCAAGTCCTCCTTAAGATTTGGAAATAAGGCTCCCTGGAGGATCGATGGTTGACTAAGTGACAGGGCCCTAGGACTAGGTGATCCTGCTCACTCCAACTGCAGTCAAGCTACCAGGGATCTCCAGCCTCTCCCAATTAAAAGGCTGTTCACCAGAATGTTTCTAGGCTCATCCAGAAAGCCCCCTTTCCTCCCATGAATGAGTGGAAGGCCTCCACTACAGGTTTACAAGAACCAATAGCCAGATGCAAACACATAATGCTGTGGGTAAGCATAGGAAAACTAATTTTTCTCTTCACCCTAATTACCGTTTTCTTGTTCTACCATTTTGGACAGTCCCTCCCATTGGTAAGGACCTTTTCTTTCTGTTCTTGCTAGGTTTAAGGCAGGATCACAATGAGAAACAACTTCCTCTTCCTCCTTCTCCACCTACTCTTTGCTACTAGGGCCCAATGGGAAGAAAACTCACTCATTTTTTCCAGGATTATCCTATGTACCTCAAGGAACAACCTCTTTAACTGTTAGATTTGCCACCACACCTACAGGTGGAGGAACTAAGCTCCAGTTTGTCCCCACTAAGACCAATTTGACATTAAATCTTACCTCTGACTATGTTGAAAAGCCACCACCTATGACTATACAAACTGAAGTAACAGAAAGACTTAAATGTGTGTGCCTCACAGACATCAATAAGCAATCCATTTGGAAGGAGACCTACATGCTTAATTATCCATCCTTGACAGTCCCCTGTTGTCCTTGTAGAACCAGTCCTTGGGCAAATACAATGTATGTAGGTATGGCATCCACCCTCAATTTACCCAATGACATTCAATATCCCTGATCAATATCAAACTAATACTACCTATTGGTACCCTGCCTCTCATTTACTAAAACATCCTGACTGGCTCCACTTCATCATCTCCACAGGGATGATGTACAGATTGGACAGGTATAGACAGTATAACATGGAAGCTCTTTTATGTACCTCCTAAGGGAGAAAGGGCATTCCCTGGGTGCAGAGACCCAGAGCTCAGTGGGAAGACCTCTTTCACCCCAATGCAGTAGCAACATTCCTTCTTGAGAATCTAGTTCAAATAAATGGTTCAACTCCTTTATACACCATCAGGCAGGCACAGCCCCTGGATATATATTCCTTTGTCATAGTCATGGTCCTGCAAGGGAGAAACAGACCCCATCTTCCCATTCAACTTACAGGCCTTAGCCTATCCTTGTGTGGACACCCCCAGTTCCAAGGAAAAGTTACCGTAGGACAGTTGGGCTCCAATAGAGTAACAGTCTATAACCTTACTTCCAAAATTAGATATAAGAGACCAACTGAGCTAATCCTGGCAGAAATTGTGACAGCTATGGGAAGGGCAGCTCCCTGAGGGGCTTCACCTAACATGAAATAACTTTTAAAAACCTTACACAGATTACAGAAAAGTTGACCACAAATATAAGAGAAGGCTTATAAGGTCTCCAGCCTTCTCAAGACCAATTGGTGGTGTTGTCAACAACAGGCTAGGCTTAGATCATGGTCTAGCTGACCAGGGAGGGTGTGTGTGCAGTTTTCAACAAAACTGGTTGCACTTATCTCAATAACTCTGGAAAAGTTGAGACCAATATACAAAAAATATCCAAATAAGCTACATGGTAACATAGATCTAACCAGGGAACTGACCCAAATTATGTCTGGAAGTGCCTTCTCAAGTCTCACCTGGTTTCTTCCCTTCTTAGAACCTTAAGTAACTATATTATTATTATTACTAATCTTCAGCCCTTGTCTACTTAATCTTTCAGTAAAGTTCGCGTCTTCCAGATTGCAACAGTTTCAGACAAAATTGATGCTAGCTGAAGGTTTCCAGTCTGAGCCACTGCAGAAAGGAGCAAGTCCCTATAAATCATTAGATCAGATAGCAAGAGACTTCTGTGCCTCTGGAGCAGGTTGGGATGACAGACTTTGTTCAGCATGAAGCAGTTATAGAAGACAAGATTTTCATTCCTTTCTCCCCTTAAGAATAACGAGGTTGAGGCCAGGCGTGGTGGCTCTTGCATTAATCCCAGCATTTTAGGAGGCCGAGGCGGGTGAATCACCTTAAGTCAGGAGTTTGAGATTAGCCTAGCCAACATGGTATAACCCCATCTCTACTAAAATTTTAAAAATTAGCTGGGCATAATGGCATGTGCTTGTAATCCTAGTCAGGAGGCTAAGGCAGGAGAACTGCTTGAACTCAGAAGGCGGAGGTTACAGTGAGGTGAGATCATGCCACTGCACTCCAGTCTGGGTGACAGAGTGGGAGCCTGTCTCAAAAGAAAAAGAAAGAAAGAAAGAAAAAAAGAATTAGGAGGTTAAAATCTCTTAGGGGGGATTGAGACATTATAAGGAAAAGACTTGGTCCCCACAGAGATATGACACCAAGGCCCTAATGGGCCTTTCATATCTGGGTGTATCTCTCTCCTTCCTTTTTGCCTGCCTTAACAAGTCATGTAGCAGGAAGGGGCACCTCTCCTAATTTAGCTGACCAGGCTGAATTCCTAATCATAAAAGGAAGAATCTAACCATTCATCTCTTCGAGTGGTGCCTTCTGAAGTCCCTGAAGCAGGACTCCAGCATCCCTGATAAGAACCTGACCAGGCACAGTGGCCCACCACCACGCCCAGCTAATTTTTTGTATTTTTAGTAGAGACGGGTTTTCACCATGTTAGCCAGGATGGTCTCAATCTCCCAGCTAATTTTTTGTATTTTTAGTATTTTTAGTAGAGACGGGGTTTCACCATGTTAGCCAGGATGGCCTTGATCTCCCGACCTTGTGATCCGCCCACCTCGGCCTCCAAAAGTGCTGGGATTACAGGTGTGAGCCACTGCACGCAGCCACATATTGTTTTTTATCTCCAAATTCATCCTTCTTTCTCCACTCAAATTTGTGGCCATGTGAAGTACATTCCCAAGAATGCAAAGTTAGCTGGTTCCTATTGGTTTCTACAAACAGGAGACGCTATAGGGGGATTAGAGGGAGGAAGTAGAGAGAAGGGACTTTCTCGTTTTTTTTTTTTTTGCTCCTGCCAGCTTGGTTCCATCCTTCAGCTTCCCTTGGCATTCCCAGAATCAGCCTCATCACACTCTCAGAAATCCAGCAACAGTCAGAGATGCCCCTTCCTCAGAGAGCTGAGTACCTGGATTCTGCTAAACTCACATCGCATCTCTCTCTCTCTTTCTTTTTTTAACCTCAATTCCAAAGAGTAGTAGCTGCTTCCTTATTACTTCAGTGCTTCCCCTTTTTTTCCCCCAGCCTTCAAAGCCTTTGTAACTGATTACCTATATCAACTGCCTTCATTTTAAATGCTTAGCGTATTTTTTGTCTTCCTGACTGGAACTTGCACAGTACAGAAGGCAACAGCTGGTCTGGCTAATATGTTCAAAATGAAAGAACAAAATGTAAATGCATTAATTGTGCTATTGTTTATACCTGATTTGTCCAAGCAACTGTATTTACTGAGCTTATCTGTCCAGAGATAGATGTTGCTGGTTTAAAGTCAATGATTTATACAATTCAAATATACAAGTAAAATTCCATAATCAAATGTATCAAAAAGTATATAGTTTTAGATAAATGTAAAGTTCTATATTTTCTTGTTACTGACTTGACCAAGCCTCTTTATTGAAGCTCACTGCTGCTATTTTCAACAGTTATCTATGCTTCCGAGTCATCATCATCCAAGGTTCAACCCTTTATTTCTAATATCAGCCTTTCAGATCTTACTGCCCTAAGCCCCCTTTCTTACAAATGTCTCACCCAAGTCCATAGCCCCTCCGTGGATCCATACTCTAGGGGGTAGACAAGTGACATTGTCTTCGCTTCCTATGCACTAAGACTCAATGTGGGACAATTACCAACACCCTGGGTTGATTTGGCATACTCCACTTTAAGTTTTTATGTTGGAACCCCAGTATGAACTAACAAGATTACCTTCTCCAGTTCCATGGTGTGCACAGTTTGAATCTATCCCATAATTTTGAGCTCACACTAAGTAATGCAACTCTTCTGAGTGTCCAGATTTAATGTCAAATGACAGGGTGTAGCTGCTTTCTGTATGTAACCTGCTCTATCTTCTCAGAGTATTCGTACTGACACAGCTGGATTCTCCCCATTTTTTCCCAATATTCATCCATCCAGACTCCTACAGCTCCCTTCAATGCTTGGAATCCCAGGGTCTTGCAACATTACATGTAGGAGTAATTTCCACAGTATTTTGCATCTTTTATCAAGATTTATTTTAAATCTTGTTGCTATTGTATTCAGTCTCTGCAAGAAGAGTTCAGTATTTTTAAAAATCTGTGCAGATTTTGAAACTAAAAAAGTTCTTATTGGTACTGAGAAGGGCTTCTTATTTATAATTTCTGGGATGAACACAATACTTGGAAAATTCTATACTATAGGTTCACTTCAGATGAAAAACATATTTATGCTTTCTGGTAAATTATTTGAAGTATCTTTGAAGCAGCATCAAAAGTCTGCATTTCTGATTTTCTTGAGAAAACTAAAATACATTCACTTAACAACCAACAATCACCTAAAGTGTATGTACAGTGGGTGAGGGGAATCTACCTAAACAGTTTAGAAAGATAAGATCTACCCATTTCTTAGGAAACTCGTGAAAAATAAACAAATTATCAGAAATATATTTCAGAAATGAAAGGTAGACTTTAAAGTCTCTATGTTACTTAATAAGTGTATAAATAAAGAAGACAGTTTTCTTTGATTACATCCAAAGGTCCTCTTGCATTCTTATTCAATCTCTCTTACTCTCTTGCTTATCCATTAGCATAACTTTCATACCTCCCATATTTTCCCTGAACCCTGACTCCAATCTATTTTTCACACAATAACATCCTTATTATTCAAAATCTAAAGAAGCCATTGCATGTTTTAAATTTTATTTGGTCCTACACTAATACAAAAATCTATTAATTAAGCTGTATTCTGTCTCTTATCCTGCAAAGTACTGGTCTAGATACAAAAATCTATTTTTCCCTTTTCTGTATTTTCATCCTTCTTCAAGTTGAAATACACATGGATGAGAGTAGCCCAGACAATATTTAAAAGCCAGTTTAACTCTGATAGCTCAGAACTAAAGAGAATACATTAGAAAAGTAAATTGTGGCCCTGTCTTTAACTTCAGAGAAAAAGTAAAAGTAAAACAATTAAAAGTAAAGAGAAATAGACAAATTCAAGAGATATACACAAGGTAGCTTTAACAAGACTGCGACTGATCGCATGTGTGAGGTAAAGGGGAGACAGGAAAAGTGCCCAGATTTCTAACTAGAACAGTTTAGGCTGTGGATCATTCTTTGAAATCATAGATAAAGAATGCAATGAGGAAAAAGATGAGTTGTCTTGGATGTATTAAGTCTAAAATGCTTATGAGAAATTGACTAGCAACATCAAGTAGGAAAATGAATATATATGTCTGCATCTGCTATAGAATGAATGTTTGAATTCCACCAAATCACAAGTTGAAACCTAATCCTCAATGTGATATCACTGGAAAGTAGAGGCTTTGTGAATAAATTAGATCATCAGAATGGAGTCCTCATGAATGGGATTATTGCTTTTATAAAACAGGACCCAGAAAAATTCCTTGTCCCTTCAATCCTGTGAGAAAACATCCAGAAAACTACTGTCCATGAACCAGGAAACAAGCCCTCACCAGACACTGGATCTACCAGCACCTTGATCTCGGACTTTCAGCCTCCAGAACTGTGAGAAATAAGCCATCTAATCTGTGGTATTCTATTATAGTAGCCGGAACAACCTAAGACAGTATCTTCCTAAAATGACTTAAAATATAGATCTAGGGGGCTGTGGCTGTTGGATGGTCCTCAAAACCATTTTTCTATTGAGAGATAATATATGAAATGAGAAAAGGGAGTCTGAGAAACATCACAGTTAAAGAACAGAACCCTTACAAAGAAGACTAAGAGAATCAGAGACATAGGGTGAAAACGAAGCAAAGAAAGCAGGTGTTTTTAAGACAGAAAGATTACAATGCTGAGATATTAAGGCAGATAAGGACCAAACAGTTTCAATTAGATTTAGCAACAAGTGATTCTAGTGCTGTTCCAGGGGCTAAAGCAAGATGGCAATGAATTGAGCAAGTGAATAAGGTGATAAGAAGATGGAGACTACAGTATAAATTATTATTTTAAGAAGTGTGTCTTCTTTAACAGAAAAAAAGAGTAGGAATGGAATAAATTCTGATAAAAGTTTTCCAGAAGAGAAACAAAGATTGAAACATCGAAAGCAGATCTCTGCATCATCAGTCTATTTCTCAGTACACAAAATATTCTCAGATCTCCCAAATGTAAAAATTGTTTTAAAAAATTCTCTTTTGATCACCCCATGTCTCTCTTATTTGTCTCCTCCCTTTACAACAGAACTTCTCAAAGGAGAGATCTATAATCATTACCTCCACTTCTTCACCTTATATCTGCCCCTTAACTGCAATTCTGCCCCAATCACTCCTCTGAAACTACTATATAGTGATACCAAGGACCTCTGTCTCTTCTAAGTCAACATAAAACCACACCTATATTCTCCTTTTAAACACTTAGAAGTACTTTAATCTGCTCAAGTACTCTGATTTCTTGAATTCTATGGCACCACACCTCATGGATTTCACCCTATCTCCCTGGAAGACCCTTCTGTCTCAGCAAAGTTAGTTCTCTGTGAAAGTGCTGAATGACAGAATAGCCCCAAACCAGACCTAGATGTTCCTCTATTTTCCATCTACATTAATCCAACCTACCATATCTCCAAACAGCAGATGTACTAATAGCTTTTTTTCTCGTAGTTGTTCTTCTTGACATCTCTGCTGGACTGTCCAATTGACGCTTTAGATTTACTGCCTATCAAATACTGGCTATTTCCCTCTGAAAGTGAAAATGGATGGGATACAAAACATAGATGGAGAGATTCAGAAGATGAACATTTCTTCCGTTGTACAGGCAGGGGGGAAAAAGGGGATGGGTACAAATGCCATCTTGGTAGGTTTGAGCAAGTATCAGGCAGGTGAAGGAAGACCTCAACTTAAAGCTTCTATCACCTCTTAAGTGAAAAGAGAATGGGAACACCTTGTGGGCCCAGTTGTAGCTGTATATCTTGAATTTATAGTGATCATTAGGAGTTATAAGCAAGAGAGTGATGTAATTATATTATTTTGAGAAAGGTGAATCTGCCAGAATAGAACATGAATTAGAAGACATTGAACTGATAAGCATGGAGTCGAATTAGGCAAGACCCCAGCCATGTTTAGAAAAATGATTATGGAGAGAGAATGCAATAGTGCACATCAAATATTCAACCTTTCTTTGATTTACCAATATTCAATGGTCCAAACTCCTTTGGGTCTATTTAGAGATTATTCATTTACCACGTGTTTACTTTTTCCCCCAAACTTAGGACAACTGCTTTCCTGAAGGCATCACTGATCATGCAGAAGAGAGGAGTAATGGGTAAATCATTGTGAACAACACTGGAATAAATGATCCTTTCTATTCTTTAAAAAAAAAAAATGGAGGTCATCTCTCTATCTGAATGCTTGCACTTGAGTGAAACCCAATAAGAAGAACTAACTGTTCTTCTGCACCCAAGATGAGAGGGCATTTTTGAAGAACTTTAACTAGAAAATGCTGTCAAGATCATCCTGCTAAGGAGTTTGTGTGTTTCTTGCTATTCTAGGTGCTAATGGACATAAAAAAACTGTAAGAACAATTCATTTCTGGCACCCTCTGAGGATGCTACTCTTAAAATAATAAGAGAAAGTGTGGAGCTGGGTATCCCCTCTGAGAAAATGTGTTCATGAAAGTATCCATTGTGCAGAAGGTGGAAGATCTGTCACCACTCTACTTAAGAAATTGGAGTAAACAGCTCATTAAACTCACATAGCATACAAAGGTGAGAGAGAAACTATAAAAATCAAGAAAGAAGGTAAATAAACAAAGAGGCTGCATGTCTCCAATGGAAATTGTTTAATATGTATCAGGAAGAAAATAAGTTACATATTAAACAAGAATTTAACCATAAGTTGTAATAAAAACTGATCTGGCCACTTACTAGGTAGTTTTTCATAACATTCTCTGTATACTATCATAAAGGAACAGGATGAATTCCTGATGTGAAGAAGGGAGGGGAATGGTTACATGGAAATTACAGATGATGAATATCAAGAGGCAGTTTAGGAAGTTGGGTTTTGGGAATTTAAGTATATTTAAATATATATATATATACACACACACACAGAGAGATATGTTTTAGTTGGATGAACATATATACATATATTTCTATACATGTATATGCATAGGAATAGGAATGTATATAATTACATAAGTATGAATATATTATATAAATATGAATTATATCTGTATATTCATATTATACAGATATATATGTATATGTGTATATATACATATATATGTATATTTCTGGAGCATGGAGTCCAATTAGAACTCCAATGTATACGTTGTTCATCCAACTAAAACACAGATCTTTTCAAAATTTGATTATCTACTCTATGCAAGCACTATAAGAAATTTTAAGATGGTATAAGACAAAAATCCCTTTTCTGAAACAGGTTTTTAATATTTGAGATTGATGTATCACTTAGAGCACAAGCACCTGATTCAGTATATGATCAACAAATATTTGTTAAATTTGTGGAATGAATAAATTAATGAATAACAATCTTGTTTCTGATCTTGCACAATGTTTAAAATGCTGAAAGTTGGGAACCTGACACAAAAGTAACAAATACCACAGCCCTGTTAGGTTCGGAGCAGTAATCCCAGCCAAAGACTGATCCTATTGGAAAGAGTGATTAAAAGTTAAGCTCAGGGCTGGCCACTGGGCAAATGTACTGTGCAGCAGTAGGAGGCAGAGAGGAGCACCGGAAAGCTGCCACCTCTCCCTCCAAGGGGGTACTTCTGTACTCCAGAGTGGAGGATGAAGTAAATCATCCTTGAAACTTGTGTGATTGAGAGTGACATATAACAATGTGATGAGCCAGAGTAAGTCATTAGAGAATACCTAAGTGTGGGGAGAAGGGATAAGTCACAATATAGCTTCATTCTTGAAGGGAGGTTCAGATGCCTCTACTCTCCCTCCTGAGCCAGACAGATTGAAGCTGACTTCTAAGAGTGCTGTGGCTGTGCAGAGATTTAGGATAAATTGAAATCAACACTGTGCTGAAATAAAAACATCCTTTCTCTACTCTTTACACATTCCTGTGCCACTGGAGGCTACTTCCAAGCAGCTGTTAGATTACTTTTTTCTTACTTTTCCCTTTGATAATTCTCTTTCATTAATGTCATATCCTAGCTAAAAATGTTTAGTGGCACCACTACCCTGGGACTTCTAAATCAAATCCCCCAAATCTGTTTGCCACCCATCTTTTCAAGCTGATCTTCCACACTGCCCTATACGCCTTCTCTACCCACCAGACTAATTTGTTCACTATACCCATATATGCCTTTCATGTCAGTGCCTTTGCTTACTTCTTGCATTCTTTTATTAATTTAACAAAATATTTGGGCAAGACAGACATGTGCTGTTTATTTTATACCAGAGCACGGTACTAAAGTACTTTACATGAATTTACTAATCACAATAGTGCTTTGAAGCTAATTATATTGTTATGCTCATTTGCAAATGAGGAATTAAAGAACTGCAGTTCTTGATAACTTTTCCGAGATCATACAAAATAATAAAGGATATGTGTGAAATATTCCGATTCATTCAACAAACACAGAACAGATGCTTATCATAGGGCTCCTATGTAAGCTTATCTTCTGCAGTTCTCCACTCTGGGACAATCTGGAGTTTCAGTCAAACTGGTCTACCACTTATTTTATGACATTCTCATTCTTGATCCTGTAACCTCCTGCCTGGGAAATCCTCCTTTTTCTTTGTCCCGATCTTATTTTTACTTCAAGAACTGGGCCACTTCTCCAATTGGGCAGACTACTGCATATAGTCTCTGTGAAATCTAATCAAATTCTACTGTGTTATTACTTTTCCTTATTTCAGCATGTATATCAAAAGACTATAATGTTAGGAATTATATATTCCTCTGTATCATCCACAGAGTCTAGCAGTACCACACTTCTGGAAGTTTCTACTAATTTTGAGAACAGAACTCACCTCGACTAAATTGAGTCCCCAACTGTTTAAAAGATGCTTTTTCACTTTGTCTGCACTTCCTAGTACTTACAGATGCTAGCTTTTAAACTTATTTTAGAGAATTATTTTTAAAACTCAGTCATTAAAGATGCAGAAAAAAATCTTCAGAAGGGATGTTTGAAATGAAGAATTCGCAAGGTTGAACATCTCCCTCTTCACGACATTGTTTCAAATAAAAAGTGACTCAAAGAAAGGATGGTATTTTGTTTTTGTGCCTAAATTAATCTAATGGCATGCTCAAAATATGACAATTCAAATGACTTTGAAGCAGAAGACATATTTTGCAATTTTTATTATCAAAACTTGAAAACACAGTCATTTCCGCAAAATGTGGCTCATTAAATTGATTTCAAAGCATCTTTGTTTCATTTAATTATACATGTCCATCTACTTTCTAAGCCCTTTTATTTGGCTTGAAACATTCTCATTTTCTGACAAGTCTCTAATCTCTTGTAAGCTCCTCAGAGAAATTTAGAGGCACTCTGTGTCACAGAATGCCACATGCCCACAGCCCCAGCACCCCTGCTGAACTTGCAAAGCTGCTGATTCTCTGGTTTGTGTCAGACCTTGGCACCTAAATTTCCTTTTCCAGGCTGCTGACAGCCATTTCCACTGAGTGCTTTGCCTCTGACTTTTCTCTCTAGACATTCAGGTCAACTGGGGTTCTGAAAATGGCAGAATTTCTCCTGTCTCCTTCTTTGCAGCCAAGGTCATATCCTGAGAGATTGACAGGCTAGGCAAGGAGCAGATGGGGAGTCGTCTCCCTTTGGCTGATGTGGATGTATGATGAATGACTACAATAAACCAGAAGGCAGCTGTGGTTCAGAAAGAGCCCTGAACTCACAGTTACAAGGGCTGTATGTGTCTCTCATGTGAGCTTCTTAGCTTGTTTGTATCCACGGGAAAGTCACCACACCCCTCAGAGCTCAGTTTGGTCCCCTGTGAAATAGACATAATACCTAGAATCAGGATTGCTGCAATAATTATACAAGATAATGCAAAAATATGGAAATGGAAATAGGTGCAGGAAAAATATAAACTTAAATTCTAAATGTGGGGTTTCCTAGTTTCTCCTTTTAGTTTACCGTAGAGATGCAAATAGGTCAATGTAATTCCTTACAGCTAAATTTAACTGAGATTAACTAAAACTACTCAGAAGCTAAAGCACTTGGATAACCTGAAGATTAAGGGCCACAAAAGTTTGATGAACTCTTAGAAACAGAAAAGGAAAAGAATTATATAATAACTTATGCCAGAAAACTGGTTTTACTCCTTCATGCAAGGTTTGACCTCTTGTCTGTCTGTCCATCATTGCAGTTATGCCCTGAGAAGGAAGGACATGGACAGGTACAGAATGAGGCTATCATAGCAAGGCAGAACAATATCTCAACTTAACACTGTGTATTTGTAAGTCATTTTATAGCTTGTACAGCACATTCTTATTGTTTGTGTACTCAGGAATCTTTTTATAAGGTTCTGTGTGCAAAAACTAGTATACCCTAGCTGATTCCCAGCATCACACATTCTAGAGCTTCTAGAATGCTGGCCGGAAGCCAAAAGTCCAGTCTGTCCCTCTCTATGATTCCAGTCTTCCTGTTTCTGTCTAGGGCTCCCCTAAGACTTTCATGTGCAATCTTAGCATGCCAACCAACCAGTTACTGCTGAGAGGCACTGCCTTCTAGGTGCTGATCTAGGCATATCATGTTTCATGCAGAAATTTGGGCAAAGTCTCCCTCCATCGGTGGTCATAGGTGCAAAGGTGGCATCAATCCCAGCAGTGCCAGTAATGAAGGCACAATGACCACTCCCCAGTGTTCCATTCAGAGAAGATGGTACCCTGGCCAGGGCTCTTTAGGTTGAAATGATTTCAATTTGTGTTGTTTTGCAGTCATGAGGCAGAGTACATGTTACTCAGAGTGCTGCTCTTTGGACAAAAATGAGGCATGAGAACATGGAAGTAACTTAGTCTCCTTGGGGAGATTCGGGCTTTCCAAAATCCTGGGGTTTAGGTGCACAGCAGCATGAGAGCAGGTGAGTGTTCTGCACCGACTCTGCATGAATGCCGGGACTGAGCTCTTTCTTTGCCTGCTACTAGAGGCTCATTGTATGCAGGCTAACCTACCAAAACTCAATATAAACAAGAGTCAGCTCAAAATAAACAAACAAAAATAAAGTCCTTACCTCAAGAAGATTGTATACGTGATGGTGAGGACTATGCTTCTTAAAGTGGGAAAATGATTCCATGTGTTACTCACTTGAAGAACCCACAAGCACTAATAGATCCAAGCCCAGTGTTTTATATCTTATCACGTTTCTATTTTAATGACCAAATAGCTACATGTATTCATGTACTAATTCCCAAACATGTGTAAACCTATTCTAAAGGCCTTGTGTTAGTCACCTCTCAGAGGACAATATGTGGACAAGCCATGCATCTCATTTTAACTCTGTTTTACAGATGAGAAAACTAAAGTTCAGAGAGGCTGGGTAACTTGGTCAAGAGACTGTATCTATACAGTACTATATCCTCAATTCTCAGAACAGAATCTATGTGGAAAAAAAAGTCAAGTGCATGAATTTAGCGAAGGTCAAGATGGCAATAATTTTCAGATTTGGGAACTGAACTCATGTCCTCTGATTCTAGTCTGCATTCCCAACTCTAGGGTGGCATCCTGCTTGAATACATCAGTGTATGGAATCCTAAGTTCTTAGAACCAGAAGTTATCTTAATTGTCATCTACTCTTCCAAACACACATTAATATGGGCAATAACACATTCTGTATGGGATTATGCTGTGTATGCTCAGGGGTTATGAGCATTTTCAGGTTAAAAAAAGTTATCAGCAATGGTATCTTTAGGATAAACCTCTATATTGCAGGAATAGATAAATACTCCTTTGCTGATTATCATCATGGTATCTGTGAGTTGGGAGATTGTTGCACATTGGTAGGTATATTTTCAAAGTGTTATCATCTCTTCTTTTGTATCCTGTAAAATAGTTACAAAAATGCCAAAGCCAGGAGAAATTCTCTAGCCATAGTATCTTAATTCTAATGATATAAATGTACTGAAAAGTAATTGCTGGCCGGGCACGGTGGCTCATACCTGTAATCCCAGCTCTTTAGGAGGCCGAGGTGGGCAGATCACGAGGTCAGGAGATCAAGACCATCCTGGCTAACATGGTGAAACCCCATCTCTACTAAAAATACAAAAAATTAGCTAGGTATGGTGGCATGCTCCTATAGTCCCAGCTACTTGGGAGGCCGAGGTAGGAGAACCACCTGAACCGGGAAGCTGAGGTTGCAGTGAGCTGAGATCATGCCACTGCACTCCAGCCTGGGTGACAGAGCAAGACTGTGTCTCGGGAAAAAAAAAAAAAGTAATTGCTTAAAAGAGTTCAATTTCTGTAAAGAGCCTACCACTTATTTAATTTACCCTAAGGGAGGTTTTTCTGTTGATTTAAGCAATCACATATTGTGTAAATATCTTATATGCGAGGCTCTAAGCTAGGTACTATGACAGCATATGAAGGTATATAAGATAAAATCTTGCTCTAGGGAGGTTGAAGGTGATGCAACAGAGGACAAAACTATAACTCAAACCAGGAAAAAAGGAGTACAGTATAAGTGGTATCAATAATGTGCTTAAGAATATCACATAAAGATGGGGAATTATAGGAAGCATTTGTAAAATAGATTTCTAGGGTGAAATTTGAATAGTGAGTATGATGGAGAAATACTGAGATGGGAAATCATTCATTCAATAAGTACTTATTGAGCAATAATAAGCACCTGGAACTTATGAATACAGACATGAATAAGACATATGGAGCTTACAGCTAGAATACTGTTAATGGACTAGGGAAAAGACAAATAATAAATGTGGAATTATGATAAAACAAGATGATAGTGAAGGACATGGTGATTTGAGAACGTATAGAAGGAAGAAGAACAAATCTATTTTGGAGCATCAGTCAAGGCATACTTCAATACCTGACAATTAAGCTAAAATCTGAAGATTAACTAGAAGACAAAGTGTTTCAAATAGAAGAAACTTTGGGTGCAAAGACCCAAATGAGAAAGAGAACATGTGATGTCCAGGAACAAGAATTAAACTCAGAGTGGTCAGCTCAACATGAAAAACATCACAGAGATATAACTAAAGCCTAATCTTAGATGGACTTGTAAATTCTATGTCTAGAGGGAAATTGAGTTATTGAAGGAATACATCAAGGATTGAAAGACTGGATATTTCTGGAAGGAGCATTTCAGCTCTCTGAAGCAAAGAGACCAGATAGGAGGTTTAATGGAGTAATCCAGGGATCAGGATGACAAATAATGGTGGCCTGTATCAGAGTGATAGCAGTGGAGAGAAATAGTTAAATCAGGAGATATTTACGTGGTAAAATCAACAGAAGGTGATATTTAATAGAATTATGGGTTGAGAAGGTGAAGTATGGGGGCATGTCAAAAATAAGTCTGGTTTCTCAAGTTTCTGCTGAGACAGGGAAGATTGGAAGAAACAAGATTGGAGGTACCTTTGTCTGTTTGTGTGGCAATAAAAAAATATCATAGACTGGGTGGCCTAAACAACAGAGATTTATTTCTCACAGTTCTGGAGCCTGGAAAGTCCAAGATCAAGGTGCCTGCAGATTGGATGTATGTTGAGGACCCATTTTCTGGTTCATAGATGGTACCCTCTCTTGTTCTTCTATGGCGAAAGAGGTGAAAGAGCTCTCTGGGGCTTCTTTCATAAAGGTACTACCTTACGAGGAACTACGTCATTTATGAGGGCTCCACACTTACAACCTAATAATCTCCCAAATATTACAGTATTAAACTTTCAAGACATAAATTTGGGGAGGACACAAACATTCAGTCTATAACAGAAGGGAACCATGGTGGGTTTTGCTTTGAATATGCTGACTTTGAGGTCTGTTAAAAACAAGCATTCCAATGGAACAGGTTTCCAGGAAAGGGAGGGGCATCAAAAAAGACATCAATGGGTGGAAGAGAGGGATATCTCTTTAGAGAAAAGGCTGGCTGAGGAGTTTAAAAAAAAAAAAAAAAAGAAAGGAGAGTAGTGTGAGAAAAGCTAGCGCCAGACTTACAGGGGCTGGAAAGCAAGGCCAGAGCAGAGTTTATATGCACTCAAATCAAAACCTTATTAGACAGGATGCAAGCCACACCACCCCCAGTTTGGGAAAGAAGTAGAAATATCAGTTTTTTAAGGAAACTAAGGTCTATATTGAAAAGAATCCCAGAAACTTGAAACTGTTAAAAGTGCCTCTCAAAAACTTGTCCTTCTTCTCCCCAACGTTCGATTAGATCAAACTCAGAGCATTCTCAATAGAGCCAGATTCTTCATCCTAAGACCCAGTGGTGATTCCGTCCCTTCTTGGAGAAACACATCACTTTAGATCAGTTGTTGCAACATGACTAAAGAAAAAAATTGAAAATATTATCTCCCTGCTTTATATTTGAATTTTGTTTCCTTCATTCTAGGCCCAGTAGCTTCTTGGCTTTCAACTATAAAAAGTGGTACCTATATTAACAATGTATACATCCTCAGGTGTTCTTTTTAGTCATTTTTGCAGGACTTTTCCCTAATTCAACTAAAGATGAGACCCTTGTCACATGGTCATGAAGATTTAGGCTCGTAGATGATTTGAAGGATGAGTAGCATAGGGTTTTATTGGGTGAAAAGGAAGAAAAGGGAAAACAGGGACCCTGCGCAAAGCCAGAGTTACTGCTCGTACATTTACTGTCTCACACTTTAAATTCCAGGTTCCACAAAGGAAGAGGAGAGGCCTGGCTCCTCTGAAATGGACTCAAACTTCTTTGGCTCCACCCCAGTGTGCATACCTCCCATTGCGCATGTCAGTCGAAGGCTTTGCCTGGGAGCCCTTCCCACCTGGCTGTCTCATCAGCAAAGGTATTTTATGAGGGAGGTAAAGCAGTTACAATTAGTCCATTTTGTAGTTGAGAAAACTAATTAACAGCTGTCAGGATGTGAAAGTAGATCGTCTGATGGTACAGACTTTCTCCACTCTAATAAGGAATTAGAGGAATTTTCATCCCATAAGTCAGAAATAGATGATATTTAGCACCTGTTCAATGGAATTCCACTTCCTGTGGGTATAACAGACATCAATAATGAATCATGGCATTCTTTATTGCTGACTTTATGTGCAACCTCCAAATCCTTGTCAACATACGTTATGTAGCAACCACTTGTGAATCTGAGTTGGCATATGATGAAATCCATTTTCAATGCTTACCTCAGGTATAATGGACTAGGGAATCAGGACTCTAAAAAACCTAATAGCTTTATACACATTAAGCTATGACTCTTTGTTTGTACGCTAAGTAGTTATGAGCTTTTGGGATGTCACTATACAAATCTAAGCCCAGTTCCTCACTGATAAAATGGATGATCTCTAACGTTTCTTTCAGTCTAACAGTAAATTATTATATGAAAGTCCAGGCAGGGTGATGAGATGGGTTATTCTGAAGCAAGAGTGACCTTCCCATTGCCATTCAAGTCACATCAGATAGAATTCTGCTTTTATTTTCTTCTTAGTTCAGCTCTGCTAATTATTATTTGTTTAAAGCTCATACTGGTATAGTCCCAGCTACTCAGGAGGCTGAGGCAGGAGAATGGCGTGAACCCAGGAGGTGGAGCTTGCGGTGAGCTGAGATCGCGCCACTGCACTCCAGCCTGAGTGACACAGCAAGACTCTGTCTCAAAAAAAAAAAAAAGCTCATACTGGCCCATATAATGCTATGGAATATTAATTGGTTATTTAAAATGTAATACATGAAACTATTTCTAACATTTATTTGGTCTCATTAGTTTGGGTTTATACAGATTGCATACAAACTGTAAATCAGAGTAGCTTAGTATAAGAAAGTAGGGACTTTTGAGTCAGAGGGAACTGAATTCAAATCCTGATTTCATCCTTGATGGGTAGTGGAAGACCCTAGTGAAGGTTACATACCTAAGGCTTGGATCTTTTAAATATACATAATATATATAATTTGCGATGCATTGTTATGTGAAGTTGAAATAATGTGCATAAATGCTTTCTATCACAAAGCCTGGCATGTAATAAAAATATTATTATTTAGGGATCTCTCCTGTCAATGCAAGATACTACACAGTTGCTTATTTGTTTACCTACCTTGAAAATGGAAAATGTTGCCTTTTGGTTCCAGATACACTCCATAGATGACTTTAACATTAGCTGATCAAACTCCTTTCCCATAACTCTTCTGTGGGAAGTTTTGTGGTATGTAGAACCATGTCTATAATCTTTGCCATTAACTCAAGGCCTGTGATCCCTGAGCAAAACACATGCCCTGCCATAGCCACAGAAATGTACTGTAATGTTTCTTGGGACCACCATCTGGATCTAAACAGAGTTCAAATGGCTGACAGGGTGATACAATGCCTGTTTATTTGTACTTTATGTTCCAGAACTAGCAGATAAATGGCTATGTTTTAATCCCATATCTTCATGCTGGAATGAAGCTCTGTTTGAGACTAAATAAAGGATGTAAGTTTAGACTGGATACAATATGTATCCACTAAAGCATCACTGTATATTTGAAAAGCAAATATCATTAGTGGGAACTCAATACTTTCAGATTCTTTTGAAGTGTGCTGAGCCTCTGTAAAGCCGGGGGATGAAAAAAGTCAGCTTTTGACCGAACTGTAAAGAACAGCAGGATAGCTCTCCAAACTAAGGAGCAGGGAGGGGCGGCTGTGGAGCTGCAGGCAGTAATTATTCATCCTAGTTCTGCCTATAATCCATCAAAAGAGGGGGCAAATCATCACTCCTGTGTGTCTTTGATTTCTGTATCTTTAAAACATGGGCAACTATTAAGCATTATCATGAACCTTTTTTTTAAAAAAAAAAAAGGGAATTCAAAGAGTTGGAAGGTTCAGTGAATGTGAGGTGATGAAACAAAATATTTTATAAATATTTATAAAATCAAGACTAGCCCTGACTTGATGGCTGCTGCCAATAATCTGCCAAAATATCTCACATCGCATAAGATTCCTGATACTCTAAATTTCAATCATCTGGGATTTTTCTTTAAGGATTAAGAATTGTGTCTTTAAGAATTCCATTTTATGACCCAAAGAGCCAACAAGAGGGTAAGGTACTAAACAATGCTTATCTTTTAATAGGTTTGTATATGAAACAACAGTGAGGGACATAAAATAGATTCACACTGATTAAGGTGAGATGGGTAGAAGGATAGGTCTGGAGATTGAGGCACAGTACCTAAAGACAGAGTCAGATAGAACCCTAAGAAAACAGGAATCCAAAGCAGGTGACCAGGAAAGGCAACAGAAGAATTCAACATGGCTAAAGTATAAGTATGGAAAGCCAAAAAAGATATCTTCAATGGGAGCATCACACCTACTCCCTATACAATGGCTAGCACTTTCTGCATGGAGTCAAGAAATCAAACTAGAATACCAGATCAAAATTGTCCTTTGCTTTTAAGTAGCACAGTATCAATGCAGCAAGATTGAGATGAGACTCTTCCCTTCTCTAAACCTTGGTTCCCTAATTTGTAAAATGAGGTGACTGGAGTAGATGATCTCTGGGACCCATTCTAAGTCTAACATGCTACCTCTGTGTATGTCAAGAATGGCAACTACATTACAGATATCTGAATACTTCCTCCACACAGAAGCCTGGCAGAGATCAATAATCAATCATGATGCTTGTCTGCTGAACTCAGATGCAAACTTAGAGTCCTTTTCAAGGAGAGAGCAACTAACAATATAACAGAGTTGGCTTGGAATAGAAATCCATTTGCCATCCCTAATATATGTATGTAGATGCCTAAATTGTCTCAAAGACTAGCACAAATGATAACACTGGCCCCAAAGTGTAGATTCAATTCTGCCCCAGTAAATGAGTAAATTCCTGTGGGGATTATATGGGTGGAGCCAGCTACTAGAAGTGGAGAAAAGACGGACACAGCAGTGGATACCCAAAGAGATTTGAAGAAATACTGAGCAGAATTGTTCACCTTTGTTCTTTGCCTTTCCAGTCACTACTGCTTAATATTTAATTCCCCTCTGAAATGAAAACTACCCTGAAAATGGTCCAAAGAAGAAGACAACATAGTGTGGGTAAGAGTTAACAGACTTGGATCACATCTGGCTGTGAATCTTGGGTAGATAACATTTAAGCATTATTTCCATATTCTTACAGTGGAAACTAAAATACTTTATAAGTTTATTGCAAAACATAAATAAAGTAAAAGTTCTTTGTACACAAAAATGTGTTGCTAGCATAACCCCTGTATTAGCTAACACCTTTGAAGAATTTATTTGACAACCAATTAAGATAAAAAGTTAACCACAGAATGGGAGGGACTAGATAGCCAACTAGACACAGCCAGTAGGAGCCTCTCCAACTGAAAGAGATCAAAATATTGAGTGAATCAACATCTTTTGAAAAAATCTTTTGAGGGAAAACACAGAGAGCTAATAAAGAGGAGACACAGACACAAAGGCTGAAGAGAGAGGAAGCCAGGAACCCAGTATGGGATTGTGGAACACCAGAACTCATTCCTGGCCCTGAACAGCTCCTAAAGAAGGGATGAGTGAAGTGATTGCACGGCAACCCACTGTCACTACAGACCTCTGGGATCCTAGCTACAACAGATATGACCCCCAAGGACAGTTGAGCTGGCCGGGGCAACTTCCTGGAGAGTAGGCAGAGACAGAACACAAGGCTGCATGGGATTTTGCAAGGGTACAGGGGCAATAAAATATGGCCATAGGTGCCCATCTCCCAGGGCTCTCCATAGTCCTCTGAGTGCCTCTAGCCTTTGCTGACTGCTGGACCAGGAGACAACAGGGTTGTCTTTCCCATGGGACTGGGGTATGCAAGATCTTCATGTCCCTGTGTTCACTAGCCCCTGGCAGGGTCCCTGCCTGGCCACTCCTGCAAAAGCAAGCACATAGAGCCACCTCCACTGCCTGGCCTGAGTGGTTTACTGGTGGCCTGGAACACCTTGGCCCCTCAGCACAGCTGGTACTTGGTTTTAAGGGACAGAGGACTAAGCCAAGGGCCCAGTCCTAAACCCCAGGGTTCGATAGAGCATGCAGCTCTGGAGGGTGAAGCTGAGATAAGTTGCTGGAACTCAAGCATGGAAGAGCCTTCACTCTCAGAACACCGAGAAGAGTGAGGCTCAAGTTTATGGGTCAGTGCAGGATTTTGGTGTGCCCCCTCCACAGGGCTGGTCTGGGAAGGGTATGCCTTATCTGCCAGCGACAGTTTCTGACCGAAGGATCCCTGCAGCCCCGAACACCTAATAGCCCAGCAATTTGGGTGCAAAACTAGCAAATCAGGCCAGTTACTGGGACAGCCACCAGAAGGAAAGCTGGTCAAGGGAGAAAGAAATGGGTGGTCCTCATAGCTGTCCGTTAAGCAAAAATCCCGGGCACAATGACTCTGCAAAGCACAGCGATACAACAAGCTCCCAGGGAGCTGCAGGTCTCCTAGCAACTTAACTTTCCATTTCAGCTATCTGTAAGGAAGGTGATATCACAGTCTGACGGACCCTGCTTGAAAGTAAAGAATTGCAGGAACAGTTCCAGTGATGGAGGGAGCTCCCCTAAGGCCAGGGAATGGATCTGGTGAGAGGTTCACCTCTCTGATCTTTTTGCCTCCTCCACCAAAAAGCACCAATGCAAATGCATTGAAATGGGAAAGAGGCTTGCAGCTAGGGGCCTAACTGCCAGCCATTACTCTTAAGTGCCATATACAGGATTGCAGCCTGAATAACACCACCAATAAATAATTGCCCATATATACTGCCCAATTCAGTAATCTAGCCACAAATAAACATCCCATACAGAGTCTTAACCCATACAGAGTCGTAATCCACCATAAGCACCCAGAATCTAAGCGAACTGACTATACTCAACTTGTACCACAATCAAACCCTCAAGGGTAATAACATAAAACCAAAAAGCCCAATCAAAAATGACAGCAAATTGAAAACAAAAGGAACAACAGTCCTCTCAGATGAGAAAGATTTAGTGCAAGAAATCTGGCAGTCCTAAAAGTCAGAGTGTCCCCTTATCTCCAAACAATTGCATTAGCTCCTTAGCTATGTTTTTGAATCATATTGAAATGACTGAAATGACAGACATAGAATTCTGAATTTGAATGACAAGGAAGCTCAGCAAGATCCAGGAGAAAACTGAAACCCAATACAAGGAATACAAGAAATTCAGTAAAACAATCCAAGAAGTAAAAAATGAAATATCAGTTTTAAGAAAACCAAACTTAGTTTCTGGAACTGAAAAATTTACTACAGAAATTTCATAATACAGTTAGAAGCATTAACAACAGAATAGATAAAGCTGAGGAGAGAATTTTAGAGCTGAAAAACTGGTCCTTTGAATCAACACAGTCACACAAAAATAAGTTCAAAAGAATTTTTTTACATGCACAACCTCCAAGAAATATGTTATTATGTAAGGAGACCAAACCTATGACTCATTGGCATCCATGAAAAAGAAGAATAGAGAGTAAGCAACAAAATAAATTTGAGGATATAATCAATGCAAATTTTTCCAATCCTACTAAAGAGACCAACATGAAAATTCAAGGAATTCAGAGACCCCTGAAAGATATTATACAAAATGACTATCTGCAAGGCATACAATAATCAGATTCTCCAAGTTCAACATGAAAGAAAAAAATCTCAAAGGTACCTAGAGAGAAGGATCAGGTCACTTACAAAGGGAACCCCATCAGGCTAGCAAGGGACCTCTCAAAGCAGAAGAAATTGGAGAACTATCTTCAGCATCCTTAAAAAAAATCCAACTGAGAACATCATATCCCTTGAAACTAAGCTCTGTAAGTGAAGGGGAAATAAATTTTTTTTCAGAGAAGCAAACGCTAAGGGAATTAATTAGCACTAGACCAGTCTTACAAGGGGTCTTTAAGGGAGTGCTAAACATGGAAACAAAAGAATGGTACCTGCTACCATAAAAACACACTTAAGTACATAGTCCACAGACACTACATAGCAACTATACAATCAGGTCTACAAAACAGCTAGCTAAACAACATGATGACAGGCTCAAAATCTCACATATCAATATTAACAGTGAATGTAAATGGTCTAAATGCCCCACTTAAAAGGTACACATGGGCAAGCTGGATAAAAAGTCAAGATTCCACTGTCTGCTGTCTTCAAGAGACTCATCTCAGTTGCAGTGACACACATAGCCTCAAAGTAAAGAATCGGAGAAAGACCTACCATGCAAACAGAAAACAAAAAAAAATAACAAGGGTCACAATTCTTATAGCACATAAAACAGACTTTAAGCCAACAACGGTGCAAACAGGATGAAGAAGGGCATTACATAGTGATAAAAAGCTCAAGTCAACAAGAAGAATTAACTATCCTAAATATATATACACCAAACATTGGAGCACTCATATTTATAAAGCAAGTTCTTCTAGACCTATGAAAAAACTCAGACACACAGTAATAAGGTAGACTTCAACATCCCATTGACAGCATTAGACAAATCATTGAGGCAGAAAACTAACAAAGAAATCCTGAACCTGAACTCAACACATGACCAACTGGACCTAATAGACACCTACAAAACAATCTACAGAGCAATGATAGAATGCATATTCTCATCTGCACAAGGAACAATTACACAGCCCTAAAGCAAGTCTCAATAATTCAAATAAATCAAAATTATACCAAGCACACTCTCAGATTACACAGCAATAAATACAGAAATAAGTACCAAGAAGATCTCCCAAAACCACATAATTACATGGAAATTAAACAACTTGTTCCTGTATGATTTTTAGGTAAACAATAAAATTATGGCAGAAATCAAAAAGTATTTGAAATTAATAAAACAAAGACATATTATATGAAAATCTTTGGGATTCAACTAAAGCAGTGCTAACTGTTTTACATTTCTTTAGAGGAAAGTTGGTAGTGCTAAATGCCTACATTAAGAAGTTAGAAAGATGTCAAATTAACAATCTATGATTGCACTGATAGGAATAAGGAATTTAAAAAAAAAAAAATCAAATAAGCCCCAAAGCTAACAGAACAAAAGAAACAACCAAAGTAAAAGCAGAATTGAAGGAAACTAAGATGCAAAAATTCATACAAAAGATCAATGAAACCAAAAGTTGGCTTTTTGAAAGAATAAAGAAAATTAATAGACCACTAACTACATTAACAAAGGAAAAAAGAGAGAAGGTCCAAATAAGCACAATCAGAAATGACAAAGATGACGTTACAATTGATCCCACAGAAACAAAAAAAATCTTCAGAGACTATTGGGAACACCTCTATGCACACAAATTAGGAAATCTAGAAGAAATTGTTAAATTCTTGGAGACACACAACCTCCAAATATTGAATGAGGAAGAAATTGAATACCTGAAAGGACAAATAATGAGTTCCAAAATTGAAACAATAACAGAAAACTTGCCAATCAAAAAAACAAAAATCCCCATACCACATGGATTCACCGTCAAATACCACTGGACGTACGAAGAGGAACTGGTACCAACCCTACTAAAACTATTCCAAAACGTCAAAGAGGAGGGACTCCTCCCTAACTCATTCTGTGAAGCCAGCATCATCCTGATACCAAAAAATGGCAGACACAATGAAAAAAAAAAACAACAACAAAAAAACTTTAGGCCAATATCTTTGATGAACATAAATGCAGAAATTTTCAACAGAATGCTAAGAAACTGAATCCAGACGCAAATCAAATAGCTAATTCACCTTGATCAAGTAGGCTTTATTCCTGGAATGCAAGATTAAGTTGGCATATGCAAATCAATAAATGTCATTCATCACAAACAGGATTAAAAACAAAAACCATATAATCATCTCAACAGACACAGAAAAACTGTTGATAACCTTAACATCCCTTTATGATAAAAATACTCAACAAACTGGGTATCAGAGGCATATACTTCAAAATAATAAGTGCCATCTATGACAGACCTACAGCCAGCCTCATACTGAATTGGCAAAAGCTGGAAGAATTCCCCTTAAGAACTGGAACAAGACAAGGATGCCCACTCCCACCACTCCTATTCAACAGGGTTCTGGAAGTCTTAGCTGGAGCAGTGAAGAGAAAGAAATAAAGGGCATCCAAACAGGAAAAGAAGAAGTCAAGCTATTTCTCTTCACTGATGAAGTAACTCTATACTTAGAAAATGCTAAAAGACTCTGCCAAAAGACTGCTAGAGCTGATAAAGACTTTAGCAAAGTTTCAGGATACAAACTCAATGTACAAAAATCAGTAACATTTCTATATATCAATAACACTCAAGCCGAGAGCCAAATTAAGAATGTAATCTTACTTACAATGGCCATAAAAAGAATAAACTGCCTAGGAATATATATAGGTAAAAGATATATAGGAATATATATAGGTTAAAAATACATAAGTAAAAGATCTCTACTAGGAAAATTACAAAACACTACTGAAAGAGATTATAGATGACACAAACAAATGCAAAAATATCCCATACTCATGGGTTGGAAGCATCAACATAATTAAAATAGCCATACTGCCATAAGCAATATACAAATGCAATGCTATTCCTACCAAATTACCAATGTTTATTTTACAGAATTAGAAAAAAATATTCTAAAGTACATAGGGAACCAAAAAAGAGCCCAATAGCCACAGCAATTCTAAGTGAAAAGAATAAAGCCAGAGGAATTACATTACCCAATTTCAAACTGTACTACGAGGCTACAGTAACCATAACAGCATGGTACGTGTACAAAAACAGATACACAGACCAAGGGAATAGAATAGAAAACACATGAAGTCACACACCTACAACCAACTGATCTTCAACAAAGTTGATAAAAATAAGCAACAAAGAAAAAACTCCCTATACAATAAATGGTGCTGGGATAACTGGCAAGTCATATGCGGCAGAATGAAATTGGACCCTTATCTATCACCTTGTACAAAAATAAACATGAGATGCATTAAAGACGTAAATGTAAGACCTGAACTATAAAAATCTTAGAAGAAAACTTAGGAAATACCCTTCTCAACATCAGCCTTGGCAAATAATTTATTACTAAACCTACAAAAGCATTTGCAGCAAGGACAGAAATTGACAAGTGGGACCTAATTAAACTAAAGAACTCTGCACAGCAAGAGAAACTACCGAAAGAGTAAACAGACAACGTGTAGAATGGGAAAAATTATTTGGAATCTATGCATCCAAAAAAGATGTCATTTCCAGGATTTATAATGAACAAATCAATATAAAAAAAACCAACCACATTCAAAAGTGGGTAAAGGACATCAACAGGCACTACTCAAAAGATGACATACAGTGGCCAACAAACATATGAAGAAAGGCTCATAATCATCACTAATCATCAGAGAAATACTAATCAAAACCACAATCACACACCATCTCACACCAGTCAGAATGGCTTTTGTTAAAAAGTCAAAAAAGTAACAAAGGTATGTGAGGCTGCAGCGAAAAGGGACCACTTACACACAATTGGTGGAAATATAGATTAGTATAGCCACTGTGGAAAGTAATTTGGAGATTTCTCAAAGAACTGAGTGTTGAACTACTATTTGACCCAGCAATGCCACTACTGGGTATATACTCAAAGGAAAATAAATCATTCTACCAAAAAGATACATGCAGCCATATGATCATTGCAGTGCTATTCACAATAGCAAAGACATGAATCAACCTAGGTGCCCATTAATTGTGGATTGGATAAAAAATATGTTATACATATACATCATGAAATACTATGCAGCCATAAAAAAGAAAGAAATCTGGTTCCTTGTAGCAACATGGCTGCAGCTGGAAACCATTATACTAAACAAACGAATGCAGAACCAGAAAACCAAATACCACATGCTCTCACTTATAAGTGGGGGCTAAATATTGGGTGGTGCATGTTTTTATAAAACTAGGAACAATAGACTCTGGGGAATACAATAGGGGAAGGCTAAGAGTTGAAAAAAACTACCTATTGGATACTATGCTCACTACTTTGGTTCACAAACTCATTCATACTCCAAACCTCAGCATCATGCAATATAGCTTTGTAATAAAACTGCACATAAACTCCCTGATTCTAAAATAAGGGTTGAAAAAAAAAAAGTGAGCCACTATAAACAGTATGGTACCAAAGGAAGGTAGTAAAAAAGAAGGCAGATGGACACTGTGTTAGGTTCTCCAGAGAGACAGGAGACACTATATATATAAATATATATATTTTATATAATTATATATAAGATAAAATTATATGCAATATGGAAGTTATATATATTACATATATATTATATAATATGTAAAATATGTAATACATATATTATTTATAATACATAACATATTTATAATATATTATATATAAAATTATATACATGTACACTTTATGTCCCTCAACCCTCTGATTCAGCAGTCTAAGAAGGGAGTTACAGCATTGGTTGGGGATAGTGGTCTGGACTACCAAGAGAAAATTAGACTATTATTATTCCATGATGGAGATCAGAAAAAGTATGTCTGGAATACAGAAGTTATATATATTATATAATACAGAAGTTTTATATATATATATATTCTGTAATATATGTAACACTTGTTCTGCAATATATGTTATATATTCTGTAATATATATTATATATAATATATATTACAGAAATATATATAGAATATACTATATAATATATATTCTGTAATACATAATATTCATAGATATTATATATGTATATTATATATTACAGGATATATTATATAGAATACAGAATTCTATGTTATATATACAACTTCTGTATTTTATTATATAATATATATAACTTCTGTATTCCAGACACACTGTTTCTGATTTCCATCATGGAATAATAGTCTAATTTTCCCTTGGTAGTCCAGATAACTCTCTGCAACCAACACTGTAATTCCCTTCTTAGACTGTTGAATCAGAGGCTTGAGGGACAAAAGTGTACATGTGGCAGTCTTAACTTCCAACTGATTGGAATCATTTTTGTGTCTCCTGGTGGGAGTATTCCTTCCTCTGGAACTAATACTTCTAAGCCAGCAGAGGACAAAGTCATGGGAACAAGAAAAAAAAATTTTGCTAGGGCGTCACTAAGAGTAATTGTGAGTGATGCCACTCACACTTCTTTCCACTCTTTGATTCTTGGACCCATGAATTTTGACTATGGAAAAAAATAGTACCACATCTTGCATTCTACTGCAAAGCACATACAACCTTCTGAGCACCTTGTCCCAGCCTTACAAGGTGCTATCGCCTATCTGGTGCTGTAACTGTGTCTTCAAAAGGCCATTTCACCCTTCTGTCAAGCCAGCTGCTTCAGGATGGTCGGGTATGTGGTAAAACCAGTGAATTCAATCAGCATGAGCCAATTGCTGCACTTCTTTGGCTGACATGATTAGAACCAATACCAAGTGGAATACCATGATGGTGAATAAGGCATTCTATAAGTCTACAGATAGTATTTTAGGCAGAAACACTGCATGCAAGAACAGCAAATTCATATCCAGAGTAAGCGTCTATTCCAATAAGGATGAAATGCTGCCCTGTCATGATGGAAGCGGTCCAATGGAAATCAACCTGACACCTGGTGGTTGGATTATCACCCTCAGGAAAGGTGCTATAAGGCCAAATGGTTCACAGGCCAAGGAACCTGGAATTTTGATGTACAAGAGCAGGAGAATAAGGGTATCCCACTCGTTTTGTTCCATCTGGGCCCCCAGCCAATTACGGTGCCTCCCCACATTGACAGTAAATCTTCCCCACTCAGTTCACTAACACACACACAACTCTTCCCTGGAAACACCCTTTCAGACAATCCAGAACAATGGTTTGCCAGCCATCTAGGCATCCTTCCTTCAACCCAGTCATATTTGCATCTATAATTAACTGTTACAGACACCAAACCCACATTTCATCAAGCTGACTTTATCCTCCTGTTCTCAATGGACTTCAACAATGTGACTCAGGTTCCTCACAGAACAAGTGCCAAGACTTTGACGTGTTCTTCTCAAAATGCAGCATTTTTATATTCATTCTGCTATACTCATTTCCTATTCATTTTTACCTTGGGTGCTCTTGCAGTTGATAGAAAATATGCAAACTACACAGACCATTTGCCACCACTTGAAAGGCTCCATAGTACAATGACAGTAGAGAATGTTTGGAATTCTGGGGCATTAATAAACTCTCTGAAGTGAATACTGTGGGAGTCTTAAAACTTCTGTTCCTTTCACTCTTCAGCAAGATGTTGGCTGAGAAGCAGTTCCTCAGTTATTCCCTCTATATATCTAGGGCAGTTGGTTCAGCCTGTGACAAAGAATAATGCATCTAGATCTAGGAATTAAAAGCTATAGTTCTACAGAAATCAACCAAGAAATCATTAACGAGAATTTTGTCACTACTTCACTTACTGTGTCCTTTGTATGTGTAGTGTGAGAGCAGTGCTCTGGATAACTTTTAGAGAAAACAAGGGATGTCCTGATAAAGTGGGAAGAAAAGTAAAAAAAAAGATTTAAAAAGGCAAACTCAAGCCACTATTTCCTCTGATTGTATGTAAACACATGGAGCAGAACTGAGACATTGCAGACTTAAGTCTTCATGGATGCTTTACAGTTTAGGGACTAAAATTGGACGAAAAAAAAGAAGCTATGGAGTCTTGCATCAAATATATTTACTATCTCTCAACTTCAAGGATCTGTAAGATTGACAACAGTTTACTAGTTACATATACTCATAGTTAAAAGGAGGAAAGTACTGTAAGCTACATGGGTCCACAAAGATACTGCACTTGGAAGCAGAGAAAGCAAGCAGGGATTGTCAGAGGAAGGCTTTGTAGGATCAAGAAAATGAGATGCTCTTTGATTCCCACAGTAGGGTGTTATTGGTTTGTCTGAATAATCCTATGAACTGAAGAGAACCGAAACACATTATACTACCAACTGTTAAGACTACAATAATATACTATAGTATTATAATGCTGTACTATATACTATAATACTAACTACAGTGCATTCTCACTTAATGTTGGCAAGAGGTTCTTAGAAACTGTGACTTTAAGTGAAACAATATGCTATATAATGAAACCAATGTTATCCTGCGCAAATTGATATTAATACAAGTTAAGTTTCTTTGACATACTATACGTTGTTTTGCCTAAAGTCACAATTTCCAAGAACCAATTAAGGATGTTAAGTGAGAACTTATTTTACGTGTATCTTAGTAACATGTAAGATGAACTATATATATGTACACACTATTATTTCTGTACAAAACTGTATGTTGTGTACATATTACATTCATGTATCACATAACAACCTTTTGGTCAATGACAGATTCATATATGATAGTACAGTCTAAATGTGTAATAAACTCCATCATCTAGATATGTGCAATCACTACATACTAGCTAAATATATGTTATACACTCTACTATGGCATAGGAATCTCTGAATATGATGCAAAAAGCATAACCAAAAAAAAAACTAAAAAACTGAATCTATCAGCAAATAAAAAAAAAAATGTGTACTTCATTACCAAGAGAGATTTAACCCATACAAGCAATACTGCTTTTACATCTGAAAGACAATATAATACACCATATAAATAAAATAAAGGTCAAAACCCACATGATTATCCCAACAGATTCAGAAAAACTATTTGAAAAAGTTCAACACTCCTTAATAATGAAACATTCAATAAATAGTGAATAGAAGAGAATTTTCTCAACCTGCTTTAAGGCATTTTTTAAAAACGCATAGCTAATTTCATATATGGTGGCCACAGGGGTGCTTTTATCACCACACCCCAGTTCCAGCTGGCTCGGGGGGGGAGACGGGGAGAGAGAGAGAGAGAGAGAGACCAATTGACCATTTGTCTGGGAGAAAATAAGGAAAGAGAACAAGATTCTTTTTTCTGGATAGTGCAGAGAATTATTTGTGATCTTATCTAAGACCACCAAGGTGGTACCTCTCTGAGACTGCAAAAACTACATTATTATTGGGATTGGCACCAAAGTCCCTTCAAATACCTGGAAAGCTTTCTCAAGAAGGACAGGCACAAACAAGCCGGGACTGCAAAGACTGCAATACAAAACTCTTCAATGCTCAGAAACCAGGGAACATTTACAAGTATGAAAATAATCCAGAAAAACATGACTTCACCAAACAAACAAAGTATGACACCAGGGACCAATCCTAGAGAAATAAAGATATATGTCCTTTCAGACAGAGAATTCAAAATAGCTGTTTTGAGGAAACTCAAAGAAATTCAAGATAACACAGAGAAAGTATTCAGAATTCTAACAGATAAATTAAATGAGATTGAGATAATTAAAAATAAGCAAGTAAAATTCTAGAGTTGAAAAATGTAGTTGACATATTCAAGAATGCATCAGAGTCTCTTAATCAAGAAAAGAAAGAATTAGTGAGTTTAAAAACAGGCTATTTGAAAATACACAGTGAGAGGAGACAAAAGAAAAAAAAATAAAAACAATGAAGCGAGGCAGTTCCAAGATGACCAAACAGGCACAGCTCCAGGCTACAGCTCCTAGCATGAGTGACTCAGAAGACAGGTGATTTCTGCATTTCCAGCTGAGGTACCAGGTTCATCTCAATGGGGCGTGTCAGACAGAGGGTGCAGAACTGTGGGTGCAGTCCACCAAGCAAGAGCCAAAGCAGGGTGAGGCATCGCCTCACCCGGGAAGTGCAAGGCATAAGGGAATTCCCTTTCCTAGCCAAGGGAAACTGTGACACATAGCACCTGGAAAATTGGGTCACTCCCATCCTAATACTGTGCTTTTCAAAGGGTCTTAGCAAACAGCATACCAGGAGATTATATACCGTGCCTGGCACAGAGGATATCATGCACACGAGGCCTCCCTGATTGCTAGCACAGCAGTCTGAGATCTAACTGCAAGGCATGGCAAGGCTGAGGGAGGGGCGCCCACCATTGCTGAGGCTTGAGTAGGTAAACAAAGTGGATGGCAAGCTCGAACTGGGTGGAGCCCACCTCAGCTCAAGGAGGTCTGCCTGCCTCTGTAGATTCCACCTATGGGGACAGGGCATAGCCAAACAAAAGGCAGCAGAAACCTCTGCAGATTTCAATGTCCGTGTCTGACAGCTTTGAAGAGAGCAGTGGTTCTCTCAGCACGGAGTTTGGAACCTGAGAATGGACAGACTGCCTCCTCAAGTGGTTCCCTGACCCCCAAGTAGCCTAACTTGAAGGGATCCCCCAGTAGGGGCAGACTGACAACTAACACGGCTGGGTACCCCTTTGAGATGAAGCTTCCAGAGGAATGATCAGGCTGCAACATTTGCTGTTCAGCAATATTCACTCTTTGGCAGACTCCGCTGCAGATACCCAGACAAACAGGGTCCGGAGTGGACCTCTAGCAAATTCCAATAGACCTGCAGCTGAGGGTCCTGACTGTTAGAAGGAAAACTAACAAAAAGAAAGGACATTCACATCAAAACCCCATCTGTACGTCACCATCATCAAAGACCAACGGTAAATAAAACCACAAAGATGGGAAAAAAACAGAGCAGAAAAGCTGAAAATTCTAAAAATCAGAGCACCTCTCCTGCTACAAAGGAATGCAGCTCCTCATGAGAAATGGAACAAAGCTGGAAGGAGAATGACTTTGATGAGTTGAGAGAAGGCTTCAGACGATAAACTTCTCCGAGCTTAAGGAGGAAGTTCGAATCCATGGCAAAGAAGTTAAAATCCTTGAAAAAAGATTAGACGAATGGCTAACTAGAATAACCAATGCAGAGAAGTCCTTAAAGGACCTGATGGAGCTGAAAGCCATGGCACGAGAACTACATGACAAATGCACAAGTTTCAATACCAATTCAATCAACTGGAAGAAAGGATATCAGAGATGGAAGATCAAATGAATGTGGATGGAATGGATCACACGGAAGTGTCCAAATGTATTCAGGACACTCATCTCACATGCAGAGACACACATAGGCTCAAAATAAAGGGATGGAGGAAGATCGACCAAGCAAATGGAAAACAAAAAAAGGCAGGGGTTTGCAATACTAGTCTCTGATAAAACAGACTGTAAACCAACAAAGATCAAAAGAGACAAAGAAGGCCATTACATAATGGTAAAGGGATCAATTCAACAAGAAGAGGTAACTATCCTAAATATATGTGCACCCAATACAGTAGCACCCAGATTCATAAAGCAAGCCTTTAGAGACCTACAAAGAGACTTAGACTCCCACACAATAATAATGGGAGACTTTAACACCCCACTGTCAACATTAGACAGATCAACGAGACAGAAAGTTAACAAGGATATCCAGGAATTGAACTCAGCTCTGCAGCAAGCAGACCTAATAGATATCTACAGAATCTCCACCCCAAATCAACACAATATACATTCTTCTGAGAACCTTGCAATTATTCCGAAATTGACCATATTGTTGGAAGTAAAGCACTCCTCAGCAAATGTAAAAGAACAGAAATTATAACAAACTGTCTCTCAGACCACAGTGCAATCAAACTAGAATTCAGGATTAAGAAATTCACTCAAAACCACTCAACTACATGGAGACTGAACAACCTGCTCCTGAATGACTACTGGGTACATAACGAAAGGAAGCCAGACACAAACATGTTCTCTGAAACCAATGAGAACAAAGACACAACATACCAGAATCTCTGGGATACATTTAAAGCAGTGTGTAGAGGGAAATTTATAGCAGTAAACGCCCACATGAGAAAGCAGGAAAGATCTAAAATTGACACCCTAACATCACAATTAAAAGAACTAGAGAAGCAAGAGCAAACACATTCAAAAGCTAACAGAAGGCAAGAAATAACTAAGATCAGAGCCAAAATGAAGGAGATAGAGACAAAAAAACCCTTCAAAAAATCAGTGAATCCAGGAGCTGGTTTTTTGAAAAGATCAACAAAATTGATAGACCACTAGAAATAACAACACAGAATAAAAGGGAGAAGAATCAAATGGATGCAATAAAAAATGATAAAGGGGATATCACTACCAATCCCACAGAAATAGAAACTACCATCAGAGAATACTATAAACACCTCTACACAAATAAACTAGAAAACTTAGAAGAAATTGATAAATTCCTGGACATATACACTCTCCCAAGACTAAACCAGGAAGAAATTGAATCCCTAAATAGACCAATAACAGGCTCTGAAATTCAGGCAATAAGTAATAGTCTACTAACCAAAAAAATCCAGGACCAGGCAGATTCACAGCCAAATTCAACCAGAGGTACAAGGAGGAGCTGGTACCATTCCTTCTGAAACTATTCCAATCAAGAGAAAAGGAGGGACTTCTCCCTAACTCATTTTATGAGGCCAGCATCATCCTGATACCAAAGCCTGGCACAGACACACACACAAAAAAGAGAATTTTAGACCAATATCCCTGACGAACATCAATGCAAAAATCCTCAATGAAATAGTGGCAAACCGAATCCAGCAGCACATCAAAAAGCTTATCTACCATGATAGAGTGGGCTTCATTCCTGGGATGCAAGCCTGGTTCAACATATGCAAATCAAAAAACGTAATCCAGCATATAAACAGAACCAAAGACAAAAACCACATGATTATGTCAATAGATGCAGAAAAGGCTTTTGACAAAATTCAACAGTCCTTCATGCTAAAAACTCTAAATAAATTTGGTATTGATGGAACGTATCTCAAAATAATAAGAGCTATTTATGAAAAACGTACAGCCAATATCATACTGAATGGCCAAAAGCTGGAAGCATTCCCTTTGAAAACTGGCACAAGACAGCGATGCCCTCTCTCACCACTCCTATTCAAAACAGTGTTGGAAGTTCTGGCCAGGGCAATCAGCCAGGACAAAGAAATGAAGGGTATTCAATTAGGAAATGAGGAAGTCAAATTGTCCCTGTTTGCAGATGACATGATAGTATATTTAGAAAACTCCATCGTCTCAGCCCAAAATCTCCTTAAGCTGATAAGCAACTTCAGCAGTCTCAGGATACAAAATCAATGTGCAAAAATCACAAGCATTCTTTTACACCAATAACAGACAAACAGAGAGCCAAATCGTGAGTGAACTCCCATTCACAATTGCTACAAAGAGAATAAAATACCTAGGAATCTAACTTACAAGGGATGTTAAGGTCCTCTTCAAGGAAAACTACAAACCACTGCTCAATGAAACAAGAGGACACAAACAAATGGAAGAACATTCCCTGCTCATGGATAGGAAGAGTCAATATCATGAAAATGGCCATACTGCCCAAGGTAATTTATAGATTCAATGCCATCCCCACTAAGTTACCAATGACTTTCTTCACAGAATTGGAAAAAACTAATTTAAAGTTCATATGGAACCAAAAAAGAGCCCACATTGCCAAGACAATCCTAAGCCAAAAGAACAAAGCTGGAGGCATTATGCTACCTGACTTCAAACTATACTACCAGACTACAGTAACCAAAACAGCATGGTACTAGTACCAAAACAGAGATATAGACCAATGGAACAGAACAGAGCCCTCAGAAATAATAATAATACCACACATCTACAACCATCTGATCTTTGACAAACCTGACAAAAACAAGAAATGGGGAAAGGATTCCCTATTTAATAAATGGTACTGGGAAAACTGGCTAGCCATATGTAGAAAGCTGAAACTGGATCCCTTCCTTACATCTTATACAAAAATTAATTCAAGATGGATTAGAGACTTAAATGTTAGACCTAAAACCAAAAAAACCCTAGAAGAAAACCTAGGCAATACCATTCAGGACATAGGCAAGGAGAAGGACTTCATGTCTAAAACACGAAAAGCAATGGCAACAAAAGCCAAAATTGACAAATGGGATCTAATTAAACTAAAGATCTTCTGCACAGCAAAAGAAACTACCATCAGAGTGAACAGGCGGCCTACAGAATGGGAGAAAATTCTGCAATCTACTCATCTGACAAAGGGCTAATATCCAGAACCTATAAAGAACTCAAACCAATTTACAAGATAAAAAACAAACAACCCCATCAAAAAGTCAGCTAAGGATATGAACAGACACTTCTCAAAAGAAGACATTTATACAGCCAACAGACACATGAAAAAATGCTCATCACTCGCCATCAGAGAAATGCAAATCAAAACCACAATGAGATACCATCTCACACCAGTTAGAAGGGCGATCATTAAAAAGTCAGGAAACAGATGCTGGAGAGGATGTGGAGAAATAGGAACAATTTTACACTGTTGGTGGGACCGTAAGCTAGTTCAACCATTGTGGAAAACAGTGTGGCGATTCCTCAAGGATCTAGAACTAGAAATACCATTTGACCAAGCCATGCCATTACTGGGTATATACCCAAAGGATTATAAATCTTGCTGCTATAAAGACACATGCACACGTAGGTTTATTGCAGCACTATTCACAATAGCAAAGACTTGGAACCAACCCAAATGTCCATCAATGATAGACTAGATTAAGAAAATGTGACACATGTACACCAAGGAATACTATGCAGCCATAAAAAAAGATGAGTTCATGTCCTTTGTAGGGACATGGATGCAGCTTGAAACCATCATTCTCAGTAAACTATTGCAAGAACAGAAAACCAAACACTGCATGTTCTCACTCATAGGTGGGAACTGAACAATGAGAACACTTGGACACAGGAAGGGGAACATCACACACCGTGGCCTGTTGTGGGGCAGGGGGAGGGGCGAGGGATAGCATTAGGAGATATCCCTAATGTAAATGACGAGTTACTGGGTTCTGTACACTAACATGGCACATGTATACAGATGTAGCAAACCTGTACGTTTTGCACATGTACCCTAGAACTTAAAGTATTTAAAAAAAAAAAATGAAGCATGGCTATAAGATCTAGAAAATAGCCTGAAAAGCACAAATATAAGAGTTATTGGCCTTATGGAGAATGAAGAAAAAGAGTAGGGGAGAAAAGCTTATTCAAAGAAATAATGTCAGAAAACTTCCCAAACTTACCAGATGAGAACACATGGACATAGGGAGGGGAGTATCACACACAGTGGCCTATTGATAGTGGAGGGCAAGGGGAGGTGAAGCATTAGGACAAATACCTAATGCAAGCAAGGCTTAAAACCTAGATGATGTATTGATAGGTACAGCAAACCACAATGGCACATGTATACCTGTGTAACAAACCTGCACATTCTACACATGTATCCCAGAATTCAAGGTAAAAAAAAAAGAAAAAAGTTCTCACAGCATAAGAAAAATCAACAAAGTTAAGAGATAATCCATAGAAAGGCTGTATTAGTCCATTTTCACACTATTGATAAAGACATACCCAAAATTGGGTAATTTATAAAGAAAAAGAGGTTTAATGGACTCAAAGTTCCATGTGGCTGGGGAGGCTTCACTATCATGGTGGAAGGTGAAAGGCATGTATTACATGGTGGCAGACAAGACAGAATGAGAGCCAAGAAAAAGGGGTTTTCCCTTATAATACCAAAGGATCTCATGAGACTTATTCATTACCACAAGAACGTTATGGGAAAACTGCTCCTATGATTCAATTATCTCCCACCAGGTCCCTCCCACAACACATGGGAATTATGGAAGTTACAATTCAAGATGAGATTTGGGTGGGAACAGAGCCAAACCATATCATTCCACCCCCGGCCTCTCCCAAATCTCATGTCCTCACATTTCAAAACCAATCATGCCTTCCCCAAAGTCTTTTTTTTTTTTTTTTTAATTTTTTTTTGTGAGAGAGAATCTCATTCTATTGCCCAGACTGGAGTGTAGTGGCACAATCTTGACTCACTGTAACCTCTGCCTCCTGGGTTCAAGTGATTTTCCTGCCTCAGACTCCTGAGTAGCTGGGATTACAGGCATGCACCACCATGCTCAGCTAATTTTTTGTATTTTTAGTAGAGACGAGGTTTCACTATGTTGGCCAGGCTGGTCTCAAACTCCAAATCTCAAGTGATCCACCCACCTTGGCCTCCCAAAGTGCTGGGATTACAGGCATGAGCCACTGTGCCCAGCCCCCCAAAGTCTTAACTCAGTTCAGCATTAACTCAAAAGTCCACAGTCCAAACTCTCATTCAAGACAAGGTAAGTCCCTTCTGCCTATGAGCCTGTAAAATCAAAAGCAGGTTACTTCCTAGATACAGTGTGGGGTATAGGCATTGTTTAAATATACCCATTCCAAATAGAAAAAAAAATGGCCAAAATGAAGGATCTAAAGAACACATGCAAGTCCAAAACCCAGCAGGGCAGTCAAATCTTAAAGCTCCAAAATGATCTGACTTCATCTCTCGTGTCCAGGTCATACCAATGCAAGAGGTAGGTTTGCATAGTTTTGGACAGCTCCACCCCTATGGCAGGGTACTGCCTCCTCCTGGCTGGCTGAATGGGCTGGCATTGAGTGTTTGCAGCTTCTCCCAGTGCACAGTGCAAGCTGTCAGTGGGAATACCATTCTGGGTTGCACAGGATGGTAGCCCTATTCTCACAGCTCCACTAGGCAGTGCCCCAGTGGGGACCCTGTGGAGGGGGCTTCAACCCCACATTTCCCTTCCTCACTGCCCTAGCAGAGGTTATCCATGAGGGCCCCATCCCTGCAGCAAACTTCTGCCTCAACATCCAGGCATTTCCATATGTCCTCTGAAATCTATGCAGAGGTTCCGAAACCTTAATTCTTTACTTCTGTGCACCCACAGAGTCAACACCACATGGAAGCTGACAAAGTATGAGACTTGAACCCTCGGAAGCCACAGCTGCAGCTGTACCTTGGCCCCTTTTAGCCATGGCTGGAGTGGCTGGGACTCAGGGCACCAAGTTCCTAAGCTGCACATGGCAGGGGGGCCATGGGCCTGGCACAGAAAATGCAGCTGACTTGAATTTTTCCTCAGAAAATGGGTTTCCCTTTGTCACATCATCAGGCTGCAATATTTTCCAAACTTTTATGCCGTTTCCCTTTTAAAACCCAATGCTTTTAACAGCATGCAAGTCACCTCTTGAATGCTTTGCTGTTTAATAATTTCTTCCACTAGATACTCTAAATCATCTCCCTCAAGTTCAAAGTTACACAAATCTCTAGGGCAGAGGCAAAATGCCACCAGTCTCTTTGCTAAAACATAGAAAGAGTCCCCTTTACTCCAGTTCCCAACAAGTTCCTCATCTCCATCGGAGACCACCTCAGCTTGGATTTCATTGTCCATATCATTATCAGCATTTTGGTCAAAGTAATTCAATGAGTCTCCAGAACATTTCAATCTTTCCCACATTTTCCTGTCTCCTTCTGAGCCCTCCAAACTGTTCCAACCTCTGCCTGTTACCTGGTTCCGAAGTCTCTTCCACATTTTTGGGTATCTTTCCAGAAGTGCCCCACTTTACTGATACTAATTACTGTACTAATCTATTTTCACATTGTTGATAAAGAAATATCTGAGACTGTGTAATTTATAAAGAAAAAGAGGTTTAATGAATTCACAGTTCCACATGGCTGGGGAGGCCTCACAATCATGGTGGAAAGTGAAAGGCACATCTTACGTGGTGGCAGACAAGAGAGAATGAGAGCCAAGAGAAAGGGGTTTCCCCCTATAAAACTCTCAGATCTTGTGAGATTTATTCACTACCATCAGAACAGTATGGGGAAAACCACCACCATGATTCAATTATCTCCCACTAGTTCCCTCCCACAACGGGTGGGAATTATGGGAGCTACAATTCAAGATGAGATTTGGGTGGGGTCACAGAGAAACCATATCAATGGGATAGCATATTAGCAAACTACCCATCTGACAAGGGATTAATCACCAGAATATATAAGGAGCTCAAATAACTCTATAGAAAAAAATCTAATAATCCAATTTAAAAATGGGCAAAATATTTGAATAGACACTTTACAAAAGAAGACAAACACATGGCAAAAAGGCAGATGGAAAGGTGCTGAATGCCACTGATTATCAGAGAAACGCAAATCAAAACTACAATGAAATGTCATCTCACCCCAGTGAAAATGGCTTTTATCTAAAAATACGGCAATAACAAATGCTGGAGGATGTGAGAAAAGGGAACCCTCACACACTGTTGGTGGGAATGTAAATTAGTATGACCACTATCGAGAACAGTTTGAAGGATCCTCAAAAAACTAAAAATTGAGCTACCATATGATCCAGCAATCCCACTGCTGGGTATATGCCCAAAAGAAAGGAAATCAGTATATTGAAGAAATATCTGCACGCCTATGTTTGCTGCAGCATTGTTCACAGTAGACAAGATTTGGAAGCAACTTAAATGTCCATCAACAGATGAACAGTAAGGAAAATGTGGTACTATTCAGCCATAAAAAAAGAATGAGATCCTGTCATTTGCAACAACATGGATGGAAATAGAGGTCATTGTGTTCAGTAAAATAAGCCAGGCACAGAAAGAAAACATTGCATGTTCTCACTTGTTTTGGGGATCTAGAGATCAAAACAATTGAACTCATGGAGACAGAGAGTAAAAGGATGGTTACCAGAGGATGGGAAGGGTAGTGGGGCTATGGGGAGGGAGGTGAGAATGGTAAATGGGTACAACAAAAAATAGAAAGAATGAATAAGACCTATTACTTCAGAGCTCAACAGGGTAATTATAATCAAAATGATTTAATTGTACATTTTAAAACAACTAAAAATTATAATTGCATTATTTGCAATATAAAGGATAAATGTTCCATTTTCCATGGTGCAATGATTATGCATTGCATGCCTGTATCAAAATATCTCATGTACCCCATAAATATATATAACTACTATATACCCACAAAAATTAAAAATTAAAATTTTTTAAAAAGTGAGTCACGGACAAAACACCATATATTTATGTCATGTAATATTTTATTTATGTTGTGAATTTTCACAAGCATTATACAATAATTATTTTGCATCAGGCTTTCCATATTATGTGTGGGATTTCTTTCCAGTAGAAGTTTCACATGACTTTTAAAGTAATTGTTAAAAGTGGTAACTTCTCTGTACTTTTTTATTTTTTGAGACAGAGCCTCACTCTGTTGCCCAGGCTGGAGCGCAGTGGTGCCATCTTGGCTCACTGCAAGCTCCGCCTCCTGGGTTCACACCACTTTTCTGTATTTTCTACACTATTAGTGCTTTAATCCAGTATACATTCTTGTATTTATAAAATTTTCTTCAGTGTCTGTTACCATGTGTCTTTGCGTATATATGAGAAATGAAAACATTCCCACATTCCATACATTCATAGAGTCTTCCTCCAGAATAAGTATGCCATCAAGTGAAAATGGAACAACTAAAGGCCTCGCCATGCTTCTTACATTCATAAGGCTTTTCTTCCACGTGAGCTCTTCCGTATTTTCAAAAAGAACTGGGAAAACTAAAGGCTTAGCCACATTTCTTACAATCATAGGGTTTTTCTCCAGTGTGATTCTATTCAATTCTTTTGACCTCAAGAGTCTTTGAATGGAAAAGGACACTAGATCATTTGATCCTTTTTTTTACAATTGAGACTAACAAATCTCAGATAGTAAAGTGGTTAGTTGATGATTTTCCTATATCTTCTGCCACTGTGTCACAAGGTAAGTGGCCAATAGATTGACGACTTCAGAGAAGTCAAAAGAGAGATGTACGACATGAGAAAAACGAAGTTCAAACTGGCTATTGGATATAGGGTCACTAATATGCTTTTTTTTTTTTTACAGAGAGAATGTTGAAAAGAATATTCAATTTTGTTTGAAAAGTTGTAGAGTAGGGCACTAGTGAATTACTCAGTATCATCTGTTTTCATTTTTGACAACACAATTTTTACGGTAAAGATTTCAATATAATCACCAAACAACAGGATCCATCTATGTGACAGCATCATATATTTGGTCAATTTTTATCCTGCCAGCTTGTAGAGGGGCCACAGACATGTCCCAGGTCATAATGAGGGTTAGTGGCAGATCTCAAATGAACAGCGAGGTGGCGGGCGCCTGTAGTCCCAGCTACTCGGGAGGCTGAGGCAGGAGAATGGCGTAAACCCAGGAGGCGGAGCTTGCAGTGAGCTGAGATCCGGCCACTGCACTCCAGCCTGGGCGACAGAGCGAGACTCCGTCTCAAAAAAAAAAAAAAAAAAAAAAAGTGAAATTTTGCCTGAAACAGAACCTGCTATGATATAGGTTCTGATAATGTGAAAAGGACCAAGATAACTAGGGCGGGGAGAGGGTGAGAGGATAATCCCCAGGGGGCTAGGACTAATTCATCCCTGTGATCTCTCTTGTGCCTACCATAACGGTTAGCCCGAAGTAGACACACAGAAATGTCATTTTTCATTGACTTGAATCTGACCAACTAAAATCAAGAGTTGTTTGCTGATGGCTCTGCTGCAGCTGTGAAGAAATAAAAGCAGGGAATTCCAACAGAAATTATTATGCAGTGTTTACATAGTTTTCCCAGAAAAACCACTATGACTTTCAAAGGCATAATAACTCAATAAATTTTCCAGAAGAAACAAGAATGAAAATGTGGATCATGTAGATAGAACTTATGTAATTCTAAACAAGGCAGTTAACCTTTTGGGAAAACAGTTTTGATTTTGGATTAAGAAGGTCATGAATATGTCTCTCCCACATTGAATATTATAATTCCAAACAACTTTTTCACGTGTTAGTGGACATTTTTTAAAAATGACAACAGAATATTTCCTGGGCTTCTATATTTTAAATCCTTGGAGAACAGAGTGGTTCTATTTTGAGAAAATACCACATTGATAACCCTGAACTCTTCTGGATGTGGAATTCACAGAATGTTAAATATGAGATAAGTTTAACTCTGTGGAGAAAGCTACACTGAAACTTTAGCATGAACTATCACTTCTCAGGGTGTCTATGAGAAAAGTATTCGCAACAACAGTTCAACACTATGACCTCATAACTATCAATTTAGTTTGCATATAGGTGCCCCTGGTGGCTCATATCGGTTTTACATAATTCACTATTCTTTACCTCTTGAAAAGCTCATGTTGAAGTACAGCATTTGGCATGTGAGTAAAAATAACACAATCTGCTAAATGTCATAATAAAACAAATGGTTTTATAAGACATGCTCAGGTAGCACCCAGGGAGAAAGGTATCTCTCTGCTTCAAAGGCTCATCCCACTATTTCAGCTGTCAAAGCATGGATACCTGGAGCCAAAGAAAGGAAGAAAAGTGTAATATTAATTCACTATATTAATATGGTTTTTAAAATACCTGTTGGATCTGAAAAGAAAACTGAGAGGTCAATGGAAAGAGGCAGAGCAATGTAACAGAAGACCTTAGCATTTAGAGCAAAACCTGAATTATACCTGAGGTCTTGGCTCTGTTACTTACTGGATATGTGGCTTAGAGTGGCTAACTATAGGCTCTGTTGCCTACCTACTCTCAAAAAGAGAAATATCTACTTCACTTGACTGCTGAAAAGAATTTAGAGGAAATAATTCAGCATATAATCTATCATGGGTCCTAACTCAGCAACTGGTAAGGAGATTGGTTCCATTTAAATATAACTTTGGGAAGCATCGATGAGAATAAGAACACAGATCCACTGATGTTTTTCTATACTGTTATTTTCTTCTAAATCTTCCTGTAATTTTTGCACTGAATATTCCAGTATAGACCTTTGGGAAAAAAATAAAAAGAAGGACAGACCCCATGAAAAATAGGTAGCAGACTCAAAACCGACTCCTTCAGCACATAATCATTTACAACCTCAGTTGCAACTTTTAGTAAAGTTAAGCATTGACTGTCTCATAGTGAGGTGTGTACCTAAAAGTCCTAAAAAGAAAAACTAATAACAGAAAATATATATAATAAGTGTTAGCTTAACCATCAAGCTTAAGGAATGAACACCTGTCAAAAAAGTTTAATTTAGGGTGATATAACTAAGATGTTATTCTGTGGCACTTTATATGAAAGAAATACGAACCAGAACCAGCTTACTACCCAGAATATGACACTACATAGAAACACACACACATAAATCAAGGTTTGCAAATCTCTTGAGATTCTCAAAGAAGTAAATATCAAAGGAAGATGGTTCTTGATATGGCATCAGGTTATAGCCCAACAAACTTGAGGAAACTTTAACCCATAAAACTCTAGTTTTATAAAATAAATCTGAAAACCTAAATGAGCACCCAAAAATTTGCACTATGATTAATAAGGGCTTAGCAGTGTTCTTTTTCTGGAATTTAAAATCCTGTATCTAAAGCTAATGAAAGTGGTAGAATTCAGAGTCCAGAATGAAAGTCAAGCCTCATACCTGGGAGAAGCCTGTATTTCATTTATTTGAAGGAAAGACTTGAGGGCTATAAACCTCAGGCACTGTCTCTTCATCTCCCTCAAGAATATATTTTAACATACCTTTTGATATAAAATACTACATGACCTTAAATAGCAGTCTTTTGGGGGGATTAGGACTAACTGGGCTTTTAACTGAATGTTGCTGTGAAACTGATGGCCTTGCTATCAGCAGGGAGCTGGCTATTTTTAATACAAACACAGAGAAAACGCAATGACAGCTATGAAAAAATCTTTAAGCAAATAGACCTTAGAATGTTTAATTTTTGTAAGTTTATAAGTCTGCAGGTTTCTTTGGTTTTGTTTTTACGTAACAATATCTAATGTTAACTTCAGAAGCTGACTTGTGGGAAGTGACAGGAAAGGTGGTCTCTAAATGATTAAACAACTTCATCCATGAAGCATGAGGTTTAACCAGCAAGGCTTTGAGTAGATACTTTTCTTCTCTTCCTTAGATTCTTCATTTTTAAATGGGGAGGTATCCCTAAAAGATATGTAAATTCCATCTGGCTCCCAATTAAACTATCACTTATGGCACAGGGTCCCCAGCCTCTTAGGGGCCTGTTAGAAACAGGGCTGTACAGCAGGAAGTGAGAGGCTGGCAAGCAAACGAAGCTTCATTTGTATTTACAGCTACTCCCATTGCTCACATTATTGCCTGAGTTGGCAGCGTTAGATTCTCATAGAAGTGCAAACCCTATTGTGAACTACACATATGAGGGATCTAGGTTGCATGCTCCTTATGAGAATCTAATGCTTGATGATTTGTCACTGTCTCCCATCACCCCAGATGGCAGAGATCAGTGACAGACATCATCAAGCATTACATATTGCAATGTAATAATAATGGAAATAAAGAGTACAATAAATGTAATGCACTTAAATCATCCCCAAACCATCCCCCATCCCTGTTCATGGAAAAATTGTCTTCCACAAAACCAATCCTTGGTACCAAAAAGGTTTGTGACCCATGACTTATGGTATTGGGAATCCTAATTATTTCATTTCTCTATCTCTAAAAACTATTTACTTATTTGTTTTTTACAAATATTTTTACATTTATTACAAACTCTATAAATATTTATTAAGTACCTAGTATGTTCCAGTCACATAAATACTGGAGATAATGCCATGACCAAAACAGCAAAAATCTCCTCTGCCCTGAAATTAATATTCTACTGGGAATAAAAAATATAAACAAAAGCAAGTCAGAGGATGATAAATTTAAAACAAGGAAGAAGGAATAACTTCAGTAGGGTAAGACATGACAATTTTAAATAGAAAACTTCACTAAAAAGATGACATTTAACCAAAGAGCTGAAGGAAGTAGGAGGCGAGGCATGTGGAAATCTGGGAGAAAAACATGCCAGGGAAGGCAAGTGCAAATGGCCTGAGACAAGAGCAAGCATGTACATCTTCCGGAAACCACTAGGAGCCCAGTGTGAGTTGGGTGGAATGAGCAAGGAGATCAGTAGAAGGTGAGATTACAGCGGTAATAGGAGAGACAGCTGAGGATTTAAGTCCTTGGAGGTCATTGTATGAATGCTGTGTTTAACTCTGAGAGATGGGAAGCCATGAGCAGCAGGTGTAACATGACCTGCCTCCCTTTGGCTGCTGTGCTAAGACAGATCGCAATGGGCACAAGGTGGGTAGAAGAAACATTAGAGGATGGCTCGGACGAGGATTGTGACAATGTGGCTGGTAAGTGGTCAGATTCTGAATATATCATGAAAGTATTACCAACAAGATTTGCTATTGGATTGGATGTGGGTGTAAGAGACAGAAGTCATAGATTATTTCAACATGCTTGGCTGTAGGAATTGGAAGTATGTTAATAGAAAGACCAGAACCAGGCCGTCAGGCTTTGCAGTCCAACTCTGCCACTGTGACACTAGGCAAGTAAGCATTTCCCTCCACTCTGCATTGCAAAATAGAAGTAATAATGATATTCAACCTCACATGGTGTTGAGGATTATGTGAGTGAATACACAAAACAAATTATTAAAATAGTACTTGGCACATAGCCCCATGTAAATGTTTGCTATCATTATTACCATGATATTGGGGAAAATTATAGGGACCAGATTTGGGGAAAGAAGTTCAGGATTTAGTCTGAGGGCACGTGAGGTTTGAGACAAGATTCCTACCTGCAACCCAAGTGGGGACATTGGGCAGTCAGATTCACATATATATGAATCTATAGGTTAAGTATCATCAATGTATAGAAGCAACTGAAAACATAATACTGGATTAGATAACAAAGAGAAGAGTTCTAAAAATATTGCCCTAGGGAACATGAAGGGAGAGAGAATATAACAATGTCCTTGAAGCCAAATAAATCAATCATTTCAAGGAGAAGGCAGTGATCAGCTCAACCAAAGGTTCCTGATTGCTCAAATAAGAAAAAGACTGAGAATTTTCTATTGGATTTAGCCAGGCAGAGGTTCTCAATCAAGAGCTTTCTCATAGAGGGGTAAGGGTGAGGACTAGAAGGAAGAATTGGAAATAATAAGCAAAGTCAAGTCTTCTTAAAAGTTTTGCTCTGGAAGGCAGTAAATACATATAGTATTACTTGAAAAATGAGATCAAGAAACATTATATTAATGTGGGGGAAATGGCAGCATATTTGTATGCTGATAGGAATGGTGTAATAGAGAGGAAAAAATTAATGATGCAGGAGAGAAAGGAGACAAAGATAAATTATTCTCATCCTGCCCCTCGAAACTAGGCAGACAGGAAAGGTGGGTCACGGGAAGCTTCAGTGTGATTTGAGGTACTCAAGGCTGGGGATCCCCAAGCTCCCCAGAAGTAAAAAGGTGAGAATGGATTTTCCTGCCACTACAGGAAGAACTACTCATTACTTATGCTTTCTGGGCAATTGGGAAAATACTGTTGACCCAGCCCATTCCTCGCTGGTTTAGAGAAAGAAAGCCATTGGAGAACGGAAGCCTCAGGCAGCCAATATGTCTTCCTCTGCAGAGTATTGGCCTTTCCTCACTGAAAACTCAATACACAGTTCCTCCCAAGTGCTAAGAGACTTTACTAGAATTAGATCATCTAACCCTTTGTACCAATGAGGAGTGTATCACAATTATTTATGTTTTAGAAATGCAGGAACTAGGATCTTCTGTAGACAAATAAACTGCTCAGGAGATTTGAACTGAGATCTGACTTCAGAGCCTGAGCACTTCCTCTTCAGTCTACCTGCTTCACTATCTAACCCCTTCCATGCATGTCTTACTCAAGGACAGACAGCAGTTGCAGAAAGAGAACCAAATCTGAAACTCACTTCTCTTCCCCTGAAGAAAAATAATTCAAGATTTCCTTGAATGGAAAAAGCGAGTGCTGAAATGGATTCACATGTTTATATAACGGGACATAATTTTACTCTGTCATTAACTAGTCTTATGAACACTGATAAAGGTACATTTCATGACACCTTCAAAATGCTACTTGCCTGCCTTACAATTACTTGCCATCATCTCAGAAGCTTGAAAGTTCAATAGTTAATTAATGTGAAAATCATCACTGAGCCCCAGAACTACACAGTATTTTCCAAGGAATACTCACAAAGCCTAGGTTTGTACCTAGTGTCAAAAGTCTAACATTAGACCGGATAAGTGGGAATCTGATCGAGAAAGTCCCATACTCCCAGAGAACCTGGGAGCCAGGGACCCTGAATTCTTCCTTGAAGGGTAGCATCAGATCCTTCTCCTAAATCTCTCTCCTTTTCTTTTTAATAAGAGGAACACAAAACTGGATCAATCAGTTAAGACTTATTGAGTCCCTGCTGTGTGCTGTTCTAGACAAGACAGGTACATATTCTGCCCTTCTTTGTGTAACTTGAATCAAGAGACACAATTTCTCAAATTTCATTTTCTCCTTCTGCAACATGAAAATTTTAAGATTTGACTTAAAAAGTTTTCTGATATTTCAAAAGCTGTGTTCCTTTTCTAACTCTCACATTAGCCAGCACAGAGAAGGCACACAGAGATACTCCTAACATGCCAGTTGCATTAGGTGGGCTGAACCCTAGACACCAAAGAGTAAGTGGCCTCAGGTAAATTTATTTCCTGTCTCAACTACTTTTCCTTGTAATATTGGAATAATAGTAGCTCCCTGAAAGGACTGGTGAAAATTAAATGATATGAATAATGTAAAACACCTGTTTGATTGTAATGTGCTTTGTGCTCTTCAAGTTAAAGGTGGATTAATTTTAAGTTACTTTCAAATCCTTTATTTCTAGTTCTACAGAAACCATCATGTTTTCTTAGGGCCAAGGGAGTCAGATCTTTCCATTAACATCTAACCTCTTGGGAATTTTCCAGAACCCTTTTATCTGCCCCAATCACAAAGGACCGTATATTAAGCACTCTAACTTCATCGTCTCTCAAATGAGCTAACAGAAAGTTCAATCAATTGTATATTGTCTATTTAATGACTAATCTGGCAACCCTAATGTGGCATGAAAATGATTCCTGTTAGAAACAAAATGAAAAAAAATCAAAATTTCAGACACTTTATCAGTTTTGACTATCTTTTTATAGGGCAAACTTCGCATGTGAAGAAAATTATGCTCTATGTCTACGTTTGCTTATAATTTACCTTGAAGAAGATTGAACTTTGCCACTATATCTGTCCTTATATGGCCGCTTACAGAGATATTTACCTGTTTCATCTCATTTAATTTTCAGAAAGGGAAAAAAATTATTATCCACATTTTACCATTGTAGAAACTGAAATTCAGATAAATAAGGTAATATGTATGTCACATGGCTAGCTTATTGTGTAACAGAGATTCAATCCCTTGATGTCATAGTTTATTACTAGTCCTTTTTACGATGCCGGGTAACCGATTTCTGAAGACCTTTGATGTTCTCACCACCTCATTCACCATGTTCTTATGGTATGTTGTCTGATAACATTACACGAATTTGATGAATTATTTATTCACCAAATAACTATTTTTCCTCTCTTATTAGGTGCTTTCCTAAGATTAGGACTGTAATAACCATAAACAGACATAATTGCAAAAATAAATGTGAGGTTGGAACTGTCGTTAGTGTCATGAAGAAGTATATGATGCTGGTCACACATAATGGGAGGATTTTATCTAGTCTGGGGCATAGAATCAGAAAAGACTTCCTGAAAAAGAGATAACTGAGCTAAAATCTAAAATCTAACTAGCCGCAAACCAGGCACAAGAAGAGTGTTCCAGGCAGAGGAAATGGCATGCACAAGGACAGTGGAAGGAGAGGAGAAGAGTCACAAAGAACTGGGAACAGATCAGGGAAGCCAGAGCAGAAACCAGCGTGGGAGAGGGGTGGTATAATGTGAGAAGAGACAACACACAACAGGGATTTTTAGAAATAGATTTTATTTTTTACAGCAGGTTTACAGCAAAATTAAGAGGAAAGTTCACAGATTTCCCATATACCCCCTACCCTGACACATGCATAGCCTCCCCCATTATCAACATCCGTTACCAGAGTGGTACATTTTTTGCAATTAATGAACCAACATTGACACGTTATCACCCAAAGTCCATAGTTTACATTGGGGTTCACTCCTGGTGTTGTAACTATATGGATTTTAATCACTATTATGAAAAATGATTTCTCTCTTTCTTTTGTTGATTTAACATATATTGATAAAGCACTCATCATATACCAGGCACTGGAGAGCCAGTAATGACAGATAGCCCCTGCACTCACGCACTTTGAGTTTTCACCAGAATACATGAAATAGGTCACTGAAATTCAATTCTATGACAATTTCAGGAAGTATATCTAAGAGGGACTTCTAATCTAGACTGGAAGGTTGGGATTGCATTAGGTAGGACCTAAACACGAATGAATGTTAGCCATAAAAAGGTAGGGAAGTGTTTCATAAGCCAAGGTAACAGAGTAGAAGGTCTATAGGTAATGGACTAAACCATAGAGTAGAAGTGGGGTTTAGAAATGAGGATGGAGATGTAGTTAGAAGTCAGCATGGGTCTCATAAATTATGTTACAGAATGTGCGATTTCTCCTAAATCACTGGAACTTTTCATCAGAGAAGAAATCAGACTAATTTATGTTTTCTCTTTGACTGCAGAATTGAAAATGGTTTGAATTGGACACCACAGAAGGTAGGGAGATATATATATATATATGAAAGCTATTACTATAGTCAAGACATGAGGTATGGTGACCTGAATTGGAGGAGCTACAGTGGGGATAGAGAGAGACAGATGGACTCACGCCACATCCAGAAGGTAGAATAAATAGAATGTGCTCTTTTGCAGAAACTGCCTTTGTTTTAGCACATTGCCTGAAATGCCTGCAGCCCCTTCTAGTTGAAATGACTCTGCCCGTAGCCTCTGCTAAAGAAACAGCCACGATTTGCACATGTGATGCCATTACCCAGCAGGTCCAGGTCACTAGAGGAGGGGAATCTTATTGGATAAAGGCTGAGTATCTGACCCAGAGCTAGGATACAATCTGTCTTAAATAAATTCATATTGTCTCTCCTGAGGATTAAAGTCAATAAATACAAAGAAAATAAGGCAAATCACAAAATACAATCTAACATTATGAGAAAGTCGAGCCACATGTAGAGCAACGTTAAGTTAGAATGCTAGAGTGAAAAGCCTTATATCCCAAGCTTCAGAGCTAACTTAGCCCACCCTGGTCCTGGAATCCCACCTCAGCTACTGCTCTTCCTTTGGTTATCTGGCTCTGTCCAATGTCACATGCCGAGAAAATCTGAGTTAGTCTCGAATTCTTGAAGCCAAGTTAGTTCAACAAAAACAGTCCATCATACATCTCTTGAGGAAAGACAAACATCCGCCATCCTCCAAAGTACTGAAACAATGCAATTTTTCTTTCAAAAACCATTCCCATAGCTGTTTAACTGGTAGTTCTCTTCAAGAGCATACAGGAAGATTAGATTTAATGGGAGTGACTGGTTGTTCCATATTTTAGTGAGAAATAAATAAGAAAAGGGGACTTCCATTGTAGTTAGAGGAATTTCAATTGGATTTTTCTTTAAAAGTAATGATATTTTATGCTAGAAAGGATACATAATGAATCTTCTCTGGACAAAATAGATAGCAAATCATTTTAGAAAAGTATTAGACTTTTTAAAACTGGAGTTCAATATATGTGCTACTCTCCAGAGCTCCATGAGCCATGATAGTTGCACTTATGGTGAATGAGGATCAGCTCATCAGCTCTGACGGACACAGAGGCCCAGGTAGCCCTTCGGAAAAGGTTACAGCCTGCAGGTCTTTAGTTCATGTGGTGGGAGGGAGCTTGAAGAAAAGACACAAGATCAGCATTTAGTGTCAGAATGCCTCCACTGAAGGTTTGGCTCTATGCATTGTAAGTTTCTATTTTAGAATTTTTAACATAGAGATAGAAAGCTTTGCATGGTTACTGTATCACAGAGTTGCCATGTAGAAAGCATAATATAAACTGGACATCACTATACAGTGTTCATATTTGTGATAAGAAGAGTTTTCTTACAGAATAAGGAAAACTACTGGTGAAAATCACACACAATAGCAGTTAAAAACATAGACTTTGGGATCGGATGGGCCTAGCTTTGGGAATCCACTTGTTATAACACTAATCCCATAATATTGGACCAGTAAAACTCTTCAACACTCAGAGTCATCAGCTAGAAAATGGGTTAAAATGGCACCTGACTTCATAAGCCATTTAGTTTTAAATTAAATTACATGAGACCATAAAGTATTAAGCCTTCCAATTCATGCTTATTATATACTCTAAATATTAATTTTAATAGCAGCAGCAGTAGCGAGTGGGTTTTCAAATATTATTTATATACATCTCAGATACTATAACATCTTGTATTGCCTATCCCAAGAAGTAACTCAGAATGGGCAACCTTGACTATAAATCTAATTTTTATAGCAACTAGCAATATGCTTCATTTATGTGACACAATAGTTTCCTCTTTGCTAGCAAAAGGAAACTTCCTCTTTCCTCTTTCCTCTTTCCTAGTAAAAGAAAATGTAGTCACTTTTTCCAGCCACTAATATGTAGTTGTCATTTAGGGAGAGTGCAGGACTGGTGGGCTGTCTTGAGGAAACATATTCTCTTAATATAGTGTTCAATTTATTGTTTAGAGTCTTCTAATTTAGTTTAGAGATAAGACTGGCAAGAAGAAAACATTCTATTCTATAATAAATGAACACCTACATCCTTAGAGTCTGTAATTTTGACTCCTACTTGTTTTCATGTGTCCAGTCATTCAACAAATATTGATTGGCACTGGATTAAACACTGGCTATTTAACAGCTAGCAAGATTCACATGGTACCTGCCTTCAATAGTTAGTAGTCCACTGAGTGCAGGGTAAAATAACCAACAATTACAATACTGTGTTTTAAAAGCTGTGATAGGATAAATATGTTTTATGACTACCTAGGAAGGACATTTGGCTCAGACTCATTAGGAAGCAATCCCATATGAAAACACAGGATTTGTCTCTTCTCCCTTATTAGATTATAGACAGGTCCTCTTGACAAAATCTGGCTTACTTTATCTTTGAATTCTCTGTAGTATCTGAATTATCACTTAGCACAAGTACTTGCCTGGGGTGTATCCAGTTGATTTTCTCAGGCTCACTCAGTATCTATCCCAATCTTCTTATAATATCCTATAAGGTTGAAAAACTAAAAATAAGATTTCCCAGACTCCCTTACGTACATGGTTATGACTGTGACTTGGATTAGACCAGTTAGACACAATCACAATGATTTGTTTTAGAAATGATTAAATGCAAACAGAAGTAGTACAAAAAGCATCTGATACAGGTGCAGATTGTAGCAGACACATGGGTTGGAGCCAACAAGTTTGACAATGACTTCCTGGGTCATAGTCAAGGTGGTATGAACCTGAGGCCAGCAGTTTAAATAGAAGCTTCCTGACTCCCTGACTTTTCAATTGCGACAGAGATGACAGCTCTCTCAGTGGGCAAGTTCTGCAGTGTAACTCTTACTCTATAGTCATTTCTAGAGGCCCAGCCTAAGGGTTGCTTTTCCAGCACTTTGAACAATGTTGTAGCCAACTACCTCCTTATATTAAGTCCCTTTCTGCTCAAACTAGCTGGAACTATCTCTGCTATCTGAAACTGAACCTTATTGCAGCCTTTTAAACAAAAATTAAAATTTTCAGAAACATATACTAAGCTCCATAGTCAATACATAAAGCACTATAAAGAATAATAAGGCCACCCACTGAATGTGAAAACAGCAAGAATGAGCACACAATGGCACACTTAATCAACTACATGAAGAACTGTGCTTAAGATGGTCTGAGAATGCATTTATCAGTAGTTTGGAGTCACTCAAGGCCTATCAATGTGGCTCTGTTGCATGCTTAGAACTGGCATGTAACAAGTAGGCAGTCTAATCTACCCCATTTAAGAATGTGTTCTGGGCCAGGCGCGGTGGCTCACACCTGTAATCCCAGCACTTTGGGAGGCCGAGGAGGGTGGATCACGAGGTCAGGAGATCGAGACCATCCTGGCCAACATGGTGAAACCCCATCTCTACTAAAAATACAAAAGTTAGCCAGGCATGGTGGCATGTGTCTGTAGTCCCAGCTACTCGGGAGGCTGAGGCAGGAGAATCACTTGAACCGGGAAAGCAGAGGTTACAGTGAGCCAAGATTGGGCCACTGCACTCCACTCCAGCACTCCAGCCTGAGCAACAAAGCAAGACTCTGCCTCAAAAAAAAAAAAAAAAAAAAAAGAATGTGTTCTGGTCATCACAGATCTAGAAAGAAGGAAGTCAATAAGCAGAAACAGGTCAGTGTGGCTTTCACATCTTAGAGATGGGGAACCAATCAACAGACAAGACAATCAGCCTCCCTTGGAAGGTGTGATTTTGTTGGTTAAGAGCACTTGCCTGGAAGATTGTCCACCTAATTCTTTTGGGTCTGTTTGTTACTGGGGGGTCCTTGCTCCCAGAGCTCCCAAGATGGTGGCAGGCCACTTCCAAAATGGAGGCGGGCCGCTTCCAAGATGGTGGCGAGCCTCATGTTCTCTGACCTGGGGTTCTTGGCCTCATGGATTCCAAGGAATGGAATCTTGAGCCATGCAGTGAGTGTTATAGCTCTATTAGAAGCCTTCGCTCATGGAAGAGAACCATGGAACCCGGTGACTAGTGCTCAGCTCGATTAGGATGAACCCGGGCACTTAGTCATGCAGGAACAATGGCAAGCCTTTAGCTCCATCGGGAGTGGCAATGGGCACCTTGCTGGATCAGGAGCACAGCAAACACCCTGCCGGATCCAGAGGGATGGAAGTCAGCAGCGGGTCTGCGATGGTGGCAAACAGCAGTGGTGGATGGTGAGCGAAAGCTCAGCTTGAGCTGTAACAAACAGGGACCAGAAGAGAATGCAGTTGCAAGATTTAATAGAGTGAAAACAGAGCTCCCATACAAAGGGAGGGGACCCAAAGAGGGTAGCCATTGCCGGCTCAAATGCCTGGGTTTATATCCCGATCACTGTCCCTTCTCCTGTGCTCTCAGGTGATAGATGATTGGCTATTTCTTTACCTCCTGTTTTAGCCTAATTAGTGTTTTAGTGAGCTCTCTTTACTATCTGACTGGTCAGGTGTGAGCTAAGTTGCAAGTCCCGTGTTTAAAGGTGGATGCAGTCACCTTCCCAGCTAGGCTTAGGAATTCTTAGTTGGACTAGGAAATCCAGCTAGTCCTGTCTCTCATGTTTCCAGATTATAGATTCGTAAAATATCTAGCTAGCTGCCCATCACATGGTGAGTATTTTACATACCTAAATTCACTTTCTTCTTTCACCGTAGTCTTTCTAAATCCATTGTATATATGAAAAGGCTGAGACTTATGGAACGTAAGTAATATCCCCCAGGTCCCAGAGCCAAGTAGTTAGCAGAGCCAGAATTCACTGACTCTTTAATGCTACATGCAGAATCTTGAAAGGCATTTTATATTATGCAGCTTCCCACAAAAAAATACTCAACCAGGGAGAGAATGTATTGACCAAATGATATTAATATTCAGGTCCTCTTGCCAACCAGAGTTACCTGTAAAATAATTGTGTCTGGTTGTAAAGTAGTCCCTTATGAATAGGAATACCATGATTTCTCACACCTCATCCACTTCCTCAGACCTGTTGCATCAATTTCGTACATTTTAGAGGACCAACAAAGTTAAGAACAGTCTCAGGAACATGTCAAACCTACCAAAATGTCATCTTTGGGGGCCAGCCTGAACAGCAAACAAGCCTCTTAATTTATTCCTTTTCTTCTAAAGCCACAGCCTTTATCTTTCTCCTCCCTCTGTCTCCAGGAAGCTGTTGTGTTTTATGCGTCCAGCTCTTGGGTATTTACTGTAACTGCTTGACACAAATTTTTGAGCTATTTTGGTGAAAGGCTTGCCCCCATGTTGTTCTCACATGAAAGATTTTCCAAAGGTTTTATAATTCCACAGCTCAGTCTTATCTTGAATGGTCTTTCTTAAATACAGGCTCTGTGGACAGCAGGGAGTCTTAGCAGCTGCTTTTGTGACGTAATTTCATGGTCAACAAAAAAGCAACTCTGACCCTCATAAAATTTCATCTCCATCTGTTCAATGGTATCTAAAAATCAAAAGAGATTTATTCATTTAAGCTGTGACTTCCTGTGTTTCCCACAATTCACATACCCCTAGGAAACTAGTATTTTAAGCTTCATCAGTCATTAACATCCTACTGAGACTGAGTTTATCAATTCTTCTACCTACAGGAAGTTTTTAATAGGGACAGAAAGGGAAGCCTCAGATCATAAGGCTGTATTTAAAGCACAGGACCATGGAGTATTGTGTCTGTCTCTCTAGAACCCAACTCAGAGGAGAGAAGTATCAAATGCCTGATTCACTCTCTCCATGGTCTCTTTTTTATTTCACTAGATCTTCTGCAATCTGGCTGCCACTGCCACCATCTGAGTGTGTTCACTGATATGTAAGCTCCATAAGGGAAGAAATTCTGCCCATGCTTTGTCCCAGCTGGGACTGCCACAAAACCCATGCTCAATGAGCATTTACAAAAAAAAAAAAAGGAAGAAAAGAAAATGTGGAAGAATGACCTTCCAGTGGGCACTATTCACTTCTTATGGAAACTCTCTGGAGCATTTGTTTACCATTTTCTAATTCTTGGAACCCCTCCCTTGGTGTTCATGTTTCCCCGCCTTCCTTGGGTGAAAGTGAAGAGATGATGGTGGCACACTGATGAGGAGATTGAACTCTGGAGTCAGACAGACAAGGTTTAAATCCAAGATTTTCTACTTACTAATTGTGTGACCCAGGCAGGTACTTAATTGTCCAATTTTGTTACTTCATGAAAAATATGGGAATCTGAAAAGGTTTTGCACAATCAGATTGCAATAAGGATTATGTAAAAGAATCCCTGTTAACACTACATAGTACCATATACATAGTCAGCAATCATAAATATTAGCTATGATTTTAATATGTTAAAACCATTTGGTTGCTATTTCTCATGCTCATTCATGTGTCACTTAAATCTTTACAAATGATAAAACTGAATATTCCTCAGGTTTCCATTCTTTTGCTTCTTTTGCTTTTAACTCTATCTACATCTACTCCCTGTGAATTCTCATCCAGTCTATAGCCTCAATTACCCATTATATTTTAATGATAGACCCTTTAACACTTAACTCTCATTTCTGAACCATCAACTCCTATGTAACAGATATTACTATGAATTCATCCAAATTCACTTTTTTCTACCTTTTTAGTACACTGCTAGACTACATGTTTCCCAACCTTCCTTAGAGTTTTGTATGGCCGTGTGAGTAGCTTCTGTCAATGGAATATGGTGGTGATAAAAACAAGCCATCTCTAGGATTAGCACATAAAACACCTTCCAAGTGATCATTCGTACTTTCTCCCCATCTATCAGTCTGTGCAGAAGATCTAGGGGAGGAGATGGATCCTTGAGAATGGTGAGGCCATTAAGATTGTGGAGCAGTGTCCCTAAATGACCCTGGGGAAGGCTACTTGCCAACCAAGAACAACTGCATTGTTCTTTGCATGAGCAAGAAATTAACTTTTACTGAATTAAAATGTTGAGATATGGGAGGATTGTTACAGCAGCTATTGGTTTATTACATACCCTTTATTTAACAACCTCATAGACCTTTCACTTAGCTGTTCCCTCTGCAAATCAAATTCAGCATGACTAAAATTGAATTCTTAATTGTTGAAATTTTTACTAAAGAAGATATTTTACTTAACCAAAATTCAGCAAACTTCTTAACCTTTTCTCAGGCCCATCTGTGCACTTCCTTGTAAAATCCAGTGTTAGACAGGAAACATACTGCTAAGTCAGTGTGGTACTGTGAAATTAAAACCAGCCCAACTTCTCCATAAAACTGACAGTTATGTGTGTGTGTGTGTGTGTGTGTGTGTGTGTGTGTGTGTGTGTGTGTGTGTGTGTGTGTGTTTAAATAAACATAGAAATTGACCCTTCCAGTCTTAAACCTTGAAACTTACTGTGTTGGGCCATTCTTGGGTCTCAGGAATACCTGAGACCAAGTAATTTATAAAGAAAAGAGATTTAATTGCAGGCTCTACAAGCATGATGTTGGCATCTGATTGGCTTCTGAGGAGGTCTCAGTGAACTTTTACTCATGACACAAGGTGAAGCAGGAGTGGGCCTGTCACATGGCAAAAGCAGGAGGAAGAGGGAGAGAGACATACCACACACTTTTAAACAACCAGACCACATGAGAACTCACTCACTATCACGAGGACAGCACCAGGCAATGAGGGATCTGCCCCCATGACTCAAACACCTCCCACCAGGACCCCCCAACATTGAGGGTTACATTTCAACATATTTGGACAGGACAGATATCCAAATCACATCATTTCATCCTTGGTCCCCCAAAATCTCATGTCCTTCTAACATTTCAAAATACAATCATACTTTCCCAAACGTCTTAACTCATTTTAGCATTAATTCAAAAATCCTAAGTTCCAAGTAAAAAATCCAAAGTCTCAACCAGAGATGAATCCCTTTCACCTAACAGGCTATAAAATCAAAATTAGTTATCTACTCCCAAGATGCAACTGGGATACAGGCATTGGATAAAGATTCCTGTTCCAAAAGGGAGAAATTGGCCAAAAGAAAGGGAACACAGGTCCCACACATGTCTGAACCCCAGGAGGGAAGTCATTAAATCCAAAAGCTCCAAAATAATCTACTTTGACTCCATGTCCCACACCCAGAGCACACTGCTACAAGCGGTGAGCTCCCAAGACCTTGGGCAGCTCTAACTCTGTGTTCTTGCAGGGTACAGCCTCTGCTGGTGCCCTCACAGGCTGGAGTTGACTGCCAGCAGCTTTTCCAGATTCAAGGAGCAAGCTGCCAGGGGATCTACCATTCCAGGGCCTGTAGGATGGTGGCCCCTTACCACAGTTTCACTGGGCAGTGCCTCAGTGGAGACTCTCTGGGGGGTCCCCAACCCCACATTTCCCCTTAGCACTGCCTTAGAAGAGGTTCTCTATGAGGGGACCACCCCTGCAGCAGGCTTCTGCCTGGGAACTCAGGCTTTCTCATATACCCTCTGAAATCTAGATAGAGGCTGCCAAGTCTCCTTTACTCCTGCACTCTGCATGACCACAGGCTTAACACCACATGGTAACCACCAAGGTCACCTTTCCAAGTGGCAGCCCAATCTGTACCTAGGCCCCTTTGAACTACGTCTAGAGCTGGAACAGCTGGGTGGGGAGCAATGTCCTAAAGCTGCCTAGGGCAGCAGGGCCTTGGGCCTGGCCCCCATAACCATTCAGTCCTCCTAGGCCTCTGGGCCTGTGATGGGAGGAGCTGCTTTTAGATCTATAAAATGCCTTCCAGGCCTTTTTCCCATTGCCTTGGCTATCAGCAACGGGCTCTCTTTTAATGATGCACATCTCCCTAGCAAGTGGTTATTCTGCAGCCTGCTTGGATTCCTTTCCTGAAATAGTTTATTTGCCACATGGCTAAGCTGCAAATTTTTCAAACTTTTATGCTCTGCTTCCCCTTTAAATATAACTTCCAACTTTGGGTCATATCTTTGCTCCCACATCTGAGCATAGACTGTTAGAAGCAGCCAGGACACTTCTTGAATGCTTTGCTGCTTAGAAATTTCTCCCACCAGATACCCAATTCATCATTCTAAAGTTCAAACTCCTGCAGATCCCCAGGGAACAAATAAAATGAAGCCAAGCTCTTTTCTTAGGTATAACACAAGTTATCTTTGCTATAGTTCCCATTAAGTTCCTTATTTTCATCTGAGACCTCCTCAGTCTGGACTTCACTGTTATTATCACTATCAATATTTTGGTCACAACAATTTAACCATTCTCTAAGAAGTTCCAAACTTTCCCTCATCTCTCTCTTCCTGTCTTCAGAGCCTTCCAAACTCTTACAACCTCTACCTGTTACCCAGTTCCCAAGCTGCTTCCACACATTTAAGTATCTTTATAGCAATGCCCCACTTTTCAGTACCAGTTTTCCGTGTTAGGCCATTCTTGCACTGCTATAAAGGAATACCTGATGCTGGGTAATTTATAAAGAAAAGAGGTTTAAATGGCTCACAGTTCTTTAGGCTGTACAAGCATGGTGCTGGCATCTGCTCTGCTTCTGGAGAGACATCAAGGAGCTTTTACTCATGGTAGAAGGAGAAGCGGGAGCAGACACATCACATGGCAAGAGCAGAAGCAAAATGGGGGAGGTGCCACACACTTTGAAACAGCCAGATCTCATGAGAACTCACTCACTATCACGATGACAGCACCAAGCCATCAGGTATCTTCCCTCATAACTCAAACACCTCCCACCAGGCCCCACTTTCAATATTGAGATTTACATTTCAACATGAGATTTGCGCAGGACAAATATCTAAACCATATCACTTACCTTTCTCTTATCTGAGTTTTTTCCTTAGGAAATGGACCCTCATGCCTCTCAGATAGTATCAAGGTACTGAAACTCACCAGATCACTGCATCCAGACAATGAGATGCCAGAACCCTCAATCATCATTATTGCTTCCTTATCCCTCCCTAAGTCCTGCTATCCACCACATAGCTACTACATTCACTTCCCCACTATACAAACTCCCAATTTTAGTTGGCTAGGAGAGACGGATTTGAGATTTGGGTCCTTTCTCTCTGGCTGTTGTCACTGAAATATTGCCTTTCTCCCATGGCAATACTGATTGTCCCACTGATTGGATTTCTGTGCTTTACCAAGACCCAGACCAAACCCCTGGTGTTTTGGTAACAAAATAATAAGAAATACATATTAGTCTCTGCCTCTCATTTCCTGGCACAGAGCTCTTGAAACCCTTGTAGATAATAGGGCAGTTGGAAAATAATCTGTCTTATTATTTGGTCTTTGACCTGGGTTCCTAACACAAATCTTCTAAGACATTAATAAATTCTTGAGTGATGGGAACCTCTGTTTCAGGTCCTAAATATATTGAAATTTCCTGGGTAATCAGAGCATCTTTTGTTCTAATGACAAAACACTTGGTGGGCTCCTGGATGACTTCATGATGGGTGCTGGTTGCCAGGGGAACCAATCATACAATTAGATGGTTAAAATTTTCAGTCTCACTTTTGGGGAGGAGAGAGAGGCTGAAGGTTGAGTTGATTACTAATGGTCACTCATTTAATTAATCATGTCTATGTAATAAAGCATCCATAAAAACCCAGAAGGACAGGGTTCAGGGAGTTTCTGTATTGCTGAACATGCAGAGGTGCCTGGAGAGTGGTGCACCCTGGAGGGGTGTGAAAGCTCAATGCCCCTTCCCACATACCTTGCCCTATGCATTTCTTCCATCTAGCTGTTCATCTGTATCCTTTTTATAATAAGATAATAAAAGTGTTTCCCTGAGTCCTGTGAGCTGCTCTAGTGGATTAATCAAAGTCCAGGAGGTGACCATGGGAATCCTGATTAATATCTGGTCATTCAAGAACTGTGGGTGACAACCTACTACTGGTGATTGGTGTCTGAAGCGGGGAGCAATCCTGTGGGACTGAGCACTTAATCTTTGGTATGTGATTTTAACTCCAGGTAGACTGAATGAGGAGACACCCAGCTGGTGCCCACTGAAGAACTGCTTGGTGTTTGGGTAAAAATGCACATACATCTGGTGTCAGAAGTGTTGTTAAGTGGTGTGTGAAAGTAGGAAAAAGACGTTTTTGTTTTCTTCTGTTTCACACGTTTGTTTTTCATCCAACATACTTTGGCAAGAATTCCCCTCCCTTGATACTCACTTATCCTCAACATCCAATTGGATGCCTCATCCTCCACCATTCTTCAGGTGATGTCTGCTCACCCTGACCCAGCTTCAACAAGAATCTCATTAGGTTGGTTTTGCCATAATCTCCCTAATCCCTAATGTTTCCTTTCTGTACTTTTCCATCCATTAACGTTCACCCTGCATCTTAGCTATAAATTTTCACTTGCCCATGCTGTATTCAGAGTTAAGCCCAATCTCTCTCCCGCACCGCAAAATCCCATTGCTTATCACAATGGCCTCAATACTCCTATCACAATAATCTTGAGAAAGTATTTACCATGCTTTAACAAGTATCATTGAATATGTTTTTCATTGAGATTACAGTGCCTCACTAGGTGACTAATAATGGTGAGATTATCTCCCAAAGCCTCCCATATTTTACTTCATGGGATTGCATTACCTTGGTAAATTCACCACAGTCTGGGTCAATGTTAGTAGCTTGAGATCTGATACTTCCATCATACCAAGAATGACTAAGCTTCTCAAGGACAGAGCCTTATTAGACAAGGTTATAAGACTGACTTATGAAACCAGAATAAAAATGTATTCGTTTACAGTGAGAACTGTAACTTCCGACTACAATGGCTACTTGAATCAGCCTGACTAGCATGTTCCTCCCATTAGAAATTAAAATTAAATCCAGAGATGCATCTGGAATCATAACATGGAACATTTATTGTGGGATTTCAGGATTCAGTAATCCTAAATCCCTAAATAGCCTGTAATAACTTGATTACATAATCGGACACCATTATTATGAGAATTGCCCTTCATTCATTCTTCTATGTTCACCAATACTTTACTCTTTCTTGAATTTTCCTTCTGTCCACTCCAAGTGTTGGAGTCTTAATTTTAGGATTTCATTATTGCACACCAAGGCTGTAACAACAGCTACTTCAACAATAGGCTTACCTACAATTTTACCTCATTCAATAAATTTTCACAAGTTCTATGCTTGTCTTTTTAACAACATGTGAAATCACATTGTTTTTTCCAGTTTAAAATTCATCCATGTTTTTAAGATGAAATTCCAAGTTCATAATGTGATTCTTAAATTTCTTTAGGAACTGTCTCCTGCCTACCATTCCAAACATTTAATTTCCTCACACTGTAGTCATGTTGAAATTTATGCAATCTTCTCTAAATAGGGCAGGATCTTTCTCACCTTCTTTCCTGGGCCAAGCTGCTTCTTTTACACATAATGACCTTTTCCTCCTTTTTTCTTGGCTGACTCCTCCCCACACTATCTTAGCTACTCCTCCAATACCCTTCTCTAGCACCCTACATCTTCATCTATCATAGAATGTGTGTTAGCATAACCTAATTTTTTATGTACCAATTTCTCTTCCACTATATAGTGAATTCCTGAAGGAAATGACTTTCATTTACCCTTATATTACTAAATCTTATTGCTTGATGAATATTTATACAATGAATAAATGAATGTATGAGTGGAAGGCGTTTGTCGTTTTTGATCAGTAACTCCTTTGGCTACTTCAAACATGTTATTTAATCATTGGACTGAATGTTTACAGAAAAGTAGTTATAATGCCTATTTTGTACAGGAGGAACTGAACTCAGAGGAGTTAACTAACTTTATCAAAGAATCACAGTTAGTAAACTGAAAGCCAAGATTTAAACACAGGTGTGACTCTAAAAGTCAATGTGTTATCCTCTGGATCGTTATTTGTGCAATTCACTATAGTTTCAAAATGAATTCAAGTATTTGAGTACCAGCTGGCCTGGAATTATCAGTAAGTTTCATGAAGAAGCAAGTACCTAGTTGGGCTGGAAAACTGGGTAGATTTTGGAAACACTGAGAATTGAAGATGAAATATTTCAGGCAAGAGAGACCTAACCAAAGCAACCCATCCCCAAATAAATTCATGGATTGTGAAAGCACAGCTATGATGTTTTCTTACTCATTTATTGAAACACAAAACTTAATTCTAGCCTTTACCTATGAAATTAATATCTGGTTTTAAATTGCATATTTTCATTTCTGAAGTTAGAAACATAATGCAGTTGGGGTTGCAAAGAAAATGAGAATGTTTGTATTGCAGAGAAATAACTTTTAAACTATTCACTTCTAGATAAAGGGTGGAAAGAGTCAATGCTTACCACAAATCAGTTATTACATCAGTTTCCAGTGACTTCCTAGTTCCAGCTTAGGAAAGATTCTTATCAACACATCATTATATTTAATGTATTGCAAAATTTAAGCTCTGAATTACCCTAGGAAGGTTGAGGATGAAATTATTAATGTTTTAAAATGTCAAAAACTTAAACTTGAGTTCTATTCGATTGTAAGAAGTCTGGGGCTGATACTGGTTGCCTGGATTATTTTTCCTCTCGTGTACACTGCACTGAAGACAGGCTTGAAATAGCTCACTTATTCAGCTGCTCTTTCCTAAAAGCAAAGAGAGAGCTGAAAAAACAGATGCCCTCAGCAGAAGGCTGGATGAGTAAACCTACCAGGAAAAAGCTGAAGGGAATGAAGTCTAGAGGCAGGTCAACGTTTAAGAACACCTACTAAGAGCGGCAAACTGGGCCAGGCATTTTTATCTGCAAGATGCCATTTAATTTTTTCAATAACATGGCTTTAAAAAGTCAAGTAATTTGTCCACAGTCTCACAGAGAGCATGATGAGCAGTAGGATTAAAACAATTTTTTGCATTTTTTTTTTTTTTTTGCAATTTTTGTTGGAGTTTTGTAAAGGCCCTTGTTAACCCCTTATACCCTCCTTCCATCTAGGTACCAACCAGGAAAAAGTCCTATGAAACAGATGATGATCAAAATACCTTTTCAGGTATTTTTTATTGGCAAAGCTCATGTGGTAATCACAGTGGAACCTCCTACCTCGCTCCAAAAACTTAAACCTTGAAAAGCTAGTGAAACAGAAGTCTCCACCCAGCAACACATGGGAAAACTGAAAAAGAACAGAGGCTTGGCTGACCTACCAGAAATAGGTCCTTCTTCATCTGCTACCTCAAGAAGGAGGAAGCAAGAATATACACTGAGCAAAGGCAGGACTGACATAAAGCAAGAGCCATGTCCTACATATTGCCCACAAACCAGAAGAATGGTCCCACCTTCGGACTTGTATGATCAACTAGGTGCCAGTCACTCCTCCCAAGCAGAGGAACAAGCGAGAGCCAAATGTCACTGCTTATATTTGAGAAGAAGAGTGGAAATCCTTCATGAAATGAGAACAAGAAGTACAGATAGCTCATAACAGTTTTCACTGTACTAATCGCCATGTATCCACCTTCTGTAGACTATTGCAAGCCTTTATAATAGAGCCTTAAGTTAACATCATGCTATGTAGATGATAGAAGCAGCATAGAACCACATAGCGTGGGGAAAAAACGATAGGAACATTCTTCATTGTGGCACTTGCATTCAAATATAACTAATTTTTCAGGTTTTAAAAAATTAAATGGTCTTCCCTTGAATTTCACAGCAACAATGTGACTTTATCATTGCCTACTTTGATTTTCTAGCTGCTTTTCTTCCCAAGGAGACTAGAAACAGCTTTTTATATTTTTGTGCTCCAGGGCATAATTCAGTGTTGTGAACTTCACAAAATATAGAATTGAACTAATATTATTTCCATAACATAGTTTAGAAAGTACATAAAGGCTAATATGCATGTATTCTGCTTCACCAACATCCCTCACAGAACCTAGCAGTACTGAACATGTAGGGGAAGATGAATGAACTATGTACTTAATAAATAAGAGACACAGAAACTAGAAGGAAGCTATCTTGTTCTCGAGAAAGCCTATGTTGTTTCTTCAAGGGCCTGTTGCCATTCTGGCAAATGCTTTTAAGTTCTGCATAAAGAAAACATCCTGTCTCAAGCCTAGTGTTTTAAATGTTGTTCCTGAATAGTCTAAATTCACCTGATCTGCATCTTGCCCTGCTTTCCTGAATCCTCTGACTGTTCACCTTATTGCTCTTTTATCATCTCCTCTTCTAGCTTGACGCACAGCCTTTTTCTAGTTTAATTCACCTCTGCTGAAGTATGCAAAAGCAAACTCCAAAATAATCCATTTCAAGTTCTGCCAGATCTCTGGGATCACCCCCAACTCTCTACACTTCTCACCAAGCATAATTTGACCAAGGTTTGTGACCAGAATACAGACTTTATTTTCTATGCTAAAATACAGCAACCAACATTCAATCTCCATTAACATTAATGTCTCAACTTTTTAAAAATTCTTTGTACAATTCAGTTGTCAATTATGGCATCCTTGATCCTCTAATAGTAATCATAATAATCGTGATAGTAATAAATAACCATGATGGAGCTCTATGTATTGATTACTTTCCTAAGCTATACATGTATGACACATATCATCTATAAGATATGTGACATATTTTATATATATAAGCTTTTGAAGTTAATACTGCTATATCTGTTTTGTAGACAAGCAAACTGAAGGGCCAAAGTTTGAGCGATCTGATAAAAATTTGAGTAATTTAAATCCCCACTTCTAAGTCTAAAATCCTCCCTGACAAATTCCAAGAATTTCTAGATGCTGTACAATCTCAGAGCCACTTCGGGTACTCAGCTCCTGCTTTCTTATTTGATGTATCTGATACCTATATTTGGTATCTTATACAGACTCAATAAACAGAGTCAATCTTTCCTTCTGCTGTTAGAACAAATTAAGAAATGAAACTTGAATCTGGAGAGGTGGATGCCAAAATGTCAGTTATATCACTGATAAAGCTGATTAGAGAAGGTGTCTTTGGATCCATAACCACATGTACTTATTAATTATCTGCCCCCTGCAACTTGAAATACATGAGTCCATATGTCCAGTCACTTTCATGGATAGAAAGTGACTGTTCTTTTCACATTTCCCCTGTGAGTTACTAAATGGAGGAGAAGTGAGATTGGTTCTAAGGGGGGGGGGGGGGGGGAAGCACCCAGAAGACACTAAATTCATTTATTAATTATCCTAATCTCACCAATCAGATAAGTCACTCCTCCTCCTCTAGAGAGAGTCAGGACTTATTCCAACTAAAGTTTTTCTTCCTGAAGATAGGAACTATAGGAGATAAGGGTACTCCCTAAGAGCCAGACATAAAACTCAGGCCATTCCTTCATTTCCATTTAGTTGATTTCGTTAAAACTTTGGAAGGAAGATTAAAAACTAAATTTAAAGGACAGCAATGCTGTAGCTCCTAATTTTATATCTATTTTTTTCAAAACTATCATGAAAAAAATAAAATACTTAGATGGAAAAATGTGGTTTTAAAAAAATAATAATGATTCCTACCATATTTGTATCCAACTTTTAGTTTTAAATATTTTGTCTTATAGTTGGTTTAATTGTACATAATTGCAAATTACATTTGGGAAATAGACATAATAAAATCCAAAATTAAAGTAAGACCTGAGATACTGAACAAGTGTGTCTATACCTCTCCAATTGCAGGTAAGCTGGGTCAAATCCGGCTCTCCTATGTAAGTAGTATTCCTATAGCAATAGGAAACAGAACCTCAGAAAATAAGAAAAGAAGAGCACAAACCTGCACTGTATGTGGTTTAATACCTTCTTCTATTTCACATCTTAAGACAAATAAAATGAAGGTGATTCTTTCAGCAATTTAAGATAATATTTATTAAGTACTTTTATTCAAGTTGCTGAATGTATAGGAAAACAAAGACTGCATCAAATTGTTGTACTGTGTGATTTTCTCAGAAAAAAAATCCTTCGCTTTTGAAAAAAAATCTAGTAAAGTAGCTAAATTGGGACTCTGATCCCCAATCTTATTAATTCACATATGTGCTTTAATTTAAATTTTAATTTAGAATTTTTTATGGAACATTAATCTTCAAAGCACCCAGGAGAGGTGAATGAGGGTTACTAATATTCTTCTTTAGGCTCTCAGTCACAAATATTCAATAACAGCCTACTGGGTATACAGGAAAAGAAAAAATAATAAAATGGAAAGGAAAACTATTAATTTCAATGTCTTTAAGGTAATATTAAAAATGTTTTAAAAAATATAATACAGAAATAAAAGAAACCCCTAAAAGGTAAATGAATCTCCAAATTAAAAGGGTATACATTGTTCTGGGAAGTATTAGTAGAAACAACTAACAACAAGACACACCCTAATAAGTCACCAAACTTTAAAATTGCAAAAGCAATTCTTCAGGCAACCAGAAGGAAAAAGTAAAAGGAGAAAAATATCAGGTTAAGCACAGACTACTGGGTGGGAACATGTAAGCCCAGAAAATGATTAAAGACTGTGTACACAATTTAAAATAAGAAAAATATGACTCATGAATATTATAGATGAACAAATATTTGTTCAAACTCTAAGGTAGCAGACAAACATTTTCAAACGTAAAATAAGTCAGGTAATAAGGCACCCAAGGGTTAAAACATAGACTTTCTTATTATGCTGAATCCAGTTGACTGTAATCTCCTATTTTTTAAGACAACCTGCTGTTTCAAAGTTCAGTCTGATTACATGTCACTCAGCATGAGTGACTCTGCTCTGGTTTGGTCTGGTCTCCTGGAGCCTACCGTAGAAGGCTAGTTCAAAACAATGGCTTCCCATAAACTTTGTGCAATACTACTTAGATCTCTGGATAAGAAATAATTTAATTAATTAATCTCGTGAATTAAGAATTTGTTAAAGACAAATTAACTCCAAAATACAAATAGGAAGGATTACTGAACATAAAAATAAAAATTATACAATAGAAAAAATAATTATTTAAATAAATAAAAAAGTAATAAATGAACCACAAAAGAGAAGAAATACTTTCTAGGAAACTAAGAAATAAAATAACCCAAATACAGAAAATTAGGGTCAAGTAAAGGTAAATAACCATAGGTAAAGAGTAAATAACTGAAAGGGAATACTTTGCAAACTTCTTGCCTGAAATGTAAGCTTCTTGCTTGAAAATTTTAATGCCTGAGTAAAATAAATTATTTTTAAGAAAAACACACATTATCACAGAAATGGAAACTAGGTAGACCACTAAACGCAGAAGAAATTGAGAAAGTTGTCAAAAACCTACTCATCCAAAAAACTACTAAGCCCAGATTATTCACAGTTGAATTATTCTAAGCCTTCAAGAAAGAGACCATTCCAAAGCTTTTCTGGTGCTTCTAAGACTAACAGAGTGGTCATTTTTCCTTTTCCCTGGGTGAGTTTGTACATGGATAGGTAACAATGCCCTGGCCAATGGGAAATAAAGAAAAAACACAGTATAGGGACAAAAATAGAGATATTTCAAATCTTCTTTACAAAGGCTATATAACACTGATTCTAAAACCTGACAATGCATGCATGCATACACACACACACACTCATAATTATAACACCTTGATTTTAAATACTCATTAAATATTGACTTATATGTTAATATTTATTTGAAAATTATTAATATTTATTTTTGCAGGGTTCAGTGGCTCACCCCTGTAATCCCAGGCCAAGACAGATGGATCACTTGAGGTCAGGAGTTCGAGACCAGCCTGGGCAACATGGTAAAACTCTGTATCTACTAAAAGTACAAAAATAGCTTGGCGTAGTGATACATGCCTGTAATCCCAGCTGCTCAGGAGGCTGAGGCAGGAGAATCACTTGAACCCAGGAGGCAGAGGTTGCAATGACCCAAGATCATTCCATTGCACTCCAGACTGAGCAAACAAGAGCAAAACTCTGTTTCATAAATAAATAAATATTTATTTATTTTAAATACTAATAAAAAGATTTACAAATACAATCCACAAGTTTTCAAAATCATCTTTAATTATCAATTAGATTCATTCAAAAAATGAAGAGCTAGTTCAAAGATAGATTTTTTTACAGCAAATTGATCAATAAACTTTTCCCCAACAAAAGTCAATTGAAAAATCTTATATGACCAGCTTGATCGTTGGCAATAAGCATTTAAAAAAAAAGAAAAAAAAAAAAAACCAGCAATGGCCACTGATAAATTCTGGAGAAAAATGAAGGTGGAAATTCCCTTTGGAAGACACTATGGACTATCCAACTGTAGTCACACCCTATCCCCTTCTTTCTAACAGGTACAATCCTAATTTGGTTCAGTTCTTCACCCTTCACCTACTCATCCAAAAAACTACTAAGCCCATATTATTCACAATCAAATTATTCTAAGCCTTCAAGAAAGAGATCATTCCAAAGCTTTTTTGGTGCTTGTAAAACTAACAAGAGTGGTCATTTTTCCTTCATCCTGGATGAGTTTGTATATGGATATGTGCTCAGAGAATGTGACTATACCTTCCCTGGATTTAGAGAGTAAATATAACGATTAGTTTATATCTATCAGAGTGATCATTTTTCCTTTGCCCTGGGTGAGTTTGTACATGGATATGTAACAATGTCCTGGCCAATGAGAAGAAAAGAAAAATCCGCTGGAGAAATTTAAGAAAAATTTATCTCACTAATTAACAAAATGATGCCTGGAAGGAAAGAAACCCAACTTTCCTTACTACCAGATGCACTTGAGTCTATATGTGATACTTGAAATTACAGGCCGGATGCAGTGGCTGATGCCTGTAATCCCAGCATTTTGGGAGGCCGAGGTGGGCAGATCATGAGGTCATGAGATCGAGACCATCCTGGCCAACATGGTGAAACCTTGTCTCTACTAAAATACAAAAAATTAGCTGGGTGTGGTGATAGGCATCTGTAATCCCAGCTATTTGGGAGGCTAAGGTAGGAGAATAGCTTGAACCCAGGAGTTGGAGGTTGCAGTGAGTCAAGATCACACCACTGCACTCCGGCCTGGCAACAGAGCAAGACTCCATCTAAAAACAAACAAACAAACACCCGAAATTACCAGGACCACCTTGCCACCATAAGGCATGACATCACCAGCATGCTGAGGATGGCAGAACAGAAAGAAAAAAGCCCTTGGATGCTTGATGACAGAGTTGAGTCACCAGATTAACTCCAGGACTCTGCCTCTCAAAGTATACAATGTGACATGAAAGCTTTACCTAATTTTTAAGCCACTTTTAGTTGAACTGTTATTTATGGCCACTGTCATAACTGATATAGTCTCTTAAAATGGTTACATAAAGTATCAAAACAAAAGCCCAAAACACTAAAAGCAATCACATTAAATTTGCAAGAAACAAAAGGATACCTGCTATTTAATACTATTTAACATCGTTTTGCAAGAATTAGCCAATGGAAATAGAAAATTATCCTTATTTGCATATAAGTAGACAACTGGAAAATTCAAAATTCTGATATATAAAACTATTAGAAAAAAATGTTAATGTATTCAACTGAATAAAAATATATGTAAATAATAAGCAATTAGGCAATCATCTAAGATAAAATTATATTTACCACATCAATAAAAACAACAAACAGCCGGGCGCGGTGGCTCACGCCTGTAATCCCAGCACTTTGGGAGGCCGAGGCGGGCGGATCACAAGGTCAGGAGATCGAGACCACGGTGAAACCCCGTCTCTACTAAAAATACAAAAAATTAGCCGGGCGCGGTTGTGGGCGCCTGTAGTCCCAGCTACTCGGGAGGCTGAGGCAGGAGAATGGAGTGAACCCGGGAGGCGGAGCTTGCAGTGAGCCGAGATCGCGCCACTGCACTCCAGCCTGGGCGACAGAGCGAGACTCCATCTCAAAAAAAAAAAAAAAAAAATTCCTAGAAATAAAGTCAATAATGTCCTATTGATACAAAGCTATCAAGCTGCAGTAGAAGATTTTATTAATGAAATACATGCTGCTTGTTCTTTGTTTGGAAGTTCAATTCTGTATAAATGTTATATAGCCTCATTCAAAACACTAAAATAATTTTTTAAATGATAAAATTACTCTAAAGTTTAGCTGAAAGAATAAACACAAAAATATCTGAAGAAATTTCAGAAGAGTGATGAAGGAAGATTTGCCCTGTTTCATATAAAGACAGGTGCTAATGCTACAGTTGAAAGACTGTGGTGAGGAAACCAAAACTTACATATAATTGATACACAAAAAAGTTAATAATTAGACCAAAATATTTATGGAAAATTAGTAGAAAATAAATTAGCCATCTGGGTAGAGGTGGACAAATCAATGAATGACTTGTGGCCATATGGTGCACCTTTTTGGTGGTATGAGGAACCTGAATTCATGTATTAGCACATAAAAGTATGTCCCAATGAACCATAGATTTAAATGTAAGTATTGAAAATATTATTTCCAATTTAAGATCATAATGTTAATTTATAACACCTAAGCCTTCTTAAAGCAAAGAAGGCAAGAATCATTGTTACCAAACTAGAGCAGTTATTCTAAAAGCCACTATGCTTTCTGGCAGAACAGAAAGACAGAATTCACGGTGGTGAGTCAGGGTGAATGCTGACTGGCTCAGAGGACCAGGAGTAGAGCTAGACCAAGTGCTTGGAGTACAGGCAAGGCCTCCCAACCTGTGCCCAAATGGCAAAGATGGTACCAACTGGGCGAAACCAGGTCAAGAGAATTACCACCCAGCAATGAAAGAATGTAAGCCAAGTTCAAGGAAATCACGTGTCCTTAAAAACTTATACTTTTTGAGGGTCAGAAACTTCAAGTTAGAAACTTACCCAAGCTTAGCTGAAGTCACGCCCCCTGTGTTAAATGCTAAGCCCTCCTGAGACCATTTCTGGGTTCTTGGACATGTGCTGAAGAAACCTTTCTATGAAGATAAACTACAAATAAGAATCACTGACCACCTGAGAAAAAAAGTAGCACAAGAAAAAGCAAATAATGAACTCGGAACATAGAAGCATTTAAACTCAAGGAAATCAACATAATAGGGAACTCTAAAGCAGACCACAAAATAAGTATTTTTAACATTCTCTGAATTAATGAAAAAGAACAGGGAAACAAGACAGAAGGTGAATGAAAAAAGAAGTGATAATGAAATAATAAATGAGTGGTTACTTTAAAACAATCAATTCAAAATCTTAGAAATGCATAATATTTTAACAGAAGTTTAAGTATCAATAATAGGATACATAGTCAATTAAAAGCTATTGACAAATTCATGACTTGACAGGCCAAATTGAGGCAATCTCCTATAAAGTAGTACAAAGAAAGAAAGACATTTTTTACATGGGAGGTGAGATGCTAACAATAACTGAATAAGACCAAATGTTCCGGCCGGGCGCGGTGGCTCAAGCCTGTAATCCCAGCACTTTGGGAGGCCGAGACGGGCGGATCACGAGGTCAGGAGATCGAGACCATCCTGGCTAACACGGTGAAACCCCGTCTCTACTAAAAATACAAAAAAAAATTAGCCGGGCGAGGTGGCGGGCGCCTGTAGTCCCAACTACTCGGGAGGCTGAGGCAGGAGAATGGCGTGGACCCGGGAGGCGGAGCTTGCAGTGAGCTGAGATCCGGCCATTGCACTCCAGCCTGGGTGGCAGAGCGAGACTCCGTCTCAAAAAAAAAAAAAAAAAAAAAAAAAAAAAAAAAAAAAAGACCAAATGTTCCAAATAAAAATAAGATTTTCAGAAGAACAAAATAGAATAGTGGATGACCAATATTTAAAGAAAAAGACTGGTAATTCCCCACTACTGAAGAAGCACTATTCCTAAATATTAAAAATGATTTGGACCACTAAGAAGGATAAATTTTCAAATCTTATACAGAGATCAATTACGGTAAACCTTGAAAATGATGAGGAATTCTAAAAACAACTAAAGTATAATAACAGATTATCTGCAACAAAGATGAATCTTATTAGTATTAGCTTTTTCATCGGCATCATTAGATGTCAAGACAATTGACAAATATGTCTTCAAAATTATGAGAACAAAATAACTCACAACCTTAAATCCTATACCCATTTAATGATCATTCAAGAGTGAGGAATAAAGATATTTCAAAACTCTGAAGGATCAAAAAGTTTACCTTCCACAAGCCTCAATAAAAGAACTACAAAAGGGCATACTCAACAAGAAAAATAAACGTAGAAGAACATAGTGTAATGCAAGATTAAAATAAAAGCTGTACAATCTATGGTTAAATAGATAACAACAATGAATAAAACAATTTTCACAGGTGTAATAGCAAGTTGGCATAACATTTTCAGAAATCAATCATATAGGAACTTTAGAGAACTAACCCAAGAGAAGTGAAAGCAACCTAAAGATTTTATCTTGCTCCAAAGAAAAATGATAAACTCTGCACATTGCTGAAAAACATTTTTAGAATACCACTAATAAAAATAAAAATAAAACACGTTATTTCCAAATCATTAAAAAAAGGAAAATAAAGCAACTAATTTATTTAAAAACTCGCCAATCTAACGGGAAAGACACAGTAAAAGAGAAAGAAGTGTGACAGTAGAGCAGAAAATAAGATGGCAGAAGGCCAAGTATGTTATTAGATACAATGCATTTTAAGGTATTAAATACATCTTTTGAAACAAATTCTTCTTCACAGGAATTTTTTAAAAAGAACACCAAAACAAAATGACAGCAAAACAGTTGAAATTGAGATGGGAATGGTAAACTACAAATTACCAACTAGAATAACATGATTTCAAGTTTTCAGAATGAAACATTTTCAACTACCTTTTAGGAATTGAAAATTCAAGCAAGTAAAATATAGATATATATAATGAATAAGCACAAACTACTTCATAGAACTCTGCACCCAACAGTGAATGCACATTCTTTTCAAGCAAACAAGGGCCATTTATAAACACTGACCACGTACTAAATTTCAAAGGAAATCTCAATAAATCACAAAGAATCTACGGTATCATGCAAACAGTATTCTCCGATCACAATACGAGGAAATTATAAATAAACTTCAAAAAGATAACTCCTCTCCAAATCCTATACATTTACCAAGCAGAAAATATACTGCTGTATACATTAAGTATACAGCAGTATCCTTGATTTATAAAGGAAATCAAAATAGAAAACTATAAAAGATTTAGAACAGTATGACAACAAGTTACTACATATCAAATGCTGTGGGACATTGCTAAAGTACTTACAGCCTTAAAGATACTCATTAGAAAGCAAGTAAGACTGAAAATAAACAAGCCAAGTTTCTCATTCAATAAGCAGGAAATTTTAACATACATGCAGAGAAAATAAAAAGAAACATCTAATAAAGATGAAAGCAAAAAATAAAAAAAGAATTAAAAACAAAACAAAGCAATGGAGGTGATCAACAAAACCAAATACTGGCTGTTTAAAAAGCCAAATAAATACAAACGTCTTGTAAAATTAGTTGAGGAAAAAAGTAAGGCACAAATAAACAATTTAAAGAATGGAAAAATAGAAAATAACTACAGGTAAAGTAGAACTTTTTAAATCCTTTTAAAAATACTGTAAACAAGTTATTAAATATAAAAAATGTACCAAAAGGTTATTTTCTAGGAAAAAGAATTACTACAGTTTACAAAGTTTAAAAATCTGACTAGACTAATAGCCATTTTAAAAATGCAAATGATATTCAGAGTCTCCCCCTAAAGAAAAAGTACCAAGCCCAGATCATGTACAGACAGTTCTATCAAACCTATGAAGAAAAAAAAATTCATATTTTATAAAAACTTTTCTAGAGTTAAGCAAAAGAAAAATGTTTCTCAACTTATTTTAGAAGACTAGACAAACACTGATTCCAAAGCTACACAGAGAGAACACAAGAAAACCACTGGTCAATCTCACTTATAAACACAGAATCAAAAATCATACTTTTTAAGAAATTCAGCATGTAGCAAAAGAATAATATTAAAAGGACCTATCCCCAATATCCAAACCAGTTCAACACTTAAAACGTCAATTTAATTGACATATTAATAGATCAAATGAGAAAAATTAATAATTATCTTTAAAACTTTAGATAAAAAGTTCAATTTGTCTCAACCATTCAATGACATCCTTTCAGGATTTAAAGAATAAAAATCCTTTCAGAAAAAAAAACTTATTTAAATTGGTATCTATTAAAATCTTACAGCAAATATTAAAAGCATTCCCATAAAAGTCAGGAAGAAGATAAAGATATCCACTATCACGTCTACCATTCAACATTGCTTTGGCATAGCTAACATGTTAAGACAAGGGAAAAAAAATAAGTGTAAGGATTAGAAAGAACAAAGTAATAATTATTGTGGCTTTCATTTTTGTCTGTCCAACACTCATCAGTTTTATGGGGAAACAGCCCACTCCAGTGTCCACAATCAGGTTCACAGGACCAGGTTCACAATCCGAATTAGAAGAATCCTAGAATGGTAGAGCCTTAGTCACAGTCATTACTACAGAAGTGGGCAGAGGAAGTAAGCCAGATCAGTTGAGCTCTCCACCAGGATTTCTTCTAGTGCTGACTCCTTACTCCCCTACCCTCTAGAGCTAGAAGGAAATTACTTTTCAAGTTGCCGAAAACCTCATCCCCTTGCATGAAGAGTAAAACACATTTACACCGGGAAAGAGTGAAGCCAAGCACAGATAAGCAAAAATAAAAAGAATAACAGAAGCATCTTAAAAGTATTAATTTCCTAGTCCTAGTCCTTCTGATACAAGGTTCAAGTGGTTCCTGATAAATATATATTCTTTAGCATTCTACAGATTTTTTTTTCCATCTCCACATTAGTCTTCATTCTTGGAAATTGGGAAATGGGAAGAACCAACTGTATCAATCCCAAGCTATGAAAATATCAAATTTTCCTACTTCCTAGCTCTTTCAATTTTGCTAACTTCTCCAAGATATTTCCATTAGTACTCATAAAGTCCTGATTAATGTTCTTTGCAATTTTCTATATTAAGGCAAACAAACATGCAAATATATTTTGGAAGGCTTTCCATGAGGGTAAGATGACTTTGAAACTAAATGAAACAAAAAGACAACTAACATTTATCATTCACTATACTCAAGGCAGTATGCTAAGCCATTAGTATATATTATCTTAATCTTCACAACAGTTCTACAAGGGAAGCATTTTTATCCCCATTTCACCCATGAGTAAACTGGCACTCAAAAAAAAATTAAGTAAATTTCCTAATGTCATCCAATTAGTATTGAGACAGATTTTAAAACCCTGGCAACTCTGGTTCCAAAGCTAACAATTTTTCTGACATTCCATGGGTCTTGGAGTGAACCTACCAGAAATGTAACAAAGATAAATTAATTAATGAGCACTTAACCTCAATTCCTATTACCATTATTAGAGAAAGATGATATTATTCCTTGAGATTTTAGTATTCATCTTTTGTGTAAGAGGTGGAAAAAGAAAAGTTATCCCAATAAGTGCAATAGAGAGGGAAGACCGAGTCTCTGACATTTAACATGTATTCTGCATAGCTGGTGGCTGCTATGACACTTCTTATATCTGCCTGAGGAAATTATCCTATTTGTACATTTGATTATGACAGAATCTAGTTCTTCCAGGGCCTCTTTGCCTCTGTTGGAAATAAATGCTCGGTGTTGCAAAGAAGAACCAGCACCGAGATAAAGGATTTCTCAGCAAGGCAAATTTACTTTTGCGGAAGGGGCTAGGGGCGCTGTGTCAGTCACGACTGTAAGAGCACACAGAATAAAGGAGAGTAGGGGTTTTTATTTCTAATGCAGATTCTATTTCTGTGTCTTTACCCCATTGGCTGGGGTTGGACTGCATAATCTAAACTAGTCTCAATTGGCTAAACATTCAGACTTTCTTAGATAAGGTACGCACATTACAGAGGAGAGAGGGAGAGGAGGAAGGGGTCACCTGCGGGGGACTAGAAAGTTAACCTATTTCTACATAAGGAAAGGAATGTGGACTGGGGCTTATCATGTCTAGGCATGTTTAGACAGGATACTGTGCAGCCAAAGTGGGGTGGGGAGTACTTGGAATTTAGAGAATAAAGAATAGGGGAACTGGACAAACTTCAAGAGGAACCTAGCTGAATCTAACAATTTTCCCCTTTTGATTTTTATAATTCTCTTCAAACCTTTTTAACATGTCTTGATTTTGTTGTTCTGCTAGAACTTTTAAAAGAAAAAATTTATCTGAATAAGGCAGGAGAGAATTGAGGAAGGTTTTAGTGAGAGTCATCTCAATAAGTCTTTGTATTAAACCTTGAGCACTGGGTATGAGGCAGCATTGAACCAGAATCAGTACACTTATAACAATTGCAAGGGAGGTAAATATTGAAGTTATTAACTTTCTTCATCCACCAAACCACCTTTCCATGAGACTTGTAAAGGGGTCATCTACTTTGGAGTTTTTAATTAATTCATCTGATAGAGGCGTAAGCCCTCATAAGGCCTTTATGATTGTCTTATCAGGGACTGTGTTAGGGATGAAAGTACAACCCTGGGCTCCAATCATGACACAAACTCCACCTTTCTTCTGTCAGTATCATGTCTAATGTTATTCTATTTTCCCAGGCCATTTGACTGGTGGGTCCTAATTGTCTAGCTATTCTTCTAATGGCATCTCTGGTATAGTTAACAAATCGTCATTGGTTATAGTAAATGTAGTTTATCTAATCAACATTTTTAATAATAGTTACCCACCATAACAATACAGATTTAAACCCTACAGCTATTTGGTTTTGGGCTTTAAATTCATTTGGCACTCCTCGTGGAACCCCGATGGCATCTATATAAACCTGAGGATCAAAGGACTTACAAGGGGTCTCTCTTGGCTTATGGCATTTTGTTTTTACTTTCTCTGGTTGATGAAATGCCAAGGCAAAAGGGATACCCAATTGAATTAGAGCACATGTTCCACTCCAGTTACTTGGCAGAGTGTCCAGTAGGGGTCTGTCACAATACCACCAGACATCCACTCAGGGATGACTAAAGGCAGACTGATGGGTAAGCTCTTGGAAGGGCCTAAGCTCTTTGTATCCCTCTAAGTCTCCGAGGAATGCCAAGTTTTCTCCCTGTCATGAGATATGAGGTAAACTTGACATTCGAAGGTGGAGGCTGAATGGACCTCAGGGGCTAACAGGGTGTTGAACTTCTGGGAACAGCAGAGAAACAGCTTGGCACAATCGGTCATCCCAGGCAGTGCAGTTTTGGAAAAGAGCTACCATACAGCTCATGTCCAGTTTGATGGGGAGACCATCCAAGTAGTAAGGGGATGATCTGGGCCTCTGGTCTACCGTGTGCACAAGCATGACACCTTGTTTTATCATTAAGTACAGGAATAACAGGTGTTTTGTTCAAAGTTGAAATTATCGCAGGTGGGAGAGGAGGAGGGGGGGAAATAGTTGTATTTCAAAGATACTTATAGGATCTCTCTCATTATCATTGGCCCCTACACCACAGAGACTACTGAGAGTGGGACTAGGGTCAGTGGAGGTAGAGATGGTAATGGAAATGAGGATGGGGTTGCGTTGATGAGACTGGCAATCGGGGGAGTAGTTCCTTTGGTAAAATGGAGGGAAGGCTTTAGATCAATGCAAACCCTCACTGCAGAGGTCTAACTTTGGTATTGTGTGGTCTAGAGAACATAGTCTCAACCACTATAAGGTTGTCAGGCTGTGGAAATAAAGAAATGGCATCTTGGCTATAGATGATCACAATGGTGAGGGCTAGGGGTAACTTGGGAATTAGAGGGCCAGGGCAAAGATACTTATCTGAAAAGGCTAGTTGTCTTTGGTTTTTTAGATCCCCACAAGGTATAACCAGACAAGTATCAAAAGGAATAGTTTGGGGCGAGTCAGACCTAGTTATATTGATAACGAGATGGCTAACAATAGAGTGGGGAAAGAGGGAGAAACAATATAAAAGGTATAGGAGGGTTAAAGTTTTTTTAGCTTTCATTTGATAGGGCTTGATCTTGGAACAACGGCCCATGACTGAAGGTGGTGGCGTTTCTTTGACTCGGGTATGGTGAGTCCATCCTATTTTCGCTGTTCAGACTATAGATCCAGTAGTTAGAAGCACCAGGTAGGGTCCTTTCCAAGTGGGTTCAAGACATTTTTCGTTTTACCGTTTGATGAGGACATGATCTTCAGACTGATGTTGATGTACTGGAACTCCAGGGGTGGCGCCTGTGCTAGGAGACATTTGGTTTTAAGAGAAGAGAAAGTAAAAGATAGACCAAGTATATAACTTTTGAGGAACTGATCTTTTGTTTTAAATGTAGGTATGTCAGTAGTAGAATGTAAATAAGACAGTCCATATAGCATTTCATAAGGTGCTAAACTGACATCTTTTCGAGGGGCAGTTTTGATTCTTAACAAGGCAATGGGGAGACATTTAGCCTAGGGTAACTGGGTTTTTAGTTCTAATTTGGTTAGATGGCTTTTTAGAGTTTGGTTCATTATTTTTACTCTTCCTGATGCCAAGGGATGGTATTCCTATTTTATGTCTAGTGCCTGGGCTAACTCTTTAATGACATGTGTAATGAAACAGGTTTTATTGTCTGAATCAATGTTTTCTATTAGTCCAAACCTGGGTATGATGTTTTCAATTAATGCCTTAACTACATAGCAGTTGCGCTTGAGAAGGGGATAGTCTCTACCCAGTGAGTAAAGTGATCTATTACTACCAGTAAGTACTTTAGGTGACTGATTGGGGGCATTTCAGTGTAGTCACTTTGAACACTTTGGAATGGTCTTAGTCCTGGATCTCTTCCCCTGATGGGTGATTTTCTTAGCGCTTGCTTATTAGTTTTTCTACATATTAAGCAACTATCTGTAACCTGTTTGGCTAGGGTACAAATTTCAAGAAACCCATAAACTCTGAGAATCACATCACACACAGTTTGGGATTCCCAGTGGGTTCCCTGATGTAGTTGAGAAAAGACCTCCCTCATGAGAGGTTTGGATAACATTTTTCTTTGGTAATATCCATTTTCCTTATGCATTTTCTTTGGCTCCTATTTTTATTAATTTTTCCCTTTCAGCAGAAGAGAAAATGGGGATTGTGGTAGGGGAAGGAAGGCAAGGAGTTAAGTGTAAGACAGGCATTTCAGAAGAAATGGCAGCTTGTTTGGCTATTTGATCTGTTAGGTTATTTCTCTGACTTTCCAGAGAAAGGCCTTTTTGGTATCTGGGGACATGGACAATACTTATTTCTTCTGGCAACTGGAGGTTGATAGTTGGGTGATTAACTCTTTGTGAACAAGGTCTTGGCCCTTACTATTAATAAGACCTCATTCAGTCCAAATTTTCGCAAATGTAAAGGCATACTTCGATAAGTATAGATGGTCCCCTCCTGGTTCTGTAAGCACTTTAAAGCTTGACTGAGTGAAAACACCTCACAAGTTTGAGCAGACCAATTATTAGGCAATCTTCCTGACTCTATTTCTTTAATAGTTTTCCCATCAATTACTGAATACCCATTATGACTCTTTTTTTCAATTACCCAGGAAGAACCATCTATAAATAAGTGCCGCCCCATCTTGAAAGGAGTCTCTCCTAGATCTGGCCGGACCTCTGTATGGTAATCAATTAAATCTAAACATGCATGCTCTCTCTTTAGGTTTGGATTCCCCATTAAAAAACCTGCTGGGTTGAGGGAATTATCAGTAGTTAATGTTAAGTCATTTTTCTCTAACAGAATAGCCTCATACTCTTAATTATTGAGTCAGAAAGCCACCTTTCTGTTGTTTGGTTTAAGATAATTGTAACTTGGTGAGGCGTACTCACTGCCAATTTCCCCCTAAAGGTTAACTTTCTATGATCTTCGTCAATACTGCTGTAGTCATAAGGGATTAAATGCATCTGGACCATCCACAGGTAACCGGGTCTAAAACTTCTGATAGGAAGGCCACAGGTTGCCGGCAGCCTCCATGCTTTTGGGTGAGCACTCCTAAAGCTACCCCATTACTCACATTAACAAAAAGGTAAAACGGCTTTTCTAGGGAAGGGAAGGCCAGGACAGGGGTGGTTATGAGTCTTTTAACTCCTCAACCTGATCGATTTCCTCAGAGGTCCACAGGAGGTGGTCAAGTATCTACTGGGTAACTTTTTGGTATAAGAGTTTACTTTTTAGTGCATATGAGTGAATTCATAAGTGGCAATATATAACCAGCCCTAAAAATTTCCAAAGTTCTTGTTTAGTTTGAGGCAAGGCTAAGGACGCGATTCTTTCAACCCATTCTGGACCTATTCTTCACTTGTCTGTACATATTAAGTGGCCTAAATCTTTAACTTCGGCCTCTACATACTGAAGCTTTCCTTTTGAGACCCGTAACCCCTCGAACTGAAGATAGTTAAGAATATGTGTAGAGAAGCCAGCTACTTCCTCTATGATTTTACTAGATATGAGAATATCATCTACGTACTGAAGCAGGCATAGTTGTTTTGGAACGAAAACTTTGTTTAGCACTTCTTCTAAAATTTGACTAAAAGGGTTAGGTGAATCTGTGAACCCTTGGGGCAAGACTGTCCATTGATACTATTGTTTCTGCCCTGAATAAGGATCCTCCCATTCAAAAATGAGTATGTTTTGACTATCTTCAGCCAGGGGGTCATGCCCAGAAAGCATCTTTTAAATCTATTACTGTGGACTGTATGGAAATTACTATATGGAAATTTGTTGAGAACGTGTAAGGACTGGGGACAGTGGGGTGGGATGTCTGGACACTGGTTAATACCTCTGAGGTCATGTACCAGTCAGTATGACCTGTCTGATATTTTGACAAGCAGTATTGGGTGTTGTTAGGAGACATACAGGGTTCAAGGTGTCCATCTTTAATGAGATTTTGAATTATAGGTTTCAACTCTACCCTGCCCTCTAGAGGACTGGGGTACTGTTTCCTTCATACTACTTCCCCAGGTCCTTTTAGCTTGATGTGTACTGTGGAAACTTGATGTTTCCCTTGGTTTCCTTTTCTGAACCAGACATCAGGATTAATAAGGCGCGCGGATCACAAGTTCAGGAGATCGAGACCACGGTGAAACCCCGTCTCTACTAAAAATACAAAAAATTAGCCGGGTGCGGTGGCGGGCGCCTGTAGTCCCAGCTACTCAGGAGGCTGAGGCAGGAGAATGGCGTAAACACAGGAGGCGGAGCTTGCAGTGAGCCGAGATCGCGCCACTGCACTCCAGCCTGGGCGACAGAGCAAGACTCCGTCTCAAAAAAAACAAAAAAACAAAAACAAACAAACAAAAAAATATATATATATTTTTCATCTGTGATGGTGAGTAGGTTTAATGAGGTGAGGAATCCCTTTGGGTCAACTTGTAGGCCTATTCCTAATTTTAACATTAAATCCCTTCTTAATAAAATAGTTCCTGTTTCAGGGATTAACAAAAATTGGATATAAGTTTATCGACCTTTGTATTTGACTTCTGTATTCTCCAAAATTTCTGCCTTACATCCTTTTCCTGTTACCAGGGAGACTACAAGTTCCTCTGAAGAGCAAGCAATATTAACTGGAGAAAAGCAAAGAGAAGAGCGAGCCGCTCCTAAATCTACCAAAAAGGTCATGAGCTTATGTTTAGATCCCACCTCAAAATTTATCAAGGGCTTTTGGTGGGACTCGAGATAAAAGAGACAGAGTCCCTTACCCCCCTATTCTTCCTCGAAAGTCATGAATGGGAGGGCTTCTTTGTTCTTTTCCAGTTCAGGACATTCTCTCTTGAAGTGGCCTGTTCTTCTGCATCTGAAGCGCCTATCCTGTCCTTCCTCCCTCTCAGTTCTAGGATTCTTTGACTTTGCTCCATCATATTCTTTAGAGGGCCTGGGAAATGAGGGCCGAGGTCCTTTAGTTGGGGGCTCGCATTCTTTAAAAAGGAGCTTGGACCCTTTATAATTTTTGGCCCCCTGAAGGCTTTGTTGAGAAGTGTATGGGTTTGGAGCCACCTGTTGGAATGTGGATAGCATGAGTTTTGCTTTTTGTTTTTGCTTCTCTTTCTCTCTTTTCACATATACCTTTTGAGCTTTTTTTGAGAAGTTCATTTAGAGGACAGTTTTCCCAGTCCTCTATTTTTTGTAATTTTTTTGAAATGTCTGACCTACTTTTAGTGTGAAAATGGAGTTTTAACATCCCCTTCCCAAGGGAAGCTCTAAGTTTAGGCCTGCATATTTTCTCATTTGTTTCTTTAGTCTGTTTAGGAATTCCATAGATCCTTTATCCTTTTCCTGTTGTATATAAAATCCTTTAGAGATTTTGAGTTTGGGGTACTGATTCCCAAATTTCTTTTATTATCAGGTCCCGTAAGTCTTGCAGGTTTTCCTGATGAGTTGCATTATTATTGTCCCACTGAGGGTCTTGGGTGGGGAATTTCTGGTCCACGGTAGGAACATTTTGACTGGGAGGGTGGTCATGTTCTCAAACCACCATAGCGGTCCTACGGATCACACTTGTTTCCTCCCCTGAAAACAGGATGCCAAGATGGACATTAACTCAACCCAAGTGTATAACTGAGGTCCTAGGAATTGATCAATTTAATCTGCCACTCCACAAGGGACATCCAACAATGGCTTGAGTTCTTTTTTTAAACTTCGGACTTCTGAACTAGTTAAGGGAGCATTTACCAATCAAATGATTGTCCCTCCTTGTGGCACCTCTCTTAAGGGGAAGAGAGTTAGAGCTGATCCCTTAGGGGTGGAAGGGAAAGGGAAGTTCTGAATGTCCTTCTTACATTGGTCTATCTCACGCTGGAGTCCTTTTAGGGACGGATACTTAGGCTGGTAGGGAACAGTCTCATGGGACAATAACTCCAAAGAGTCAGGGTTGTGAGGAGGAGGAACAACATGAGCAGGGGAAGGATCTGGAGTGGAATCTGTAGCAAGATCAGCTGCCTGAGGGGAAGGTCCGGGGGTATTGGGTGGGGGAAGATGGTCTAGGGGATCCCATGTGTTGGAGTCTCTAGGCATGGGAATATCACTGCTGTTAGCTTTGTCCTTTCCATTTCCTATCTTACTTAGAGTATTTCCCATTTTGAGTGCTGGTCAGGCTCAATCCCTCATATTACACATTTTTTGCCCTCCCTTTGCTAGGGGCTTGCTGAGGCTCAGTCCCTCATGTTAGGGATTTCTTGTCATCCCTACCCTGGAGGTTTGATGTGACACTCAATCCCTCATATTAGGGATTTCTTGCCCTTCCTTTCTCTAGAGGCTCAACACCCCCTGCTGGAGGTTGCTGGAGGTTTCTCACAGTCTTCACCTTTCACTTTGTCTTCTATGGCCACTCCCCTGAAGGGAATTTAGGTCCCTCTTAGTGTTGGCGGGTCAGTATAAGCCCCTTACAGGACACTCAAAGGGCTGCCATAAGCTGTATGAGGTGACCACAGAACAACAGATTGGACTCACTCACTCTGCCCAGCAGTAGGGCTTGTTACCATTCACACATTTTCAACCTCCAAGATGTGCGTCAGCAAGGATTTCTCCAAGGATTTCTCAGCAAGGCAAATTTACTTTTGCAGAAGGGTGCTGTCTGTGTCAGTCATGACCAAAAGAGCACACAGAACAAGAGAGTAGGAGTTTTTATTCCAAATGCAGATTCTAACTCTGTGTCTTTCCCTCATTGACTGGGGTTGGTCCCAATTGGCTAAACATTCAAACTTTCTTTTTTTATTATTCCTTTTTTTGAGATAGTGTCTCGCTCTGTTGCCCAGGTTGGAGTGCAGTGGCATAATCTTGGCTCACTGCAAGTTCCGCCTCCTGGGTTCACGCCACTCTCCTGCATCAGCCTCCTGAGTAGCTAGTACTACAGGTACCCATCACTGCGCCTGGCTAATTTTTTGTATTTTTAGTAGAGATGGGGTTTCACCATGGTCTCGATCTCCTGACCTTGTGATCTGCCCACCTCGGCCTCCCAAAGTGCTGGGATTACAGGTGTGAGCCACCACGCCTGGCCACATTCAAAATTTCTTAGATAAGGTAGACGCATGATAGAGAAGAGAGGGAGAGGAGGAAGTGGTCACCTGTGGGGGACTAGAAAGTTAACCTATTCCCACATAAGGAAAGGAATGTGCATTGGGGCTTATATCTAGGCATGTTTAGACAGTTTACTGCACAGCAAAAGTGAATTTAGAGAATAAAGAACCGGGGAATGGGACAAACTGTTTGAAGAGGAACCTATCTGTATCTAACAGCCTCTCTCTGATTCTCTTTTTTCCCTCAAACCCTTGAAATTTAAATATTGCCCAGAGTTCTATTATTGATACCACTTTCTTCTTGATATATATTTTATTATTCAACAAATTCACATACTCTCATGTTGTCAAATACTATATCCTAAAAGGTGTTTACCAAATTGTCATCTCTCATCACAAATACCCTCAAAACTCTAGGCTCCTGTACACATTGGGACATGCGCAACTAAACATTCCAATACTCCTCTAGATGCAACATGATCAAATCAGCTCACAATTTTTTCACCAAACAAAGCTTGTCCTTCTGTGTCAGGCTTTGTGGTCAACCGTCTCCCTGTTCTCTGCTGATAACCTCAGGGTGCTTTGAGTCTTCTAGATCATTTTCGCTCACATAATTAAGGACACATGTCATTGATTAGTTTCCATGCTCATTTATCTTATGTCCATTGTCTCCATCTCATTACTAGTTCAGGCCTCTCATTTTGGATACTTTTTAAAAATTCCCTAGCTTTTCTACATATTTCCAGTATCTAATATTTTCACTTCCAACCTATCCTTCAACTTCTGGAATTCATTCATTCAACAAATATTTATCCAGTGCAGACTATATATCAAGCACTGTGCTAGGTGCAGGTGGTACACAAATAGGAAACAGGTAAGTAAACTTAAAAAAAACCCACAAAAATATAGAATATATGTCATGTACCATGAAAGTTCAAAGGAGAATGGGCACTTTTGGGAGTTTAGAGGAGGCTTCCCGGTGGAAATGATGTCTGAGCTGAGTCTTGAAAGATATAAATGAACCCTCAGTTTTCCCATTACTCTTGTTCATACTTGTCATAAAGCATTTGCTACTTTGGGTATAACACAAACCTATATTATGGGCTCTTTTATGTCTTGCTTTCATCCATGGTGTATTTCTCTAGATAATTCTCAAGGAAAGGGAGCAATTTCGGGAATGATTTCATTATTCTTTCAGTTCAGCCTGTGAAGAGATCATTTTGTCTGCCCGGTAGGACATTACTTACACTTCCTTCCCTGCCTTTCTCTGAATCAAATAATGGCTAGATATCAGTAATGTTTTAAGCAGCCCTTTATAGAATGGCTTCATGTGGTGTAGGGGAAAATCAGGCATCATGTCATAAATATAGCTACTTAGATCCCTACGACCACACAAAGTTGAGACTTCCCAGCCTATGATAGTAGGAAAGGAGCTTTCCCATACAAACCTATGCGTTACCTTCTGATTTCTATTTTGCATTCTTGCAGAAACAAGCAATTCCTCATCAACCCTTTGTCACGTGTTCTGAAAATTTTCACTACTAGTTGTAGAATATCAGTGCTTACTCCTCTGCTGAATTCCTGCTACTCTGCAAGAAGGTTGTCTCTAGTCTGTGGTGCCTAGCAGTGGACATCGGAGGGAAGGAAGGTGAGGAGTGAGCTCTGATCCTATAGATGTAGAGAGAGTATGAAATGGTGGGGTACTTCCACTCTAAAATAGTGCTATTTTCTCCACAGTGTTTTCAAAAGCAACTAGATGCTGTGCGTCAGGATTTATTTCTCTCTGGTGATCTCCTACATGAAGTGATTTTACATAAAGAATCCATCCTATGCATAAGGGTAATGTTCCCTCTATGAACGTAACTTTGTATTTCTTGTGAAACACTATTCTGGCTTTACTGTGCTTAATTTTTCCCTCCTCATCCTGAACTATATCATAAATCTTTGTAGCTGACTAAACTTGACATTGAAATTCTCCAGTCCAAGTTTCTTCTTGTCAAATTGTAGGACATATATAGGGAGACACATCTGTGACACCTTACACCATAAACTTTCAGGTGCCAAGAACCATTTGTTTTTTTCCCTTCATTTGGCCAGGAATTAGTACAGAGAATTAGCACATAGAAATTTATCTGTAAAATGCTTGATGAAGGAATGAATGCAGACATCCAACAGCCTGCCAAAGCCTCCCTCACAAAAGCTGCTTCGCTGACGTCCTTCCTTATTCTGTTATATCTCAGGTCCATTGTAAAACCTATGGAACACCATTTAGGCTCATGTCTTTCCCTGTCAACATGAGTTGAAATCATCAAGAGTCTCAAGTGCAAACAGATATAAAGAAGAAATTGTACCTTGTTATAAGCCACAGGAAACCTAATTTGAAAGACCTATCTATAAAACCATTTGCCAATAAGTGTTACTGTTCTTTTAGGCCCCAACTTTTATCTCAAAGCAATATCCTATACTTGGAAAAAAATAAAATGTCTAATGATTTGGTCTGAATGTTGGGGTTAGCATGGAAAACTTTCAATGTTTTACATACAGATCACATAGAATAAAGGGAAAAGCCTGAATATAGGATACAGGAGTATTTTCTCATAGTAACATGGTGTTGCATCATTTTGAAGATGACGATGAAAGATGTTTCCAGAGCGGGTCAGTTGTGGTGGAATTTGAGTCCCTGAGACTCCGTAGGAAGTGGAGGAAGAGGCGAGGTAGCAGGAGTAGAATGCTCTAGACCTCAATGCCTTCCTTATTAAGAATTACCACTACTCGCCGGGTGTGGTGGCTTATGCCTTTAATCTCAGCACTTTGGGAGGCAGTGGCAGGTGGATCACGAGATCAGGAGTTCGAGACCAGCCTGGCCAGCATGGTGAAACTCCGTTGCTACTAAAAATACAAAAAAATTAGCCAGGCATGGTGGTACGCACCTGTAATCCCAGCTACTTGGGAGGCTAAGGCAGGAGAATCTCTTGAACCTGGGAGGTGGAGGTTGCGGTGAGCCAAGATCACACTACTGCACCCCAGCCTAGGCAACAGAGCGAGACTCTGTCTCAAAGAAGAAAAGAAATTACCACCAGCTATATTGCAGCAGAGGAGTGAGGGGTAAGAGTGGGGATATCAGGCAGTGAGTAAGGAAGTCAACAGCACAAAGGAAGTTTATACAGAGATTTGCTACATAAACTTCAGCCCTACACTGTTGGCTAAAGAATCTTCAGAACTCAGATTTGGAAACACTATCAATTTCATGTTGAACCCATATAGCATCCCCTTTTCCTAATTTGTCCCTCAAGTTTAATCTCTACTTGCATACCTCTAGGAACAGGAACCCAAGCCTCTTACAAAAAAAAAAAAAAAAATTCCATCATTGAGTAGATCAGATTTGATTATAGAGGAAAAGTCATCTTTGGACTTATAAACTATTTACTGCTTTTTGGTAGATCTGTACACTCCCATAGTGACATACATGAACATTTGGAAATAGTTCTGATCTCATTGTTTTGCTATTGTTAAGCAATAGCAAATTTGCTAATTAGGAAATTTACTAATTTCCTACCAAATTTTAAAATTCTTAGAGGACGTTATAATCTTATTCATCTTTGTATCTCCGGGTATGGTAGAGTACCTGACATACGATTGCTACTCAATAAATGTTTCCTAATTAATTCAGATTTAATTGACACACACATTACTATTTCTGTCCTAAATTCAAGAGTCAAAAACAGTAAGTTTAACCCCTCTTCCACATGATCCTTAGGTATGGTTTCCAGGGTCTTCCACAGAAATTTAAATACCATAAAGACTATTTTCAAAAAGACTCAGAAGACAACCAGAGGAATGCATTGTATACAAGGACCAAAAGAGTGATTCATCATCCCTTCCTAAGGCACAAAGAATTATTTAGTTTCCCCTGACAATTGTTAAACTATAGGAAAGAAAGAGTCAGGGTATCACTTCAAAACATTCTCTACCTTATTATAAAGACAGAGATTAAAATGTTTAAAATGTTGTAATAAGCATTCTCTTTCCTGTCCTCTAAAGGGAGTAAAATAGGGGCTATGTTTATTTAGGTGAAGCAAATAAAGTAAAGCTCTGAAGACTCATTCAGTGACGTGGCTGGGCCTGGCTACGCTGCTAGATCAATCATATGACCAATCCAGGAAACTGACTTTTTGGGATAACTAATCTGACTAGAATGACTGAATAGGTTGATTCACCGATAGAACCTGCAGTCAGTGGTAATGATATTCTTTCAGTCCTGATTATTCTTCTTCTGACAAAGAAAGTAGGAGGAGAGCCTTTGACTGTATGGGGCCTCTTTGGAGTCAGTCAGCATATTAGCTGTCCCCTTGGGGAACGTTCTGAGACAGGCAGCATCCACTGCTTATGAACTCACATTCAATAGGACTGCAAACTCCCTTATCCAACACACACAAAAGGTCAAAGAAAACAAGCTCCCAGAGGTATTTTCATTTTTCTCAGAGAAATCCTGCCACAGCAAAACTAGTGGGCAAATCCCACAGGGTATAGAGAAATTCTGTAACTTTATCTTTAAACAACATGTTCTCCATTGCTGTTCCAGAAAATATAATAAAAAAATCTGACTTCCCATCAGCTAGTCCTGAACAGATTTTAATATATTTGAGGAAAGAACTACATGCCACATGAATTTAATGATTGTATCATTTTATTCTACAAACAGCTGTTTAATCCACTTAACCTACATACAGAATCATTCTATATTCCAAATGTTAATTTTTCATAAGAGTCCAAATTCTGCACCGACTTATAGCCCTGCAATTTTCTCTAATTTCCTAGTGAACATTACGACACACACAGAATTTGAGTTTTAACACAATAACACATTCAGATACTCAAGACATTTCATGAAACAAATCAGAGGTGTTTCTTTTCAGAAGCTCCAAAAGAAGCTAACAATGAAGCTACTCAATCCTAACTTCTTTGTAATATTTCCTCACTCAAGATATTTCATAACTCACGTTCTTAATTTTACATGTAACAGGCATTTTCTCTACTCAATCTCTCCTTTAAGTGGTATGCAAACTGGAGGGACCTCCCCATTACATTCTATTCATTCTCTTACTCGATAAAATGTTTTTTAGAGAACTGCTCTGAGTTGCATGCTACGTGCTGAAAATGCCAAGATACAAAAGCTGACTTAGAAAGCTCAAAAAAGTCCAGAGACCCATATATGAAAACATGTTTCAATACAATATAACTAATTGGCATACAATGGGGAGATATTTTCTGCTCTGCCTCTGAGAAAGCTAGGAAGGCTACAAAAACAAGCCAGCAGTGATACTCTCCATCTTTTCTCTCTGTTAAAAATTAACCTAAAGTAAAATGGTATTTCTAGTCGAAACTTGCAGATAAAGGTAACTACTGAACAATGTTGATTAGATATCCCACAGGTAGGTCAAACTCCATGAGACTTCAGGTTTGCAAAACTGAATTCAACTTTGTTTTCCTTTTATGTTTTAGATTACTCCTGCCATAGCTCGTGATCTTCATCTTTCATCTGTGCCATTCCAATAGTTTCCAAGTGGCTTCTTTATCTCCAGTCTATCCCCTACTGCTAATCTATAGAGCACATCGACAAAATTTATTTTTCAAGCACAAAGCTGATCATATCCTTTCCTTATATAGAATCTTCCAATAAGATCTCACTATTTACAGAATGAAGTGACTAAAACATACCAGGCACAGATTAAATGTTCAATAAGCATTTATTGAATAAATAGACCCCCCTCTCTATATACTGTAAATAGTCTCATGTAGTAGACAGAGTGATAATCCTGAAAGATGTCCATGTCCTAATCCACAGAACCTGTGAAATATGTTGTTTCAGATGACAAGAGATAATTAAGTTTGCAGATTGGGTAAAGGTTCTAATCAGGTGACCTTATGATAGATGCTAATGATCCTGGATTAGGAATAAAGGATGAATGACTCTTTTTTTTTTTTAATTTATTTATTATTATTATACTTTAAGTTGTAGGGTACATGTGCATAACGTGCAGGTTTGTTACATATGTATACTTGTGCCATGTTGCTGTGCTGCACCCATCAACTCGTCATTTACATCAGGTATAACTCCCAATGCAATCCCTCCCCCCGACCCCCTCCCCATGATAGGCCCCGGTGTGTGATGTTCCCCTTCCTGAGTCCAAGTGATCTCATTGTTCATTTCCCACCTATGAGTGAGAACATGCGGTGTTTGGTTTTCTGTTCTTGTGATAGTTTGCTAAGAATGATAGTTTCCAGCTGCATCCATGTCCCTACAAAGGACACAAACTCATCCTTTTTGATGGCTGCATAGTATTCCATGGTGTATATGTGCCACATTTTCTTAATCCAATCTGTCACTGATGGACATTTGGGTTGATTCCAAGTCTTTGCTATTGTGAATAGTGCTGCAATAAACATACGTGTGCATGTGTCTTTATAGCAGCATAATTTATAATCCTTTGGGTATATACCCAGTAATGGGATGGCTGGGTCATATGGTACATCTAGTTCTAGATCCTTGAGGAATCGCCATACTGTTTTCCATAATGGTTGAACTAGTTTACAATCCCACCAACAGTGTAAAAGTGTTCCTATTTCTCCACATCCTCTCTAGCACCTGTTGTTTCCTGACTTTTTAATGATCGCCATTCTAACTGGTGTGAGATGGTATCTCATTGTGGTTTTGATTTGCATTTCTCTGATGGCCAGTGATGATGAGCATTTTTTCATGTGTCCGTTGGCTGTATGAATGTCTTCTTTTGAGAAATGTCTGTTCATATCCTTTGCCCACTTTTCGATGGGGTTGTTTGTGTTTTTCTTGTAAATTTGTTTGAGTTCTTTGTAGGTTCTGGATATTAGCCCTTTGTCCGATGAGTAGATTGCAAAAATTTTCTCCCATTCTGTAGGTTGCCTGTTCACTCTGATGGTAGTTTCTTTTGCTGTGCAGAAGCTCTTTAGTTTAATGAGATCCCATTTGTCAATTTTGGCTTTTGCTGCCATTGCTTTTGGTGTTTTAGACATGAAGTCTTTGCCCATGCCTATGTCCTGAATGGTACTACCTAGGTTTTCCTCTAGGATTTTTATGGTATTAGGTCTAACATTTAAGTCTCTAATGCATCTTGAATTAATTTTCGTATAAGGAGTAAGGAAAGGATCCAGTTTCAGCTTTCTACTTATGGCTAGCCAATTTTCCAGGCACCATTTATTAAATAGGGAATCCTTTCCCCATTTCTTGTTTCTCTCAGGTTTGTCAAAGATCAGATGGCTGTAGATGTGTGGTATTATTTCTGAGGACTCTGTTCTGTTCCATTGGTCTATATCTCTGTTTTGGTACCAGTACCATGCTGTTTTGGTTACTGTAGCCTTGTAGTATAGTTTGAAGTCAGGTAGCGTGATGCCTCCAGCTTTGTTCTTTTGCCTTAGGATTGTCTTGGAGATGCGGGCTCTTTTTTGGTTCCATATGAACTTTAAAGCAGTTTTTTCCAATTCTGTGAAGAAACTCATTGGTAGCTTGATGGGGATGGCATTGAATCTATAAATTACCTTGGGCAGTATGGCCATTTTCACTATATTGATTCTTCCTATCCATGAGCATGGTATGTTCTTCCATTTGTTTGTGTCCTCTTTTATTTCACTGAGCAGTGGTTTGTAGTTCTCCTTGAAGAGGTCCTTTACATCCCTTGTAAGTTGGATTCCTAGGTATTTTATTCTCTTTGAAGCAATTGTGAATGGAAGTTCATTCCTGATTTGGCTCTCTGTTTGTCTGTTACTGGTGTCTAAGAATGTTTGTGATTTTTGCACATTAATTTTGTATCCTGAGACTTTGCTGAAGTTGCTTATCAGCTTAAGGAGATTTTGGGCTGAGACAATGGGGTTTTCTAAATATACAATCATGTCATCTGCAAACAGGGACAATTTGACTTCTTCTTTTCCTAACTGAATACCCTTGATTTCTTTCTCTTGCCTAATTGCCCTAGCCAGAACTTCCAACACTATGTTGAATAGGAGTGGTGAGAGAGGGCATCCCTGTCTTGTGCCAGTTTTCAAAGGGAATTTTTCCAGTTTTTGCCCATTCAGTATGATATGGGCTGTGGGTTTGTCATAAATAGCTCTTATGATTTTGAGGTACGTTCCATCAATACCGAATTTATTGAGCATTTTTAGCATGAAGGGCTGTTGAATTTTGTCAAAAGCCTTTTCTGCATCTATTGAGATAATCATGTGGTTCTTGTCTTTGGTTCTGTTTATATGCTGGATTATGTTTATTAATTTGCGAATGTTGAACCAGCCTTGCATCCCAGGGATGAAGCCCACTTGATCATGGTGGATAAGCTTTTTGATGTGGTGCTGAATCCGGTTTGCCAGTATTTTATTGAGGATTTTTGCATCGATGTTCATCAGGGATATTGGTCTAAAATTCTCTTTTTTTGTTGTGTCTCTGCCAGGCTTTGGTATCAGGATGATGTTGGCCTCATAAAATGAGTTAGGGAGGATTCCCTCTTTTTCTATTGATTGGAATAGTTTCAGAAGGAATGGTACCAACTCCTCCTTGTACCTCTGGTAGAATTCAGCTGTGAATCCATCTGGTCCTGGACTTTTTTTGGTTGGTAGGCTATTAATTATTGCCTCAATTTCAGCGCCTGCTCTTGGTCTATTCAGGGATTCAACTTCTTCCTGGTTTAGTCTTGGAAGAGTGTAAGTGTCCAGGAAATTATCCTTTTCTTCTAGATTTTCCAGTTTATTTGCGCAGAGGTGTTTATAGTATTCTCTGATGGTAGTTTGTATTTCTGTGGGGTCGGTGGTGATATCCCCTTTATCATTTTTAATTGCGTCGATTTGATTCTTCTCTCTTTTCTTCTTTATTAGTCTTGCTAGTGGTCTGTCAATTTTGTTGATCTTTTCAAAAAACCAACTCCTGGATTCATTGATTTTTTGGAGAGTTTTTTGTGTCTCTATCTCCTTCAGTTCTGCTCTGATCTTAGTTATTTCTTGCCTTCTGCTAGCTTTCGAATGTGTTTGCTCTTGCTTCTCTAGTTCTTTTAATTGCGATGTTAGAGTGTCAATTTTAGATCTTTCCTGCTTTCTCTTGTGGGCATTTAGTGCTATAAATTTCCCTCTACACACTGCTTTAAATGTGTCCCAGAGATTCTGGTATGTTGTATCTTTGTTCTCATTGGTTTCAAAGAACATCTTTATTTCTGCCTTCATTTCGTTATGTACCCAGTAGTCATTCAGGAGCAGGTTGTTCGGTTTCCATGTAGTTGAGCGGTTTTGATTGAGTTTCTTAGTCCTGAGTTCTAGTTTGATTGCACTGTGGTCTGAGAGACAGTTTGTTATAATTTCTGTTCTTGTACATTTGCTGAGGAGTGCTTTACTTCCAATTACATGGTCGATTTTGGAGTAAGTACGATGTGGTGCTGAGAAGAATGTATATTCTGTTGATTTGGGGTGGAGAGTTCTATAGATGTCTATTAGGTCTGCTTGCTGTAGAGATGAGTTCAATTCCTGGATATCCTTGTTAACTTTCTGTCTCATTGATCTGTCTAATGTTGACAGTGGAGTGTTGAAGTCTCCCATTATTATTGTATGGGAGTCTAAGTCTCTTTGTAAGTCTCTAAGGACTTGCTTTATGAATCTGGGTGCTCCTGTATTGGGTGCATATATATTTAGGATAGTTAGCTCTTCCTGTTGAATTGATCCCTTTACCATTATGTAATGGCCTTCTTTGTCTCTTTTGATCTTTGATCGTTTAAAGTCTGTTTTATCAGAGACTAGTATTGCAACCCCGCTTTTTTTTGTTCTCCATTTGCTTGGTAAATCTTCCTCCATCCCTTTATTTTGAGCCTATGTATGTCTCTGCGTGTGAGATGGGTCTCCTGAATACAGCAGACTGATGGGTCTTGACTCTTTATCCAGTTTGCCAGTCTGTGTCTTTTAATTGGAGCATTTAGTCCATTTACATTTAAGGTTAAAATTGTTATGTGTGAACTTGATCCTGCCATTATGATATTAACTGGTTATTTTGCTCGTTAGTTGATGCAGTTTCTTCCTGGCCTCGATGGTCTTTACATTTTGGCATGTTTTTGCAATGGCTGGTACTGGTTGTTCCTTTCCATGTTTAGTGCTTCCTTCAGGGTCTCTTGTAAGGCAGGCCTAGTGGTGACAAAATCTCTAAGCATTTGCTTATCTGTAAAGGATTTTATTTCTCCTTCACTTATGAAACTTAGTTTGGCTGGATATGAAATTCTGGGTTTAAAATTCTTTTCTTTAAGAATGTTGAATATTGGCCCCCACTCTCTTCTGGCTTGGAGAGTTTCTGCCGAGAGATCTGCTGTTAGTCTGATGGGCTTCCCTTTGTGGGTAACCCGACCTTTCTCTCTGGCTGCCCTTAAGATTTTTTCCTTCATTTCAACTTTGGTGAATCTGGCAATTATGTGTCTTGGAGTTGCTCTTCTCGAGGAGTATCTTTGTGGCGTTCTCTGTATTTCCTGGATTTGAATGTTGGCCTGCCCTACTAGGTTGGGGAAGTTCTCCTGGATGATATCCTGAAGAGTGTTTTCCAACTTGGTTCCATTTTCCCCCTCACTTTCAAGCACCCCAATCAGACATAGATTCGGTCTTTTTACATAATCCCATACTTCTTGCAGGCTTTGTTCATTTCTTTTTCTGCTTTTTTCTTTTGGTTTCTCTTCTCGCTTCATTTCATTCATTTGATCCTCAATCGCAGATACTCTTTCTTCCAGTTGATCGAGTCGGTTACTGAAGCTTGTGCATTTGTCACGTATTTCTCGTGTCATGGTTTTCATCTCTTTCATTTCGTTTAGGACCTTCTCTGCATTAATTACTCTAGCCATCAATTCTTCCACTTTTTTTTCAAGATTTTTAGTTTCTTTGCGCTGGGTACGTAATTCCTCCTTTAGCTCTGAGAAATTTGATGGACTGAAGCCTTCTTCTCTCATCTCGTCAAAGTCATTCTCCATCCAGCTTTGATCCGTTGCTGGCGATGAGCTGCGCTCCTTTGCCAGGGGAGATGAGCTCTTATTTTTTGAATTTCCAGCTTTTCTGCCCTGCTTTTTCCCCATCTTTGTGGTTTTATCTGCCTCTGGTCTTTGATGATGGTGATGTACTGATGGGGTTTTGGTGTAGGTGTCCTTCCTGTTTGATAGTTTTCCTGCTAACAGTCAGGACCCTCAGCTGTAGGTCTGTTGGAGATTGCTTGAGGTCCACTCCAGACCCTGTTTGCCTGGGTATCAGCAGCAGAGGCTGCAGAAGATAGAATATTTCTGAACAGCAAGTGTACCTGTCTGATTCTTGCTTTGGAAGCTTCCTCTCAGGGGTGTACTCCACCCTGTGAGGTGTGGGGTGTCAGACTGCCCCTAGTGGGGGATGTCTCCCAGTTAGGCTACTCAGGGGTCAGGGACCCACTTGAGCAGGGAGTCTGTCCCTTCTCAGATCTCAACCTCCGTGTTGGGAGATCCACTGCTCTCTTCAAAGCTGTCAGACAGAGTCGTTTGCGTCTGCAGAGGTTTTGGCTGTGTTTGTTATTGCCCTGTCCCCAGAGGTGGAGTCTACAGAGACAGGCATGTTTCCTTGAGCTGCTGTGAGCTCCACCCAGTTCGAGCTTCCCAGCAGCTTTGTTTACCTACTTAAGCCTCAGCAATGGCGGGCGCCCCTCCCCCAGCCTCGCTGCTGCCTTGCTGGTAGATCACAGACTGCTGTGCTAGCAATGAGGGAGGCTCCGTGGGTGTGGGACCCTCCCGGCCAGGTGTGGGATATGATCTCCTGGTGTGCCTGTTTGCTTAAAGCGCAGTATTGGGGTGGGAGTTACCCAATTTTCCAGGTGTTGTGTGTCTCAGTTCCCCTGGCTAGGAAAAGGGATTCCCTTCCCCCTTGCGCTTCCCAGGTGAGGCAATGCCTCGCCCTGCCTCAGCTCTAGCTGGTCGGGCTGCAGCAGCTGACCAGCACTGATCATCCGGCACTCCCCAGTGAGATGAACCCAGTACCTCAGTTGAAAATGCAGAAATCACCGGTCTTCTGTGTCGCTCGCGCTGGGAGTTGGAGACTGGAGCTGTTCCTATTCGGCCATGTTGCTCCGCCTCATGACTCTTTAAAAGTAAAAAACTATGGCAAGAGGTGGTCCCTAAGGTTATTATAAACGGACAAGGAAGGCAGGACAGTCAGTGTCAGAGTTTCTCATGATACAGAATGAGAAAGACTGTCATTTCTGGCTTTGAAGAGAATCGGGGGCAAGAGCCAAAAACTGCTGGCTGCCTCTAGAAGTTAGAGAGGAAAGGGGATGAATTCTCCCCTAAAGGCCCCAGATGACAAATCCTGGAGCCCTGCCAGCACCTGGATTTTAGCCCAGTGAGACACATTTCAGACTTCTGAACTTTAAGAAAACAAACCTGTAGAGTTCTAAGCAACTATCTTTGCAGTCATTTGTTACAGCCGCAATTGAAAACTAATACACCTCACTGAAAAGTATGAGATATTTTATCTTCCTGAAGTGTTTATGTATCTGACTTCCATCTTATACAGTAAGGCAGTCATGTTTATTGGTGCAGACCCAAGACTGAGTCAGGTGTATCTAATAGATCCTTAATGAATGTTTGTGGAATCAATTAATTTATTAGTTTCATCTAACATTTCTAGAATTTCTTAAAGATTTGATATCAACTAAATTTCTACAAATACTGAACATCGATTTCTTATAAACACTTAAATTGTCATTGTTCTCACTTCACTCAGTTTACCGTATTTTCTATGTATTTTATCTTTTTGAGCTCGTACAATTGTCTCTTGGTAGCTGTGGGAGATTAAATTCAGGACCTACTGCCTCTACCAAAACCAAGGATGCTTAAGTCCCTGACATAAAATACTCAGTATTTCTTCCATACTATTTTTATATAATCTACACCCATCTTCCTGTTTTCTTTAAATCATCTCTAGATTACTTACAATATCTCATACAATGTGAATGCTATGTAAATAGCTATACACTATTGTTTAGGACATAAAGATGAGAAAAAAATCTATGCATGGTCAATTCAGATGCAATTTTAAAAAAATATTTTCAATCATCATTTGGTTGAATCCACAAATGTAGAATCAATGGATATAAGGGGTCAACTGTATTTTATTTTTAAATATACATTTGTATATTTAAAAAATACAAATGAAATACCTTTGTATTTTCCTTCTTCCAGAAAGTCTTAATACCTGAGATGGAATTTTTCCCAATGTCATTCTCTCTTTATTCTAAGGCTCATAAGCCTCTTCACTTAATTCTACCTGTTCCATCATTGTCCTATATAGGCTTAGTCGATTAATTCTAACTCATTTTGTTTTATTTTGGATCATTTGGAGAATATGCATTGCTGAGTTTCCCCCTGCCTCTGACATTCTCTTTGGAAAGACTATCTCCTGCCCTGCATTTTGATCTTGGCTTTTATTAAGATAATTTAGCTAAGACATTAGGCATGACACACTCATTTTATCCCAGATCAATTCCCAGTAGTCCTTAGAGGTCTTTTGCTTGTCGGCATACTAAAATTTCCCTTCTTCTAAGTATGGATTTCCCTTGATGACACCCATTTATTGTTCCTATTATTGTCCCTTGGCCCCACTCCTGTACTCTCCCAGCCTCTTCATATTCTTTTATGTGTTTTCCTTTTTGGCTTTCAAAACCCGTCTCTTTTTTAGGAGTAATTTTTTTCCCATTATATTTCAAAAGGAGTAGTCAGACTTTGAAAGGTTTCTGTTTATAATCTACTGATTATATTACAGATGAAAGACACAAATGAAAACTAAACAGAGGATAACATCCAGCTCCCTCCTTGGATACTGAAAAGTAATCTCCTTTCAAGTTTTCACTTTTTACTAGAGTGCCATGAAAAATGCTGCTATTGGCCGGGCGCGGTGGCTCAAGCCTGTAATCCCAGCACTTTGGGAGGCCGAGACGGGCGGATCACGAGGTCAGGAGATCGAGACCATCCTGGCTGACATGGTGAAACCCCGTCTCTACTTTAAAAATACAAAAACCTAGCCGGGCGAGGTGGCGGGCGCCTATAGTCCCAGCTACTCGGGAGGCTGAGGCAGGAGAATGGCGTGAACCCGGGAGGCGGAGCTTGCAGTGAGCTGAGATCCGGCCACTGCACTCCAGCCTGGGCGGCAGAGTGAGACTCTGTCTCAACAAAAAAAAAAAAAAAGAAAAATGCTGCTATTGCTGAAATGATGTGTCTATTGGTGGGAGTCATGCATCACTGTTATGTAAGTAAATTGAAAAAAGAATCTGATTGATAATCCTTATCTATTTTCCTGTGATGAATATATTCCTGCATATACCCATCTAAGTTTTTTTCCGATTGTTTGGTGCCTTTTGAAGTAAGAACCAACACTCTCACTAGCTCATTCTCCACTTTTACGTTCAATTTTTTCCCATTTTTCTCTATTTTACATCACTTTGTACTTCGTTTCCTGTTCCAAGGATAATCTTTGTATTTCCAATGTTAGCACTTCTTTTGTTATCACCAGAATGAAATCATCTAGAAGTTACAAGATTCAGATTAACTATTAACATCCATTTTGATCTTTATTCTTTGTATACTTTGATTTTTTGTTATAGAGTCTGCAAAGCCATATAGTCACTGACTGGCTGTGAGCAACACTTTCTTACTTCCTTTGTCTCTTTTCTTTCTCCTATTTTCTTGTGAAGATGTAATTACCTTGGTTTATATATCTTTAACATATGTTGGCAGTTTTTCTAGTACATACCATATTTGCCTTTTTGGCAGTACAATTGAATGAGATATCAATTTGGCTTCTGTTTTTACTGTTGAGTATAATTTCTTCCCCCAATAAAAGACAGTAGCCAAGCTTTGTGATGTGGAGTCTGAACTCCTCGCATCTTTGAAGAATGGATTCAGGGAGCGGTGAGGTGAGAGGATTGGAGACGACCATTTCTAACAAATTTTTTATTGCAGAATATGTCAGTTTGGATCCTCCATGAAGGAGACACCAATATAAATTGTAAAGTGTAAGTTTAAGCTGGGTATGGTAGTTCATGCTTATAGTACCAGCTACGTGGGAAGCTGATGCAGGAAGATCCCTTGAGCCTAGGAGTTGGAGGCTGCAGTGAGCAATGATTGTGCCACTGCCCTCTACCCTGGGTGATAGGGTGAGACCCTGTCTCTAAAAATAAAATGCAAAAAAAGGTACAAGTTTACCTTGTTAATCATAAGTGGGGAGAGCCTCAGTGGTGGTGTCTGACTTATGTGAGGGGGAAAACGAAATAAAGAAGAATTGGAAAAGAAGAGCCTCAAAATACAGTGCAGCTCGAAGAAAGTCCTTTCTATGCCACTAGTGAACCCAAGAATAGATATTATACTTTAGAAAAGTCCAGCATTGAGCAGGAATGACCAGCTCGAGGACCTCTGCCATGCTCAGTCATTGGCCAAGAGCAGACTGAAGACAGTGAGACATTGATGGACATGGGACTGGATTCTGATGGTGCAGCAGCTGGAGGCTGTCACTATCCAGTCCTTGCAGCATATTCTGTGTTGAAGTCTGAGTAGTGCACTTCCATGGCTACTATATGGAGCCCAAAGCAGAAGCTATTGGTCATGCAGTTGACAGTCACCAGCTAATGTTTTGATGTTGGAGAAAAGCCTAAGCTGAAAGTTGAACTAACATGACCTGAAGTTCAAAATTTCCTGAAGTCTATACTCTCACTACCAGATTCTAGGAAATGGTGGAGACACAGAACCCATGCTGGGTGAAGGAAGAATGTAAGATTCTACAGAGGTCAGACTCTTTGCCTGGAGATTTGCAGCAAGGGAATCTGGAGGTGAGTCAGCAGTCAATGGAGTATTCTTATGACAATATATCTGTGAGGATTCCCAGAGTAGGATGCTTCACTGGAACACAAGAACCAGAGATTGAGAGCAGCATCAAATGGCAAAAGGAGAAACAGAACGATGGGCAACTTCTACAGACACAAGCCTGGGTCTCTGTTAAGCCCCTACGAAAAGGAAAACTTAAAAAGCAACTGGAATTGAATTTACTACAGCCCAGTGCAGAAGGGGTCTCAGAGCAAGTTAGGCCGCATGTAGCGAAAAAAAAAATCAATATGACCTTCATTGCGTCATCTTAATGTTGTGGAGTGAAATCAGTTCTTTTGGTGTGTGAGTGATGAGGGTGATGTGTGCCATGGGGTGTGATCTCATGCCGACCACAACTGCCACCTGCTTCCCTGTAGCCTCTCTGCTCCTCATGCCATCCTTCTGCCCTATTGACTATATTGCTGTGCTGTCCACAGGTATCTTCTCAAACCACTGACAACCTCTTCTAGATGACTCATTTTCCATACGACTCTGCCATTGATATTGCTGCTCATCTCATACAAATCCCGAATGTCCAATAGTCTTCTTTTCTGGAAGAAGGGTCATTGCCACTTCATGTGAGCACCTTTTCCAAAACTGTGTCCTTCTGGAGAGCTTTCAGATATTTTGTGACACCATTTGTTGTTGTTGTCTTGTTATTGTTGCTGTTGTTTCCGTATGTGACAGTCCTCTCATTCTCAGATTGCACAAACAGTCCAGGATTGAGGATTTGCAGAAATAAGTAGATGGCTAAGCAGGCACAGCTTCAAACTAGACATGAACAGCTCCAGTCATTAAGTTATTCCCCCTCAGCTCAAAACCCCACCTTTCTTTGTTCTATTTTGTGACACTGGAGCTCAGACTGTGCAAATCATTTCCCCTTTGCCAGTTAGCTCAATGTTAGACTTTGCCAATAGGTTGCCGGAGGCAGAGTGCCTGCCTCCACAAGAAAGAAAGGTCTTTCCTTCTTCCTCATTTTATTTTCCCTGTGGCAGGGAGTGGATCGTCAGCAGTTTGTCCCAGCAGAATTCAAGAAAGCAGTACCAGCTCTCACAGTTCTGCACTGCGAGACTTCCAACAAGTTTCTTCCCTAGAGTGGCAGGCAGTGTACTTCTGCAACAGACATAACCCCTACTCATAGGACTTTTAAGTTTCTTCTTTATTCCCATTTGATTCAATCTTATGAGTGGTAACTGCTTTATGCAGTTGCTACCTTTATTATACCTTACAAACCTCTTCTTTTTTTAAGTTTACCATATTTTACCTAGTTAATAATTCTTCATAGTAAACTTCCTGTGTTTAAGTTACTGATATAGTTTCAGTGTCTTTTCTAGAGCCTGATTCATGGACTCACTAGTTTCATGAACATTCTGAACTCAGTAGGCCTACTCTTAACCTCAGACATATTTCTCCCATACTGTATGTTCTCGTGTCTCGCCCTTCAATCCAACTTGTTTACGAGACCCACAGGGAACAAAACCTGTCAGTATATCTCTGAATTCCAACTGTGGAAGAGTTCAATTACACTCCACCAAGACATTAAATATCATGAAAGTTAGTATAGCTGTGCAACATCTTAAGTGTCATTAAACATTTTTTATAGGTAAAGAGCTTCCTAAAAGTAAATAAGATACAAATAATCAGGGCTGGGCATGGTGGGTCATGTCTGTAATCTCACCACTTTGGCAGGCCAAGGCAGGTGGATCACCTGAGGCTGGAGTTCGAGACCAGCCTGACCAACATGGAGAAACACCATCTCTACTAAAAGTACAAAATTAGCCAGGCATGGTGGCAAATGCCTGTAATCCCAGCTACTTGGGAGGCTGAGGCAGGAGAATCGCTTGAACCCGGGAGGCGGAGGTTGTGGTGAGCCAAGATCGTGCCTCTGTACTCCAACCTGGGCAACAAGAGTGAAACTCCATCTCAAAAAAAAAAAAAAAAAAAAGATACAAATAATCAGTGTGGATAATGGAAAAGATAACTTTAACCCTCCAAAAACATCAAAAACATAAAAGGATATTAACTTTCTGCCAATAACTGTGAAAAGTTAGAAAAATTTCCAGAAAAAAAATATATACCTCATGAATATCAACTCAAGACCAAAAACTTGGATTATAACTGTTAAAGAAATTGAATCAATAATTCAACATCCAGCCAGGTGTGGTGGCTCCTGCCTATAATCCTAGCACTTTGGGAAGCCAAGGTAGACAGACCCCTTGAGCCCAGGAGTTCAAGACCAACCTGAGCAGTGTGGCAAAACCCCATCTCTACAAAGAATACAAAAACTAGCCGGGCATGGTGGCATGCACCTGTAGTCCCAGCTACTCAGGAGGCTGAGGTGAACAGAGGGTGGTCGAGGCTGCAGTGAGCCAAAATCATGCCAACATGGTGAAACCCTGTCTATACTAAAAATACAAAAATTAGCTGGGTGTGGCAGCATGCACCTGTAGTCCCAGCTACTCGGAAGGTTGAGGCAGAAGAATTGCTTGAACCCAGGAGGCGGAGGCTGCAGTGGGCTGAGGTCACACCACTGGACTCCAAAATGGGCAACAGAGTGAGACTCTGTCTCAAAAAAGAAAAAAAAAGGTATATAATTCTTCACAGCAAGTGGCATGGCTTTGCTTCAGAGCCCCAGAGGTTTGCTCTGTGATTATCCAATGGAAGCTTTCTACAACCAATACCCTGAATACCATGCTGTCTCTAGAATCCCAAAACATCCACCAGGTATTATACTTTCTGTGGCCTGATAGAGGTGGAGCAGGTGACTATGGGAGAGCAAGTGATCATGTGTCCGGAATTGACTATCATGAACTGGATCCTGCCAGAACAACAAAAGTCAAAATTTGAGCAAACCATCCACCTTAACATGAAAGATGTAAATCCCAAATCAAGCATGAGCAGAACTAGTATCCACCACTGTTTCTCCAGCTCATGGTTATGAATATATGGTGCATCCCATCTATCCATAAGCTGAAGAAGGAGTAAAACGTCTGAGATTGGTTTAGACTTATAGACTAGTGTGTAGGCTTGATAGACACTAGTACATGCAAGACTAGAACTTCACTCAGGAGCGAGTACAAATGACAGTGGTGAGCCAGCAAACTTATGTCTTTAAAAATCACTAGCAATTTTCTTTAGGAGATCCGTCAGGACAGTGAGAGAAATTGTAGGAAAAGATACAAACCTTCCTGGAAGGCTGGGAGGTTTTGCAAAGCTTCGAAAGAGGGTTTGGTTGAAGGTAGCCAAACTCTATTATCCAGAGCCTGAGAGCAAAGGTTAAATAACAAGGTGGGATGTAAAGGAATTGATCTAGAATAAGTTAGTTTACATTGGCCTCTGAACCTGGCCTTTAATAATCAGCATGCAGGGCTGCTCTCTCGGGGCCAGGGGGCGACCATGTTAATTATCCATAAGTTGTGTTGACTCAAAGCCTTTGTCATTAAATCTGTACTAAATAAATGCCTGCAGTGCTGGCTTCTCAGGTCAAGGCTGCTACAACTCTTTACATAAGCAGCCCGGTCCCCTAGCCAGTTCTTTCACTGGATCCCTATGTCTGAGTACATTTTTTCATCCATCACTTGGCCAGGGTCCATCACTCAGCCAGGGTCTGCTAGTCAGACCCGGCAGTTGGTGCCCTGCATGAGGAACACTGCAATGCATCCTGACAGAAAACAAAGGTGAAGAGACTGTGCAGTCAGTAAGTCATTGATGCCCACTCGGGATTTCCAAGTTCAAGGGAATTGTTCAGGCTAGGGTTTCATCATGGGACAATAGTTATCAGCTCAAAAGAAACAGTATATAAAAGTATTGAAACAGCTGCTTAAAGCTAATGGAGCCTCAGTTTCGCAGGCTCAATTAAGGGATCTAATGAAAACGGTTGTTTCCTATAACCCATGGCTCCCAGAAAAAGGTATGCTAGATGTAGAGCTCTGGGAACAAGTGGGGAGAAATCTTAAACATTATGCACAAGGAAAACGGGTCCCAGTAACAACTTTAACATTATGGGCCTTAGTTATGGTGGCTCTGGCCCCTTTATATGCAGAAAAGCCTAAGAAGGGAAGGGAAGAGGAACTATCACCTACTTTACCACCTCCTTCCCCTCCCTCAACCCTGCCATTACTGGGCAGAAATACCAAAGAGGAAACGGAGGTTTTGCCTGAGCCCCCTCCTCCATAGCTGTAGCTATGGGACCCTGTCTGAGGCAAGTGGCATTAGAAGGGAAGCTCTTGGCCTGCCTGGTAATGCAAAATTGACAAGGCAATCAGCCACATGAACCCATTTCTTTTAACGTTTATAAAGAGATGTGAAAAAGCGTTAAAGAAAACAGACACACTAGCCCATTTATGAAAGGAATAATTGAAGCCATGGCAGACAACTGCTGTATGACCCCATAGGACTGGTCAGTGGTAGCTAAAACAACTTCAAAACCCAGCCAATACCTCCTCTGGAAGGCAGAATGTGGTGAGTTGTGCAAACAAGAAGCCAACCAGAATTAAATGGCTGAGCAAGACATAACAGTTGCTATGCTCTAGGGAAGGGGTCTCCATGCCGATGTACAACAACAACTAAATTCTGATCCCAAGGTGTATACACAAGTGTCTTTGTGTGCTCCTCAGGGCCTGGGAGCAAATTCCCCAAAGCAGAGTTCAACAGGTATCTTTTATAAATGTTCAACAAGGGCCTCAGAAGCCTTTGGTGAATTTATCAATTGGTTAACCCAGGCAATTAAGAGATAAATTAGTCACGCCCAGGACGCTGATTATCTTATTGTTGCAGTTGGCTTATGAAAATGCTAACATCGACTGCCAGCAAGCAATACAGGCAATCAGAGGAAAGGCAGCCACAGTAGGGGAACTTATACAAGCATGTCAACTGGTGGGGACTGAAACACACAAAGACAAAATATTGGTTATAACATTAAAGCCTACTAAAGTGCTCATATGAGTCCACTATATTTATTCTGATCTTTCTCACATTTGGTCAAGAACTGATGAAACAATACCATGTTTAACCAGGGTTACATTACAGACCCAAAAAGCTAATGATGCATGTATGTGTGTATATATACAGGTCAATGCATGTCTTAATATGTGTGTGCATACCCATATGTATGTACACTTCTATATTCCTACTCTTCCTCCTCTGTCAAATTACCCCTCCACTGATGACTGCAGAGCTCTCCCACAAACTGGCTATTGCCTCCAGTGAAGAGCAGTATTGAGCTTCTGATTTTTCTGTGTTAAGACCAGTACTGAAATAAACTTATTCTCTTAACACGTTTTATAACGACCACTTTTCCTCTTCTGGTTATTGAATCTGAGAGGCTATATATCATACTGGCTTTGGAGTCAGTCAAACCTGGGTTATTAGCCTAGATTGGATATTTGTTCACCTACAGAATGGGGATCCTGCCTGGGCAACATAGTAAAACCACAGCTCTACAAAAAATAAAAAATTAGCCAAGTGTGGTGGCACACATCTGTGGTCCCATTTACTCAGGTGCCTAAGATGGGAGGATTGCTTGAGCCCAGGAGGTCGAAGCTGCGATGAGCTATGCTGGTGTCACTACACTCCAGCCTGGGTGACAGAGTGAGTCCTGTCTCAAAGAAAATAAAATGGGGCTAATACCACCTACCTTTTGGAGTTTGCAGGGGTTTTGATTGGTATATATTGAACACAGTGGAATGAAATGTATGTAGAACCTCTTAGCACAGTGCTTAGTGTGCTGTTAGTGTCAATATGTAGTAGCTAATAATATTGATCCATCCTCTGGTGAGAAGTTGGGTCTCCTAATATGATCTGAAGATCAAAAGCTTCAGAAACGTTAGTGCTAAATTTCAAGATAATTCTGGTCACTTCTACACAACTTCACTGACTTCAATTAAATGATCCTGAAATGTCTTCAACATAGTAATAATTTCAAAATTGAAAGCATAGTATGATGAATGCCCATAAATCTTCTACCTATATTCAAGAATTATCATTCCTATATTCAAGAATTATCATTTGCCACATTTACTTTAGTGTTCTGTCTCCTTCTATACATTCTTCCCTGGTGAAACAATTGAAAGTTTGTAACTATAAACAATCCTGTGACAGCCTTCTCCTAAATGATATTTGAGGATGAAGTCAAGTCTGCAGTGAGGAACAAAACAGGACCTTTTCTCTCCCATCTCAGAAACACATATCTTCCTGAACCACATGTGCTTTGGGGTCAGACTGTGCCTCTCCTCAGAGAATGAATAGCTCTCCAGGACAATTTTATTGGCTTTACTCTAAAGGCTCTATTAATGCTTCACTCCAGATTAGTGTGAATGCAAAACTGGTTGCTGCAGCAAATGCCTGTTGTGATGATCTAGTATGAACCCACGAGACAAAAAGAATGGGGTGTTCTTCAGAGCACTGTTTTTCTCCCATAACCAAGCATATTATTGATTGAATGTATTTAGTGAGATTTACTGACTGCATGAGATTTCGGAGCAGCACTGAGACTCCTCTCCCTAAACAAAACAACACGGCCTCGGCCGCTAACTTTACTTTCACTAACTAGCCAGAGCTACACAGACGTCTCCATTTTTAACCAGATATAAATAAAGTAAAAAAAAATAATAATAATATTGTGCTGTTTGTCAAACACCCATTTTATGGTATGCTTATCCTAGGCTGGATGGAATTTGCTGTGTGATTTGTTTTGCTGTTATGCACATACTGTGAATAAATTTCAGGCCACAAACTCAGGTACAAATAAATCTTCATTTTTTTCCTACATAACTCAAGCTAATATCTGCTTTGAGACCTCATTCTCTAGAAGAGGTAAAAATATCTCCAGCAGTTTGCAGTTTTCTCATATTTCTTTCCTCTCCCCACTCCGGGGAAATAATTTTCCTGTCCAGGAGCATGAAAGAGAAGTTCAGCTTAATTCTCTCATTCTTGTGATATCATTTCCAAATATTTTGTCTGCTGAAGTTTTGTTGTTACTTTCCCCGAGGCCACCAGCCTTTGGAGGCCAGAAATTGTTCTTTTTCTCTTATCCTTTGCTTTTATCCTACTATATCATTCCCCAGAAAACATAGGAATAAAATGACATAGATGCTTGAATAGGGAATAAAACAAAGGGGAGAAAATGATTGCTATTTCAAAAATACCAATCTGCCACTCATATACTTCCCCCAGTTATGACTGTGTCAGTGAGGGTTGTTAGCTACAAGAACCCTGGATAATTTAAACAGAAAAATATAAATTATATGATGTAGGTGGTTCACAATATCTCAGGAAGGCTAGAAGAACCAGACTTGGAATGCAGAAATAAGAATGGCATCCAAAATTAAGTAACTAAATTGGTTTATCTCATGACACTACTACTACCTCTGGGCATAGACATGTACATGTATCCTTAATACTACCAGTGCTAGCCACTGGGCATTATAGCTCCTGGAAGCTGATATAGCTTCTCCTGCTGCCTTTTCCTCACCAGAATGGATTTTGGGATGTCCTCGCTTCCTGACCTCTTTAGTTTCTGAGTTGAAGTCTAGAGTGGGACTTTGATAAGTACAGCATGGTCTAGAAGGCAGCCTTGTGGTACCCTAACAAAAAGAAAGACTGGGAAAGGGGTTTCTGCTTCAATGGTGGGGTCAGTGCAGCTCTCCACTGTGACTCCAAAGAAGGGTAATTCCCCAAACACAGTGTATTTGACCCAGTTTGCACCATAAACTTCCTGTCCTCTAGGCCCAGGTTATGTGCTCCATTTCCCTTCCGGAGCAGCCCAATAATGGCTCGCATGTTTCTCGTGACCATAAAGCCCACCACTGACACTGCTGCCTCACCTTCTACTGCTATTGTCTCTGCACATCCCAACCCGCTTCTGAAGCAGAGGCTAGGCTTTGATGTTGTCTCTAGAATGTCCATCAAGGAGAAAACTCAACCTTTCCAACATCTTGGCTTCTCTAGGGGCTACTTGGAGAAACCAAGTCACACATTCCAGAAGGACAGGGCAGTCTCACAGGGTTGTTTTTCACCAATAAGTAATAGGAGGTTAAAGTGCTTGCTATTCTTTTCCTGGACAAACTGTTCCGAGGTCCAGTGGTCCTATAAGGTCTCTCTGGAAGCCTTCTTCAGGGCCAAAAGCAACTAGCAGTATGTTTTTGAGTTTGGTAACACACCTCTTTGCATTCACTTTCCCTCCTTTCCTGCCTTACTCTCCTTTTATTATCACTCTTTCATCCCTGAGATTCCAATAAAGTGCTTGCAGGTGTCTTTAGTTAGGGATACTGAAATGCCATAGACTAGGTAGCTTATAAACAACCGAAATTTATTTCTCACAGGTCTGGATGCCAGGGAGTCCAAAATCAAGGCACCAGCAGATCTGGTATCTGGTGAGGCTACACTTTTTCTTTCAAAGATAGTACCTCTTCACTGCGTCCACACATGGTGGAAGGGGCGAACAAGCTCCCTTGGGCCTATTTTATAAAGGCACTAATGCCAATAAGGACACTAATTCCATCACCTCCTAAAAGGCCCTAGCTCCCAATACCGCCACCTTGGGGGTTAAGATTTCAACACAGGAATTTGGCGGGGACACAAACATTCAGACTCTGGCAGCAGGTAAGCTTTGTCTCAAATGCTGTGTTCCAGGGAAAAGGCTGAGTGAAACACATGTAGGAGGGAGAAGACCAAAACATTACAAAATGCACCACACTCACCATAAAAATCTGAAAATCAGGTCCATTTCACAGATGAGGAAAACTAAGGCTCAGAAGCATTGAATTATTTCTCAAAGCTGACACTACCAGTTAGTCACAAAACCAGAATTTGAAATCAAGTCAGAATGCCTCTGCAGGCCGGGTGCGGTGGCTCAAGCCTGTAATCCCAGCACTTCGGGAGGCCGAGACGGGCGGATCACAAGGTCAGGAGATCGAGACCATCCTGGCTAACACGGTGAAACCCCGTCTCTACTAAAAAATACAAAAAAAAAACTAGCCGGGCGAGGTGGCGGACGCCTGTAGTCCCAGCTACTCGGGAGGCTGAGGCAGGAGAATGGCGTGAACCCGGGAGGCGGAGCTTGCAGTGAGCTGAGACCCGGCCACTGCACTCCAGTCTGGGCGACACAGGGAGACTCTGTCTCAACAAAAAAAAAAAAAAAAAAAAAAAACAGAATGCCTCTGCAGCTCACATTCTTTTCACTGCACTGCACTCATTGCCTGAGTTCCACCCTGCACAGCCCTGGGGAGACAACGTGAAAATAGAATGAGTGCTTACATTTTTCTATAGTAAAGCATCTCAAATGGAAGTCTATGATACCAACGTGTTTTTTTTTTTCTCCCCACAACCTCCTCTATCAGAGCCCCAGATTAGTCTGTGTGCTTATCTGACCCACTTTCCCAAACCCACCCACATTTTCTTTTCTGCAGAGTCAGAGAGCTGGCAGAGCTGTTGGGTGGGTTTAGCTTGGAAAGAATAGCATTAACACAGAGTTAATAGGCCACGGCACTTACCAGCTTTTAGGGAAAGATTTAGGAACAGGAAATAGGATTTAAGTGCTGTGAAAGAGTCTCTTGACTTGTGAGGCAGCTTCATGTTGGGATTTTCCACTTAGAGTTTGGAGTCAGATAGACAGGGATCCAACTCTGGTTCTGCCACTTACCAAACAAAAGCAATCTCTAAATCTTTGTGACGCACTTTGTTCATCTGCGTAATGGGGATAATTGTAGTCTCATTAAGCCCATTGCTAAGTATTGAGTAAATGTACATTTTTTAAAAATGATGGTATCATTGTTATTAGATCTAAGAGGAAAAACATTCTGAAAGGACCCAGTATCTTTTGACTACCCTTCTACATATTGGTAATGCCCACTCTGAAAGCCCCACCTTCGTAAGGTAGAATCCAGAGCGCTTCACTCCTTGGCACCCTTGCAAGATGAGAGCACAAGACCTAGCTTCTGCCTGTCAAAAATACCCACACAGGACTTCAATTTGGAAATGAGTAACCTAAAGAGAGAATCTCTGAGTAGGATATCATTTTGCTGACACAGGTGACAAGCATGGGGGAACACCTTGAGGGGAAAAGTAAAGTTGATATCCTGGTCTATCACTGTAGCAAAATCAGAGTCCTGGCATCCAGGGAACAGGTGATGGTGGCAATATCAGGGAAGTTTTGGTGTCTGTTCCGGGATGTGGTTGGGTATTGATTCTGAAAAGTTCAGCTTAGCTTCAGCCTGTTTCTCTAACGCTGCAAGCAATGTATTCCATAACTCCCTTTTAAAAATTCCTTTTTCCTGCTTAACAGAACCAGAATGTATTCTTTGTTTGCAAGAAACGAACCTTCTGGAGTCAGGGGAGCTAATGTATATCATACCATGGTCAAGATACCATTACATCCATTATAAGTATTTTAATTTTATAGATGAGGAAACTAAAGCTTTGAAAGGTTAAGTAACAAAAATCCTGATTTAAATCACATGCCATTAGTCTTTAAACCTAAGATCATTTCTTGAATTCTATTTTCCAGAGAAGTCTCATACAGGTGTGAAACCTAATAAACCCAGAGCTTTATTGGGAATCTGCACTTCTCTGGGGCAACCATGGAATGAAGTAATTTTAGAGGGACAGACAGAACATCTGATCCCAAGAAGTTAGAGAATGCTTATTTGTGAGTATTAACATTAAGCATCAAAAAGATTATATTTCTTTCCTGTAGGAGGAAAAGAAGCATTTGTGTGCTAGAGGTTGAGCAGGGAATAGCACATTGCTACCTTATTAACTTCTAAAAAAAGCTTGGATGGTCCAGTAAATACAGGTGCATTTGAAATTACTTTTTTTGAATGGCCAATCTCTTTCTGAACTTTTTTTTTTTTTTTTTTTTTTTTTTTTTTTTTTTTTTTTTGAGACGGAGTCTCGCTCTGTCACCCAGGCTGGAGTGCAGTGGCCGGATCTCAGCTCACTGCAAGCTCCGCCTCCCAGGTTCACGCCATTCTCCTGCCTCAGCCTCCCGAGTAGCTGGGACTACAGGCGCCCGCCACCTCGCCCGGCTAGTTTTTTGTATTTCTTAATAGAGACGAGGTTTCACCGTGTTAGCCAGGATGGTCTCGATCTCCTGACCTTGTGATCCGCCTGTCTCGGCCTCCCAAAGTGCTGGGATTACAGGCTTGAGCCACTGTGCCTGGCCCTGAACTTATTTTTTAAAACTCCAAATAGCAAACTTCTCCAGCAACAGGATAAAGTTAACACTTTGGATTTACTTTTGATATGCCATGAAATTCTACTTTTATTCTTCAAAATTTGATGCCAAACATAATTAGCTAGCTGTCTGTAGAATAGCCAGAAGCTGTTACAATATTTCTGAGCAGGATATTTGGAAAACTCAGAACCACATTACCTCTAGGCAATGAAATTTCAACTAAAAGAACTGAAATCTCCACAATGAACAGCATACTTCTTTTATTGTCTCTCCTTAAGTTGTCTTACAATAACCAGTAAGAACTACCAACTGATTACCCTATTTAGTTTAGATGTTTGCCCTCTTCATACCTCTCTTACATAAGGCTCCAAATGGGCAGAAAGCACAGTATTATAGAGGAATTATAGCATTTATTGCACCCTTAGTTTGCATCAAGTACTGTGTTAAGCATTTCACGTGTATTCATATATACTGAGACAGGGTCTTGCTGTCACCCACGCTAAAATGCAGTGGCGCAATCATGGTTCACTGCAGCCTCAAACTTCTGGCCCAACCAATAGTCCCACCTTAGTCTCCCAAGTAGTTGGAACCACAGGCATGCACCACCATGCCTGACAAATTTTTAAATATGCTGTAGAAATAGGGCCACCCTATGTTGCCCAGGCTGGCCTTGAATTCCTGACCTTAAGAAATCCTCTGGCCTTGGCCTCCCAAAACACTGCGATTACAGGCATGAGCCACCATGCCCAGTCATATATGCATAATGCATCCCTACAAACATCCTGTGAAGTAGGTATAGTTATATAAGTGAGTCAAAGTTGGCCTCTGTGGGTTATCTCTTCATTCCAAGCTGAGACCCATTAGCTCAAAAGCCCTTTGCTGCAAAACTAAAATTTGTACACATCTAATTATTCTAAATTGTAAAGTAGCACAGCTGGGACTACATCCTGGCTCTTTAAACTCTTAATCCAGGGCTCTCCCACCAATCCAAGCTCCTTCTACATTTTTGACCCTAAGTGTACAATCTTCTCAAAAACAGAATAGATTAACATACGACAAGAAAGGAATTGACTAAATTTGAACAATCACAACATGTTAATATAACAAACTTTTCATTGTTTTCATTTCAATTTTCTCATTTGTATCTTCATTTTATCCTATAATTATTTGATCGCAACTGGTTTCTGTTTCTTCCCTAGAGATCAATGCACCATATTGATTGAACTTTTGACTCTGCTTCAGCAGAAGGAAATGAGAAATTGACCATATTTTCACATTCTATCAAGGAAGTGTACGTATACTATCTAATACGTATGTATCTATGTATGTATCTGTGTGTGTATATATATAGAGCAAGAGAAAATATGGATATTAATGCCTGAAAACTTTTAAGCCCCATGTCAAGAAAATAAGAAATCTATGCAGATTACAGAGGTTTTTATTTTTCAATCTCCTTTTTGCCCTATTCCTGAGAACAAGACTTGCTTGACAGTGAGACTAGAAACCTCACCCTCTGAGATGGCAGGTGCAGCATAGCAGTCCAAGCTTTTGATTATCTCAAGCTCCTGCTCTTATTTCTAGTCTTCACTGGAATTTCTTTCATTGCAGCTCTTAGCCAGAAGTGAAGCATAGGTGCTAAAATTGATAGATATAGATAGATAAATAGGTAGATAGATGATAGATGGATAGATAGCATATGATAGATAAATAGCATATGATAGATGGATCTAGAAGACAAAAGACTCTATTTTGGAACTCTAATTTTAAACACTTCTTGCATTTTTATCTAAAAATGCAATGTCCTTTCTAAGGACTATTTCTGGAGAGCAATTTGGACTATCCAGTAATCTCACAAAACCTGATTATTCTTTTGCTGGCAGTGTCTGAACCTTATTAGAGACAAAACTAGATCCAGGCAAATTACATAAGCACTAAGAAGTTTGGCAAGCTTGAGAGTAACAGGTGATGTCCAGGACAAGAAACAATAATTACCAGTGGATGCAAATGCCACAATGGTCCGTTGGTCAGAGTGGGAGCTTATGGGTATCACGTGAGAGATTTTAGGTATCAATTTGCCTAACAGTGGGCACAGTGACTACATAGACATATTACACAATTGCTGCTCATTTCATAAGTATTTACCTGTATAGTAAGTAGACTAAGCCACTGCAAAATTCCCACAGAAGCTCTCTAACACAGTGGAGTGAGACTTGTATCATAAAGAGCCAGGAGAAGCCCGTGGAGTTTTCCTTTCTTACCACAATTATAAGCTAAATGTAATATCTCACCCACTGAGTAATTTCAGAGATTAGTGCCGCCATTTAGTGCTTTGAATGATTCAGAGATTCTGAGTCCTTTCATATCTCAATTTTATCTGCCTACTTGGACTATGCAAAATAATGACGGTGGATTATTGTAAACTATCAGTTGTGGCTACTGTTCCAGATGTAGCCTCTTTGAACAAACAAACACATCCCTCAGCTCCTGGAATATGCTATTATTCTGATATCTGCTTTTTCTCTATCCCCAAAATCAAAACAATACCAAAAGCATTTCGTTTTTTATTTGTCAGGGTCAGTGAGTGCAACTCCCATGAATGCACAAGACACCATGCTGGTCCACTATATTGATGACATACTGCAGAATCGGGTGAACATAAAATGTCAGATTCCCTAGAAGCCCTAGCTACAGTATACCCATTCCAGAGGACAGGAGAAAACTGCCATAAAAATTCATAGTACCCAGGATCTAGACATGTCAGGATATCCATTTTAAAATACTCACTGCCACCAAGAAAGAGATACAATCTTGGTTTCTGGGCGTTCAATGTCTAGAACATGACATGACATGCTATCCTCTCTAAAGAAGGCACTACTATTAATAAAGGGATATATCCCCTTTAAGCCTCTATGAATTTTGAAGCCGCCATTCAACAAAGTGGAGTTACTGCTCAAATATTACCAAGCAATCCAGATTGATGCTAGCTTGGAGTGAGGCTCAGAGCAAGAGATGGTGTAGAGTGCAGGATAAGCTGCTCTGTTACTTGGCCCTTATGAACCAGTAGACCCAAAGACTAGGTATCTTCAGCGGATCAAGTTGCACTATGGAGACTGTGGTGGGACCCACTGTTAGAATCACAGTAGATGCTCCCAGAGTTTTGAAACAAACAAGGCTTTGACTTAATATCAGACTCAGAGACAAAATATCTGACCATAAGACATCAAGGAAGAATACACCCTGAGTTGCTTCATGAAATGATTTTATCCAGCCATAAAGTAGGCTGTTCTGTATCAGTCAAGTTTTAATACAAGAATACAAGTACCAGAAACTCCTTGTGTTAGTCTGTTTGCATTGTTATAAAGGAATATGAAGCTGGGTAATATATAAAGGAAAGAGGTTTATTTTTGCTCACAGTTCTGCAGGCTATACAGGAAGTGTGGTGCTGGCATCGCCTTCTGGTGCGGGCCTCAAGGAGCTTACAGTCACAACAGAAGGCAAAAGGGGAGCTGGCATATCATACGGTGAGCCAGGAAGCAAGAGAGGGGGAGGAAGTGCCAGGCTCTTTAAAGCCACCAGAGGTTGTATAAACTCATATGTGAGAACACACTCATTATCACAAGAACAGCACCAAGTCATTCACATGGGGGATCTGCCTCCACGATCCAAACACCTTCCACTGGGCCCACTTCTAACACTAGAGGTCACATTTTACAGGAGATTTGGAGGGCACAAAACATCCAAACCGTATCACCCCTCTAGGTATTTTACGCAGGATGGAATTTCACAAAGGAAATTCGTCATTCTAAAGTCACTGGAAAATTTGGAAGGAAGAGTTCTAGGTTATGCCTCCAAAAATAACTATTTGAACACTATATACTTGATCACTAAGGTAGCAACTTCCTCTGAAATTGCTACTTACACAATTAAAATCAAGAACACTCAGAAGAGGGAAGGCTAAGCATGTGTGGGACAGGGAATACATGGAAAAGCTCTGAACCTTCCTCTCAATTTTGCCATGAACCCAGAACTTCTCTCAAAAAATAGGCTTTATAAAAGCAAAAAAACACTCAGTAGTAACTGCAATCCCAGCATCACAGAGCCAAATTTAGAAAGTCCCCACTGCAGCAACCACCACCACAAATCTCTCTCAACACCCAGATACTAAAGATTAAACACTAAATTACTTCTAAAGGAAGAACTTCTGTCTCCACCAAATAGTTTCCTAGCAGAAAACGGCAAAAAGAAACAAAAGATGGCCTTTGTCTCACTCCTTTCCAAACCTGTGAGAATGCATCCATCTAAAACTAGTTGTAAAGGAGTCTGGAATATGTTGATTTTTACCTTTATAGTTTCTGCAGGTCAGGAAGTCTCTCTTAAAGGAGGGTAGAATGCAGGTTGAATGAACAAATCAACCTCATGCAATATTATGGGGAATTGCTACATATAAAATTTGAGCCAGTCCTAAAGGTAAAATTAAATTGCATGAGCAGATGGCTTATACTGCCAGTGACCTATTCTTGCAGAATTGCTGAATAGGTCACTGTAACCCACACCCAGAGCTTCATAAGGAGTTCCCTCACAGGTAGACCCCAAGCACCAGAAACTCCTTGTGTTGGTCTGTTTGCACTATTATAAAGGAATATGAAGCTACACAGCTTAGTATGTATCTGAAAGGATTAAAGTGGCAGCCGTGCGTAAATTCACTACATTCCAGGGGAAAGTTGGGCTACACTTGAGATACTATGCCTTTACTGAGATAAACAAGCTGTTGTCTTTTCTTTCATTGACAGATGAATATGAATCTTTTGTTTCATTGATAACCAATATAGGCTTTCAAATTTTGGTATATAGGTTCACTTTTAATGGTCTCATCCTCAGCCTAATTTAATCTTATATGTCAGAGTTATCTTTTATTATACACACTGGTTCTGTTTCTCTGAATGATTGCCGATACGCTTTCACATCCTCTAAAAGTTATTCTTATAATTGTGGTATGACCCCTTTTCCCTCTGTGCTCCTCAGCACTCTGATCACACTCTAATTAAAGCTAATATCACATTGTTTCACAATTATCTGCATACATGCTTGCCTATCAGATTAGATTCTGAAATGCTTCCAGGCAAGATTAGGATTTTACTCATTTTTCAACTTTCTAGTAAGGCATTTATTATGGAAAGTTTCAAACATTTGTACAAGTAAAAAGAATGGTGTAATGAACCCCTACCCACCTATCACATAGCTTAAACAATTCTTAATTTGTGAGTCATCTTGTTTCATCCCTGTTTCCACCTACTTTTCTGCTCCTCCAGGTCACTTTGAAACAATTCCTAGACATCAATCTCTCTTCCATACATATTTCAACAAGTATCTTCGTAAAATATAATCATAATTTGATCAGCCTTGCTAAATACTTATAGAATTCATTAATATCATTAAATACCCGGTGAGTGCTCACATCTCTTTAATTGCTTCAAAATATATTTTACTGGCTGGACACAGTGGCTCGTACCTGTAATTGTAATTCTAGCACTTTGGGAAGCCAAGGTGGGAGGATCGCTTGTAGCCAGAAGTTTGAGACCAGCCTGGACACGGTGAGACCCCGTCTCCACAAACAAATTTTAAAACTAAGCTGGATGCAGTTGCACACACCTGTAGTCCCAGCTACTTGGGAGGCTGGATGAAAGAAAAAGACTGTCTCTAAATAAATATTTTTTTAATTAAAAAAATACATATTTTACTGTCTCTTTAATTGAATCAGGATTGTAATAAGACACACAAACTTCAATTGGTATATATGTTTTTGTTTTTTAGATAGGGTCTTGCTATAGTATGTTGCACAGGTTGTTCTCGAACTTCTGGGCCCAAGTGATCCTCCTGCTTCAGCTTTCTGAGTAGCTGGTACTACCGGAGCCCATCCCATGCCCTGCTGGTATGTTTCTTTTTTAATCCATAGAGTTCCTCTTCTCTCATGCTTTTTATTTTTACAGTTTCTGTGTTGAAAAAAACTGGCTTATCTGTCTTGTAGTTTCCCGCAGCTAAGCTTTTACTGATTACATCACTGTGTTAGGACATTTTCTGATCCTTCGTATTTCCTGTAAATTGATTAGGTCTAAAGAGCTAATAGATTCAGGTTACAATTTTTGATACTACTAATTCAAAGCAGTAATACTGACCTCTATTATGAGACATGCATTTTCTGGTTATTCTCTTTCTGTTGTATTAGTCATTGATGATCACTGCTTGGAGCTATTGTTTATTCGTATTTCATTAGCTTAAATACTTCCATAAAGAGAATTTCCCGGCAGGCACAGTGGCTCATGCCTGTAATCCCAGCACTTTGGGAGGCCAAGGAGGGTGGATCACCTCAGGTAAGGAGTTCAAGACCAGCTTTGCCAACATGGTGAAACACCGTCTCTACTAAAAATACAAAAACTAGGGCCAGTCGCAGTGGTTTACACCTCTAACCTCAGCACTTTGGGAGGCCAAGACAGGCAGATCACCTGAGATTGGGAGTTTGAGACCAGCCTGAACAACACGGAGAAACCCCGTTTCTACTAAAAATACAAGATTACTGGGCATGGTGGCACATGCCTATAATCCCAGCTACTCGGGAGGCTGAAGCAGGGGAATCGCTTGAATCCAGGAGGCGGAGGTTGCGGTGAGCCCGAGACCGCGCCATTGTACTCCAGCCTGGGCGACAACAGCAAAACTCCATCTCAAAAAAAAAAAAAAAAAAATTAGCCGGGCATGGTGGCGAGCACCTGTAATCCCAGCTACTCAGGACGCTGGGGCAGAAGAATTGCTTGAACCCTGGAGGCAGAGGTCGCAGTGAGCAGAGATCGCACCACTGCATTCCAGCCCAGGTAACAAGAGCGAATCTCTGTCTTAAAAAAAAAAAAAAAAAAAAAAAAAAAAAAACACACACACACACACTTTCCCTCAACAATTTAGACATCCCAAAAAACAATTCATATAGTAAAAGGAGAAATTATTTCTCTATATTATTGTTTTTCAAAATGATGGGTGTAGGTATTAAACTCTTTGTTTTATAGTTCTTTCAAGATTCTTTAAGATATCTGTCACTTAGCAAAAACTTAGTAAATATTTTTTAATTGAATTGCTTTCATAATGCCTTAATACACAGTATCAATTTTTTAATGTCTTTTATAGAATAACATTTTCTCTAACTTTTCTAACAAGTGTCAAGTTCAGAGATTATTCTGGTTCGTGTTCTATGGATAAGATTTACCCTTAAACCTTTTAGAGAAAAGTTACTACATGATGACACATAATGAAGAACTCTGAGTCCTCAAATCCCTTATTATTCAGGACTTGAACAATAGATCTTTAGCTACTATTTTAGTAAGAAATCTCCCAATTCAAAACTGGGAGCCCTACAGCCCATCTGCCTAAGTTGATCAGCACTTTATGTGGCCTGGAATACAATTCAACTTTCAGACCTTCACGATGTAATATGTTTGCCAACTGCACATTGTAGAAACCGCAGCCAGAATGGCTATACGTCATGCTGGGTCTTTAGCCTAGAGGAGCTAGTAAGAACAACAACAAAGCCAGGATCATGTTTATACAGCTGTAGCTTCAATCCAGGGAAATCACCTCAGTAAAAAGGTTGTCTGCAGCGACCAACCAGGAAGTCCAAGGTCTAGTTGGAAGTAAGGGTACCACTAGCTCCTGTATCTGAGAACAAATTAACCCAAATCTTCCTTTTCTGTTTCCAAAATTTAAATATAAGCATATGCACACACATTCTCAAGCATATGCATCTTTTACGTAGTTTGACTGAGGCTACAAACAGATTTCTGACATTTGTCAGAACTGGCACAGCCAGGAATCAAAAACCTTGACCTCTCTGATTTGAGATAAACTTGTTATTGCTACACTAGACTGTTCTATTTGTTTTTTAGTTTCTGCAAGCTACCTCAAATCCTCCTCAAAATGGGTAAGACATTAAAAATAAAATAAATTGAATTAATTATATATACCTTTTTCAGATATCTATCCAATTTTCTATTTTCTTATCCAATCTCCTCATATCTATAAGCAATTTGAGAGCAGAACAGTCTTCGTCACCACTTTAGCCATTGATTAGCACACTGTAGGTTACAATAGATTTTGGTTTTTTTTTTTTAAGACAGAGTTTCGCTCTTATCGCCCAGGCTGGAGTGCAATGGTGCAATCTCAGCTGACTGCAACCTCCACCTCCCCGGTGCAAGTTATTCTCCTGCCTCAGCCTCCCAAATAGATGAGGTCACAGGCACCAGCCACCATGCCCAGCTAATTTTTGTAGTTTTAGTAGAGACAGGGTTTTGCCATGTTGGCTAGGCTGGTCTTAAACTCCTGCCCTCATGTGACCCACCCGCCTTGGCCTCCAAAAGTCCTCAGCTGGGACTACAGGCATGAACCACTGAGCACGACGTGCAATAAATGCTAAGTAAATGAGTCAGTTTAAACAAATGGGCCTGAATGAATGAAAGAACAAAGGAGTTTGAAAATAGCAGAATAAAATTGTGTTAGCCTTCCTGCTTTCAGAATTACTCAAGGTCTATTTCAACAATTCTATTCATTCAATAAATATTTTGATATGTAGTGAATGAATAATTCCATCACATGGCTAAAATGTAGTTAATATATCACTTACATATAAGATTATTCAAACAACTCCTATAAGGCAAACTGAACCAAGAAGCTACAAGCAGAGCAGGTATTTAAGAAAGCATGATATTCTACTGAAAAATAATACCAAGTAATCTTGATGCCAGATCAAATGATTAGTTCTTGTGTTGATTTTTTTTTTTCTATTATGGAAGGAAACACAAAAATCGGTTCAAAAATTTTCTAATAATCACTGAGAAGTAAGTAGCAAGTTCTGAGTATCCACATAGGATTCAGTTGGTTTGGTTTGAGGAATATGTCTAGTGTTGTTTTTTGTTTTTTATTTTTCACTTGGCTTCTTCCAAAATAACTCTGTAAATATATATTATTGTGATCATTTTAAGATAAAGAAAAAATGAGACTTGGACATTAAGTACTTTGCTTAAGGTTGGAAAGCAGCTTAAGCGGTGGAGCTAAGGTTTGAATCCCAGCCTGTTGCCTTCAAAGCCCTTGGTCTTTTTAAACATCGATCTGTACTTCTTCATGGGCACAGCCAGTTTTTATCTTCCATCTGTGGCACACATCAATGTGCTCATGTTAGCAGTTGGTATCTCATACATGTCCCCATAGACTTCAAATAGTCCTGTGCAGAGATCAATAAAATGGAGATGGCAGCTCTGCTCTTTCTGAGCTTCCTTCCTTCTACACATAAACACAACACAACAAATGAATATAAAAATGGGAATATAAATAACATGATATAATGTGAAAGTTAGGGGTGAGGTAATATAAAATAATGAGAGTTCAGAAACAAAGCCATATTCAAAGATCATTGTCTTTTTAAGATGCACAGATTTATACATAGGTATTAAGACTTTCCAATCATCTGAAATGCGTAAGCATTCTGGTTCTAAGCCAATCAACATGTGAATAGTAACGCTTTAACAAAAATCAGTGTGGCAACCATTTACTCACAGAGCAAAACTATATTAGTACCAATGAGATTCCTGTGGAAACAAAGCCATTTTAACTGAATGGGTTTCCTACAGTTTCTGTTTCCAAAAATATCTCACCATGGAATACAATTATTCTCAGAACTATTCTTCCCAAGTGATGTCACTGTATAATCATAGGGCACAGCCTCACAAACTGAGGTGGCTCAAAAAGCATTTGGCTGATGGTAAGGTTTTACTCTATATTAATTTTCTGTCAGTGCATTCAAATGCAAATGTTTCTATTTTGAAAACACTTATCCCTGCTAAATCAAAGGAAATTTTTATTTTTCATCTACCTCTAAAGCTCCTAGAGAATGTTTGCACGTTCATGCAACAAGTTATGTTGGGTGGGTGGTTCGTTTATGTGTTTATGTCACTTCTAGCTCTCACTACACCTGATGGAGCGGGTATGATAGTTTCCATTTGCTCAATCATTTACTCCTTAAATGGCACAGGCAAAATTTGAACTAAATCTGTCATACTACATACACCCCACCACAACAATGTATCTAGTACCAAAAGAGAGTGTACGAAAATTCTTAAAACTAGAAACAGGAAATGAAAATACCACATCAATAAGTGAGGAGGCTAAACATTATGTAAATGAGAGCCCAAGGAAACTGTATATTTTTCTTTTATAAGGTCTGTTCTCCAATAGCTTTCAATTCTGTTTTTATGGAAATGTCCAGATTATAAATACAGTGAATATAATTTTGGGCAGGTTTTAAGATCCTGATAGCCTGAAAACCAAGAATAAGCAGTGAGAATGTGCTGGAAAAAAATACTATTCTTCTTTAAGCAAATTAGGAAGCAGCTTTCTAGAAACATGCAAAAATATTTTTTCTTCAATGATGATTACATCTTTACACCATTTTCATCACACCACCAATATTCGAGAGAAGTCATGCCCTTCAACCTGTCCTATTTACTAGACATAAACCTGGCATTGGCTGTCAGTTTTAACAGATTAGCAGATACCAGATGTATCTGTTGAAAGGTGCCTTATATATACGAGAAAAACTTCAGCCAAATTTAAAGGGGTTTAAATGAGCAAAGAACGATTTGTGAATCAGGCAGCCCTCACAGCAGATTCACAGAGACTCCAGGGGTGCCTCATGGTCAGAAGAGATTCATAGACACAAAAGTTAAAGTACGTACAGAAACAGCGAGACTGGTAACAGCTCCGCGTTTGCCTTATTTAAATGCAGTTTGAACACTCAGCAATCTATGAGTGGCTGAAGTACAGCCACTGGGAATGGCCTACACTCAGCTATTGTTACGAGTGCATACTATCAACTTAGATTTTCAGTTTTGTCTAGTAAGCTCGGTTGCAGTTCATCCACAAGGACTCAAATATAGAAGTACAGAGTCCTCCATATTTAGTTTGCTTCAACAATTTCCCCCTTTTGGTCATTTTCTCAATTTTAAGAGATTGATTAAAACATTAAGTCATTTATATTACTATCACTGTCATAAATGTACTTATATGGTTTCGAAACCCACTGGGAAACAGAACAGTGGGTTTTGCAAGAAGAGAATAAGGACTGAGTAGAAGGTACCTCCTTATGCTAGAACATCCTGTTTATAGGAGAAAAACAAAACCTGGTCTGTTCTAGGATCTATACGTTTTCTTGAAGCCTTAGTTTGATTATGTCACATTTAGCACAAGTGACTCCATTTTAGTTTGGTGTGGTTTGTTAGAGCCTAGTGCATGAACTCAGTCCAAAATAATGGCCTCCTATAATTTTGTTTTAAAAAATCTCACTTTTGGCCAGGTTCTCACTTAGGTGAGAGTGTAACCAAAACTTGGGGCCTTAGCCCTACTCCTAGTTACCATCGTTTTGGGTTTCCGGTCTCAGCATATCATTCATAGGTTATTTTGTTCTCATGGTCACACATTTCTTTCAGCTTTTGTCATTCCAGTTGAAGAGAGGCCATTTGACTTCTAGACATGGCTGCATGCAAACAATTAAAACCTTTGAGAGAATACAGTATACCAGGAAGACTATTATGACTTCTGGGAGGTTCACACCAAGATTTTGGAATATGCTCCTTATCCAGGGCCCCCATAAATCAAACCACCTAACATTAAATAGATTAAAGAATGCGCTAAATGAAGAGTCTACTCACTTGACTAAGTGATCTTTTCATTAATCCCCTACAACTGAATTCTTGTCATCTACATTTGATGTATTTCTCCATAGGCCACAAGCATCAGCAGCTGCACAGGCACTTTTCTGTTTAGCCAATTCTATCATTTAGAATAATTTTCACAAGAGAATTTAAAGTCTGTTGTGTAACGATAGCCTTTAAAGTAGAATTTGCTGCAGAGCCTATTATGAGGGAGACATTTCTAATTATTGCCTCTTTTATTCTAAACCATGGAAAAAGGACCTAACAAATGATGTCCTTATGGAAGAGTGTGAAGGCCTCCTGGCAATGTTCTCTTTAATCCATGATGTGTGTTAAGAGGAGTTTTGACTGATTATGAGGCAACATATGTACCACTGAAGTTTCTCACCTACAATGGGCCTTCATCTTTTATCTATTAAAGTATAAGGTTATTCATGTATAAGGCTGACTGCAAGATCTTTCACAAACAGAAGCATACCCTATAAAAGTGCACATAATAGATCCCCTTTTCACTTCTATTGTTCATAGAGACATAAAGGAGGAGAAAATATTCAAAGATAAGAGTCTCGTAATAGAAGTTTAATTCCATGAACTGGGGAAATGCTGTTCACATCAAGAATGCCATCTTCTGAGGAGAAACCTTCCTAGTTAATTTTAACTTAAATGTTCAAACGGGTGTACAGTTCCAAGAGTATGGAAGGACCCTTCTCAAATGTGAGATTATAAACCCAAGGTTGAACACTCCAAAGTTTTGCTGCAGTGTGGATGGCAAGGACGGTCTTCCTCTGATGTTCTCAGAAGATCCAATCTTCAGGTTCCAGATTGTGAAGGGATTGTCCTCAGTGAACCATAAAAAGCTTTCTTTACCTGATGAAGTTACACTGTAGCATAATAATCTACTGTTATAACATCAACCCTCTTGCATGGGAAAGATTTTATACAACCAGAAAACGGCACTGAAAATGACAATTGAATGAAATCTTTTTATAAATACTTAAACGGCCCATCAGGTAGCCAAATGTACCTGAAGCTTTGATTGTCTTCCCAGGAATATGGAACCAAACATTGATTTTAAACTATTTTCACAATTTATAAGCTACCACATCAATATATTCAATTTGGATTATTTTATTTTTTCTATGAAGAGTCAGGGAATACAGAACGTTCTTAAGAGAAAATCAAGTTGTATGTTTCCATTAGTGTATTTTTAGTGTTAAAGCTAGTTTTTAATAACATTTTATAAAACAATTCAGTTTTAATTAGTTTGATCATAATGTAAGACTTTTATAAACCTTTTATAATAATTTACATTTTTTTTTTTCCTCAGAGTAGAACAAAGTTAAGAAAACTGTTGTGGTTCTATTCCAATGTCCAATTTATGGGGGAAAAAAAAAACTGAACAATGCCATTTTAACTTTAACCAATATGTTTTATAGAATCTTATAGAATCTTATAATTTTGATAAACCTTTCACAACTTGTTCAAACCTTTAGCTTTAATTCTAAACAACGCTTTAACCCTCTAATCTAGGTAAAAATTTATGTTCTCACATTTCCTTATAATCTCTTACAAAAACACATTTTATTCTCCTTAACACACCTTGTATGAAAACTTATTTTTTCAGTAGTCTTAATTACATGTTCCAGTGTTAACTCTTAGAGACTTTTACTTTTGGTGAAAACCTTGGCAAGTAAGGGATTTTAATTACGTACTAGGTTTGGAGCCTAGGACCCAGACAGAAATGCAGATAAGGTCTGAGTATTTCTAGCATCTAACTCCCTGTGTCCCAGGCCTTATCTAGCTGTAAAGCAGGCAAGCTGTACAATTAAGAGTCATATGGCATTTTAGGATGCATTTAGGAGGCCCAATCACATTTAAATTGTACAAAATTTCTGGCATAAATTTCTTTTCATAAATTCTTTCACAACTTACACAGACCACATATGACATGTTTAGACTTTGACTTGCCCTAAACATCACTCTTTTTAAACAACAAGCCATTTTACTTCAGGACAAGAATTTTCCATACAACATTCTTTCTTCCATAAAATCTTTTTCTTTTTCTTTTTTATTTTTGAGATGGAGTCTCACTCCATTACCTAGACTGGAGTACAGTGGCGTGATCACAGTTCACTGCAGCCTCCACCTATTGGGTTCAAGAAATTCTCCTGTCTCGGCCCCTGAGTAGCTGGGACTACAGGTGCCTGTCCCACACCTGGCTAATTTTTGTATTTTTAGTAGAGACGGGGTTTCACCTTGTTAGTGAAGCTGGGCTCGAACTCCCAACCTCAGGTGATCCACCTGCCTTGGCCTCCCAAAGTGCTGGCATTACAGGCATGAGCCACCAAGCCTGACCAAAATCTCTTCTCTTTATAAACTTTTTTGCATAGCTAGGGGGCATGACTAATTCCATATATTCCCAGGCTTACTTAAAATTTAATGTTTTCAAAATAAATTGAACAATTTTCAAAAGGCAAAGCAGTTTGACCTTAGAGCATTTAGCAAACCTAATATCTGACCTGCATAATTTAGACAAAATGTATTTATTAATAATCTTTAGAGCTGTTTTTCTTTCCCAAAGATTACTAAAGTTACATGAACTGAAAGGCATTACAGTTTTTATTTTGCTTTCAAATATTTAAGTGCTTATCTTTAGACAAATTAATTAGAGCTCTTTTAGATAAACATTACATATAACACAGATATAATTACACAGACAGGCAGAAGATTACTACAGTAGTTAAGATTTTTCATTTGCCAGTTTTTAAATTTCTTAACTGATTATTGGCTTTAAGGTGGAGCCCTTGGAAGAATGGGGCCAGGAAAGGGATTTCTGGTGCCTGGTTTTCACCAAGGAGTGCTGTTAGAGCCTGAATATCTGCTTTTAATTAAGCTGACTTAACCATGGCACTCTTTAATAGAGTCTTTTTAAAATTTCTTATTACCCGATTTTAAGCAGGCCAAATGGAAGATATTTCTGGCTTTTGAACTTTACCAAAGGTAACACCCCAGGTGCTCAGAGAAATTAAAATTTAGGATAGTCCATGGAGGAGAAGAGACCACTCAACGTTATACAGATATTAAACCAGAAGGGGCTTAGTTCCTAACCAACAAACTGAACCCAGACAACCACTATGAAAGGTCAAGATCTAATCTACTGAGCTACTGCGCAGAGCAGTCTCCACTGCTCTTCCCAGAAAGACCCTAGAGTAATTTTGAGCTTGCAGAGGCTTTTAACTACTCAAGATAATTTTTAGAGCTAACCATGACATAAATCTTAAAATTCCTGTTCCCCAAAAGGCAGAGGCCAAGAGAAAGTACCGTTAAGTGGTTACGAGGTCAAGCTCCAAGAATATAAAATGGAGACCCCATCAAGTTTTGCTTCAGGGACATACAGAAAAGTTGGTTATTGGCCAGCTTGCTGGGCTGTCTTGAGCAGTGACCTTATGGGGTCCTAAGACCGTATTTTATCCTAAAGGTACTCCTAGACGCCGAAGAACAAATTCATAGCACAAATATATCAATTTAAGACTAGCATCAGAATCTTTTTTGCATTAATCAAAACTTTACAGAACAGACAAAGAGTGATTTTTACCATTCATTCAACTGTTTGCACAGAGAGAGAAACCAGAAATCTGACTGGTAAATTCTTACCCTTTTGCCAGTATGCCAGGCTTCTGGATTTCCTTTTCCTAAGTGGCCCCAGTGACCCAGCTTGCTGCACCACCAACTGGGGTTCAAGTCACATCATAAAGAAAACTTTTTCATTCTGGCCAGAGTAAAACATGTGTGATAAAACAGACATTAGCCACTCTGCTTAGCCGCCAATATCAAGCTGGCATGGCTTAAATTTGTCCTCAGATGGACCCCGTCATCATTAATCCAACCTCCAACTAAGAATTTCAACACGTGGTCTCTGGGCAAGATGGCTGCCATGAGTAACAGAAAAGATAGAAAGGGGAAAGGAGAGAGAAAAGCTTAGTCTGTGGCAGGGTGGGGAAGGCGAAATGCTCACGGAGGTCGGTGAAAGTCCCACCCATTGCAGGGACACTGAAAAGTTCAGGCGGTGGCTGCTGCTGTTGTTGTAAAGGGATTTTTTTTTTCTCCAACAGTCCCATCAGCTCTCAAGTTTTCCCTTTTGGAAGAAGAAAAATTTCCCCATGTCCCACAATCCTGTATACGCCAATCCTGTCACCCATAGTTGTTAGCAAAGAGTGCAAGGCACATCATTCCAAAGAGAATAGTAGTTGACATCCTGTAGTGCCAAACCTGTTCTTTGCCAACAGGGATCTTACCGAGAGTCCTCATTTTTAAATGTACTTCAATGCATTGTTGTTCATTCGGAGTGCTTCACTGTAAGTTATCTTTAGTAAGATTTTGCCATTTCTGTCAAGATGTTGCTGCCTCCCAGGCCTACAGTATAAGCCAGAAGGAACTCAGTTTTCCAGAAATTAAGAATCCTATTTTTACCTAAAAAATTGACTTTATGCTCAGGTTCTTCTGATTAACGTAACCAATGATTTTTTTTTCCCTATGTAAGCATGCAAGAAAAATGAAACGAAGGGGTAGAACACAAAAAATCCCTGTGAATTTTCAAAAGGCAAATTTTATAAACCCTGCAATATTACTGCTTACTACCAGTTCCTTTCTGACCCAGTCAGATGTAAGAGGCCTCTAACTGGATCCAAGCCAGTTCATTCCTGGATCAAATTCATTCCTGGACCCAGTCCAGTTTCTGTTGCGACTCCAAACCCAGTTTGGATCAGAAATTTGCTCAAATAAACTCGGAGGACTCAAAACACAAATCCGTGGAGCTCTGAAATCTGACAGGGAACTTACCGACGATCCCTGGCTGCTCTGAGAAATCAGTGGACACAAGTGGGTCCTGCAGGTACCTTGCGTGTTCACTCAGTGCTTCTAGGGGTCGCTAGAAGCTCCACTTCAGATCCCACTTCTGGTACCATCTGATAAAATAAAAACTTCAGAATTTAAAGGATTTTGATTGAGCAATGATTGATTCACGAACTGGGCAGCCCCTGGAATCACAGCAGATTCACAGAGACTTCAGCAGTGCCTCCTCATCAGAACAAATTCATAGACAAAAAAGTTAAAGTGATATACAGGAAATGGAAGTGAGGTACAGAAATAGCAAAATTGGTTACAACTCCACCTATGTCTTATTTGAATGCAGTTTGAACACTCAGCAGTCTATGAGTGGCTGAAATATGACTGCTGGGATTGGCCAACACTCAGCTCTTGTTATGGGTACATACTATTAAGTTTTCAATTTTGTCTATTAAGCTAGGTTACAGTTTATCCACAAGGACTCAAACATAGAAGAGTCCTTCACATTTAGTTTGCTTTAATCTACATCATCCTATGGATAGGGAACTGATTTCACCTCCAAAGCCAATTGATAGTGGCTGCCCAGAATGTTGTACTGAGGAGCAGCCTGATCTTTGTTGGAGCTCAGTAAATAGTTAGCAAGGTCTGCACGGGCTGATATGAAAGTGACTGCAGCCTGGCTGAATGGTGTCTCCCAGGAAAATATATCCACATCCTAATACCTGTGCTGTCAGAAATGTTATAGAGATTTGCAGGAGAAAAAAACAAAACCTGATGTGTTCTAGAATCTATGTGTTCCCATAAAGTCTTCGCATGAGCGACTCCATTTTGGTTTGGTTTCGTTTGTTGGGGACTAGTGCATGAGACTGGTCTAAAACAATGTCCTCTCATAATTTTTTTTTTAAATCCCTTTTCGGTCAGACTGTCACTTAGGTGAAAGTGTAACCAAAATTTATGGCCTTAGTGTCACTCTCAGTTACCATTATTTTGGGTTTCAGCACATCACTTATAGGTTATGGTGCCCTCATGGTTGCACATTTCTTTCAGCTCCTGTTATTCCAGTTGAAAAGAACATATGATGTTCTAGAGATGGCTGCATGCAAGCATTTAAAACCTTTGAGAGAATACAGTGCACCAGGGAGACTATTATGTTTACTGGAAGGATAATACCGAGTTTGGAATATGCCCCTTACCCAAGGTCCCCTCCAAGCCAAACCTCCTAAAATCAAGTAGATCAAAGAATGGGCTAAAGAGTTTATTCACTTAACTAAGCAATCTCTTTGTTAATCCTTTATCCCTGAATTTCTATAATCTACATTTGATGAATTTCTTCATAGGCTACAAGTGCTAGCAGCTGCACAGGTACTTCTGTTTATCCAATCCTATCATAATTTTCATAAGAGCATTTGGAGTCTATTGTGTAACTGTAGTGTTTACAGAATTTGCTCTAGAGTTTATGATGAGGGATAAGTTTCTAATCATTGCTTCTTTTACTTTAAACCATGGAAAAAGGACCAAACGATGCCCTTTTAGAAGACAGAAGTCCTTCTGGCAATGTTCTCTTTAACCTATGATGTGAGTTAAGAGGAGTGAACCAATGTTTTGTTTTGACTGATTATGAGGCAACACATGTACCCTTAAAGTTTCTTACCTACGTTAGGTCTTCATCTTTTGTCTATCTAAGTGTAAGGTTATCCACGTGTAAGGTTGGCTGCAAACTCCTTCACAAATAAAAGTACATCCCATTAGTGTACCTAACAGACCCCTTTTCCACTTCTATTGTTCATAGAGGCATAGTGAGAAGAAAACATTCAAAGATAAGAGTTTCATGACAATAGAAGTCTTAATCTGTGAACTTGGGAAAAGCTGTTTACATCAAGGATACCACCTTCCTCTTGACAGAAATTTTCCTGGTTACTTTACCTCAAGGGTTGCAAGGAGTACACAGTAACCAAAGTGTGGAGGGACCCTACTCATTTGCGAGGCCATAAACCCACAGCCCAAAGTTCCGAAGTTTTGTTGCAGTGTGGATGGCAAGGACAGTCTTTTGCTCATGTTTCCAGAAGATTCAAACCTTAGAAATCTTTCTTTACCTGGTGAAAATAAATTGTAGCATAATAATCTACTGTTACAACATCAGCCCTCTTACAAGGAAAGCTTTCATACAACTAGAAATCACGCATTGAAAATAACAATTGAACAGAATCTCTTTATAAGATGTTTAAATGGCCCACCAGGTACCCGAAGCTTTAATTATTTTTCTAGGAATATAGGATCAAGCACTGGTTACAAACTATTTTAAACAATTTCAGTACTAGCTGGTTTAATATGAAAGTAATTTCTTCTTCCAATTATATGGTCAACTTTAGAATAAGAGCAATGTGGTGCTGAGAAGAATGTAGATTCTGTTGATTTGGGGTGGAGAGTTCTGTAGATGTCTATTAGGTCTGCTTGGTCCAGAGCTGAGTTCAAGTCCTGAATATCCTTGTTAATTTTAAGTCTCGTTGATCTAATGTTGATAGTGGGGTATGAAAGTCTTCCACTATTATTTTGTGGGAGTCTACGTCTCTTTGTAGGTCTCTAAGAACTTGCTTTATGAATCTGAGTGCTCCTGTATTGTGTTCATATATGTTTAGGTTAGTTCTTGTTGCATTGATGACTTTACCATTATGCAGTGCCCTTCTTTGTCTCTTGATCTTTGTTGGTTTCAAGTCTGTTTTAACAGAGATGAGGACTGAAACCCTTGCTTTTTTTTTTCCTTTCCACTTGCTTGCTAAATATTCCTCCATCCCTTTATTTTGAGCCTATGTGTGTCTTTGCATGTGAGATGGGTCTCCTAAATACAGCACACCAATGGGTCTTGACTCTTTATCCAACTTGCCAGTCTCTGTCTTTTAATTAGGGAATTTAGCCCATTTACATTTAAGGTTAATATTGTTATGTGTGCATTTGATCCTGTCATGATGCTAGCTGGTTATTTTACCCTTTAGTTGATGCAGTTTCTTCATATTGTGAATGATCTTTACAATTTGGTATGTTTTTGCAGTTGCTAATACCAGTTGTTCCTTTCCACATTTAGTGCTTCCTTCAGGAGCTCTTGTATGGCAGGCCTGGTGCTGGAAAAATCTCTCAGCCTTTGCTTGTCTGTAAAAGATTTTATTTCTCCTTTGCTTATGAAGCTTAGTTTGGCTGGATATGAAATTCTGGGTTGAAAATTCTTCTCTTTAAAAATGTTGATTATTGGTCCCCACTCTCTTCTGGCTTGTAGAGCTTCTGCTGAGAGATCCACTGTTAGTCTGATGGCCATCCCTTTGTGGGTAACCTGGCCTTTCTCTCTGGCTGCCCTTAACATTTTTTTCTTCACTTCAACCTTGGTAAATCTGACAATCATGTCTTGGGGTTCTTCTTCTTGAGGAGTATCTTTGCAGTATTCTCTGTATTTCCTGAATCTGAATGTTGGCCTGTCTTGCTAGATTGGGGAACAGAGGCCTCAGAAATAACACCACACGTCTGCGACCATGTGATCTTTGACAAAGCTGACAAAAACAAGCAATGGGGAAAGCATTCCCTATTTAATAAATGTTGTTGGGAAAACTGTCTAGCCATATGCAGAAAACTGAAACTGGACCCCTTCCTTACATCTTATACAAAAATTAACCAAAGATGGATTAAAGACTCTCACATAAAACCTAAAAGCATAAACACTCTAGAAGAAAACCTAGGCAATACCATTCAGGACATAGGCATAGGCAAAGACTTCATGACTAAAACTCTGAAAGCAATGGCAACAAAAGTCAAAATAGACAAATGGGATCTGATTAAACTAAAGAGCTTCTGCACAGTAAAAGAAACGATCATCAGAGTGAACAGGCAACCTACAGAATGGGAGAAAATTTTTGCAATCTATCCATCTGACAAAGGGCTAATATCCAGAATCTACAAAGAACTTCAACAAATTTACAAGGAAAAAAAAACCATCAAAAAGTGGGCAAAGGATATGAACAGACACTTCTCAAAAGACATTTATGCAGCCAACAAAAATGAAAAAAAAAAAAAGCTCATTAGAGAAATGCAAATCAAAACCACAATGAGATACCAATTCAAACCAGTTAGAATGGTGGTCATTAAAAAGTCAGGAAACAATAGATACTGGAGAGGATGTACAGAAATAGGAACGCTTTTACACTGTTGGTGGGAGGGTAAATTAGTTCAACCATTCTGGAAGATGGTGTGGCAAGTCCTCAAAGATCTAGAACCAGAAATACCATTTGACCCAGCATTCCCATTACTGGGTATATACCCAAAGGATTACAAATCATTCTACTATAAAGACACATGGACACGTATGTTTATTGTGGCACTGTTCACAATAGCAAAGACTTGGAACCAACCCAAATGCCCATCAGTGATAGACTGGATAAAGAAAATGTGGCAAATATACACCATGGAATACTATGCAGCCATAAAAAAAGATGAGTTCATGTCCTTTGCAGGGACATGGATGAAGCTGGAAACCATCATTCTCAGCAAACTATCACAAGAACAGAAAACTAAATACTGCATGTTCTCACTCATAAGTGAGAGTTGAACAATGAGAACACATGGACACAGGGAGGGGAATATCACATACCAGGGCCTGTTGGGGGTTGTGGGGGGCTAGGGAATTGATAGCATTAGGAGAAATACCTAAAGTAGATGACGGTTCGACGGGTGCAGCAAGCCACCACAGCACATGTATACCTATGTAACAAACCCGCACATCCTGCACATGTGTCCTAGCACTTAAAGCATACTAATTTAAAACAAGTATTTTCTTGATATTTAGTTCCTTTTGTTTTGCTTGGGTATCTTTATACAAGGAAATTTGGTTATTTCTGTGGTTTACTGTAGCATAATAACTATAATTATGATTGTCAGCATATACTTAGACATTGGAATTTTTAAAATCCCATACAATTTTGGAATATATATTAGTATTATTCATGAAAATATTATCTAAAGAGGATTGAACATCATTTTGGCAATCCCATGTACCTAAACATTTCAAATAATCCTGTTTACCTCTCATCTGGATGTTTTCAGGGGCCCTCTGATCCATCAAAAAACACAGGTATTAGAAAAGACAATTTTGAAAGTGAAGTTTGATTTTGGAATTTCAGATTACCATAAATTATTTTGCCAAAATGATGACTCACATTTTAAAGCAAAAACCTTTTATAACCTTTAAAAAAATTAACACATTCTACTGTTTTTACACACCTTGCATGTAAAACTGTTTCTAACAGTCTTAATTACATGTTACAATCTTAGCAATTTTAACTTTAACATAAAACCTGGTAAATTATGTTTCCATAAGGTTTGACTGTTTCCAGCACAGGTAGGGTCTGGCCAACTCCACATGGCCCCAGGTCTTACCTACCTGGAAGGCAGGCAAGTTAAAACAATTTTCAAAAGCAAAAGAAGCAGTTTATGACCTTAAGGTATTTAGCAAACCTAATATTTGAACATAATTTAGAACACATATTTACATTTGGAAGACAATTGTATTTTACCAATAATCTTTAAAACTGTCTTTATTTCCCAAAGACTGCTAAAGTCACATGAACTAAAACACATTACATATTCTACTTTTCTGACAAAATGTTTGATTAACCAGTTTACACAGAGAGAGGCCAGAGACTGGTAAGAAATTCTTACCATTTTGCTGGCATGCCAGGTTTCTGAATTCTCTCTCCCTGAGCAGCCCTGGCAACCATGCTTGACTATATGCAAACAAACATATTACCAAGAATTAAGAATATTCAAGGATATATTACAAATTTTGGAGAAATTAAGCAGAAAATATATCTTAAGTTCTATTTGTAAGAATATACTCAACACCCTTAAAACATCAGGAAGCCTCAAGTCCAACACGTTGGTTTAAGGATAAAAAGCTGGTATGCTCCATTAATTCCTGAAGCCCGACAAAGGTAGCTTAGGAGTTTCAGATAAATGGAATGAATGACTTGCTAGAAATGCATAGGAAACAAAATAACTATTCACAGAACCAAATAAAAGCCTTCCACTAGAAACTAAAAAGCATCATGGTTTTTTATATATGGATACACAAGCAAAGCTGGAGGGGAATAAATGGCAAACTAATGAAAACTAAAAACAAAAACAGATAAACAGGAAACCAACCCTAAATGTTTCTGCTCAATTTACCCTGGAGGCTACAGTGTTATCTAGGGCCCTCAAAGCCCCACATATTGAATATTTTATTCCTGATACACAATTCAATATCCTTAAGTTCACCAATGTCATTACACATTCTGTGCGATCAAGAAATTCACCTTAGGCACATGACTAACAAATACTTTAGCACTATCCACTCAACAGTAAACACAGTGTGAAGCAATGCAAGCCATGTATGTGAAATTTGGCTCCACACTAAATCCAGCTTTATGCTTAACTATATTAAAAAGAGAATGCCAAACAGCTGATGCATTTTTACAGCAGTTGTTACTTTAATCAATACTAAGAGCTTTAACTATGAAAATGTTAATTAGCCAATTATTTCCAATTCTTATCAGATTTCAAAGAATATTTTATTAAACTTTTTCCACATCTTTCTTCCCTGCTTAATGATTCCTTACCACACTGTTTCATAATAACCTTTTCAAATCTGTAATTTGAACTTTTAGATAACTTTTGAATTATACAAAGTCATTTTTTTTCCCACTAATAACAACATAACCCTTTGTGGCACATTTTGTATGCAGAATTACATGTTAACCATAATTTTAGCCATAGTAACCCAAAACTTTAGTAAGACCCTAAAAAGCAAGAAATCCTGAACTATCAGATATGGTTACTTATAGATAAGAACGATTCCACAATTTTTGAAACATATTTCCCCTATCGCAACACTTTCTTAATTGGAAATTACTCAGACATTAAATGAATATCAAAAATAACTAAGATTTTTTTACACAAAAGTTTACCTAAAACGTTTATCCTATTCACTTAACTTTTACTTTTAACAAGGGAGACGTAAGACATCAATCAACATATGTAAAACGATCATTGGTTTAGTCTGGAAAGGAACGACAACTCGAGGTGAGGAGGGGTGTTGGGGGCTTTCAGGTCACACTTGGGAGACAAATGGTTGCATTCTTTTGAGTTTCTGATTAGCCTTTCCAAAGGAAGGAATCAGATACGCATTTATCTCAGTGAGACTTTGAATAAAATGGAAGTAGGCTCGCTCTAAGCAGCTCGCAGCTTTAACCCTGACACTTAAACATACCTAGCAAAGATAGACAAAAAATACAAACTGAAGCTGAAAGTTTCCCTTGTCCCCCTCACAGGGCGTGCAACGGAGCTGTGGCTCACTTTCTCAGTGCCCCACTCCTTAAATCTCTAGGGAAGCACACAGACCCTTATGACAGTGTCTAGGGGTAAATGTTTACAGCTGAAGCCCCAGTGGGCGTGTGTTGCAGGGTGCTCTGTTGAGTTTGCCATCTACAGGTGGCTTGCGTTAACCAGCTCAATTAGACCCCCTTCCTTATCACAAGGACAGAGGGATTTCTGTATCGCAGGGCTTCTTACCTTGGTGTACTAGGAGAACTGGAGCACACACGGGCTTGGAGAATGAGTACAAGGTCTTAGTGAGTAGAAGTAGCTCTTAGCAGATGAAGGAGCCAGAAGGGAGATGGTTTCCCCTGGAAAACTTCGCGTCATTCCACCAGTGGATGGCCTGGCCTGTCAACCTGCTAGTGGCTGTTAGAGTGCTCTTCTGCCAGTGCGCTCTCAATGACCAGTGGCTTGTATCTTCCTCTGCCGACGTGTTCCTCACAAACATCCAGCCGCTTTCTGTGTCTACCTGCTAGGGGGGTGGGGGAGCCTCCGGTTTCTATAGGCCCAAGATGGAGGTGTGGCAGGCCAGGATGGTCTTGGGAAATGCAACATTTGGGCAGGAAATACCTGTCCTCACCTAGGTCCGTGGGGGTGGAGCCCTAGCCAGGAACCCACGTTTTTCTACCCAGCACTTCCCTTCCCCTCCTCCATATCATTTAAAGGGACCATGCACTTCCCTTCCCAGCGCTTTCCTACGGAGACAAAATGTAGGCTGACAATCCTGAAGGCCTTTTATTTTTATTCTACCAATACTTTTAAAGCTAGCTTGTTTGCTACAGTTATACTTAGGCCATGTGAACTTGAAAATTGCTTAGACTTATTTACTTAATTTATGAATACTCTTTTACTTATAAGCCAGTTTGGTAGACAAAACATATAACAATAAGTGTATATACAAATAAATGCATCTAGACATGTATACACACACATAAACGAAGATCCAATTGCTTGGAACCTCAGCCATGAGAAAGCAATACAACCCTGACGGTTTTACTTTGTCCCAATAGATAACCCAAGGAAGGCTGTGAACCAAAATTTGAGGTAAAGCAGTCTCCACGGCAGTTTTATTTTTAAAGGCTAAACCTCTCCAGGCTCCAAGGAGCACTGGGGCCAAACAGTACCAAAGCAGGGTGTGACACATTAACTAGGTGCCCTGCTTACAACAGCAGCACAAAAGCCTGAATATACGCAATGCCATCCCACTTTCCCATTAGACAGTAAACTTCAGATTCTAAACAATTTTGGAGCCAAGCAGCATTGCAACTGTGATAGAAAATTCTAAGGAGGGCTTAATACTAGACCTCAGAACCTCTGCCAAGGGCATCCCCTTTGGGCAGGTTGAGGTCCACAGGACCCACAGAGCATCCTCCTGTAGGGTCCAGTCTTAGAGTTCCAGATGTCTCTGGGCTTACTTAAGTGGGCACCACTTTGCATGCGTCGCTTCCAAAACCTGCTATGAGCATTCCTTTGGTACCTGAGTGTAATCCCCAACTTTTAGCATCCTTATAATTTGATAAGACCATGCTTTCCCATGCTTCCCGTTTTGTGAACTTTAATGATAAGAACTGGAGGCTGGGTGGATTTCCTTTGTTCTTAGCCAGCTGAATAGGGGAAGGAAAGAATTTAGCATAAGAAAAGAAGGTTTAAGTCGCCTGAAACATGTGCCAGTTTGCTCCAACCTGCCATGCAGGTAGGGATCAGGCACGACATGCAGAAGAGATTAAAAAAAAAAAAAAAAAAAAAAAAGTCGTTCCCCCTTCAGGGCAGGGCAATTACTCCTATTCATTTCTAAGGCCTTCAGGCAGTATTAGGGAGTGACTCCAGCCAACTGCCCTCAATTTCCAAGGAGCTACTAGGAAACAACTGTTGAAAGACCGAAAAAGAAAGAAAAGAAAACAAAAAGGAAAAAGATCCAGGTTTCTTAAGAAATCTGGGTGGTGATGGTCAGGCTTCTCCACAAGAAAATCCTTCAGTTTCACTGGCCCTGGAGAGAAACCTGCAGTTACGTCCATGTTTAGGTACTACCCACCAAAGGTCCCTGGTTGGAAAGGAAAAGACATTCCGTATGGAACAGAAAGGAAAAGGAGGAAGGAGAAGAATAAATCCCAAATTTTGGTCTTACCTCTTCCTCCTGGCTGGATTACTAAAATATGTTAATAGTAGAAGAGTGTCCAGGTCCTTGACAGCTTGAACAAAGAATTGGACAAAACACATAAACAAAGCAAGAAAGGAATGAAATGATTTATTGAAAATGAAAGTCAAGCGGGCACCTGTAATCCCAGCTACTTGGGAGGCTGAGGCAGGAGAATGGCATGAACCCAGTATGCGGAGCTTGCAGTGAGCCGAGATTGCACCACTGTACTCCAGCCTGGGAAAGAGCCAGACTCTGTCTCAAAAAAAGAAAAATAAAAGAATGTACACTCCGCAGTGTGGGAGTGGGCCTGAGCATAGGGGCTCAACAGCTCCATTACAAAATTTTGGGGAGTTTAAATATCCCCTGAGAGGATCTCATTGGTTACTTGAGGTACACCCTATGTAAAAGGAGAGGATGAAATAAAGTTACAAAGTCATTTATTTGGCCTATGCCCTATGGAGAGGATATTTCCTGTCATAGCTGACGTGTGAACTGGCCTTGTGTTCCCTACCTCCAGACTCTATTTTCCTGCCTCATCTAAACATATGTAGATACACAAATATATACCACTGTGTTACAGTTGCCTGCGGTACTTAGCACAGTCATATGCTACACCAGTTTATAGCCTAGGAGCAATAGGCTATACCATATAGCCTAGGTGTGTCATGGGCTATATACCATCTAGGTTTGTGTAAGTATATGCTGTGCTGTTAGCACAATGACAAAACTGCTTAACAACACATTTCTCAGGATGTATCCCCACTGTTAAGCAACAAATGATTGTATTTCATAGGGCTATTGTCAGAATTAACTGAAATAATTTACATAAAGCATTCAGAAGAATATCTGGCACTTGCTTTTCATTCTGTAAGGTTTTGTAGTTATTATCATTAGTATTATTCCCAAGAAGTCTTACAGAGGGTGAAACAGAAAATCAGACGGGAGCTCAAATAATAAATGTAAACCATTGATAGAAATCTATTGTATGTGCTTCCAGCTGTATTTTATTCCCATTTATTTCTGACACCAGGGCCTTAAGGGGTCAAACAGTTCCTGAAAACTTTGGCAAGTCATTTTGAAAGAATCTGCATGGGCTTTTCAAAAGACATCTTTTGGTTGTCTTCTGTCAACTTGGAAGTTGACTGTTTCTGTCTGAAAGTGCACAGCTCTGTGTAAAAAGTAAAGTAGAGGTTCTTCTTCAAAGACTTTCCTCACCATCTAATTAGGAATAAATAGTAACTTCTCTTAGAAGCAAAATTTATTCAAAGACCTGTGCTAACATTCTTAAATATTGACTAGCCATAATAAAGAAATCAATGTACCTTACGTTGCTAGCTCCCACTAAGGGAGGAGACCACCCCTCATATCGTCTTATGCCCAATTTCTGCCTCCAAAGAAAGAAGTAAAAACTAAAAGGCAGAAATGAAATCCACAGGCAGACAGCCCAGCGCCACACCCTGGGCCTGGTAGTTCAAGATTGACCCCTGACCTAATCAGTTATGTTATCTATAGATTACAGACATTATATAGAAATGCACTGTGAAAAGCCCTATCCTGTTTTGTTCCGATCAAATTACCGGTGCATGCAGCCCCCAGTCACGTACCCCATGCTTGCTCAATCAATCATGACCCTCTCACATGCACCCCCTTAGAGTTGTGAGCCCTTAAAAGGGACAGGAATTGCTCACTCGGTGGGGTTCGGCTCTTGAGACAGGAGACTTGCCGACATCCCCAGTCGAATAAACCCCTTCCTTCTTTAACTCGGTGTCTGAGTTTTGTCTGTGGCTCATCCTGCTACACCACAATTTAGTCCCCTACAAATACAGAATGCGAGGTCCCATTCCAGCCAATGGAAACCAGAAACAGTAGTAGGGTGGACGCGTCAGGTTATAAATTACCCTGTCTTCTTTGTTCGGTGTACTCTCATGGCAAAACTGCTGGCGAGTGTGCCATTTCTGCAGAAAGTATAAAAATGGTCTTGCTGAGGAAATTAAATTTATGTTCAAGTGCTATTTCTTTATGGCATTGGGGAAGAAGCATTTTGAACATCTGCACACAGAGGAATGGGATGGGAGACAAGTGTATGGATTCTCTGCCTCATGCTCCTCTGAACCAAAAAAGTTTGAGACAGGTCTCAGTTAACTTAGGAAGTTTATTTTGCCAAGGTTGAGGATGTGCCTGTGAGATAGCCTCAGGAGGTCCTGACAATGTGTCCAAGGTAGTGAAGGCACAGCTTGGTTTTACACATTTTAGGGAGACATGAGATATCAATCAATATACATAAGAAGTACATCGGTTGGGTCTGGGAAGGAGGGACAACTTACATCAAAGGAAGGAAGGCTCAAAACTGGGAGGGAGCTTACAGGTAACAGATAGGTGAGACACAAATGGTTGCATTCTTTTGATTTCTGATTAGCCTTTCCAAAGGAGGCAATTAGATATGTATCTGTCTCAGCAGAGGGATAACTTTGATTAGAATGCAAGGCAGGTTTGCCTTAAGCAGTTTCCAGCTTGAGTTTTCCTTAGTAATTTTGGGGGCCCAAGATATTTTCCTTTCACACTCCCCAACAGCCCTCTAGTTGCAAACTTTTTGTAGAGCTCAGAAGTGTCTGTTACCTCAAAGATCATAAAGTGTTTAAGGTTAAAAATTATCAATTCCATCCTCTTGAATACAGAGATAGCACGCCCAAACTCAGGCAAGAATATAAATTGCCCAAATTCCATACTTATTGATAACTACAAACAGATTCCCTAATGTTAAACAAAAATTATACGAGTCCATGGTTTTGGACTAAACTCCTGCACTAGACCCCAACAGATGAGACTAAAATAAAAATTGGGTCATTCAAGCTAAAGTTTCAGTCACAAACTAAAACTAAGTTGTTATCTGACCCTCCAAGACATCATGAGAGAGAGATAACAGCCAATTTCCAAACAGGTCATTTTCAATCCTCAATCAGCAAGATAATGGAGTTCTCTCTGTTTTAATCCTTACAACAAAAAGTAGCCTCAGGTAATCTGACACTAACCAATAAGTAATCCTTCTATTTTTCTGTCCCCCCCATCCTCACATGATCAAGCCCATTTTACTGCTCAACTCATTGGAACAATTATTTTTATTTTACAGGATGAAGTTGTCAACCTAAAAGGAAGAGACTAAGACCAAAATGCAATTTCAAGAGTTTGTTTGAGCCAAAGTGAAGACACCTGTTCAAATAGCCCTGGGGAGTGTTATGGCAGCCTTTATTACAAACAGGTTTTTAAAGCAAAGGGAACAAGGAGTGGGCTGATACAAAGTTGTTTGACAGGAATTACCATTGGCTTACAGAAATAACATTAGCCAGCGATTGGCTATACAATGTTGAAATAGAAGGGTATGAGTTATGGTGTCCAGCGTATGGAATTTTATGGCTTCTTGGTATCAGTTAGTCTAAAGCCCACATACCCTCAAGAGATTATTATTTAGCTCAAGGAGGAGTGACAGAATTGCTGTTTCATTCCAGTGCCTCTCTGGGCCTAATAATTTAAAGGTGATCACCTTTTTCAGGTAAAAAGTTTCTTTTCTTCTTTTTAAAATAAAAAACTGTTGCCTAAATCTAGAATTGCATATAAAACCAATTAAGATGCGTAGTAGTTAGGGTTCTCTAGGGGGACAGAACTAATAGGATATATATATATATATATATATATATATATATATATATATATATATATAAAGGGGAGTTTATTAGGGAGTATTGACTCACACGATCATAAGGTGAGGTCCCACAATATAGGTCATCTGCAAGCTGAAGAACAAGGATGTCAGTCCGAGTCCCAAAACTTCAAAAGTAGGGAAGCCAATGGTGGAGCCTTCAGTCTGTAGTTGAAGGTCCAAGAATCCCAATGCTGGAAGAACTTGGAGTCCAATACTGGAGGGCAGGAAGCATCCAGCACAGGAGAAAGATGTAGACTGGAAGACTCAGCCAGACTAGTCCTTCCATGTTCCTCTGCCAGCTTTTATCCTAGCCACACTGGCAGCTAATTAGATGGTACCCACCCAGAGTGAGGGTAGGCCTGCCTCTCATAGTCCACTGACTCAAATGTTAATTTCCTTTGGCAACACCCTCACAAACACACCCAGGAACAATACTTTATATCCTTCAATCCAATCAAGTTGACATTGAATATTAACCATCACAAGATCTTTAAATTAAATTGTTGTAATCTTGTCATTTGACCCTAATATCCAAATATTTGCAAAGCTTTTTAGAAAGAGGCAGAAGAATATTCTTCTCTGTAAGAGTCTATCAGCTTCCCTTCCCACATTCAACAAGGATAGGCGACAGTGGCCTCACCTTTATGCTCTGGTGTCCGTTCACTATCAGCAAAGCTGCAGAATAAATTAATCAGAGTGAAAAGTGTTTCTAGGGCTAACACTCAAGCAAAATGTTTTCAGTAAGCTCCCTTTAGTGTAATGTTTACCCAATACCCAGACACTAATGATACCATTTCTGGAACATTTCTGAATCAGTGAGTATCGATAGAAAAAAAGAATTATTTGGTTACATTTGTGTTGAAATTTTATCAGGAAGCATACCCTTGTTGGAGGTTTTGAGTAACTTGGTTGAATTCATCTTCACAAATACTTTGTGAAGTGCTTTGCTAGTATTGCAGGAAAGGGGTCCCAATCCAGACCCCAAGAGAGGGTTCTTGGATCTTGAGCAAGAAATAATTCAGGGCAAGTCCACAGACTGAAGTGAAAGCAAGTTTATTAGGAAAGTGAAGGGATAAAAGAATGGCTACTCCATGGACAGAGCAGCCCTGAGGGTGGCTGGTTACCTTTTTTATGGTTATTTCTTGAGGATATGCTAAACAAGGGGTGGATTATTCATGCCTCTCCTTTTCAGACCATATAGGATAACTTCCTGACGTTGCCATGGCATTTGTCATGGTGCTGGTGGGAGTGTAGCAGCGAGGACCTGACCAGACGTCACTCTCATTGCCATCTTGGTTTTGGCAGGTTTTAGCTGGCTTCTTTACTGCAACCTGTTTTATCAGTAAGGTCTTTATGACCTGTATCTTGTCTTGTCCTCCTATCTTATCCTGTGACTTAGAATATCTTAACAATCTGGAAATGCAGTCCAGTAGGTCTCAGCCTCATTTTACCCAGCTCCTAGTTAAGAAGGAGTTGCTCTGGTTCCAATACCTCTGACACTAGGATCTTCACTTTACGTAGAAGGAATGGAAAGGGCCCAGCAATTCTCTTAAAGTTGCACTGCAGTACTTAGCAGAAAAAGTATTAAAATCAAAGACTTCCTCCCTTTGTAACCATAATAGGTTCATTGCTTGATGCACACAGCAAGTCAATACAGCAAGACACTGGGTTGCAACAGAAAAAGAGGTTTAATTGTGGGGTCATCAAATGAAGAGATGGGAGGAAACCTCAAATCCATCTCCCTGAGAAATGTGTAATTAGAGTTTATAACGGGTTTGGAGTTGGCCGAAGTGTGAAGATGATTGATTAGTTGAAGAGTGCAGGGTGAAGTACAGGACAAGGACAGGAAAAAGCTGTATTTTCATGCTGATCACATTCATCTGTGGGGATCTTCAAACTGGTTACTGAAATTTAGGGTCTGAAAAACATCTTAAATGATCCTTAAACAAAAGTCTTCTGATTCTAAGGTCAGACAGAGGTCCTGTCTGTAGGAACAATGGGGATGCAAATCAATCCTTAAACAGTCTTACACCCCCATTATCAGAAATCCTAACTATAGGAACAATGAGGTTGCAGATGGGCAGTATCTAGTGGTATGTGACATTCAGCAACGAGGAAGTGAGCCAAAGTGTACCCTGATTAATGCTTAATTATAGCTATTAATATCTTTTCTGGCCAGGACCTGGCATGCAATTCTTGTCAACCCTGTGGGAATGGTTTCATCTTTAGTGACTAAACCATGTCACTTTTCATGTTATTGTACAGTCATATCTCTTTCTTTCATATGTGGAGCTTATCACATGGAGTTCAATAATTTTCAAGTCCAAAGACCTCTCTGTTTCACATAGAGAGATATCACTAAAAATGGTAACTAAAATGACTACATGAAGCACTAGCCAGAGTTAAAATAATAACATCCCCAAGCTAGCCAGAATTTGTAACACACACTATGTTGAAAAATGCAAATGCCTAAAATATCAGGGTCATACATATTCTAAGCCAAAGGGAGCAGAAGAAACTGGAGTCCCATTCTACGGACATTTATTTTACATGCATTATGTGTCAGATACATTGCTAGGAGGATAATGTAGAATGGATGAAACATGATTCCTGTTCCCAGGAGGTTTGCTTGTGTTGTAAGAAGATAGGCACATAAGAAATGATTTTATGACATATAAGAAGTCAGGCTAGGTACGGTGGTTCATGCCTGTAATCCCAGCACTTTGGTAGGCCGAGGTGGGTGGATCACCTGCGGTCAGGAGTTCGAGACCAGCCTGGCCAACATGGTAAAACCCCATCTCTACTAAAAATACACAATTAGCTGGGCGTGGTGGTGGGTGCCTGCCTGTAATCCTAGCTACTTGGGAGGTTGGGGCACAAGATTTGCTTGAACCCAGGAGACAGAGGTTGCAGTGAGTTAAGATCATCACTCCACTGTACTCCAGCCTGGGCTATAGAGCGAGACTCCATCCCAAAAAAAAAAAAAAAAAAAAAAAAGAAGTCAGACAGAAGTACGAAAAGGTTACCATGAAAACACAGAGGCAGAGCCCCTACCCAGAATAAGGGAATCATAAAAGGCTTTAGGAAAGAGGAAACAAGTGAACTAAGGTTTGAAACAAGATTTGGAGTTAGTTAACTGAGGAAACACTAAAGTGGATGTGAGAAAACATGAGCAATTTTATGTTATTGAAAGATAAGGTGCTTAACAGGGGATGGCTGGAAGCAGGACCTAAGACATAGGCAGAAGTCACTGTCATAGACAGCCATTAAAGATACAGATTTTAAGCCAGGCATGGTGGCTCATGCCTATAATCCCAGCCCTTTGGGAGGTCGAGGTGAGTGGATCACTAGAGGTCAGGTGTTCAAGACCAGCCTGGCCAACATGGAGAAACCCCATCTCTACTAAAAATACAAAAATTAGCCTGGCATGGTGGGTCTTGCCTGTAATTCCAGCTACTAAGGGGGCTGAGACACCAGAATCGCTTGAACCTGGGAGGCAGAGGTTGCAATGTGCTGATATCATGCCACTGCACTCCAGCCTGGGCAACAGAGTGAGACCCTGTCTCAAAAAAGAAAAAAAAAAATACAGATTTTAGCCAATGGGTAGTAAGCAATAAAATTCAGGAAAATGCAAAAAGTCAAGGCAGATGAAAATCAAAATTAAAAACAACATATAACATTCTGTAGAATCATACAAGTGAAAATGGAAATATTGAGAAACTAGTGAAATAATTATTAAATAATTAAGAATACCATTAAAACAAAATATCCTAGGAAGGAAACTCCCACTCTTATTAGACAATTGAGATAAAATTAGAGTATTTATCTTCATAGGAGAAAAATGTGTGCTTAAGTGCTAACATGATTTGTCTCACCAAGAGCCATTTGAAGATTCTTCATATTTTTAGTATTTACAGAACATTTTACTATTCAAGGAAATCAGAATATTTCACCCCAAAATACACTTCTTTGACATAGTTTGAGATGGCTTCTCAGACAGCCAGCTAACAGAAGTGGCCCTGCAAAGCTGTGTTTTATGAGGGAGATTTGCATTTGTAGAGAATCTTCATTGATGCAACGAGGCTTTCTCTGAGGCCCTGCCTTGTCCCAATGTAGGAAAGATTAACTGACACTTTGACACCCTAAAGGTCTAAAAGAAACATTTACCATTCATTCTCTCTGAGGGCTCCTACCTAAGGATTTCATCTACATATAAGGCCACTTTCATAGGTAGGCCTCATCTTCTCCCCGTTTTATAACCTATCTTGCCACTGAAACCTGATTTACCACCCGGTTTTGGCCATGCTCCAAGCCCCTGTTCTTTCTGTAGCCTCAAGATGATATGGAAGCTTCTACACTCCATTGAGGAGTTGAGTAATCACTCTGCAACTCTTCCTCATATACACGTTAATAAATTTGTGTGCCACTTCTCCTATTAACCTTTTATCTGCTGATTTTTCAGCAATCCTTCAGAGAGTGAAGGGCAAATTTTCCTTTGGTCCCTACACTATTAAGCACGCAAACTGCCAAGACCCTTTCTATCCACCCCATGTGATAGGTCAAATATACTTCTTTATTAATTCCCAATAATTTAATAATTTAATTCTCGTTAGTAAAGTAAAATGGCATAGAAGTGAAAATTTAGATTTCAGGGTTTTTTTTTTTTTTTAATGTATGTTTGGTTTTTGCTCTTGCAACAAGTGGATGTCATTTTACGAATAGTGTTATGGCCCAGTGGGTCCTTCCTGCCCACTGCACAGAAAAGCCAACACACTGAGGCAATGGTGTTGCAATGGAGAAAGCATTTAATTATCACAAGGCAGCTTAGCAGCAGGACAGAAGACATTTCTAATATCTGCCTCTCTAAGAGCTTGGAGGCTAGGAATTTTAAGGATAATTTGGCAGGCAAGGGACTAGAGAATTGGTGCTGTCAATTGGTTGGGGATGAAATCATAGGACTGTTGAAACTGTCTTCATGTGCTAAGTCAGTTCTTGGAAAGTGGGGAGTCACAAGAATCAGAGTGGCTGCCTGTAAACCCTGAAGCCACATTGCTACCAGGCTGCTTGCAGCCAAGGCTGAGTGTAAGAGGATAACTAGTCTGTCCTGTTTCTGCCCAATGTAGGACTCTTTTCATTAGCAACTTTGACTCAGGAACTCTTTATCAACATGACCAAAACTTTCTCAGAAAGGTACCACAAACTGAGACTTTTCCTACCCTGTTTTTTTCTCTCTCCCTCTTTTCACAGATTAAGACCTGGATCATGGCCTGAAGGCTATCTCTGTCTACTTTTCCTCCCTCCCACTTTATCTTTCAAAGGAGTCTCTACAGTAAATCCGCTGCATATCTAATCCCTACCTAGGTATCTGTTTATCTGAAGGATGTGAATAAGAATTGATTTTGTTAGCATAATAAACCATTAATATTATACCCTGATTAGGGCAAGCAGGAGAAAGACTTGTTTGCCTTGCAGATATTTTATTTTGAAAAGCATAGAGGGCCATAGCATCACACAGTGCTTAAAAATGTGAGATGGCCTCTTCAAGGGGCTGGAAAGCTAGAAGAGATCAGAGGGATAAAAGTAAGGAGGGAAGGATGTTGATATAGTTAGGTTTTGTGTCCCCACCCAAATCTTATCTTGAATTGCAAACCCCATGTGTTGAGGGAGAGAACTAGTGGGATGTGATTGGATCATGGGAGTGATTTCCCCCATGCTGTTCTCATGATAATATGTGAGTTCTCACAAGATCTGATGGTTTTATAAGTATTTGGAAGTTCCCCCTTTGCTCACTCTTCTCTTTCACCTTCTACCATGTAGGATGTACTAACTTCTGCCACCACTGTAAGTTTCCTGAGGCCTCCCCAGCCATGCTGAACTGTGAGTCAATTAAGCCACTTTCCTTTATAAATGACTAGTCTCAGTTGTTTATTTATAGCAGTGTGAGAACTAACTAATACAGGAAATTTGTACCATAGAGAGTGGGGTACTGCTAGAAAGATACCAAAAAATGTGGAAGTGACTTTGGAACTGGGTAACAGGCAGAAGTTGGAACAGTTTGGAGGGCTCAGAAGAAGACAGGATGATGTGGGAAAGTTTTGAACTTCCTAGAGACTTGTTGAATGGTTTTGACTAAAGTGCTGATAATTATGTGGGCAATGAAGTCCAGGCATGCTGGTCTCAAATGGAGATGAGGAACTTCTTGGGAGTGGGAGAAGAGGTCACTCTTGCTATGCTTTAGCAAAGAGGCTGAAGGCATTTTGTCCTGCCCTAGAGATCTCTGGAACTTTGAACTTGAGAGAGATAATCTGAAATTGAAACTTAAGTTTAAAAGGGAAGCAGAGCATAAAAGATTGAAAAATTTGCAGCCTGATGATGTGATAGAAAAGAAAAAAGCCATTTCCTGGGGAGAAATTCAAGCCAGTTGTAGAAATTTCCATAACTAATGAGGAGCCAAATGTTAATCACCAAGATATTAGGGAAAATAACTCCAGGGCATGTCAGAAACCTTTGTGGCAGCCCCTCCCATCACAGGCCCAGAGGTTTAGGAGGAAATAAATGGATTAGTGGACCAGGTTCAAGGCCATCCTGCTGTGTGCAGACTCAGGACTTGGTGCCCTGTGTCCCAGCTGCTCCATCCATGGCTAAAAGGGGCCAAAGTACAACTCAGCCCACTGTTTCAGAGGGTGCTAGCCCTAAGCCTTGGCAGCTTCCATGTGGTGTCCAGCAGGTGCACAGAAGACAAAAATTGAGATTTGGGACCCTTGACCTAGATTTCAGAGGATGCATGAAAACGCCTGAATGTCCAGGCAGAATTGTGTTGCAGGGGTGGGGCCCTAATGAAGAACCTCTTCTATGGCAGTGCAGAAGGGAAATGTGAGGTTGGAGTCCCCACACAGAGTTCCCACTGGGGCACTCCCTAGTGGAGCTGTGAGAAGAAGATCACTGTCCTCCATACTCCAGAATGGTAGATCCACTGACAGTTTGCACCATGCGCCTGAAAAATATGCACACCAGCCGTGAAAGTAGGTGGGAGTAGGGGCTATATCCTGCAAAGCCGGGGGGGGTGGAGCTGCCTAAGACCATGAGAGCCCACCTCTTGCATCAGTATGACCTAAATGTGAGACATGGAGTCAAAGAAAATTACTTTGGAACTTTAAGGTTTAATGACTGCCCCACTGGATTTTGGAATTGCATGGGGCCCATAGCTTCTTTGTTTTAGCCAATTTCTTCCATATGGAATGAGAACATTTACCCAATGCCTGTACCCCCATCATATCCTGGAAGTAACTAACTTGCTTTTGATTTTACAGGCCCATAGGCGGAAGGGACTTGCCTTGTCTCAGACTTTGGACTGTGGACTTTTGGGTTAATGCTGAAATGAGTTAAGAGTTTGGGGGACTCTTGGGAAAGCATGATTGGCTTTGAAATGTGAGGACATGCGACTTGAGAGGGGCCAGGGGCAGAATGATATGATTAGGCTTTGTGTCCCCACTCAAATCTCATCTTGACTTGTAATCTTCAGGTGTTGAGAGAGAGACCTGGTGGGATGTGATTGGATCATGGAGGTGGTTTCCCCCATGCTGTTTTCATGATAGTGAGTTCTCATGAGATCTGATGGTTTTATAAGTATTTGGAAGTTCCTCCTTTGCTGACTCTTCTCTCTCACCTGCCACCATGTAAGATTTGCCTGCTTCCCCTTCTGCCATGATTGTAAGTTTCTTGAGGCCTCCCAAGCCATGTGGAATTGTGAGTCAATTAAACCTCTTTCCTTTATAAATTACCCAGTCATGAGTATTTCTTTACAGCAGTGTGAGAATGAACTAATACATGTGTGGTCCATGGAAAGGAAAAAGGGAGATTAGAAACAGGATGAGTTACGGAAAGGGAGATTAGACAGGCATTTACAATGCCATGTTGCTATAAGGAATGTAGGTCCTAAATGGAGGATGTGTAAGTGGAAACTTAGTCTTAGAAAACAAAACGTGTGGGAGGCTGAGGCAGGAGAATTGCTTGTACCCAGAAGGCAGAGACTGCAGTGAGCCGAGATCATGCCATTGCACTCCAGCCTGGACAACAGAGTGAGACTCCATCTAAAAAAATAAAAATGAAAAAGAAAAGAAAAGAAAACGAAGTCATCTTTCCATTGACATGAGCACAAGTTAGGCCCTTACTAAGTTATGCTTTCTACCACAAAGTTGTTTTAAAAGACTGGGACAAAAGAGACTGACAAAAACACAAAGGAGGAAGAAAGGTTTTTATTTAAAAGAGAAACTGAAGGCAGTTTCTCAGTGATTCTCAAAGCATGTAGCATGATGTAGACATTAATAAAAAGAGACTAAGGGTCCAGGCTAGGGAAGCAGCAGACCTGGGTGTGACATCTGTTTCTGCCAATCACCTTGGGTGAGCTGTTTAACATATTTGATCCTCACTGTCTTTTCATAATAGAGATGATAATAGGCTATTGTGGGGAGTCAATAGATAACAAGCACAGAGAACAGAGAAAATAGAGCTAACATTTATTGAACACCAATTGTTTGCTTGGGTTTATGCTAAAGGCTTTATATAGAATATCTAAATTAATTAAAAGTGATTATTACCCAAAGATATGAGGTGTCTCAAAAAGGTTACTGATAGAAATTATGGAATTAAATCTAGAGATTTTCAAAGCTAATAAAAATCTATGTGTAATAAAACGATATCACTGTTTAGATATAATTTGATTTTACTGTTTAAAATGATTCCTTCAATAAGCTTTCCAAGATCATATTTTTTACAGATTATAAATAACTTGTAATGTGTATTGCAATAGCCAACTTGAAAGAACCTGAAACATAGAAGACACTCAATAAATAATGAAATCACAATTTTGAAGATTGTATCTTACAATCTGTATTTTCCTCTTTTCTTTCCTGGAAGTCATTTAGAATCAAAAAGGAGAACAAGAAACAAAATCATTCACCCAGTTTTTGTGACAACAGGAAAAAGCTAAAACCCCAAACCACAAAATAGGTGTAGCAAGCTGTCAAAAACCATAAGATAAAGCCAATATGTTAGTGGGAGGAAGTAGAGAATAAAATTTATAGAGACAGAGAAAGGATAAGCAAAATAAGCATCCCAAAGGACAGACAAGGAAAGGAAAGGAGCACAGCCAGAGGTGTAAACCCTAACCTCTTGCTTGTGATGAGAGAAGCAAAATGCAAAATGAAGAACAGAAGCTTCCCTGTACCCATTTAGTTCCAAGAAGCACAGAAGGTGAGACTATAGGAAGAACCATATATAAATAAGTCATATTTGTACGAACCCATATGTTTTACAGACAGAGGTGAAGATAAGACTTTTTATTATGAAAAAAAAAAATCTCATAAACCCTTTATCTGTTGACTGGGAAGAAGTAAAGGATAAACAGACTTACACATAAAATCATTCGGAAGATTACTTCAACTAACCTGGAACATAGCCCTGATATGAGCTTCAGGTAAACACATAAAAGTTCACTTTTTTTCCAAAAATGAGTAATCAAATAGCAACCAGCACAGAATCTCTATGAACCCACCCTAAAAGAGGAAAGAAATAGGAACAAACACAAGAGGACACAAAGCATGAAAAAACAGTCATCATAAGGAAGTTAAAAATTTAAACATATATTGTAAAATATATGTTCAAATTTATAAGGTATTATCCTAGATAAATAAGTAAAAAGCTAAGATTTAAGAGCTAAGAGAAATAGGAGAAAAAGCACAGGAAAAGCAAAGAGAAAGGAAGCAATAAAAGATAAAACACAGACTGTCAAAGCTCAGGAAACAAATGGAGGAAAAAAAGAATAAAACCATCACAGAAATAAAGACAAAACTGAGGGAGACACAATGAAGTATACCAATAGTTAAAGCCAAGTAGAAGGCATACAATATAGGAAGCTAAAAGCAAGCAAAATTAAATTTGAATGAAAAATGTCAAAAAGAATTAGAAGATCTATGTCCACTTAACAGTAAATTGTTGTATGGGGGCCAAGGAAGAGTTTTCTCCTTAGTCCCCTGAAGGCTCACTGAAAAATTAACTCACAAAAGGCAGATTAATAGGAGAAAAGGCATACCAAGTTATTTAATAAGTATCCATGGGACCCTTCAGAATGAAGATACAAAGATACAAGGGAAATTGTCCGTTTTTATGCTGAGGCTCATTCAAGTATGGATGGCCATGTAGCAATATGATTGGACACAAAGGGTGTGATCTAATGATAACAGAGTGGGTGGGAAAACCCAGCAAGGCCTCTCTGTCTAGCTGTTTCTTGGTCTCTTTGAGCACGTACTCCTTCCTTCTGAGTATGGGCAGGACCTTCTCTGAAATGAGGTTCTTGACCTACAGTCAAGACCTTGTATGACATACAGTCAAATAAGTTAGATCAGATAATTTCTTTATGGACAGTTTTTGAAAGAATATTTTAGATTTTCTGGCCTACTTTCAGGAAAAGGAGTTTTGGTTTCTATGACATACCTTGGGGAAGAGAGATTCTAGTTTTTACGGCTAGCCTCTGGGAAGAATGGGACTGAGAGGAAGACAGGAAAAGGTCAGAGAAAATCTTTTGCTTCTGAGACTGCTGCTGAGGCCTTCATTTGGGTGTACTGTTTTCTGAGCCCCAACAGTTGCAAAAAGCCATCATCCTGTGAAAACAATGAGAAAACACCAAGGAAATAGGGGAACTATTTTTTTCTTTAAAGTTATTGAGGATCTGTGAAAACAAAGAAGTTAAATAAATTAGCAAAAGGAACAAGACTTTTTTAGGTGAACAAATCTCCATGGTCACTTTTATCTCCAAGGGCATATTTGAGGAGTCCAGAAGCATGGATAAGTGGAAGAGCAACCTTGTCTCAGCAGCAGACTTTTGCTGAGACAAGTTGAAACCAACTGAACTTTTACTGTCTGCATGTTGTTTGAAACAGTTGGCCGGAATGTAAAGAAGCTCCAAACACAGGGTTAGCTTTTCTGGTACATCAGTTTTTCTCCATAAGACTTTCGCTGAGTAAGTAGTGGCATAGAGGATGTTCTGGAAGAGAGAGAAAGATCTTGTAGATTTGCAATTGCTTAGACTCCAGACAAATAGGAAGAAATAATTTTGGAGAATTTCCCAAAATGGATGAAAGACATTAATCATGCATTCAAGTTTGGCAATGTAAGCATATCAAATGAAGAAATCCACTCCTAGGTACATCATAGTGAAAATTAAATGTTTAAAAAATCATATAAGCAACCAGAGAAAAAAGAAAATAAGGGACAAGCTAAATAAATTATAGTACATTAAGAAAAAGAAGGGAAAAAAGATTTTTGCTTGAATTGAAACCACTTGGCATTGAAAGAAATCTAGCATTACTGACTCCATTCTGCTTCTAGCCTCACAGGCCGGCTGTCCTCATTCTTTCCTGGGCATAGGCCAAGCTACCATAGAAGGATCTTAGTTTATAGTTTAACTTTGAAGCAAGAATGCTAATAGTCGCTACATAAAATTGACCCTCTTCCTGTTTGGGAACTGAAACCACCTCTGTAAGACTAATGAAAGGTCGCAAGATTAGGATTAAGGGAGGGGTCTGAATTCAGCTAAGGTGTGGGCATAGTTTGCCTTTCTATAATTGTTTACTGTGCCAGAGGTCACAAGATTTGTAACTTTCTCAGTTGCTCCTATAGAAAACATCATTAAGACTGATCACTAAGATTGATAAAAGAACCTAAGATTGGTCTTTTGAGATGTTTTTCAGACTTCTTTATTCTGATGACTGATTTACTTCACCTGGATCCATGACTCAAGACTCAATTGGTCTTGTGGCCCCCACCCAGAGGCTGACTCATCTCACAAGGACTGTTTTTCACAACCCCATAATTTCATCCCCAACCACTCAGCAGCACCCATTCCCTAGTCTCCTGCCAACCAAATTACCCATTCAAAACTTGAGCCTCTGAGTTCTCAAAGAGGCTGATTTGAGGAATAAACTCCATGTTTCATTTTGCTAGCCATGCATTAATTAAACTCCTTCTTTGCTATAAAAACTTACTGTTCTCAGTGCACTGAATTTTCTGGGTTGTGGAAAAGATGAATCCATCAGGCAATTATAGAATATGCATAAATATCTGGAAGGATAAACACCAGACTAGTGACATTAATAATCTTTATGAGGGTGTGTAAATGTTGATGAAAAAGGCAAACTCTACAAAATATTTTAAAGATATTTATTCTGAGCCAATATGAGTGACCATGACCTGGGGACCATTCTCAGGAGGTTCTAAGAAAGTGTGCCCACAATTAAATAAGTCAGTAGAAAGAAATGCTTGAGTTAAGATAAGAAGGGTTGGGAAACCAAGGTTCTTGTTATGTGGAAGAACCCTCCAGGTACCAAATTTCAGAGAAAATAAATGGTAAATATCTCTTTTCAGGCCTTAAAGGATTCATACTCTCATTTAATCTCTCTTATATCAGGGAAAGGGCTAAAAGGGAAGGACATTCTTGTAGATACAAATTTCCCCAACAAAACACTGCTTTACAGAACTATTTCAAGAGATGTCAAAGAAATATATTTGGGGCAAAATATTTTTCTTTCCTTCAGGGTCTGTTGTCATGTGATGCTATACCAGAGTCAGGTTAGAATCTGGCATCTTATTGCTCAAGTGAGTATGTTTTGTCAGGCTTATAATCTCTGTTTCAATGTTAGCACTGGTCAGTTGTGTCTAAACTCCAAAAGGGAAGGTGTTTAATGAGGCATGTCTGACCTCCTTTCCCATCATGGTTGGGAATTCAGCTCTTCAGGTTTCCCTTGGCCAAGAGGAAGTCCATTCCGTTTTTTGGGGGGGGCTTAGGATTATATTTTTGTTTACAGAAAGCAGAGACTGCATAGATGGGAAACACAATTATGATGGATATTTTTACACATTTTGATTTTAAAACAATAACAATAAAATGTAAATCTAAAAATTAAACACAATATCCTTTGATCATGTATAATGTAGTTACAAGGTTAGAGAAAGAAAGAGTTGTTACAAAGAAAGAGAGAACCTTTCCATTTCCTTTTCCTTTATCTTTTGCAGAAAATGAAACCAAACATCAGCAAGCCCTGCTTTGTCTCTCTCCCTAAGAGGTTCTCACCTCCACTTCCTCCCGTGTCCTGCTACAGTCTCCTCTCTGAAGGCCAACGGCCTCTAAACAGCTCCTTGGTCTGTTCTGCCATGATTTTGGCTCACTTGTAACTGTTAATCTGCATGACCCTTACTCTGGTTTCAATTCTACACAACCTTTCAGCTCCAGATTCTACCTCTGTCTTACGAACTCTACCTTTTCACCTTAACTCCATATACTTAGAAGAAAAAGTCTAACTGGCCTGGAAAACATCACCCTTGGCCAAGTAAGTCATGGTTGGGTGGCAACATAGAACTCTTTAGTGCTACAGTGCTACAGGTAGGGCTACTTATCCAAAAACAAGAAAAACTAATGAGAATCTCTAAATAAGGACATCAAAGGTTACATTGGCAGTGGGAGAATTTCATACAGACTCTAGAGTTATTTTTCCCTTTACAGTGGGTAAAGGTTTATAAGATTCAATTAGGTGATACCAGGTATCAACCTGTAAGTTTTATGCTTCAATGTATCGTTCTCTATTGCTATGGAACAATATTACTACAAACTCTCATTTGAAAACAATACACATTTATTGTCTCATAGTTTCTATGAGTCAGTAGTCCAGGCATTGCTTAATTGTGTCCTTTACAATGAAAGTGTTGGCCAGGACTGTGTTCTCATCTGAAGCTTTAATGGGGAAGAATCCACTTCTAAGCTTATGTGTTTCTTGGCAATACTATCAGTTCCTTGCAAGCTGCCAAACTGAGGGGTTCAGTTTCTTGTTGGCAGGAGTCTGCTCTCAGTTCCTTGCTACATGGCCCTCTCCATAGGGATGTAAACAACATGGAAGCTTGCTTCTTCAAAGTCAGCATGGAAGAAAGGGTCTCTTTACAAATTGGAAGTTGTGATCTTATTTTTTATTTTTGAGACAAGAGTCTTGCTCTGTTGCCCAGGCTGGAGTGCAAGGGTGCAATCACGGCTCACTGCAACCTCCGCCTCCAGGGTTCAAGTGATTCTCCTGCCTCAGCCTCCTGAGTAGCTGGGATTACAGGCACCCGCCATCATGCCTGACTAATTTTTGTTTTTTGTTTTGTTTTGTTTTTTCTGAGATGGAGTCTCGCTCTGTTGCCGAGGCTTGAGTGCAGTGGCACAATCTCGGCTCACTGCAACCTCTGCCTCCCAGGTTCAAGCTATTCTCCTGCCTCAGCCTCTTGAGTAGCTGGAATTACAGGTGCATGCCACCACACCTGGCTAATTTTTTTTGTATTTTTGGTAGAGACGGGGTTTCACTGTTTAAGCCAGGATGGTCTCAATCTCCTGACCTCGTGATCCACCAGCCTCGGCCTCCCAAAGTGCTGGGATTACAGGTGTGAGCCACCGTGCTCAGCCTTAATTTTTGTATTTTTGTAGAGCTGGGTTTCACCATGTTGGCCAGGCTGGTCTTGAACTCCTGACCTCAGGTGATCTGCCTGCCTCACCTCTCAAAGTGCATGAGCCACCAGGGGCACCCAGCCTGGAAGTTGTGATCTTATTTAATGTAACCATATATGCATAATCCCATACATCTCATTTCCTTTGTCATATTCTAATGGCTAGAAGCAAGTCACAGTTTCTTCTACACTTGGAGGAAGAGGAGGAGAGGATGACTACATAAAGGTATGGAAGGCCTTTATGGCCTGGAGTGGTGTGGAGGTGCCTCCTAGGTGTGGAGGCAGGATCATAAAGGCCTCTTTAGAATCTATCTACCACACTCAGCACCAGAAAGATGAAAATTTAATATTCTCTAATCCCAAATCTTAATATTGGTCTTCAAGGAGTTGAATAGCCTTCTCTACTTAAAAATTCGTCTTCTGCTAGCTTGCTCTCCACAGGTAGATTATAAGTGCTCTCTGGGCAGGGATGATTTGGTTGACTGTTGGTTTGCTGGCTTAGTTTTTTGTCTGCCCACATCCCCGTCCTATTCCACCTCCTACTAGTTCAATAGATTATCTGAAAACTCTTAGCTGAATGAATTTATTTCTTCGTGATCCCTATCTTTTTTTGAGAGCTGTGTTGAATATTAAGGAAGTGCCTTAAAAAGAAATTTCTGGAAGGCAAACAAGTAGGCAAGAGTTGGCCTTGCCCTTCAAATCAAGGAGGCTATTATTTAAAGGGGCCAATGGTGCTGCTTATGTCACCTTGCTAATTCCAACACCTCATTAATCTTATCTCTAGAGTTATTTCCAGGTGTAGAAACTGAAAACGCATTTGAATTTACTGTTTCAGTTGGCCAACATAGAAACCTCTTTTAAGAACTATTTTAACATTATGTTAGTTCTTAGACCTTTTATACATTCTAAACTCAATTCCATCCAGAATATCTCTGGGAGCATTAGTCCTCCCTCTAAGAAAATTATCATGGCAAGTTTTCTTGTGCAGCAACACTATATCTCAAATACATTCCAGCAGTGTTGTTTGTTTTTATATAGCAAAACTCACAGTATGCTTTTCCATTTAACTGTGAGCAAAAGAATAGCAATAACATAAATAAATCCCATTTCAAAAGTGACATCTGTACGGATTGGTAGGTTCTAGCAAGAGGCCTTATACAGCAAAAGAAACCGCTGGCTTTTAGTTTCCTGTGTGTTCTTTCTACTTGTTCACTAAGCCCATTTATATGAAAGATTTCTTTAACCATAAAACAGCTACATCTAAAGATTTATGAGAATCAAACATTTATTCCTGAGGCACTTCACCCTGTAAATAAAAAACTGTCTGAGTATTTAATACAGAAGCAGAGAGATGAAGAGATAGAAACAATTGTCCAACTCATTCTGTTTATTAATTACCATTTCTCCCACTCATTTCCTTTCGCTTCTTTATTTCCCCAGCCCTTGGAAAGTATTACTTTATATTCTCTCTGTCACTATTTCTAAATTAGCTTTCAAAATTGCTTTTACCATGAGGTAGGGCTGAACATACTAATGCAGAAACATGCTCACAATAGAGTAAGTGGCTAGAGCAGGAATCAGAAGAGTTATAGTAGGAGTCCAATTTTTGTTTAAATACATATACAAATTATATATAATAAATGAACTGTAATACATAAATATATGCATTTATAATCCATATACATAGTGTGTGTGTATTTGGAGAGAAAGAGAGCAAATACATATATTTAAGAGAGAAAATATGCTAAAATGAGAGAAAAATACATGACAAACTTTTAGCAGAGGGATTGCGGGGAAAGATGGGAAATGAGACATTCACTTGATAGATACAAATTTTCTTGCTTTTAAAAAATAGACGTATACTGCTTTTGCAAAGGAAAAGTAATACTACTTTCAAATTGCTTCTATTTGCATGATATCCAATTCTCCCCAAGGCTGTCCAGTCTTTATTACACCTATTACTGATACACTGCAGGATTTGGACAGGGATGGAGTTCACTGGTGATTACTTCCCCATCTACTATTATAAAATGTCATTACCTCAAAAAATTCTGCCTCAAATTCAAACCTAAGTGTATGTACCTTCCACTGAGAACTTGTCAGATTCTTGCCGTCTGTATTTCCATAGTACTTATCTGAATCTCCTCCCAGAGTTTCCAGCTGTTCCCAGAAGTGCAAACCTACTTCTGCTACTGCTGCTGCTGTGCATTGCACCTGCCTGCAGCTGTCAGGTTTATGAAGTGAGCTAGTAAATACTTCCCCAGGAAAAGCCGACATTCTGTAAAAAAATCAATTATAAATCACTGCACAAATAGGATCCAAAGGATAATTTCGCAAACAATAATAACCAAAATCATTAAACCCCATACTTGGAGAGTACTTTATACTTTCTGTTGTGCTTTTTTGGGGTCCATTTTCTCTTTTGGTTCTTACAATAATTTCATGAAGTAAGAAAGGCAAGAACATTGAGTCCCTGGTTATTGTTACTTTGCATTTCACGGATCTGCTCATACAACACTGCTAAAAATCCTTACACTTCATTTTTTTCCTGATTAATTTGCTTAATCATCAATTCACCTGCAATCTCCAAAAATGCACGGTGCTTTGCTATCTAGGCAACATAGCTGAAATAAGCATTTTTCTTCTTCTGAGAGGAAACACAGTATAGGAAGAGCACGGGGTTTGGAATCAGATTTGTGATCTAATCTTGGCTCTGTCACTTACTAACTCATGCAGCCTTGGTCAAATGACTTAACCTTCTAAGCCTCAACTTTCCCATTGTGAAACAGGTTTTAATTTTTACTTAATAGGGCTGTTGTGAGGATTGTGTAAGAACCTGGGATAAAGCAGCCGCTTCAAAGAAACGTCAACATTTGGAACCTTGGCAAAATCTTTTCCCTGGCCCCATCTGCTGGAGATAAAGAGTAAAGTCGTGTTTATAATTAAGCAAAATATAGAGCTTTCAGTATGTAACCGTTCTGTGATCCAACATCATTTAAAGAAATTCGTAGTATTGAAAAGCAAGAATTAACTGTCCATATTCCTGTGTTATGGCAAGAGTCACACAGGTAACTGTTAGAAAAACTTCTGACTTAGAATCCATAAAAACAAAATGGAAGATTGGTGGAAGAATGGATATGTATGAGTGGAAGTAACAGAGACCAAGATACCCATCAGAGGCAATGGCTGTCACCTCAGTGCGATTTGCTAGAGGTGGTGGCAGTGGAAAGAGACAGATTCTCAGAGTCTATTAAAAGAATGTAACCCATGGCCGGGCATGCTGTCTCATGCCCGTAATCCCAGGACTTTGGGACGCCGAGGTAGGCAGATCACCTGAGGTCAGGAGTTCGAGACCAGCCTGGCCAACATGGCGAAACCCCCTCTCTACTAAAATACAAAAACTAGCCAGGCATGGTGGTGGGTGCCTGTAATCCCAGTTACTGGAGGGGCTGAGGCAAGAGAATCACTTGAACCTGGGAGGCAGAGGTTGCAGTGAGCCGAGATTATGCCACTGCACTCCAGCCTGGGCGACAGAGTGAGACTCTGTCTCAAAAAAGAAGAAAAGAATGTAACCCAAATGGCAGCTAAAGTCACCTTGTCCTTTGAGGTTTAGATGAAATTGGTTTAGGCTACTTCAATATATAGGAAATTCAATATCTTTCCTAAAGTTTCGGTACATTTCTAGGGGCCCACATTGTCGCTTTTGGCTCCCTTTCTGTTTTGGATGAAATCTCTTTGTCATCTTCAAACCCCTGTGGCTTCTTTTTGTCTCTGCTTTGTAGAAATTCGGATATAGGGCCGGGCATGGTGACTCACGCCTGTAATCCCAGCACTTTAAGAGGCAGAGGCGGATGGATCACCAGGTCAGGAGATCGAGACCATCCTGGCTAACACGGTGAAATGCCGTCTGTACTAAAAATACAAAAAATAAGCCGGGCGTGGTGGTGGGTGCCTGTAGTCCCAGCTACTCGGGAGACTGAGGCAGGAGAATGGTGTGAACCTGGGAGGTTCTTTCAGTGAGCCGAGATTGTGCCACTGCACTTCATCCTGGGTGACAAAGTGAGACTCTGTCTCAAAAAAACAAAAAAAAAAAAAAAAAAAGAAAGAAAAGAAATTCAGATATATTGAGATACAGACCCAGCTTAACACTGAATATTTTTGTATTAAAAAAACTTTGCTGAAGGTTTGAAATAATGATGTTATACAGTGCTGCTAAGTAAGCCATTTAATCTGACTATTAGACATCCATGCTCTGACAAGTTCTAAGTAGCCTGCCACCCACAATTCTTCATTAGGAGACTTTCTCTGGAGACTCCAGCTTCTCACTTTGTTGCCTAAATCCCTTTCTTGAGTCTCTATTACTTCTTAATTCCTATCCTTTATTTTATAGAAAATGTCCGTTTTCCACCCACTCCTCAGCTCCGGACTTGCATTTGCATAACCAAACATTCATTAATAAGATTATGTTAAAACCTGTTAAAAATCAAGGTTCAGGCTGGGTGCGTGAGCCTGTAATCCCAGCACTTTGGGACGCTGAGGTGGGTGGATCACTTGAGGTCAGGAGTTCGAGACCAGGCTGGCCAACATGGTGAAACCCAGTCTCTACTAAAACTACAAATATTAGCCTGGTATGGTGGCAAGTGCCTGTAATCCCGGCTACTCAGGAAGCTGAAGCAGGAGCATTGCTTGAACCTCGGAGGCAGAGATTGCAGTGAGCCGAGACCACGACTGCACTCCAGCCTGGGCAACAAGTGCAAAACTCTGTCTTAAAAAAAAAAGATTCATCAATTCTGAGTGTTATCATTATTCTGTAAATAAATAAACTACCAGAGACTAAAGTTTCAGCTGTGCCTTGCTTTTTCTACCCAAAAGCCTCTGTAAATAAAAGGAAACCGTATAGATATTTACATTCCCCCTGAAATATATAGTGCCAATTCTCTCCACAGTTCCCTCCCAAACTCACACATAAACCCAGAAGGCAGAAGTAGTTGCAGTTCATTTTGACTTCAAATTGCATTTTTTTCATTCCACTACCCAAAGAAACCATACAAATTGAGACTGATTACCTGTAAAGATTAAAAAAGAAAGAAAAGTCAAAAACAAAGAATACTAGCGCAAAACTCAGGAAACTGGAAGGAGAGGCCATTAAGAAGCATGATTAAGTGTTTAATTTTGTGTACGTTGGACCTGAAGTCCCTTGTGTTGACTACACGAACATTTTAAGTAGTGAGCTGGACATCCAGGCTCAAAGCAGGAGGACAAGAGCAGTACTGAAGCTTGGATGACATAGAGATCAACATAAAAGTGACGACTAAAACTATGAGAAAAGCCGTGCTTTTCAAAGAGAAAGGAATGAAAGGAAATAAGGAAAGAACAAAGATTGAGCCTTAGGCAATGCCTACAATGCCAGTTGGTAGGAGAAAGAGAAAAACGATGACACAGAAGGAGCCTAAGCATTGTAGTGATTGGAAGAAAATCAAAAGAGCTTCAAAACCACGTGTCGTCCCAAAGGCACAGGAAGAGAGAACTTCAAGTAAGAGTAGTTGGTAATATCAGAGGCTCAAGGTACGACAAGAATAATCACCTCACAAGGTCTGCAAAAAGGCATAATTTTCTTAACACTTTAGTTTTGCAGTGTGTTGGGAATTAATTCCAGTTGCAAGGTGGTAGTGGCAGCTGTAGTAGCATTGTTTAACATTAATTGGGCATTTAATGTATGTCCAGGGTTACCAGGTAAAAAAGCTGAGTCCTCGTGTAAATTTAAATTTTTGACAAATAATGAATAATTGTTAGTATATATTCCATCTCAGATAAATAATGACTAATTTTTAGTATAACTATGTCCAATTTTAGATAACCCGAAATTTAAATTTAACTGGGCATCCTGTATTTTTATTTGTTAAATCTGGCAACCCTGCATACACCAAGCACTATGCTGAACATTTTGCATACCTAACTCATTTAATCCTTTTAACAGTTTTGTCTGTTCTTTGCATTACTACAAAGGAGTACCTGATTTCCATTCTTGAATGAGTTTTAGATAACATTTAGCTCACAATTTCCTAGTTGGTTTATTTTCCAATTTCATGGAATTTTATCCTATGCATGCATATTTAGCAAAGACTCGTTAAAAACCCCTTTGCAGATTTATGGAGCTCTTTTCTGGTGTAATTTTCTCCTTGTCAGAGCTCTCCTCTGAAACTTCCAGCTACTTCAAACTGCCTGAACTGTGATCTTCATCTCATCACAGGAGACCAGCATGATCTGCTTAGAATGTTCCTCCTTGCTACACATTCAAGAATGTGCCTGTAGCCAAAATGCCAGTGTAGTCATCAAGCTAACCTCATTTGTTTTTTTCTCTCAGGGATCATAGTCTTATGCGTCCTGTTGTTAAATGTCTAAAAACAGTTGTTTTATATACTTTTTCAAGTTTTCTAGTAGTTTAAGACAGAAAATTAAATCCAGTCCCTTTACTTCCTCATGGACAGAAACAGAATCTTCATATCATGTTTTAATCTGGAATAATTAATTCTTCACTCTTGTTGTTTTTCATAACACTAATTTTTGAAGAGTACAGACCTGTTGCTCAATTTGGTTTGTCTAATCCATTTCCCTGTAACTATATTCACCAACTCTCAGTACATATATCAGAGGCATATGATGAATTGATCATTTTTGCAATATATATTTGGGTTCTCTTCACACCTTTGATGCAGGATTTTTTGTTCCTTAGTTCAGCTTAATCTGGGTTCTTGTCTCACAACCAGGAAAAATTAGGCACACAGACACGTTAAAAGGTGAGGAGGGCAGAATTTATTTAGCGAAGGGAAAGCTCTCAACACAAACAGGAGTCCTGCATGCAGGTTTCCACCTCACAAATTGAGTATCAGGCCACCACATACAAGTTGAAGAGGCCAGGCTCCTCCCCAGCATAAGGCAGAAATTCCTGGTGGCTCCACCCTATTCCCCCAGTGCCCATGCGGACCCTTACTCTGAGCCACTCCACACTGATTTATTTCCCTTACTGCTCATGTGTTAAGGGATGGAATTTTTCACTGTAAGCATGTTTAGGCAAGCTCCCAAGCACAGTAATGTGGGCGGGTTGGGACCCTTCCCTATTTGCCTAGGCATTTGGCTGTTTCCTGCCTCTATCACCTTGAAATCGTGACGGACTGAAACTGCATAGCTCTCCCTAGTGGTTAAAATGTATGATCAGACTAATTACTGGAAAAAGCAGTTTGATTAACTGATTAAGTCTATTTGGGGAAAAATTAAAATCCAGGACCGAAATATTGACACAATGGCGAGAAAACAGATCAGCTAATGAAAAGCCATGATGTTAATTATCTAGTACAATATAAAGTAATTGTCTGAGAAAGATAGTTGTAGTATTCCTTCCTCAGGCTCAGATCTGATCTTTTTTCCTAATAAAATCTCACATTTTTCCAAAATGTTTAGCCTTTTCTTGGTATTTATTTATCTCTAGTTGTTCAACAGATGAAATATATATGTATTTAATATATACTATTATTATAAATATATTATTGCCCTAAATATAATAAATATATGTGAAATATATATATCTTGATGAAATAAGTGAAATGTATCTGTTGATGAAATATATATATATTTTCTAGATGAATACTAACACATATTGAATAGAAGAAAGAGACATCTGTAGACTTCCATAGAGCACATTATCCTAAAAATATCACTTGGTATTGTATGATAAACAGCATTTTATTAATATTTATACTAACAGAAAATGATGTTAGCTTTTTATATTTTTTCTTTATAAAATCAAAATATATGACTTTATATTTTTATTTGCCCAAAGTTTGATTTCTTTCTCCCTCTGTGATTCAGAGCTCTAGATAGATAAGAGGTTCTCAATGGTTGGTGTATGTACTGCCCCATTTACAACGGCAGTTTTCATTAAAAATTATGAATAAGGATATAAAATGTCTTAAAAGCATCATGTGAATAATAGAATCAAATACATTGCTAAGATATCAGCTGTTACAGTTTTTATGCTAAAAAACAGAGTATCATTTAACATAGTTTTTAGCACAGCATTCACCTTAACTAGACAGTGTTCCCTTCATCACTGTCTCTTCTCCTCTCTGGTCAAGGGACTATCACAATGCCCCCCATAGCAAAACAAAAAATGTTTGATTCTGACACCTGTGTTCCTCAATTCTAACCCTGATCTTGTATGTGGCTAAGATTTAATACAAAACTAGCCCAATTCTGTTCTTTTTGCCAATCCTAATATTAATTTTCAAAAGCACATTTTAATCTACAGTGGCATGCTGGAGCCACTTCATGATACAGTGCGCACTGACTGCGTATTGAAGCTAACTATTTCAACTATGCAAATGAAGCTGTAATGTCTGTAATTAGAAGGGATCTCACTGTAAATCATTTGACGTGAATAAGCATCTTCATTGCACTTCAGAAAAGCCTTTTTAATTAACAAGATCTAATAATTTTAAAGGTTTAATGAACAATTACACTAAAACCAATGATAGCACCAAGATGATTCATCATAATTTACTGTTTTTTTCCTCAGATGTGATTTCTAATTATAGGATAGGCAGGATCATGATTGAGGTTCTACCCTTATCAATATACCATTTTCATTATAAAATGAATCCTCCCACTGCCTGATGATATGCATTCTAACTAATGGGAAGGAGAAAGATGAAAAAAACTTACATTTATTAAATATCAGTAATATGAAAATTTTCTTATGCGTTAACTCATCATACACACACACACACATACACATACACGAAATATGAGGAAACACATATATGTTCAGAAACTTCTCCAAAGGTTACAGAGATAATGAGTGAAAAAATTTGGGTTGAACACAGACTTAATAGACTTTAGGTCCAACACCCTTTCCACTATATTACATTGTCTCTTTTTTACAACATTGTAGTTATGTATTGTTATTAATTCAGCTTCCAAAAGTAGTACTTTAACTTCCATTTCTATTTCTGCATTTTGATAGATAATTGACTCTCATTTTTAATTTTTTATTTAAGGTGATTTTACTGGTTTCCATTGAAAGACACTGTCTTTAATATGTCATATGAATTTTAGATGTTCAACTAATTTATATATAAACAACATTTGTTGATAGCCGCCTATTTCTGTTAAAAATATTACTGTCTTCATTACACCCATGACTTCTGCTCATTGTCTGAACAAAAAGGTCAATATGGCTTTCCTGTGTCCCCTAATAACACTCACCATTGTCTCGTGAACTCTGAAACTTCTGTATTCACTTCTGTTTTTCTCCATTCACTGCCAAGCTAGTTCATTAGCTTGTCCTATAAGCAAACAGGTTTCAGCATTTCAAAGATTTTCTAAACACAATGCAAACATATAGATGTGGTACACTTTTCCTTGGAACTCAAGAGCAGAATGTAGTAGCAATTCTTAGGCCAGATAGCCAATGTCTTTGGGTTTTTTTCACCATATCTTATCTGTTTAATTCACAATATTATTAGTTGAATGAATTGAATGCCTGACTGAGGACCCTCATTTGTTCTTGACTTTTCACTCAGAAGGTTTGTATTATAAAACCAAACTACCAGAAATTCCAAAATACGTAATTGTTGGTAGTCATGATCTATTAGAATTGATAATGTAGAATTTGCCCCTCTCTTAAATGTTCCAAACTATGATCACCTGAACAATAAGCAAATAAATAAAATTTTCATTGTTTATTCTGCCCTTAATGGGAACTTATTTAATGTCAGTAAAATTAGATCTGAACCTGTAAAGTAATAAATAAATAACTGGACAATAAACATAAGGAAAGATTATCTTCCAACCACATTCACATCCCCAATGCCAAGCACAAATGTATCAGCTGGGAAATCTAATCTCTCCAGAGGACTAAGATCATCAAATGTTGTGGGCTCCATTAAAGGCTTCACATTTTACTTTAAATTTACCCATGGCCCCATCGAGTTAAAACTCCACAGCTCATATACCAATGCAATATAACTCAGGTTTTTATTAAACTGACTCAAAACACTTTAAAATGAAAACAATCATTCTAAAAGAAAATGTGCTCTGCAAATGAAAATGGCAAAATAAAAACATTGGTTCTAATATACCCAACAAGTCCAAGAGGTGATCCAAAAGAAACCTACAAAAGGCCCAAAGGAAAACAGCAACATTAACCACTTTGCATAACAGCTCCCAGTCAGTGAGGACTAATTACAAACTAGCCATCCCATATTTCTACGAAATGAAAACATAGTCAGTGTAACTGGAGAGTAGATAGTTAAGTCCTCTTCATTTAGCTCTGTATTGATAAAAAGAAGCTATTTCCTTCACTATTTGAAAATGTGCCACGATGTCATGTTAAGCAAGTCATACATGCTTAATGATAGAGTCTATCAGAAAGGAAATTTAAATCCTAGGCCCTGTATCAACAACAAGAAAAATGGGACATGTAGATCTTGCCTCTCTCCTGACCACACTGTCTCCCTATCTTCTCGCCATAGTTTACCAACATATGTTGGGTAACAGACAAGCACTATAACAAGCACCACAACAACATAAAAAGACACAGACATGGTCTTTAACATGCTTTTGCAGATTTCATAAGTTGTAGGGGTTGGGGGTGGGGGTGGGGGATGGGAAGAAAGGAAAGAAAAGAAAATTAGTTTTTATTTCTAGCAAGAAGCCAAATCGTACAGTAGTCAATATGGGCTCTGGATCCAGGTCACATTGAGTTCACATCCCAGCACTACCACCTACTAGCTTTGTGATCTTTAGTAAATTACTTAACTATGTCTCAGTTTCCTTATCTGTAGAACAGGGTGATATTAAGTCTACTCACACCCTAATATAGGATAAACAATGAAGTATATGACATAAGCCTTCAATAAATATTTACCACTAACACCAGATACTACATGTTTAGTGCCATGCCATCCCAAGTGCTTTTGGAAGCACTCAATTTTGATATTCACATGACCCATACTAACCATTATGGTAGTTACCCTATTATACAGATGCAAAATTGGGCATGCAGAAAATTCAAATTTATTGTCAAATGATACATAGTAAATGGTAGACTTAATTGGAACTGAGATACGGAATATCGAAGGCACCCATAAATATATTTTGAACAAATAAATGAATGGGTTCTGAAGCTTATATTGGCAAAGCTCACACTCTTTTCACTACATGTTTCTATCTGACATGTAAATATCTATAAATCATTTTACTACATAGCAGCTCTAATAAATTGTTAAACAGCTATAGAAATCCAGTCAATGCTTCCATACTATGCTAGTCAGGGTTCTCCAAAAGCATTTATTATAGAGACTGAGAAGTCCCAAACTGGAGACTCAAGCAAGCTGATAAGTAGTTCCATCCAAGTCTGAAGGCCTAAGAACAGGAATGCCATTGGTGTGAGTTCCAATTCAAAAGTCATCAGGTTCAAGACCCAAGTAGAGTCAATATTTCAGTGTCTGAATCCAAACACTAATGTTTCAGCTTAAGCAGTCAGGCAGGAGGAGGTCCTTCTTATTTATGGGAGAGTCAGCCTTTTGTTCTATTCAGGTCTTCAATTAAGTCCATCCACATTGGTGAGGATAATCTGCTTTGCTTAGTCTACCGATTCAAATGTTAGTCCTATCCAGAAACACCCTCACAGACATACCCACAATGATGTTTGGTCAAATGTCTGGGCACCTCATGGCTCAGTCAAATTGACACATAAAATTAACCATCACATATACTTTCAAAAACAAACCTAAGCTGGTGCTTTTATAACATGACTGAACAAGATTTCCCTTCCATTTAAGATAGACCTAATTAACTCATGTCCTAATCAGCTCTCCTGAAAGTGAACTGCAAATTGATTTAATCTTGTTTTCTTCACATTGGTCTTGCTCCTCTCTTGTAATCAAGAACACACCTTTAGGGTAATTATAATTTGCCACACAATTATGTTCAGAAAACTGAGTTTTCAAAATTCTGTTACAGCAAGAAAAAAAGGGCAACACATCTTGCAATATAAGACGATGGATACTACAAATCACCCTAGGCTCACAAGGCATGCTTGGTGCCCAAACTCAGATTTACTCTTAGGTCTGGCTCTTGACCCCAGATATTGTATCACTTGTCCTCCATTTCTCAGTCTTCCCAGCTCAAGACCTTAATATGCTAGCATGTGCAGCTTCTGAAACTATTTACTTATTTGTTCAAAATATATTTACTGGGTGCCTTCAATATTATAGGCATTGTGTTAGTCTCTGGAGAGGCAGCCGTCAACAAAACAAAGTCCCTGCTTGCATGGAGAAAAACTTTCTAGTGGGAAAAGATGTCACAGGTGTGACTAGCTAGGGCCAATGTCATTGGCAATAAAGGAATTTACCAAGACAGTCATGGGTAAGAAAGGCAGATTTATTACAAAAAGTATAAAAATATGTTTCAAGGTTTTCAACAGGCAGCACAGTAGAGAAGGGGCTATCTGCAAAGAGGCAGGAGCTGGAGGGAAATTTTCCAGGGTCTTGCTAGAGGGGTGGTGGTGTTGGGGCTATGTGTGGAAGGAGGTCATTGTGCCCACGGGTTGTTTGTAATTAGCCACCTCTCAGAACAATTGTTCATTGTTCTTCCCCACCTGGGGCCCTTCCCAACATGGGGCACCTTCCTTGTTGTTGCTTATTTATCTTATCAGGACTCTACATTCTTCCCCTGACAGAACAACAATGACAAATCTTTGGTATTGGGGTGGATGTCTCACCTTCCAACTGTTTCCTGCTGGCCTGGGGCATAGAGTTGACCCTACCTATGGTCAGTGGTCTGTCAGGAGACCTTGTGTGTTATTGTCCCAGATTGTGGGATCTAGGATATTGGATCTTGCTAGAAGAAGGGACTCATCAGAGAGGGGGAGCACATCACGGCAAAACTGGTGTACAGCTGAATCTAGGGGAGATTTGTAAAAGTAGCAGGCATCACTGTGGGAGACTGATATTCTGTTTGCAGCATCATCTGAAGGTGAAACTGCTGAATTATAGAAGATAAAAGTTTGTTTCTTAGGCCAGTTACTGAAAAGGTAAAAAAATCTTTTGCAGTGTGGCTGTTTTTCCTTATTGGAAGCCCATTTAGATAACCTGGAAGTTAAACTTGATTAAAAAATGTTTCAGTTTCATTAGACACAGAAAGAATGTGTTCAGGGTTATGAGTATAGCAGGGGAAGACATGACTCTTAGGAACAACATGAGAAGTTTATTTTTTATTACATTGAGAACTTAGAAATATCAAGAAAAGCCATGGTACAGAATTAAATTATGTTAGAGGAAAAAAATTGCTTATTTTTTTTGACCTTCAAGATGGAACATTTTAGCCTTAGGCCATAATAACAGAATTAGAGGAAAAAGTTACAGGAGCTGACAAAAACTGGAGAGATTTATTATCTTAGGTCTTATCCAGGGGAGAACAAGCTGAAAGTAGCAGAACACAGCAAAAGTTGAACTTCTGAGATATGATACTAGAAGTTTCTTAAAGAAACACTTATAAAAGTAAAAGTTCTTACAATTTTATTAAGAGCAGATTAATACCTTAAGAAAACCTTGCTTTAACATAAGGGACCAACATTATAAAGACTGTCCCAAATAATCTCCTTTCAATTGTAACCAACTTAATCACATGTAAAATTTCTCTCATAAATTCCCCTTTCATGAAGCTTCTCACAACATACACAGACCATCTATGGCATGTTTGGACTTTCTGATTTGTCCTAAACAACCATTGTTTTTTGTTTGTTTGTTTGTTTTTTAAGACAGAATTTTGCTCTTGTTGCCCAGGATGGAGGGCAATGGTGCAATCTTGGCTCACTGCAGCCTCTCCTCCTGGGTTCCAGTGATTCTTGCCTCAGCCTCCTGAGTAGCTGGGATTACAGTCATGCACCACCACACCCTGCTAATTTTGCATTTTTAGTAGACACAGGGTTTCTCCATGTTGGTCAGACTGGTCTTGAACTCCCCACCTCAGGTGATCTGTCCACCTTGGCCTCCCAAAGTGTTGGGATTACAGGTGTCAGCCACCACGTCCAGCCAACATCCTCCTTTTCAAACAACCAGTCATTCTACTTTAGGACAAGAATTTACTCTAGAAGATCCTTTCTCATATAAAAATATCTTATTTATAACCTTTTTTTATCAGCAATATCACTTTACCTTTATAAGGTATATATACCTTTATACATTTTTATGTCTCTCTTATTTCCTGATTCCCTTTAACTTGTTTTATATATAGCCTTTAAGTAACCTTTAAATTAGACAAAAATTATTTCCCTTTTGTTAGGAAGTTAAGGTTTGTACTGCATGCTTTGTGAGCTCTGTGAAGGGGGAGCAAATGAGGAGGTTATCTTTGTACTGTAGAAGTCACTCCCCCTCAAGAGATTGCTCAGATTTTTTGCTAGGACTTGTTTGAATAACTGTGGGCTATGTTGAAACCCCTGAGATAGGACTACATAGGTGGTTGGTTAAAGATTTAGGTAGCTTTCACAGGAGAAATAGGGCTATTAGAGAGAAACATGAATTCAAAGGTTAGGTAAATATTAAGCAGGTACACATCTTGGAAAGTATATGTTTGCCCCAAAGGGGTGTGGCATAATTAGACATTACCAGGGACTGGTGGGAGAATGGTAATTGGTCCCTTAAGTAATACAAAGGGGTGAAAATTTTTTCTTTTTGAGGGAGGGGATACAACTTGCCCCCAGTACCTGACAGGATTTGGTGGAAAGTTGCTCAGAGAAGATTAGGATCAAATAGGCAGCTCTTTAACCCAAAAGAGAAATTTATAATTTTATTTGCCACCTCCAGAGTTGCCCTTAGCTTTGTCTTGCTGATAATGATGTCTGATTTGGAAGCCAGCTAGAGCAGAAAGCCCCTTCAGCTCAAGGCCATCAGTGGTTGAGATTCTATCCCAGGGGCCCTTCGGCCTTCAGAGCAGCCCTGTTTCCAGTGGCTCAGCTTGTGTTACGGGGGCAAGCCATGTGGGACTTTTCCCCATTTATTTCATTGGGGCAGTTTGCTTTCCAGTGGCCTGACTTCTGTACTGGTGGCAGTTACCTGGAGGAGTGTCCTTAGGGCAAATTGGAAGGGGCTGGGAATTGTAAAGCAGCCAACAGTTGAGCTGTCCCTGCATTCTCCTTTCTTCTTAGACTTGTTCTCCTTATTATCCTCTCAGTTATAAAAGATTGAGGAGGCTAATTTGAGGATTTTATGCGTAGGGGCCATGCTGTATTATACGTGAAAATTATATGTTTCTTTTTGAGAGTCAGAAGGTCAAATTTATCCCAATGTTTTAGTATGCAACCCAGAGATGAGTCTGAAGGAAGAGACAAGGTTTTTCTTATGGTACGACTGAAAAATAATGAGCTGCTGGGGGCTAATGACCACTGAGACAAAAACCACACTTTTTCTTGGGATGTCCCATCAAGGAAAACAGTTCTACTCATGTTCACTAAGGGACTCAGATGCACTTTCTTTCTTTTCTTTCTTTCTTTCTTTTTTTTTTTTTTTTTTTTTTTTTGGTGAGATGGAGTCTTGCTCTGTCACCAGGCTGGAGTGTAGTACTGCAATCTCGGCTCACTGCAACCTCCATCTCCCAGGTTCAAGTGATTCTCCTGCTTCAGCCTCCCAAGTAGCTGGGAATACAGGTGTGCACCACCACGCCCAGCTAATTTTTGTATTTTTAGTAGAGATGGGGTTTCACCATATTGGCCAGGATGGTCTTGATCTCCTGACCTCATCATTCACCTGCCTTGGCCTCCCAAAGTGCTGGGATTACAGGTGTGAGCCACTGCGCCCAACCTCAGATGCACTTTCTAAAGGGGTATCCCACCTATCTGAAAGAACCTCTTGGTGCTGGGGCCTTATGCTAGATAGCCAGTCCAGGTACATGGTTATGCTAGGTGATCAGCCCAGATATGAGGAAAAAGGGTAAAGGAAAAACTCAGCCTGATCCCAACCCAGGAGAGGGGACGAGAAATGGGAGACTCACCATTCTTTGGCTGCTTAAGATCACCTGATTTGGGAAGGAGCAGCCAGAGCGGGAGGTCTGGCTGTCTTCACTGGAAAATTTAGAGTAAGAAACAGGGTCTGAGTCATCTAAAACTTGTGTGAATTCACTCTGAATGAGCTACTGCTGCCAGTCACATCATACAAAGGAGTTAGGGGGTTTAAATCAGAAAAGAGAGTAATATAGGAGTTTTAAAGAAATTACTTAGGCAGATAGTAAAGATAAGAAAGTCCTTGGTAAGGTTCTCCTTTTAATGAAAAGAAGTCCCCAAATTATTTTCTTTTCTAACAAAGAGCAGCCTGTAAAATCGAGCTGCAGACAAGCAAGCTGGAAGCTTGCATGGGTGAATGCTGGCAGTTGTGCCAATAGGATAAAGCTCTCTGGAACTATGCATGATCAAAGTGGTGGCTTCATCTTCCCTTCTCTTTGCCAGCCACGTTTACAATAAGGAGCAGACAACATGGTGCCGGTCAAGCAGAAAGCCCATTTGCATAAGAAGAAGATTAGGGTGGGGTGGCCAGCTTCCCTGCATGCTATGTAAATGTCACACCTGGTCAAACCAATCTGTGAGCACTGTGTAAACCAGACACTGCCTCCTAAAGCCTGTCTATAAAACCCAGTTCACTGCACTGTGGGCCGGAAGTCCCACTTGAGCACCCCTCTCTCTTGCAAGGGAGAGAGCTGTGTCTTTCTTTTACTTATTAAACCTCCACTCCTAAACCTACTTCTTGCATCTGCATCCTTGATTCCCTTGGTGTGAGATGACAAATCCCAGGTATTTACTCCAGACAACGACCCCGCTTCATTTGCAGAGAGAGTCTTCCTCCCTTCCAGGCAAGGCAGTCAAACCTCTTCACCCTTTGGCTTTCAGGCAACACAAGAGAGCAGACCTGGCCAGTTACCATCAGTTGCCAAAGGGATATTACAGGCTGGTTGCTGAAAGGTTGAAAGGGGAAAATAAACTTAGGTCCCTCACCCAAAGAGGTGGTGGCAGTCAGAGATTTCCACATGGACACCTTTCATTTCCACCAGAGTGCAGCCCTGGCCAGAGACCTTATGTTGTCTCCATGCTTAGACTCTGTCCTCCAAGGGTCTCGAGTTAGAAAACAGAAAGGGAGAAGGCAGAGTCCCACATAGGGAGAGAGGTCTTCATATAGTCACTGTATGGGCCACCAAAATGTCTCAGGTGCAGCTAACTGGGACCAGTGTCATGGGTGGTAAAGAAATTTACCAAGACAGTCATGGGTAAAGAAAGGCAGATTCATTAGAGAAAGTATGAAAATATGTTGCAAGGTTGCAACAGGCAGCACAGCAGAGAGGGGGCTGTGTGCAAAGAGGCAGGGGCTGGACGGAAGTTTTATAGGGTCGTGCTGGAACAGGCAAAGTATGAAACAAGGCGTTGCTGCTGGGACTACGTGTGGAATGAGGTCATTGTGCCTGTAGGTTGTTTGTGATTAGCCATCTCTCAGAAAAATTGTTCATTGTTCTTCCCGACCTGGAGCCCTACCTGACCTGAGGCCCCTTCCTCATTGTTACTTACTTAACTAATCAGAACTCAATAGAAGAGATGTAACAAATCATCAGTATGTCCAGTGGTGAGCTACACAATGGAGAAAAAACAACAGGGAAAAAAAAAAGATAGTGTATGCCATCTAGAAAATGTTGCAATTTTAAATAAAATGATCAAAGAAAATTTACTGAAAAGGTAACACTTAATCAAACCCACATGTGGAGTCCAATGGAGGAATACTCCAGCCAGAGATAAGAGCAAGTGCAAAGACCCTGATGCTAGATGTCTAATGCATTTGAGGAATAACCAGCAAGGCAGGAGTTTGGTGGACAAGTTGAAAGGTGTAGAAGGTGAGGTCAGAAAAGTAAGAAGAAACTAGATTGGGAAACAGAAGAAATCAATATTAATGTCTCACAAAATATAAGGAAGGCAAAAAAATGCACAAAGGAATATTATATACTGGTAAAATAAACAATAGAATAAGACGGTAGGCCCCATTAACATCATTGTACCTAAGAAGGGTGATTCAAAGTATTTGAAGCAGCAATTGACATAAATACAGAAAAAAAAAAAGAAATAAAAAATAGTAATTGGAGATTTTAACACATCTGTCTCCGAAACTGGTAGATGAAAGAGACAAAAATAAACAGATATTAGCCGGGCGCAGTGGCTCACGCCTGTAATCCCAGCACTTTGGGAGGCCGAGGCGGGCGGATCACGAGGTCAGGAGATGGAGATCACAGTGAAATCCCGTCTCTACTAAAAATACAAAAAATTAGCCGGGCGCGGTGGTGGGCGCCTGTAGTCCCAGCTACACGGGAGGCTGAGCCAGGAGAATGGCGTGAACCCGGGAGGTGGAGCTTGCAGTGAGCCGAGATCGCGCCACTGCACTCCAGCCTGGGCGACAGAACTAGACTGTGTCTCAAAATAAATAAATAAATAAATAAAAATAAACAGATATTAAGAATTTGAACATTATTTTAAATATATGAGTGCTAATACACACACACACACAGAAAAGGAGAAAAGGAGAAAAAGAAATCTATACTAAAAAATAAGGCACTCAGGAAATATTTACAAGAGTAGACCATATGTTGAGACAAAAAGGAAGCTATAATAAAAGCAAAAACGTTAATATTATGCAGACTATATATACTGACCACAATGCTATAAAATAATATTACAATTTAGGCGGTGCACAGTGGCTCACACCTGTAATCCCAGCACTTTGGGAGGCTGAGGTGGGGGGATCACTTGAGGTCAGGAGTTCAAGACCAGCCTGGCCAACATGGTGAAACCCTGTCTCTACAAAAATACACACAAGCACATATTAGCCAGGCATAGTGGTGGTGTGCTCCTGTAGTCCCAGGAACTTGGGAGATTGAGGCAGGAGAATCACTTGAACCCAGGAGGCAGAGGTGGCAGTGAGCCGAGATTGCACCACTGCACTCCAGTCTGGGTGACAGAGAGAGACTCCATTTCAGAAAAAAAGAAAAAAAAGAGAAAAAATTAGAAAACATAATTTTGTTTAATTTATTTAATTCGAAATATTTAATTCGAAAATAAAAACAAAATAGGGCTTGAAAATTACACATTAGAAAAAACTAAATGGCGTATTTCTAAAAAGGAAAATCACATAGGAAATTTAATGTTTTGATGTTGGTGATTATGAAAACAATATATGTTAAAATTAGGGGAATATAGCTAAAAAGAGTAAGAATTTTTTTACCCTCAAAGAACCAATTTTCACTTTTGAAGGGTGATACCACCCCTGTTGAGAATGCATATCCTAGATCTATCTCCTAATTTACAGGAATTGCAGGGCACAGAGAGACAAATTAAGCATCACCACAGGGATGCAATCACCAATACCAGAGAGTACTTATATGTTGTGTTTTTTTTAATGGAAGGATAAAACAAGAACATTTTTTTAAACATTTACCTATAAGGAAATACAACTAATAAGGTGGAATAGACGGTGATAGAAACCAAACTTATTTTAGTATATCTCATTTTGTAAAACTGGCTTTGCAACTATTAGTTTTAATAATTATAACTAAAATTAAATAAAAAACTAATTTTCCAAATGTAAAATCAAAATAAAACAATGAAAATATAAGACAAACTGTAGGAAAAATTTAATTTTTCAACAAATGTAAGAAAAAAATGAGGCCGGGCGCGGTGGCTCAAGCCTGTAATCCCAGCACTTTGGGAGGCCGAGGCGGGTGGATCACGAGGTCAGGAGATCAAGACCATCCTGGCTAACATGGTGAAACCCCGTCTCTACTAAAAATACAAAAAACTAGCCGGGCGTGGTTGCGGGCGCCTGTAGTTCCAGCTACTCGGAGGCTGAGGCAGGAGAATGGCGTGAACCTGGGAGGCGGAGCTTGCAGTGAGCCGAGATCGAGCCACTGCACTCCAGCCTGGGTGACACAGCGCGAGACTCCGTCTCAAAAAAAAAAAAAAAAAAAAAAAAAAAGAAAAAAATGAGAAGGAATACATAGATCAAAAGACACTTCAAAGATATAACAAATTGCAATGTATAGAACATTTTTCAATACTGATACCAACAAATGACCTATAATAAATTTTTGAGATGACTAGGGAAAATTACTAGTAATATCACTCACTTATTAATATTGTAAGCACAATAATGAGATTGTGGTTATATTTCAAAAAAGAATCCCTATTTTTTGGAGATTCACATATAAATATTTGTGAATCAAACATTACACTGTGTGGGAAGGAGAGAAGTGGGACAGGGTACTGAGGAGACCATATTGTCCAGGACTAATTGTTAACATTGGATGCAGGGTAGATGGAGATTCTCTATTTTGTTCTCTTTCCTTTATATATACTTAAAAATTTCCATTATAACAGGGTTTTTAATGACTAAGCATTCATCTCAAGAAGTTGAACAAAGAAAAATAGAGCAAATCCAAATAAATAAGAATGAAGAAAATAATAAAGGTGAGGGCAGAATAATAGCAAACCCAAATGCTGGTTGTTTAAAAAGATTAACATAATAAGATAAGTATTCACATAGTAACATTAAGAGAAAAAGGAGAAAAGCATAAGCTAAACTAAGTATGAGAAAAGGAAATGAGAGAGCAGAGATTTAAAAATAAGGAGCAATTATATATAACTATGCACTAATAAATTTGAAAATATAAGTGAAATAGAAACATTTTTTAAATTGTGTAAAATGCAAAATTGGTGCAAGAAAAAGATAACTGTAATAGGGCAGTCATAAAGGAATGGAAATGGTAATCAAAGACTGATCCTTCCAAAAAAACGCAGGGTATCTTAGCTTTACAGATACATTCTATAAAATTTTCAAGAAAAAATTATTTACCGTCTTTTTAAACATTATTTTATTAGGTTGGTGCAAAAGTAATTGCGGGTTTTTTAACGCAATGGCAAAAGGTGCAATTACTTTGGCACCAACCTAGTATTTAATGCTTACAATAACTTCACAAGTAAGCTTGTATTAGTTTTATTTTGCATATGAATAAATTGAGGTGACGGGGGTGCGGTGGCTCACTCCTGTAATTCCAGCACTTTGGGAGGGCGAAGCGGGCGGATCACAAGGTCAGGAGATCGAGACCATCCTGGCTAACACGGTGAAACCCCGTCTCTACTAAAAAAAAGTACAAAAAATTAGCCGGGCATTGTGGCGGGCGCCTGTAGTCTCAGCTACTCAGGAGGCTGAGGCAGGAGAATGGCGTAAACCCGGGAGGCGGAGCTTGCGGTGAGCGGAGATCGCGCCACTGCACCGTAGCCTGGGGGACAGAGTGAGTGTCTCAAAAAAAAGAAAAAAAAAGAAAAAGAAATTGAGGTTTAGATAGTTTATGTGATTTGTCTACAGACACATGGATAGTAAGTGATGGAACTGTCATATGAACCTGTCTAATTAAGACAAAGGCCATGTTCTTTCCTTTATACTTTACTTTTTTTTTTTTTAACTTTTATTTTAAATTCAAGGGTACATGGGCAGGTTTGTTATATAAGTAAACTTGTGTCACAGGGGATTGGCGTATAGATTCTTTTGTCACCCAGGTACTAAGCCTAGTAAACAGTAGTTATTTTTTTCTGATTCTCTCCCTTTTCCCATCTTCCACCCTCAAGTAGGCCCCAGAGTCTATTGTTCTCCTCTTCGTGTCCACCTATTCTCCCACTTCTGAGTGAGAACATGCAGTATTTGATTTTCTGTTGGTGTGTTTGTTTGCTAAGGATAACGGCCTCCAGCTCCATCCATGTTCCTGCAAAGGACATGATCTCATTCTTTTTAATGGCTGCATAGTATTCCATGGTGTATATGTACCACATTTTCTTTATCCAATCTGTCATTGATGGACATTTAGATTGATTCCATGTCTTTGCTATTGTGAATAATGCCGCAATGAACATACGCATGCATGTGTCATTAGGGTAAAATGATTTATATTCCTTTGGGTATATCCAGTAATGAGATTGTTACGTTGAATGGTAGCTCTGCTTTTAGCTCTTTGAAAAATCACCACTGCTTTCCACAATGGTTGAACAATTGACACTCCCACCAACAGAGTATAAGGATTCCCTTTTCTCTGCAACCTCACCATCACCTGTTATTTTTAACTTTTTAATAGCAACTACTCTGACTGGTATGAGATGGAATCTCATTGTGATTTTGTTTTGCATTTCTCTAATCATCAGTGTTGAGCTTTTTTTCATGTGCTTGTTGGCTGCATGTATGCCTCCTTTTGAAAAGTGTCTGTTCATAACCTTTGCTCACTTTTTTATGGGGTTGTTTGTTTATTTTTCTGGTACATTTTTTTAAGTTCCTTACAGATGCGGATATTAGACCTTTTGTCAGATGCATAGTTTGCAAATATTTTGTCCTATTCTGTAGGTTGTCTTTTTACTCTGCTGATAGTTTCTTTTGCTGTGCAGAAGCTCTTTAGTTTAATTAGACCCCATTTGTCAAGTTTTGCTTTTATTGCAGTTGCTTTCGGCATCTTTGTCATGAAATCTTTGCCAGCTCTATGTCCTGAATGGTATTGCCTAGGTTGTCTTTCAGGGCTTTTATAGTTTTGGGTTTTACATTTATTTATTTATTTATTTATTTATTTATTTATTTATTTATTTCTTTTGAGACGGAGTCTTGCTCTGTCACCCAGGCTGGAGTGCAGTGGCCGGATCTCAGCTCACTGCAAGCTCCGCCTCCCGGGTTTACGCCGTTCTCCTGCCTCAGCCTCCCGAGTAGCTGGGACTACAGGCGCCCGCCACCTCGCCCGGCTAGTTTTTTTGTATTTTTTAGTAGAGATGGGGTTTCACCGTGTTAGCCGGGATCGTCTCTCGATCTCCTGGCCTCGTGATCCGCCCGTCTCGGCCTCCCAAAGTGCTGGGATTACAGGCTTGAGCCACCGCGCCCGGCCGGGTTTTACATTTAAATCTTAGTCTATCTTGAGTTGATTTTTGTATATGGTATAAGAAAGAGGTCCAGTTTTAATCTTCTGCATATGACTAACCAGTTATACCAGCACCATTTATTGAATAGGGGGTCCATTCCCTATTGCTTATTTTTGTCAGCTTTGTCGAAGATTGGATATTGTAGGTGTGCAGTCTTATTTCTGGGATCTGCCTAGGTCTTTTTATTAGGCTAGAGTAATCTTAATTTCAATGTCAGATAAGGACACTAGAAGAAAAGAAAATGATAGTTTTGTTTCATTTATAAATGTACATAAAATATACCTAAATATAATGTTAGCTTATTTCAATACAAAAGTGCCCTCAAAAAATAGTAATATTGAGCTGAAGAGGGCTTGTCCAAGGAATGTAAGAATGAGTCACCTCAAAAATATTAGAGTAATTCCTCATGTCAATAGATGAAGACTCTTATTTTGATGCCACACAAGATAAGAGTTGGTTGGGCTTACCATGTGTTTATAACATTATATTTTAAAAGAAAGCTATAAATGGAAGAAATTCTTTTTGTAGGTAATAAATAAAATTATAAAAGTTAATCTTTGTCAAGTGGTTACTATGTCCAACACTATGCACTGGGCATCATATATCTCACTTAATCCTATGGCAATGCTGTGATACTAAGGAGTACTCTTAGAGAGATTAATCTATTTCCCTAAAATCATAGAGCTAAAAAGCGGCAAAGGATTGGTTCAGAACCAGGTCTTTTCAATGACAAAGCCAAGTGGTGTTTGCATACTCCACACTGACTCTGTATGAGAACCAAACCAACTTCATTGGTTTCCATCAAGATGTGCCATCGAGATCTGACTTTGTAGTGGGGTCATTTTGCCCTGAGTAGGTGTCAGTGCTCCTGATTACCTTAAATACAGGTGTCTATGTTTTGACTTAGAATAATTATAAAGAACCTCAGATGCAACTAGGCCTCATGGAAAGAATAATTTAAAAGGCAACAGAGAAAACACTAAATCTGATCCCAGTGGTCTCAAATATAGTAAAGCAAATCAGAATTCACAGATAGAAAGATCCACAAATCCAGTGTCATCAAGAGCATTCTGAGATACACTGATTTCAGTAAGTGAAAGACAGATGTAGCTTTTCATAAACAGCCATAAAATCCATTATAGTTTACAGAAAAGCAGCTATGTACTGATTACTATTTATTATTATGAACTTCAACCTCTGTCCAGTGCAGAGATGTAAGGGATGTGATTTTCCTCACCTTAATGTTAAATGGGGACAGATGACAGCCAAGATGAGAAAGTCAGAGTGAAAATCTATGGAAGAGTTCCAGGAACCCTTGTATAGAACCTTCCCAGATCAGCTTGACAAAACTGGCAGAGTCAATCTAGAGAGCTAGAGAAAGGAAATGCTGGGGACAGGTAACCTGGAAAATTGGTCCTTGGAAAGTTACCTTTGATTTGCCCTCTGGATAAGCAATCAGGAATATGCTGGGGTTGTTACTAGTTATATACATCTTGTTGGCAAGCAGAAGAGGAGCTGGGAATCTACAGAATAGTCAAGAGAGGCAGGATTTAAAAAGCAAAAGGTCTGAGAGAAAGGTAGAGGATACTACTCATGCAAAATTCCTGTCCCAACTGACAGTATCATTGGCAGTACCTTGGTGGGGCCCTGAAGACCATTGACAGCTGCCCCTGTGGCTAGAATTGTGGTTGTCTCTACTGGTCTGTATAGCATCTGTATGTTCTTAGTTATATCCTTGACCTACATTAAAAGGAGTTGTTTTATTTACCAGTATTTATTGGCATCTTTTTATTAATCATATCACAATTCTATTACAACAGGAGAAGAAAAGAAGGCTCAAAGATCTGAAAGTCACATAACTTTTACTAGGTTTTGACAAACAGTACTTACTCACTGATATTGAACTTCTAGTGCTTCTTACTTGGCTATAATGCTCCCTTATGAAAATACTAAGCGTATATTAGAATAAAGGATTGTGATATAAAAGAAGGGATTCAGGACCATTTATTTGCCACCACCTATGCCAGGCAATGCATATATGTTATTTTAACTCTTTATAGCAAACCATTTTATAAAGAACAAAACTTTTGCCATGGATGTGATTGAAAGACTACATTTTTCAGACACAGTTAAGTGTTGACATGTGACTATGTTCTAGTCAATGATATAAAGAAGGATTTTTAGAAAATTCTGGGAAGCGTTCTTTAAAGGTGGGATCATGCCATTCTTTGCTTTCTCCATTCTGCTAGTGCGTGTGAGGCTGGAACTCCAGCAAGTATTTGGGATCTTTAAGGCAAAGACCACAGCTTAGAGGATCAGAGCTGGTTTATGCCCAATCATAAGGATTCTGTACCACACTTCTTGTCTTCTCCTGTATGAGAGAGAAAGACGTTCTTAATATAATTTAGCCAGCATTGATTTAGGGTTTTCATTATATGCCACTAAACCTAATTGTAACTGGTAGAAGAACATAACTAACATTCCAAGTTCACAGACCTAGTAAACAATAAAGGCAGGATTCAAACCTGTTCCAAGTCACTTTTGAATGAGGCCAAAGTATTCTAGAAAATAATCCGGTGAAGATAAATATGTCTTTTAGATTTAGTTCTCCAGGAAAATTCTGAGACAGAAGTTGGAGATTTAATAGAAGAAACTTAACTGGCAAATTCTACCAGGAACCACCTCCATAAGGACTGGACATAAGAAGAAAATGAACTGTGAATTCAGTTGCAATTGAGAATTCAGTAAATCCCATGGGGAGCTTCAAAGTTGGAAGACTCTTTAGAGATGTCTCAAATGTAGGCAGGAGAGCAGGTCCTTTGGGCCCCACCTTAACCAGTCATTGAATGCCGGCTGTCCGCAGTGAAGGATCATAGCCTTGGGTGAGGTAGCTCCTGGGAAGGGGCTCACTTCAGTGGGGCACATACCTGAATATCCACTGTACACAAGGTGCTATGCAGACTACCATGAGAAATATAAGGATGATTTGGATATATGTTCAGTTCTCAAGAGAACAAAATGTAGATGACAATGACGTATCATGCAAGGCTGAAAATGACATTTGTAATAAAAGAAACAAACATATGTCCTGAGAATTTAGAGGAGAAAGACATTATTTCCATCTGAGAAATTAAGAACATTTTTATGGAAATGTCAGCACTTCGGCTGGACCTTGTAAGTGGGTAAGATTGGAACACGTAAAGCCAAGAGTGGGCTTATGAGAGGTATTTTAAGATGAGGAAATAATGGCAACAGAGATGAGTAAGAAGAAAGTTTCATTTGGTTTAAGTATAAAGTAATGAAGGCAGATAGAAAAACTTCCCATAACAAAATAAGCTTAAGGAATATTTTGCCAAGAGTTGCAAATTATAGAATTAATTCCATAAGCATGAGGGGCTGCTTGAAGCACTTGGAGCTAGAGAATGACATACCAGAAGCTTTATTTCAGGAATATTAATCTGGATTAGGGAAAACTATATGCCCTTAAAATCTTCATAATCTGCTCTTTAGAGAGGAAGAAATATCACAACTATTGTCTGCCAGGCAGTTACTTTATATGTTGTACTAAATAAGTAGTGTCATGGTTTTTCATTAACCGATTTTCTTCCCATTGTGTCAATATTTCAGTCCTGGATTTTAATCTTATCTCAAAAAGACATTGTCTTTGTTCAAACTGCTTTTTCCAGTAATTAGTCTGATTATGCACTTTAAACACTAGAGAGAGCTCAGGGATCTCAGTCACTCATTTCAGCCCAAGATCTAACAAGGGCCAAGGTCAAAATAGAGACTTCAAGGACATTCAGTGGGGACAAAATTAGCAACACAGCATACCCAAACTTCCCAAAGAAACAATTTACTGTTAGAGATATGCTAGAAAAAAAAAATCAATTATTTGATAAATACGTCACCATTCTGTTATTTGTGTAATAGGAAAAAAATTAAAACATACCGAAACAAAACAAAAATGCACACTGTAGTCTAATTCAGTGATGATGACAGTTCTGTCTGTATGTGTAGTGGTTAGAAGTGCAGGCTCCAGAGTTAGATCCTGGCTCAGTCACTTACGACCTGTATTCCTTGTCCAAATTACTATACAGCTCTACACCCAGTTTTTCATCTGCAAAATTGGGTCACTAATTGTGTCTGCCTCAAGGGATTTATGAAGATTAAATGAGTTACTATATATCAGTCTCTTACAACAGTGTCTGGCACAAAGTAAGCACCCAGTAAATGACAGTCATCATCATTATCATCATCATCTTGCTGATTCACATCACCTACTCACACAAATTTTTGTCATGTTGATATATTTGCATTGCTTTACATAGCTCTGTATATGCGTTTCTTATTATCATTCGGATATTCAATATCAATGTTTAGTCAACTGTGTTTTCTTTCTTGACAACTCAGATTATTTTTAAACAATATTCAAATTAAACTACTTCTTTTTTAATCCTGAAAATCTCTCAGTAGCTGTAATTCTCTAGCAGCATCTTTCCATCTGTTGCTTCCCCTCCACCCTTCCACCTTCCTTTCCCACATTTTGTTCAGAAATAACAGAACAGATTAGGCAGCAGTCCTCAGGATCCCTGGGTCCTGAGAGCTGTGTCCTACTGCATGGTGATTGCTGAGGACCACAAACACACTGACTGACTCAAGCCAACACAAATCTTTTCTCCAGACATTATTCATTCATGCTAGGTCTGTGTCACCACCATTGGGGTGGAGTTGGGTGGAAGAAAGAAAGGTTAGCGCCTTCTTCCTCTATACAATTTTCTCTTTTCTCTTGCTCCCAGTTTAAGTTATGTTTGTGCTAAAAAGGCCAAGCAGGACTAGAAAGGCACCTGTAGGAAAGGTGTGAACACTCCTTAACTGTTAAACCTTTAATAATTAAGAAGGAGGGGAGTCCTTTTTAATTGTCCACAAGTTGTCCAGCCAAGTGCCCTCAGTCTAGAGATCACTTGGTAACATAGGAAGAAGGCTCTTGCCTTCCTCCACGGGTAAGACCAAGGGGACAGATCTCACAAGTTCCCTGTTGTAAACCACCTTCCAGGCATGTGAGACTGCAAAATTCCCTTCCTAACCAGCCCAGAACTGCTTCCAGTCTGCTCACTTCATTGGTCTTCACTAGGTCCGGAGCAACTATTTATATAACATGGACAGAGCTTGGATGTGCTGACAATGGCATCCATACACGTGAATGTAAAGCCCTTTGTGATACCTGACAGAGCCCACAGTATGCAAAGAATGGAGCAGGCTGCAGGCCTCAGCCAGCGGGTAGGGGCCATACACCTAGTGCTGCCACATTCCAACATAGAACCCAGAGGAACTAAGGATTCTTAAATTCGAACTTGGCCTTCCAGCCATTGTGAAGCTAGGAACGAGGTAGGAGGACAGAATGTAATTTACATAGCACTCTGTTAGTTTAGTTAATAACTCTTTTAATATTTACGTTGTAAGTCCCCATTTGTACTCATGTGCCACATCATGTTAACATGAGCATTTGCCTGGATCATGCTCTACATTCACCATTCCTTAAGAACCAAGGGTGGCCTGAAAGATCAGAGGCCTAAAAGGATTTGGGTCATGAACCAGGACAGGTTTAGCCTAATGAATAGTACAGAAACCAGTATGGATAGGCACTTTAAAATGCCTAGATGATTCAAATACCTTTGTAACTCAGCACCTAGCATAGTGACTTGTCAAATGAAAAATGAAGGAATGAATGAACCAACTTTCCCAAAGTCTCAGACAACTTGAGAAACTTGAATATAGCCTTCCATTTGGCAGCAGCATTGCTGGTAATATGTGCAATTGTCTTTGTGCCTGAGGAGCAATGAAGCTGATAAACAATAACAATAGCTTTGAAATTTGCGTAAAATGCATATAGAAAGAACTATTTTCTGCTATTTAACAACACATTGAGGTACTCACATGTGTAAACCAGGAATGCTACACTTAGAAATAAGTGCCACTTACGCTTAGCTCCTTGATTACATATTCAAATAAATGTACACAGTTTTATTTGAATGTACAATCCTATGTGAATGGGAACATTCAAACTCATTTGGTCCATTTATTTAGATCTCTGATGGCTCATTCTAGTAAAATGTATGTACTTTCCTCATTTTTCTTTTCAAACCATTAACTGGAAGAAACATAATTTAAAGCATTTTGTTAAAACAGCATTAACGATGGTGAGTTGTTTTTTTTTTTTTCCTTTCTTTCTGGTGCTGCTCCATTGAACTGCAATGCATAGAAATGAATGCATTGCCACAAAAATGAATATACATTACGTACAACCTCAACAACATTCTACTGAGTAAAATGCCCTCATGTATAACAATGAATTGTTTTATGTATAAAGAAAAAATATTGGTTTCACCAGAACTAAAGAGAAAAGAAATGCTTCTTTGCCTCCCCCACCACTTCAACTATTGTGGATTGCAGGATTGGTTGGGGGAAGATGGAAAATAGGTGTTTGTCATTATATAAATGTTTAGCAGGTGATGGGGGGAAAAAACAGCTCCAGGAAATTAGAAGAATATTTTTGTGTGTGAGGTATGTGGCCTTTTCCAATCTTACAAGTGTACTCCACAGCCACTGATCTGGGGAGTGATGGGATTGGAGCTGAATTTCCAAAAGGTTAATCTTGGAACTGTGTGTAAAAGGGCAAATGAGAAAGAGTAACTGGGAGAAAGGGGAGTAAATAACTGTTAGTTTCAATGAGAGTAACAAGGGCCTGAAATGGGGTCACAGCATCTGCAAAGGGAGATGGGGACGTGGTCAGCAGGTACTGATGATGGAAAAAGGAATGCGGCATTTGCAGTCAAAAGGGTATTACTGCCTGGGCCGGCATGGTGGTTCACGCCTGTAATCCCAGCACTTTGGGAGGCCGAGGCAGGCAGAGCACCTGAGGTCAGGAGCTCGAGACCAGCCTGGCCAACATATAGTGAAACCCTGTCTCTACTAAAAATACAAAAATTAGCTGGGTGTGGTGGCACATGCCTGTAGTCCCAGCTACTTGGGAAGCCGAGATAGCAGAATCACTTGAACCTGGGAGGTGGAGGTTGCAGTGAGCCAAGATCGCACCACTGCCCTTCAATCTGGGCAACAGAGAGAGACTCCATCTCTCAAAAAAAAAAAAAAAAAAAAAGAAAGTATTACTGCCTGTCCTCTCTCCCGAACCACAGCCCTTCACTTTAATACTCTGACGGACTTAACACACAGGGGTATCTTTCAGAAACTCAAAATGCTCACGATCCAGCATGAACTGACCATCTTTTATTTTTGTTTTTTTTCCACACAGTTCAGGGATATGTTAAAATTTTCCCCATCCTAGGAAACATTCTTCAACACTGTTTCTCTGATCAACTCTGAGTCTCTTCATCAAATCACTTTTGCCTCTTGTCTCACACATGTTTAACCACAACTTTCCTTCCTGCCTCACTGTTCGAGAGGGGACAGCATTTGGACAAGGACAAAAACGGTAAAATGAGCCTTACATGGAAAGGGTGAAGGGATGGGCAACAAGTGTCTGCCTACCTTTTAGGCTTCTCATCTCTCTCTGGTCCATTTCAGATAGTAAGATGAGGCATAAGATGATTATCTGGGAGGGAGGTTTCCTTCAGGGTTTGAGAGGAGCCAGGGTGGGCACAGAGGACCAACTTGAGCCAGTTTAAGCCCCAACCTGTGAAAGGAAGTAAAAATTCAAGCCAAGACCCCCACAAAAACAAAATGTGCATTTGGCTGCAGCAGCACTCTGTGTTTTTCTGAGCAAATGTAACCTGGCAAAAGTCAGGCCACTCTTCACATCTGGCATAGTTGGAAGGAGAGGTTCCCAACAGCAGGAAAGCCTATTAATGCCTCTACCCAGTGGAATCTTGCTTCCATTCCCATTGCTTTATAGAAACAACTCTGGGAAATGACCTTTTCACTTCCCATCTGTACACCCTCTACCTTGTGCTGCCTGGCTGTCTGTGGTGGCCCCTGGGCACTCCTGCTTCTTTGTCTCCAGGTTGTGTCGGGCTCCCTCCACCCTCTCCAACTGCTCATGTGCAGCCTGCACCTCAAGCTCTTCTTCCTCCTCCTCCCTCTTGCCCTTATCTCTCTTCTGGATTTTTTTCTCCACCAGAAATCTTAATTCATCATATGGCTTCAAAATCCACATCCACCCAGCTAACTCCTACATCTCTATCTCTAGTTCCAAAATCTCACCTAAGCTCCAGCTTCATATTTTCAAATGTCTGCCAGGAATCTTCTGATATTTTTTCAGGCTTCTCCAAATGAATGCATCCAAAATGAAGCTTACCAGCCTACTTTTCCAAACCTGCTTTTTCTTCTGAATTTCCCTATAACGCAATGCTCCCAACATTCCTACTCAAAGTCTAATTGTTATTTATTCATTCATTGAAAGAAAGCCCTAACTGAACACCTGTTATGCTCCACAAACTGAGGTAGCCTCTGGGTACACATTCCTGCTGCAGGCACCCGTAACTCATTTTTTTTTTTTTTTTTAGTCCATCTATTGCTAAATTCTAATAACTCTATCTTGGTAATATCTTTCAAATTCATTCTGTCTTATGGAGTCCGGCTTTTACTATTCAAATTCAGACCTTCGTGAGTTCTTAGATGGATCATTGCTATGGCCTCCCACAGTATATTCCTCCTTTCTAATTCATTTGACAGTTCATCCCCAAATTAATCTTTTCAAAACACAATTTTCATGGATCAGAAGCCAATATAGAGAGTGGAAAGACAGCTGCATCCCAACAAGCTATATGACCCTTTGCAAATCACTTACTACCTTTTCTTAGCCTGTTTCTTCTTTTGTAAAATGGGACTAATGATTCTTTCCTCATCAGGGATGTTGCCAAGATTAATGAAATGATACTACCATGATTCTAAGTATTTTCAAATATTACTTCATTAAATTCTTTCAACAATGTCATGAAGTATGTACTATTAGAATACCCTTTTCACAGATAAGGAAACTGAGGCACAATGAGGGGAAAGTATTAATAATTTGCCTTAACTCATATAGCTAAGTAGTACAAATTCAGGATTGGAACCCAGGCAGTCAGATTCTAGAGTATAGGCTCTTGCCTGACATATTGTAGGCAAAAACAGGAAATAAAATGTTAGTTCCTATCATCTTCCCAGATATATATGAGCTTATTTTTCTCCTTTTTGCACAAACTAGATAGAGTTACATTTCTAACACTTGCAACTGAGTCTTAATATACGTGCCAACCAGTTGAGTTCAACTCTGGTGAATAGTAGGGAGCACAGGAGCATCTCTGGCGGCCAACACATCAAACTCCACACAAAGTCTTGTAACTTATTAATAATCTCTTTCAAATACATACAAAACATTTTGTTAAAAGGAAGAATGTACAGAAAGCTTGACAAAAGCATATTTCTAGAGTAAATTCTCTAAACAAAATCTCAAATGTTTACTCAAAAGCACAGGTAAATTCCAACAATCAGCTTTTTAGTTCAGACTGTATAGTTTAGATGTCGAACTTCCTCTCTATACTGGTATTGCTAGTGTCTCACTTGAAGTGAACCTGTTGATAAGCTAATAAACTTGAACTTGGCATATAATCTGCATTTGTTCTTCCATTTCAGGTTATTTATTTACTCATTTAACCATCAGTCAAATATTTGGGCAAAGTTTTAGATTAATGTGTTAGATAGAATTGCCACCAGAAAAAGGGTTGTTAATCATGCCAATGTCTACTTTGCATTGACAAATAAATATTTCATTCAATAAGAGCTTTGTCTCTTAAACATCTTACCACCCTGAAGCCAAAACTGTACTTTTACTTCCCCAGTCTTTCCCTCCCCAGCCATAAAATGGACTCAAGTCTTCAGCCCTGGGAGCATTCTCAGCACGTCTTCTCTGCAGCAGGACTTAGTAGGAGAGTCGTCATTTAGACTCTTCAGGTTTATCTTTATCTTTTTATCCTGAGGCTGCACATCGTACACACAGAATTTCTTTTTAAATTATGCAATTTAAGTTAAGTAGTTTCAGCTATGCTGGCATTGTAAGCAAAGAATGTGGAACAGGAGTTTAGAGATGGCGAATGCTAGTCTAGCTTTACAATAATGTTGTATAAAAATCAACCAACTAAATGAGTTTAATACATGTCTGATGAAATAACAATACACCTGGCTGTATGTAATTTACAGGATCTTAATAGTTTGTATTGAGTTTTCAATGCTCAAGGCTAAATAAATAAATAGCCTGAAGTTTGAGTACTAATGTATTACCAGTATCTTTCTTCATTCAAGTACAGAAGGCATAAAACTGAGCTGGATGTATTGTCTGGGTTAGAATTAATCTTTAGGCAGGCAGATGGCTTTTTATTTTTAAACAATTTATGTGAATTTTTCTCATCTCCGAAGCAAGCCTCATTAAGATTTATGGGCTTTGCAAATAATTCTAAAAGTTTTTATGGAACCACAAAGTTGTTCTTTAAAACATCCAATCTCATGTTTGAGGAAAATGATAAACAGGTGACTTGCTCACTTCTGTGTGATTCTTTCAATGAGAGGATTGACTATCAATAAATAAGCTCATCTTTTTTTCGAAATGTCAGGTTTTTAAATATACCTCACTTATCTGCAGATAACAAGTACATAAGAAGGATGAAGCATCTGTACTAATAGTTCCACTACATCTCCCTTTTTTGACTCATGAAATTCAGGAAAGCCCAAGAAAGACTTTAGAGTAGTAACAACAGCTTTATTAATCATCAGAGTAATCCATTACTGTAAATCCTCCCAATGGCTTCCCATCGCCTGTAGAATAAAATTCAAATCCCTTAGCCTAATAAATTGTTGATGACCACCACCTTACCTACCACTCACATCGCACTGTAGCCCTCCTTGCAGATAACTCATGAACCTTAGAAGCTAATTCTTCTGCCTGATCCACCCACAGCCAACACAGAGAGCCAATGTTCCATGCTATTTCCTACCTCCGGGCCTTTGCTGCTGCTTCCCTCTGCCTAGAATCACTTCTCCCTCCTCTTAGCCCATCAAATAACACTTTCAGATTAAGTATAAACTCCTTCATGTATCCCCCTTAGGACTCTATTCCTACCCAGCGAGAGTTGACCTGCTTCTTTGTTTTCAACCATACTCTGCATATGTTCTTATAATAACATCAGTAACACTTATTTACTTATTTACTTATATGTCTATCACCTATTAAGAGATTATGAACTCCTTGAATACAGAGACCATTTTATTTATCTTTATACTCTTACTGATTAAAACATAGCTCACATACATTAGATAATAAATGGTGAGGGAATAAACAAACACATAAATAAATAAACTTTGCTTCTACACTAAAATTGAAAATGGGAAGGAAAGTTGAGCTGGGAAAGTTAGCCCAAATTTCTTAATCATCCTTTAAAAGTTCTATCTGAGCAGACAACAAGACATGACTTAAAAGCGAAGGGTTTTTTCTATTGAGAACAAGTGGTCTGAAATAACACGTTCAGGTCATTATGGCTACAAACCTAATGCCCTTAAAGTCTGAGGTGATGAACACAACAAAGAGTTTGTTACTCTTCTGGGAAAACCACTGTTCACACAAATGACTGTTGTTTTACAGAGAAATAAGAACCTTATATATTTTTTTAATTTGCCATTTAAGGGTATGCCTGTTTAAAATACAGATTCCTTGACCCCATCCCAGCCCCACTGAATGAACCTGAATCTCTGAGGATGCGGACTGTGTGGCTGCATTTTTTGCAAGCTTCCCAAACGTTTCCTAAAGTTTGATAACCACTTCTCTCCATACAGCTGGTAGACATTGATGAGTATCAGTTTATGCCAAAAATCCCAGGTACTGCGGAGGGCTGTGATTGTTTCTCCCCATTTCCTGACAGTTCTTAGAACTGGAGCTTTGTATTTTTCTTCTCTAATGCAAAACTAGCAGCCCAATTATACATGACTTTCTGACCCCCAAATTGTATTATTGCAAGGCACATTTTTTGAGGTTTGCTTTGAAAAGCACTTCAAAGTGACAGATAATCCAGAGTTCTCTGATTTATCTAATTAAAACTGTAAGCCCTCCTGGGCACACCACACCTGTGCTCTGCTTTCTGCACTAGTTGCATCCAATTTGCTATAGGGCACAGGTCTATGGGCTTGAATCTGATCAATCACAACATTAGTTTCAGAACATGTTAATTAATATAATTACATAATTAATGCCAGTAGGTGAATTAATATAAGATTTTATGGGGGTAAATTATATGCAGTGCATGTTAGAAATATGCTATAAAATATTTCCTATCAGCTAAAGTTACATTATTATGGTATTTTCAGCAAATTTACACAGATGTAGTAAGATTTAATTGTCCTCTTACATGTCTAATTTACCAGGATACTATTTTATTCTTTCAGCTCTGGATCCTGAAAGCTCTCCAGGTCAGGCCACAGTTGTGTTATTATTTCATTGTTGAGCTCATGAACTTTTCAACTTATCTATGAAGTAGAATTTGATCTGTTTGAACAATAGAGAGTATATGAGTTTTTGAGTAATGAGTCAAATGTTCAAACAATAGCTTTTTTCTGAGGTTAGGGCCACAATTGCAAAATAAACCATTTCCAAGGAAGTCTAATGGTGATCATTCTTCAAATTCTTCTCTTCTTAGAAAAATGGGCTGTGCCTTGAGGTGGTTGCATGTTTTTATTTGCCTTTTCACTGATTTCATTGAAGAGTAGATACATAGTTTGCTTCCACTTATAAATTCATAAAACTGTAGAATATATGAGCCAGTGGGACTTTTGAGGTTAACTTCCTTGTTCAAGGTAAGGTCAGTGGCAAAAATGGGACTACAATCAGCTCTACTCTTTCTACGGTAACCAAATACCCCTTTTCCTAAAAATTATCTTCAACCTCTTCTCCTTGTCCCTGTTTGTTCACCTTTTACTTAGCTCTTCAGGAACGCAATTAAAATCTTTACCTCCACTCCACTAGGCACTTACTGCACTGCAAGTTTATCTATGTGTTTACTCTGAAGTTCCAGGGACAGAACCTTGAGACAAACTTCCAGAACTATCTGCCCACTGCGAGATTGCCTCCAGACAAGTGCTAATTTACAGTCTGGCTTTGCCCATGATGGCACCACGCAGGCCACCCAATGAATAAGACACTGAACAAGTCATGTAGACCTGGCACCTCCTTGCTCACTCCTCTGCATGCTATTCACACTAAGTTCCCCTTTCAAGCCCCTGCTTTCCGCCCTGAAAGCTGAAGTGGTGCCCTCAAGGCAGGTGCCTGTACTACCTCCCCTCAGCTAGCTCTGGAATAAGGTCACTTTGTGTCTCCCAGACCTCGCTCTTGTTAATTGGACACTGCAAATGGCCAGTAACTGGACTTGCATTTGGTTACATGACTAATGACGCTTTCTCCTGTTTTATAAATTCAACTTAATTGATTTAACATATGCAAATTACATACCCACTTTGTACAAAGGAAACATCTTTTTAAACACATCAGGTTTTCTTTAGGTAGGACGTGGTGTTTTATGCCTGTAATTCCAGCACTGTAGGGAGGCCCAGGCAGAAGAATCACTTGAGGCCACGAGTTTGAGACCAGTCTGGGCCACAAAGAAAACCCCATGTCTACAAAATATTTTTTTTTTAATTTTTTTAAAAAGTGATTACTGGGGCATGGTGGCTCATGACTGTAATCTCAGCACTTTGGGAGGCTGAGACAAGCGGATTGCTTGAGACCAGGAGTTCCAGCACAGACTGGGCAACATGACAAAGCCCTATGTCTACAACAAATATGAAAATTAGCCAGGCATGGTGGTACATGTTGATAGTCCCAGCTACTCAAGAGGCTGAGGTGGGAGGATCACTTGAACCCATGAGACGGAGGTTGCAGTGAGCCATGATCGTGCCACTGTACTCCAACCTAGGTGACAGAGTGAGGCTCTGTTTCAAAAAATATTAAAAAAAGCGATTACCCCAAAACATCTGCCACAAATCTCTTTTAATATGAGACACCATTTCTTTATAAAGTTTTTGTTTAAACTAAATGTATAACCAGATTAATAACATTAATCTGACAAAAAATTCTTATATGTCCATTCATGTATTTGCTCATTCATCTACTCAATTATCAAGCATTTATTGAGGGTCCCATCACGTCCCTAGCACAGCTAGGTCTAAGGCTATGTAGAGAGCAAGAAAGGGTTTCTGCCCTTGAGGAATTTATGGTTGAGTGGGGAGAGACAGAGCTATCAATCAATCAATAAAAACATACAAATTTTGATCCAGGCAAGAAATGCTGGAATAGTGGCTTAAAATACAGCATGAGGAAGTCAACATGGTAACATTTGTGATGGGTTTTCAAGTATTACCTGACCACCTCTTTTGAATGTTTGACTGCAATTAATGGGTCCCTGGCAGTGTCATGCTTGGAGTTACCATCTATCAGGTATAAGAAATTCAGACTCACTTCACCACTCTCATTTTCTCCTCTTTTACACATCAAAGGAGGAGGAGGTTTCAGTTTTGCCCTAACCTAGTTTGCTAACTAATTCATGGCAACTGAACCTTTAAAACTGACTTCGGCAGGCAGTGTTGGAAGCATGGTAGCTGGGGTTCGGTGGTTACTCCAAGGGAATAAGGCAGCGTCTTATCACAGTTGTAAAGACTCTTCGAGGGTGGAAGAACCCACTCCCCAGCATTATGCTCTGAGAAGAGACCTACTTTATACAAAGTAGGCATCTAATTTGTATATGTTAAATCAATGAACTTGAATGTATAAAACAGTAGAAAGCATCATTAGTAGTGTAACCAAATGCAAATGGTCCTTGAAGATCGGTGCTCTGTCATCCTTTCACCTATTTACATTCACAGAGCACAGAACTGCCCAGAGTGGTGAGGCTGCTCAGGCTGCAGAGCGCCTGTCATTTCAGAGGATGGTGACTGCGTGGCCAGCTGTGAGGCAAAGCCTTTCAGGAGCAATGGCAAGACCTGAAGAGGGAAGTGCGGACAGTGGCACTTCTGTGGAGGAAGCTGTCTCTACAGGCTATTTGAGGAAGGTATAGTGTTCGATTGAGAAGACTTCCCACCCAAAGTGTTTGAGACTTTCCTGAGCTTTTTTTCAGTTCACCTGTCCAGTTGCTTCCTGGAGAGCAAAGTGGCTGGGTCAGAACTAGTTCTAGGGTTTGCTGCATCATGGTAGCAGAATCCGACTCTTTGCTCCTTCCCACAACTCAAAACTACTTCAGTCCTGACTTTCACAATTGCAATAAGAATTGTCACCTTTCTCTGTCACTAAGCTTTGGTAAGGAACATCCTAGTCCACCAGAAAACCAAATCCCAACTCAGTTTCTTCTTCCTGGAATGTCCATATGCTCCTTATTTATCCAGTTGTTTTCAAGAACACTCTGACTGCAACACTGAGAGAGGCTGGCTTCCATAAATCAAAAGAAAATGTCTATATACCTCATCCACAGAAGGGAGGGGTCCTTCAGACCTACTTAACAATGAACTTCTATCTCTAAGCAGTATAGCACTTCACTCTAAAGTGAAGACTTTAGAGGTAGATTCCTTGCATTTGAGATATCCTTGCTCTACCACTTACTATCTGTGTAATTTTAAACTTACTGTGTCAACTCATTTGTAAAATACACATTGTAATAACCCCTACTTCATGGGTTGCTATACTACCTATAATTAAAACAGATAGCATTTAGATCAAAGTAAGCAAGCACAATATAAATGTTACTGAGTGCTATTATTTTACTAAAAGCAGCTGGAAGCTGCTTTCATAAGAAACAAAGATCTCTGTGGTAGAATGCTTTACTACAGAAGGAAGAATAAGAAATTGTTGGCTGGGCGCGGTGGCTCACGCCTGTAATCGCACCACTTTGGGAGGCCAAGGCAGGCAGATCACGAGGTCAGGAGATCCAGACCATCCTGGCTAACACAGTGAAACCCCGTCTCTACTAAAAAAATACAAAAAATTAGCTGGGCGTGGTGGTGGGCGCCTGTAGTCCCAGCTACTCAGGAGGCTGAGGCAGGAGAATGCCGTGAACCAGGGAGGTGGAGCTTGCAGTGAGCCCAGATCGCACCACTGCACTCCAGCTTGGGCAGCAGAGCGAGACTCCGTCTCAAAAAAAAAAAAGAGAGAAATTGTTAAGCAAGATGGGTGCAGTGGATCACCCCTGTAATCCCAGCACTTTGGGAGGCCGAGGTGGGTGGATCACCTGAGGTCAGGAGCTCGAGACCAGCCTAACCAATATGGTGAAACCCTGTCTCTACTAAAAATACAAAAAATTAGCCGGGCATGGTGGCATGTGCCTGTAGTCTCAGCTACTCGGGAGGCTGACATGGGAGAATTGCTTGAACCTGGGAGGTGGAGGTTGCAGTGAGCCAAAAGCGTGCCAGTCCACTCCAGCCTGGGTGACAGAGACTCTGTCTCAAAAAAAAAAAAAAAAAAAGAAATTTTAAAACAAACATTCAAGACATCTCAAAAGAAAATATAAAAGTATGAAGGTTTTCAATCTTTCAACAAATATTTATTGAGGCCCTATTCAAAGCAAAAGGAATACAGCCATGAGACCATAATCTCTGCCCCCACAGAGTTAATACTTAATAGGGGTAGAAGGACAGATAAATACACAAGATATTTAGGTAAAATGACTAATAGATCATGATGATGACTCTGAGAAAAAAATAAATGGAATGGGGGATAGAAATTTAAAGAAAAAAAGGTGCAATTTTAGTTAGGGTGGTCAGGGAAGGCTTTATTGACATGCTAGTATTTTCACACGGGCCAGAAGGAGGTAAGGAGTGAATCCACTGGCAAACCAGGGGAAGATTCTCCAAGTTTTTTGTAAAGTTTCACAAGTGGAAACTCGCATGGTGTGTGTGAATAACAGCAAGAAGGCCAGTACAGTTGGGCAGAGTAAGGGAGGGAAGGATTGATAGAAGATAATGTCAAAGAGGTAGCAGGGAGCCAGATAATGTATGCTTTCTGTATTAGTCAGGGTTCTCTAGAGGCACAGGACTAATAAGATGGATGCATACATGAATGGGAGTTTATTAAGGAGTACTGACTCATATGATTACAAGGTTAAGTCCCACAACAGGCCATCTCCAAGCTGAGGAGCAAGGAAGCCAGTCCCAAAACCTCAAAAGTAGGGAAGCCGACAGTGCAACCTTCAGTCTGTGGCTGAAGGCCCGAGAGTCCCTGGCAAACCACTGGTACAGGTCCGAGTCCAAAAGCTGAAGAACTTGGAGTCTGATGTTCAAGGGCAGGAAGCATCCAGCACTGGAGAAAGATGGAGGCCAGAAGACTCAGCCATTCTAGTCCCTCCACGTTCCTCTGCCTGCTTTTGTCCTAGCCGCTGCTGGCAGCTGACTAGATGGTGCCCACCCAGATTGAGGATCTGCCTCTGCCAGTTCACCTACTCAACTGTTAATCTCCTTTGGCAACACCTTCACAGACGTATCCAGGAACAATACTTTGCATCCTTCCATCCAATCAAGTTGACAATATTAACTATCACAAGTCCACCCCTTGTCAATTTGAACTCATGCCATCTCCTGAAATCACAATAATCTTCAACTAAGACAATAATAAGGTCATAATTACACCTGACATAATACAGTTATTCTTTGTATAACCAAAAGTGCACCAATCCCCAACCCAAATACTATTACATAAAGTTAACAACACTTAAATGCTGATATGAAGTCAATAAATCTTATGTCACATGATAAAGGAAAAAGAAAGCAAACAAAATGGAGATATTTTTAGTTCAAGTGTATACATGCACAAACATGTTCTTAACAAAAGAAGGAGGAAATATTCATGACAATTACTGTTCTCGTTTCTGCAACTGGTCATGTGGTTGTAGCTGGTATTGATGCCTACCTCCTTCTACTACCCATTCTGTATTCCCTCTGCCTTTCGCAAGCACCTCAGCAGGTCATGGCTTTTTACCTGGTGGAGTGACCCAGATCTTCATTCCTGAAGGGTCTGGGGCCATTTGTAGTCCTGCCTGGATTGGGTTGTTGTTGTTTCCCATTGACCTTAATCACAGGGCATGGTAATTCTAAGAGGCACCCTAAGGGATCTCCTGTATTCCACGCATACTCTTCTTCACCTCCACTGTGGAGTAGTAGACTGGTTTCATTTTGATAGTCTAAGTCAATCACCTCAGCCAACACCATAACTCACTTCTTAGCCTATTGATAGAGGTAGAAGGAGCCCAAAGTGGCCAGGTGGAAATTTTAACTTCTAGCTTAATGGAATCAGTGTTGTGTCTCCTGGTGGCAGCATTCCTCCCAATGGAACTAAGACCTGTAGGCCAGCAGAATGTGATGTCGTGGGAACAGGAAGCAAAAATTTTGCTAGTGGGTCACTAGAAGTGATGGTGAGTGGTGCCACTTCCACTTCCACCCCTTGATCCCTGGACCTGTGAATCCTGGCTATAGGAGAAACAGTACTATATATTGGACACTGATTCACAGCATACAAAGCCTTCTGGAGAACTTTGTGCCAGCCCTGCAAAATATTGTCACCTAGTTGGTGTTGTAACTGTAACTTCAAAAGGCCATTGCACCATTCTATCATCCTGCTTCAGAATGATGGAGAATGGAGTAAGACCAGTGAATTCCACGAGCATGAGCTCACTGCTGCAACTCTTTAGCCATAAAGTGAGTGCCTTGGTGAGAGGCAATGCCATGTGAAACACCACGACGGTGGATAGAGCATTCCGTGAGTCCATGAATGGTAGTCTTGGCAGAAGCATTGAATGCAGGATAGGCAAACCTATATCTAGAGTAACTGTCTATTCCAGTTAGGACAAACCACTGTTCTTTCCATGATAGAAGAGGTCCAGTATAATCAACCTGCCACCAAGTAGCTGGCTGATCACCCTGAGGAACGGTGCCACACTGAGGACTCAATGTTGGTCTCTGCTGCTGGCAAATTGGCCACTCAGCAGTGGCTGTAGCTTTGGTGAGTGGAAGTCTATGTTGCTGCGCCCAATGTGTAACTCCACCCCTGCCACCAAGGCCACTTTTTCATGGGCCCATTGGGTGTTTACAGGGGTGGATGGGGAAAGAGGCTGAGTGGTGTTCATAGAACGAGTCATTCTCTCCACTTTATTAAAATCCCCTGCTGCTGAGGTCACCCTTTGTTGAGCACCCACATGAGACACAAATATGTTCACAGTTTTTGACCACTTAGAGAGGTCCATCCACATAACTCTTCCCCAAATTTCTTCGTCACCAATTTTCCAATCATGCTTCTTCCAAGTCCCTGACCATCCAGTCAAACCATTGGCTACAGTCCTTGAATCAGTATATCATCACACATCTGGCCATTTCTCCTTCCACGCAAAGTGCACAATGAGGTGCGCTGCTCAAAGTTCCGCCCACTGGGAAGATTTCCCTTCACCACTGTCCTTCAGGGATGTCCTAGAAAGGGTCTGTAGTGCTGCAGCTGTCCAGTTCTGGGTGCTTGCATATCCCACAGAACCATCTGTGAACCAGGCCCTAGTCTTCTCTTCCTCTGTCAACTCATCATAGGGAACTCCCCATGAGGCTAGCGGAGAGAAGGCAGGGTGGCAGGAGTGGGGACCATGAGCATTTGAGCCACTTCCTCATGTAACTTACTTGTGCCCTCAGGACCTGCTCAAGCCCAGTCACATACATGCCACTTTCATTTGATGATGGAATGCTGCTGTGCACATCCCGCTTTATGACTAGATGGGTCAGAAAGCACCCAGTTCATGAGAGGCATTCAGGTTGCATGGTGACTTGATGACCCACAGTCAAACATTCAGTTTCCACCAAAGCCCAGTAACAGGCCAAGAGCTGTCTCTCAAAAGGAGAGTAGTTATCTGCAGAAGATGATGGCAGGGCCTTGCTCCAAACTCCTAGAGATCTCTGCTGTGATTGACCTATGGGGACCTGCCAAAGGCTACAAACAGCATCCCTATCTGCCACTGATAACTCAACCACCACTGGATCTGCTGCGTCATATGGCCCAAGTGGCAGAGCAGCTTGCACAGCAGCCTGGGCTTGTGGCAGAGACTTCTCCTGTCCTAGCCATTACTCAACACTGGCAGCTTTTGGGGTCACTAGATAAATGGGCTGGAGTAACACACCCAAATGAGTAATGTGTTGCCTCCAAAATCCAATTAGGCACACTAGGCTCATGGTAATGACCTTGATTTGGGGACTTTTTCTTCTGATGAGCAAGGGCATGATCTTGGTTTTTAATATAAGAGAGTTGGAAGACCATGGAGAATTTTAAGTGGAGGAGTCACATAATCAGACCTAAGTTAAAAAAGAAGAAGAAGAAAAAAAAAAAAAAACCCATTCTGGTTTCTGCGTTAAAAAATAAAATAGTGAGTTATTGAGGCAGAAATAAGGAAACAAGTGACAAGGCTGTTGCAATATTCTAGATGAAAGATGATGGTGGCTTGGACCACAGTGGTAATTGTTGAGGTGATGAAAAGGAGTTTGATTTAGATATATTTCAAATAAAAGGCCAACACTACTTACTGAGAGATTGGATGTGAGGGTGGAGTATGCGAGAAAGGGAAGAGTAAAGGAAACTCCAAGATTTTTAACTCAAGCATCCGAAAAAATAGAATTTATTTTTACCAGGGAGACATAACTGTGGAATTAACAGATTTTAAGGAAATGAAGATTTCAGTTTTGGATATAATGTATTTGAGATACTTTTTAGACATCCAAGTGAAGATGTCAAATAGAGAGATATATGAGCCTAGAGTTTATGGGAGAGGTTTGGGCCAGACACATAGATTTGGTGATAACCAATGTATAAATGTATTTAAAGAGAATGAGTATAGAAAGAGTAGAGATCTGAGGACTGGATCTAGGACTTGCCAACATTTAGGGTTTGGGGAGATAAAAGGAATTAGCAAAGGAGACTGAGAAAAACTGACCAATGAGAAAAAACAAAAACAAAAACAAACCAAAACCAAAACAAAAAAACTTGATGTGGTATCCTGAAAGTGAAGATGCTGTATCAAAAAAGAAAGCATTTACAGGGAGATAAATGCTGCTGATAGGCCAAGTAGGATGAGGACTGAGAACTGCCCAAAGGACTTAGGAACACGGAAGTCTTTGGTGACTTTGAAAAAAAGAAGTATCAGTGGTCAGTGAGGCAAAAGCCTGATTTGAGTTGGTTCTAGAATTATTATAATAGATGAGAAGAACTGTAGATAATGAAGTCATCTCCAGTTCTTGCAGAAAAGGGAAACTGAAATATGGTACAGTATCCAAGAGGGAAGGATGGAGTGAAAAGAGGGTTCTTTCTTTTTCTTTCTCTTTCTTTCTTTCTTTTCTTTCTTACTCTTTCTTTCTTTTTCTTTCTCTCTCTTTCCCTTTTTCTTTCTCTTTTTCTTTCTCCCTTTCTCTCTCTTTTCTTTCTTTTCTTTCTTTTTCTCTTTCTTTCCTTCTTTTCTCTCTTTCTCTTTTTTAAAAAAGCATCAATTTGGTGAAAAAGGAGAGGATTTCTTTTTAAGATGAGATAAGTAACACATGTTTATGTTTCTGGGAATGATGCTGTAATTGACAAGAAATTGATGTGCCAAAGAGGTGAGATTTTCCAAAGTACCATCCAGAGTAGAGGGAATGAATCTAGTGTCCAAATCAAGGGGCTGGGCTTAGACACGAGTGTGGACATTGCTCTCTAGTGGCAGCAGGGGAGGCACACTGCATGGGCACAGACCCAGCAAGGTGGGTGGCTGTGACGGAGGAAGCTTGGGGGAAATTCTCTTCTGAAACATCTGCTTTTTCAGTGGAATAGGAAGCAAGGTAATCAGCAAAGAGCAAAGCTGGAGAATGTATTAGAAGTTGGAGAAGAGAAGGGAAAGTATGGAAAAGTTATCTGGGTGAGTGGACCCGGAATGCATGACTGTGGGGCAGCACTACAACCCATTTAATATTAGGGTCATGAATTGAAATGAGAGCAATCAGCTGGGAAGGACAAGTACAGAAAAGGCAGAAGGTAAATGGATTTAGGGGTCTGAAAGTCAATGAAGAGCAAGTATAGCTAAAGAGTGGCATAGTGAAATAAAGTCGAGAAGTGAAGATTTGGAGGAGGTTTGTAACTGGAGTGTTGTAAGCCATATTAAGGACTTTACACTTGAACCTACAGGATAAGAGAGAGCTAAAACCCTGTTTTTCAGGGAAGACAATGGCACAATTTAACTTGGTTTGCAAGAAAGACAATTCTGGAAATCATGAACAGGACAGACTGAAAGTTGTATTAGTGGATGCATGGATGATGTAGTACCTATAATGTCTCCTTAGAACCACGACGTATAGTTCACTCTGTATAACTAAACTGGCAAATAAAAAGTTTCCTAAAGAAATGCTGAAAAATCTGAACCCATCATGAGTTCCCATTAAGCTTATCTAACTGGCTTTCTTAATTTTCCTAGGAACCTCACATAAATGAACTCTTGTGCTCTGAAAGAAAAGTTTGTTCTTCCTTGCCTCAAGGTCAGCAGAAAGAAAATATTATCTTATAATTTCGCACGTAAGAAATAGAGAAAAGAGGAAAGAAAATCTATTTGAAATAAAGTAACCATTTCGCATGATGAAAAATCTGCACAATTACTTTGGACATAATATATTGCACTTGTTCCTGGCTGACACCTCCTAAATTAGGTTTTTAAGTGATCAAATATTGCACATTTTCACACACACCCTAAAAGTAGTATGACATACAAGTGACTGGGATAAAACATAACATAAGCAAACTAGGACATAAAAGTGTCATTTTTCTATAAAATTAATTTTTTTGGGAACAATTTTCTATTTGATAGCTTCATGAGTATATCTATCTCGATATGTCAACTTTTTTTGAGAAATATCATTTTTCATGGTAATTCTAAATACAAATGTGGTTAAAGTCCAGGAAGAAGTAAACATTTTTTCCCTTAGTAAATTAACCATGTCCAAAGTTGAAAGGATGTCAGTTTTGCAAAAGGCAGTTTTGACAAATGATGCATTTGATATCTGAACCCTGATTTCTGCAAATACAAATGCAGAAATGCTGCATCCTTAACTCAAAATTACATGCCATTCTTTTTTACAAATCTGGAAATTCTTTTCCACGTGAAGATTGCCCTCAAGGGACTGTATTTATTCATCTTCACTTTCTTAAATTTAAGATTAAGATTATTTTATCTTTATTAAGATTTATTTAATCTTTATTAAGATTCCAGGATACGCCGGGCACGGTGGCTCACGCCTGTAATCCCAGCACTTTGGGAGGCCGAGGCAGGTGGATCACAAGGTCAGGAGATTGAGACCATCCTGGCGAACACGGTGAAACCCCGTTTCTACTAAAAATACAAAAAATTAGCCGGGCGTGGTGGCGGGCACCTGTAGTCCCAGCTACTCAAGAGGCTGAGGCAGGAGAATGGTGTGAACCTGGGAGGCGGAGGTTGCAGTGAGCCGAGATCGCGCCACTGCACTCCAGCCTGGGCGACAGAGCCAGACTTTGTCTCAAAAAAAAAAAAAAAAAAAAAAAAGATTCAGGATAAGGCTTTTCTAGCCTAGCTCAGCTATAAAATGGCTTTAATTCATGTGCTTCAAGATGCCCAGCTTTATCTTGAATATTCAAATAAAAGAAAAATACCTCAAATTAATTTTTTTTTTCTGAGAGTGTCTTGCTATATTGCCCAGATTGGCCTCTAACTCCTGGGCTCAAGTGATTCTTCCACCTCAGTCTCCAGAGTAGCTGGGACTACAGATGTGCACCACTGAGCTTGGCTCAAATTAATTATTTGATTGTTAAATAAAATAGGTCTCCAACAATGATACAAACTGGATTTCACCAGATTATGCTTACCTCTTCCATGTTACTAAAAGATTAATGTTTTCAGTCAACCTGATGACCAACTGCACTCATTTATATACGAGGGGTTCCTAGGAAAACAACAGGAATTTATACTTGAAAATTCAGAGTATTTCTTTGTTTTAATTATCATTCACTGCAAATGTTTCGCTGTCTACAGGTCTATTTTAAGTCCCTAAATTAATATCAGATTTCACAGGTATTGATTATTATCTAAATCTTTAGCTCCTTCAGAGTGTTCATATGCTCTGAAAAGATATTTATTTGGATTAAATGCTCTAACCTTTTATTTTTAGGAGCTGTATATACACAGAAATAAAAAAGAAGTAAACATTTTCCTTTTACACAGCCTAAGAGTCAATGAAAGCACCATCTCTGCCCTTTCACCTCTTGACACCAATTTAAAAACTACCATTAAATGGCCACTAGATCATCATCCACAAACTCAGAGCAACAGTTTGTTTGGAAATGCAAAATAAAAATCAGAGTTCAATAGTTATAAGTAGTTGCACTGTGACCTATAGCATTTCTATGTATGTATCAAAATTATGGACAGCTATTTTTTATCAACTTAATGATTTCACAACTGGTATCCACTGGAATTAAGTTTTTCAATGCCAACATGATATATATTTTAAAGCAAAGCTCTTTCTAAAACATAAAATCAATAAAAAAATTTCTATTTTAAACAATCATCTATACCCAAAGAGATAATGAAATTCACTTAATTATAAGTAACTGGCTTTCAAAGCCTACTATGGTTTTCACCAATAAAGCCCTGGCATTTTTATCAAGAACATATGTTACACTGTTTTAACAAAAGCAATGAAAACAAACAAACACAAAACAACAACAAAACAAAACAAAAGCAAGGACATTTTCCTTTGCATTTTAGGATAAAATTATAGCCATTGTTTCAACATTATTAATTCATTGTGTAATTCTGACACTTTCGTAAGGAAACAACTTTTAATATTTTTAAATTGTTAAATTGTGTAGAATAAATTTAAATCATCATCAAGGACAATACAAATTGCAGTAGTAAAATATATAAATATAACATCCAAATTCAATTTATGGGGATAATTATTCAGAATCTAAACTTAATCTTATTTCCTAAAACAGGAGACTTCCTTCAAGGGCAGCTTCACTCACAACATATAAGGCAGAAGTATGCTTTTCCACCATTCATCTTGATGACAATGTGGTATAGAAATAAAAGAATGTGCTTTTGAGTCTGTGGAAATTAAATTAAAATCAGAATGACATCATTTATGAGTTAACATGACCTCCAAAAAAAAGGTCTAATTCCCTTGGGCCTCAGATTTTACATTCTTGAAATATGAGGAACCGTGCTTACTTTGTAGTGTGGCTATGATGTTTAAATTAAGAATATTAGTCAAGTGTTAACAGAATGCCTGAAACTTAAGAGTCCAAAGGTGGAAGGAAGAGAGAGATTTTATACAAATAAATATAGAAATGTATACAGTCATATGGCAAATCATGACATTTCGGTCAATGATAGACCACATATACAATAGTGGTCTCATAAGATTATAATGGGGCTGAAATATTCCTATTGCCTAGTGGCATAATAGCTGCTGTAACTTCACAGCGCCATGCATTATTCGTGTGTTTGTGGTGATGCTGGTGTAAACAAACCTGCAACACTGTCAGTTGTATAAAAGTCTAGTGCATACAATTATGTTCAGAATTATGATCAGTACAGAATACTTGAAAATGATAATAAATGACTGTTACTGGTTTGTGTATTTACTATGTTACACATTTAATATTTATTTTAAAATTTACTCCTTCTGCTTCTGTAAAACAGCCTCAGGCAGGCCCTTTAGGAGATATTCCAGAAGGCGTTGTTATCAGGAGATGGCAAATCCTTGCATGTTGCCCCTGAAGACCTTCCATTGGGACAACATGTGGAGGTTGAAGACAGTGACATTGATGATCCTGAATCTGTACAGGCCCAAGCTAATGTGTGTGTACTGCGACTTAGATTTTAACAAAAAAGTTTAGAAAGTAAACAAAATTCAAAATTTCAAAAATAGAGAAAAGTTTATAGAATAAGGATATAAAGACAGAAAATATTTTTGTACAGCATACAATGCGTGTGTTTTAAGTGTTGTTACAAAACGGTAAAAATGTTTAAAACATAAAAAAGTTTATAAAGTTTAAAAGCTATAGTAAGCTAAAGTTAATTTAGTATTGAAGAAGGAAAAATATTTCTTATAATATTAGTGTAGCTGAGGTGTATAGTGTTGATAACATCTGCAGTAGTGGACAGTAAGGTCCTAGGGCTCCACATTGACTCTCTACTCTCTCACTGATGCACCCAGGGCAACTTCCAACCCTGTAATCTCTATTCATGGTGACTGTCCTATACAATGTGTACCATTAAAAATGGTGTACCATGTTTAGTCTTTTATACCATGTTTTTACTGTACTTTTTCTATGTATAGATATGTTTAGATACATAAATACTTATCATTATGTTATAATTGCCTACAGTATTCAGTACTGTAACATGTTATACAGGTTTGTAGCCTGGGAGCAATAGGCTCTACCATATTGCCTAGGTGTGTAGTAGGTTGTACCATCTAGGTTTGTATAAGTATATTCTATAATGTTCACACAATCACGAAATCACCTAATGGACACATTTCTCGTAATATATCCCTGTCATTGAGCAACGCATGACTGTAGTTGAAAATTGGAATACTGGCAAAGAAGGAAAGGGATTAGCATTATGTGAGCAAATAGAGAGGATGGGGAGATAAATAATCCATCTGAGAAAGTGAATATGTCATAGGGGCAGAGACATGTTGTGGGATGAATTTTGTCACCCCAAATTCATATGTCGAAGTCCTAACCCCTAGTATCTCAGAATGTGCCAGTATTTGGACATAAGATAATTAAGGGGTAATTAGGGTTAAATGATGTCTTTAGGGTAGGCACTAATCTGACTGGTATCCTCGTAAGAAGAGATGAAGACACAGATAAACATAAAGACCATGCAGAAACACAGGGAGAAGAGGGTCATCTACAAACCAAGGAGAGAAGCTTCAGAAGAAACTGACCCTACTGACACCCTAATCTCAGACTTCTAGCCTTTCAGGACTGTGAGGAGATAAATTTCTATTTAAGCTACAAAGTCTGTGGTACTTTGTTATGGCAGCCCTAGACAACTAAAACAAAACCACAGCATGCATTCATTCAGCGAATAGTTGTTGAGCCTTTATATGAGGTAGGCACTGTTATAAGACCATGGGGAAATAGGAGTAAACAAAACTAGTTTAAATCCCTGTCCTCCTTGAATCTTATAGTCTGGCAAGGACTGGAGTTGAGACAGACAATAATGAAGACACTAAAATGTATGGTGTGTTTGATGGTGGTTAAGCCCCACAGGGAAAATAAAGCAGAGAATCGAGATCTGGAGTGTTGGGAATGGGAAACAGAATGATGTACAATTTTGGAGTGTCCAGGGGAAGTCACTAAGGAGATGACTGTCAAGTAAAGATCTGATGGAAGTAAGGGGTGAACCATGCGAGTATCTGGAAGAAGAACATTCCAGACAAAGGGACAGTAAGTGTAAAGACCTGAAGCAGGACAGTGCCTGGTATATTCAAGGAACAGAGAAGCCCAGTGTGGTTGCAGTAAAGTGAACATAGAGAGAATAGTATTAGTTGAGTGCAAAAGTAATTGTGGTTTTTGCACTGTTGATATTGGAATACGTTCTTAAATAAATGTAGTTACGTTATATATCATTTTAAGGGGCATTTCTTGCTTTTTTTTTTTTTTTTTTTGCTAATGACTTATTACTTGCTGTTTATTTATGTTTATTTTAGACTGTGGAAATGATGTTAGACAAAGAGCAAATTCGAGTGTTTTCTGACTCAAGTTCAAAATGGGTTGTAAAACAGTAGAGACAACTTGCAACATCAACAACACATTCGGCCCAGGAACTGCTAATGAATGTACAGTGCAGTGGTGGTTCAAGAAGTTTTGCAAAAACGAGACGAGAGCCTTGAAGATGAGGAGTGTACCAGCCGACCACCGGAAGTTGACAATGACCAATTCAGAGCAACCATCAAACCCTCTTAAACTCCACAAGAAGTTGCCAAAGAACTCAGTGCCGACCATGCTACAGTCAGTCAGCATTTGAAGAAAACTGGAAAGGTGAAAAAGCTCAGTAAGTGGGTGCCTCATGAGCTAACTGAAAATAAAAGTGTCTTCTCTTATTTTATGCAACAACAACAAACCATTTCTTGATCGGATTGTGATGTGAGATGAAAAGTGGATTTTATATGATAATTGGCGATGACCAGCTCAGTGGCTGGACCAACAAGAAGCTCCACAGCACTTCCCAAAACCAACGCTGCAAAACAAAAAGGTCCTGGTCACTGTTTGGTGGCCTACTGCCGGTCTGATCCAGCTTTCTGAATCCTGCAGAACCATTACATTTGAGAAGTATGCCCAGCAAATCGATGAGACGCATCGAAAACTGCAACGCCTACAGCCAGCATTGGTCCACAGAAAAGGCTCAATTCTTCACAACGACACCCGACTGCACATCACACAACCAATGCTTCAAAAGTTGAACAAATTGAACTACGAAATTTTGCCTCATCTGCCATATTCACCTGAGCTCTTGCCAACCAACCACCACTTTTTGCAGGGAAAACGCTCCCACAACCAGCAGGATGCAGAAAATTCTTTCCAAGAGTTCGTCAAATCCCAAAGCATGGATTTTTATGCTACAGGAATAAACTTATTTCTCATCGGCAAAACTGGGTTGATTGTAATGGTTCCTATTTTGATTAATAACGATGTGTCTCAGCTTAGTTATAATGATTTAAAATTCACGGTCTGAAACTGCAATTGCTTTTGCACCAACATAATAATAAGTGAGAATACGAGTAGGAAATGAGAATGAGAAACAGAATAGAACGGTAGGGAGCAACAGAGGCTAGACCATGTAGGCTACTATGCTTGTTAGAAAGACTCTGGCTTTTACTGTGAGGGAGATGGCTGCAATGTGGAGAACAGACTGAAGGGGGAAAGACTGGAAGTAGGCAGTCCATTGCAGAGATCGTGGCAATCACCCAGGTGAGGCAGTAGTGGCCTGGATCAGGTGAGGAGCAGCGGAGATGGTGAAGAGTGGTCCAACTCTGGGTGTGGTTTGAAGGTTGAACTGACAGTTTTGCTCAAGTACTGTTTGTTGAAAGAAGTACTCAAGTACTGTGTATAAGAAAGAAACGTATGTGTGGAGTAGGAGGGAAAAGAGGATGATCCCATGGATTTGAATCCAAGTGGCTGGAAGGATGAAGATCTCATATACTGAGACGGAAGAAGATAGAAGGACAGAGGGACAAATGATCCCAGGGATGGTATAGGTTTGGGTGAGAAGAGGTGGGGAATGCCTATTAAGAACTTAGTTTCAAACATATTATGTGCAAGCTACCAGTGGATATCAAGTGGACATGTGTAGGCATCTGGAAATCTGAGTCTGGAGACAGGTAAGAGGTCTTGAAAGGTGTGGACAGACATTAAATATTTGGGAGGCATCAGCATATGGATAGTATCTGAAGCCTGAGAATGAATGAGATCACCAAGGGAATAAGTATTAAGAGAAAAGTGATGAGCTATGAGGACCAAGATTTGGGATGCTCAATAATTTGAGAGGATGAGGAAGAACTAACATAAAGGTAAGCAGCAGTCAGAGGTAAAATTACCTGTTACATTTGTAGTGCCTCCATTTTCCTGACAGAATTTTCACAGATACATGGCTCCCCTCCAAACAGGCAGGCTTAGGAGCTACCTAGTAAGTGAATTATAGCAACAGATCAGACATAGTTATTTTGCCTTCAAGAATTCATAGAAGCTCATCAAGCATTATGCTGCTCTATTTATTGTGTTTGGTGCAAAACAATGCAACCCTTCTTTCATTTTAGAGGGAATATTAATTTGTTCCCTATGTCAAGTCTCTGAACTTTTACAGCATTTATCTCCTATCTTCTGGCATGCATGTGTCTTACCACCAAGGTCACCAGAAAACAGAATGCTATCAGTGTAATGGATCAAGGACCCTTCTGACTACATTGTGACAGAGAACCCAAGAGCTATAAAACAGTGACTGCTGTCTCTGTCATATGAAGATATACTGCTTCTGAGTTTCTTTGCTGATAGGAATTACAAAGAAAACATTTGCTAAGTGAACAATTTCATTTGAGGTCCCATGGGTTGTGTTGACTTGTTCTGGCAACACCACCCAAAACTGACATCCCTATCTGATTAAATTTCAATAATCTACAGTCATTTTCCAAGACTAATATTTTGCCTTAGCCAAACAGGTAAGCTCAATGGCGATGTGGGCAAATACCACTGGATGAAGAGGTGACTGCATTAAGAGATGGTGGGTGGCACAGACTGATGATGTGAGGAAGGAAGGAGAATTGTCTGACGGTGTACCTAAGGAACAAGAACAGCACCCATACCACACCCAGGCCAGAGAAAATTAGGAAGGTGGGAGTGAAAACAGTCACATCACCCCTCTACGTCTTTCAAGTCTCTGATTGTGGCACTGATCTCTGCAGTTCCTTTAGGGATGCAGTATTACTTGGTTTACTGCCTTAGCCAGAGGCAGGGATGAGCAGTTCTAGGGGCTTCCACTTGGTCCTTGCCACCACAACTTTCACCTCACAGGGAAAGGAACCAATGTGTGACACCTGCAAATTAGTAAGTACAGCTGGCCCTCTGTATCTGTAGGGGTCGCAACTGTGGATTCAGCCAACAACTGTTCAAAATTTAAAACACAATACAAGAATAAAAATATTATAAATTAGGAAAACAATAGAGTACAACAATAATTATGTATTATAAGTGATCTAGAGAGGATTTCAAGTAGGTGAGAGGATCTGCTTAGGATGTGCAAATACTATGCCATTTTATATAAGGGTCTTAAGCATCCATGGATTTTGGTATCTGAGGGGGGTCCTGGAACCAACCCCTACAGATACTGAGAGACAACCGTGTATTTATTCCACTATTCAACTGGAACTGGGAAAATAACCACATTATGAGATGGACTCAGGCCAAGACTGCATTTTCCCAAATGTCCATAGCTTCCACTTTGACAAGGCAACACAGACTCAGTTTGGGCTCACTATTATCAACTCAGAACCAGTATCTAACAGGCCCCAGAAGTTCTTAGTATTTCTCTTTCCCCATTGAAAAATTACCATGGTAAACAGACACAGGTGTGCCTAGAAAGGATTGGGAGAGCATTTCTCTTGTATACTTGTGACTGCATTGCAGGATTCTTTGTCAAAGGGCTCTAGCTATCCCCTTGATTAAGAGATCCTAAGTGTATAAAATGGCTAAGTTTTTAAAAAAATTAGTAAAGTGAGGCTGGGCGTGGTGGCTCAAGCCTGTAATCCCAGCACTTTGGGAGGCTGAGACGGGTGGATCACGAGGTCAGGAGATCGAGACCATCCTGGCGAACACAGTGAAACCCCGTCTCTACTAAAACTACAAAAAACTAGCTGGGCGAGGTGGCGGCGCCTGTAGTCCCAGCTACTTGGGAGGCTGAGGCGGGAGAATGGCATAAACCCGGGAGGCGGAGCTTGCAGTGAGCTGAGATCCGGCCACTGCACTCCAGCCTGGGCGACAAAGAGAGACTCCGTCTCAAAAAAAAAAAAAAAAAAAAAAAATTAGTAAAGTGTGGATCACCACCACAGTGATTTCAGTCAAGTATCTGTTCATCAGACCTAGAACTTTTCTGTTAATGTGTCAAACAGATCTTTGCAGGCTGCCCATTTAATCTACCCCTAGAGATCCTGTGATCAATGAACCATCACCAGAAACCCCTGTGGCACAAGACTCTTTGATGACTACTCTGAAGTACCATCTCATGATTTCAACCGTTCTGGAATCATATTATTCCCATTGAAAACAAGTAACCTAAATTCACTGCAGCATCTTTGATCTACAGAGATGAAACCATAAGGCTTTTCAAGGTACTCATTTACTAATGGATTTAAAAAAACATCCTTGGCAAAGTGACTGTCTTCCAAGCCCAGTCCCTCAGAGGATGAATGTGCAGATTAGCAAAGAACAGATCCCCATTCCTATCTTCCTAAGGCTCTGGACTCTTTCCGTCAGGAAAGTTCTAACATTTCAACATCATTGATTGTAGGTTACCACTGAGTTTAGGTTTTAGTCAAACAATGTGACAGACTTATCGCCATTCCCAGATTCTCAGGCCAACACATTAACTCACATTTTCTGTGTGAGTATATCCCCATTAGTATGCCTGCCTTATCTGATGTAACCCTTTTCAGTCAAATGCCCTTAGAATCTATTCCCATTCTGTCCTCCAAACCCCTACAATGCAAAGTGGTAATATTCTGCAACTCTTCTGAATAGGCCCTTCCTCCTGGACCTGATCTTATACTTCTCTGTTTAGGGTATTTGTTATTTTCCAAAAAGTAAAGATGGATAGTGGATATAAATCCTGAGGATAACTGACACCTGCTTATGAGAGAACCATCTCAAGTGAATTCATTGATACACTGTCTTTCCTTTGCAGGGCAAGTGGAGATGCATACTGGGCTATTCTTGTGTTGCCACAAAGAAACACTTGAGCCTGAGTAATTTGTAAAGAAAAAAGTTTAATTGGCTCATGGTTCTGCAGGCTTCACAGGGAGCATGATGCCCACATCTGCTCAGCTTCTAGGGAGGCCTCAGGAAGCTTACACAGGGAGTAGGCAGAAAGCAGAAGCAAGTGAGAGACTGAGGGGGAGGTGCCACCTGCTTTACAACAACCAGGTTTCACGAGAACTCACTATCACAAGGACAGCACCAAGACAATGGTGATAAACCATTCATTAGAAACCTGCCCCCATGATCCAATCACCTCCCACCAGGCCCCACTTCCAACACAGGGGGTCAGAATTCAACCTGACATCTCAAAACTATATCAGGAGATAAGATTGTCCCTTCAGACAAATGGGGCTGCCTCTGCCAGTAGGGAAGGTTCAGGGAAATGTAAAATGTTCAAGGTTCTCAGCCTTGTCTGTGGCAACCCAAATGTCCCCATCTCATTTCTGAAGGTCCCACTTCTTCCATACCAATGCCCTTAGCATGAGAGACTCAGTACTGGCCAGTAATTGGTATTACAACTCAGCAGCCCTTACAATAAAAGCTCTAGGCTTGATTCTTAGCTTTATCTACAAAATATAAGATATTCCCCTAGAGTTGCCATAGATTTTGTGATACTTAGTGTTTTTTCCCCCAATTTTTCCCTTTGCTTTCAATTTATCCTTTTCCCTGTGTATATGCTCTAGACATTCAAAAGAGCCAGCCCTCCTAACAATCTCTGTAATCCCTACTATGACCATAGTGACTATGTGCCACAGCCACTTGATCTTCCAACACTACTCCACTTGTATTCCATGACTCCATGCCACTACTAGTGATGATGTGAGCAATTGTGACATCACCACTTGTTACCAATGATAAGCATCCATTTCCCTTGACAAGGAAGTTATTTGTATATAAATCAAGTATGTGAGCGATCCAATTCCAGAATTCCACTTTCCCAGGACTACTCATGGTACATATTACTGTATTATTCAGGGTTGTAGCAGGAAACAGATGGCGCAACCAAAAGTAATCATCAACGAGGGTGTAGGCAAGAATAACACAAATCTGCGAGAGATAGTGCAGCAGCTTAGGCTAAGCAAGAGCAAGATCTTTCTACTCCTAAAATGAAAAGGCAGGGAAAAGTGGTTCCTGAACCCATGAGCTCTATATATGGAGAAGGCTATGTCAGAAGCTGTGATGCTGAGGAACAGAGTTATATCCAAGCCACTGCAGGGCAGGAAGGCAAGTGGATAATCATCCTATTTCCCTTTCTACCTGGTCTTCCGCTAATACCCTCTTCCACCTCTATTTGCAAAACCCGATCAAGGAAAAGACAGCCTGGCCAATAAGGTACATAGAAGTCAGCTACCTGGCGTACTGAAGGGTGAAAGACAGTGGATTTAGAGGGGAAAAGAACAACTAGTTTAGCAGGCTTCTTGCTCACACAACACTGGGAAAAGCATAAAAAGAGTTTTCAAGGCTGCTAAGTAACAACAGAAAATACTCATGGAACTATCAGGACCACCAAATTTATGGGATTTCACTTGCCTATTGCTGAAGGCTTCTAGGATAGTAAAAAAGTGGTCTTATACCTGCAACATGGTCAGTCCCCTAAAGGTGACCTGCAAAGGTGTATATCACACCAAGATTTCGGCTCTACTGCTTAAGTACTCAACAAATGTTACTTTTTTTCCTCTCTAATGTTGGCTCCTTTCCAATTTTCTTTCATTCAAAAATGACCCTAAAAGTAAAGAACAGCGACTATGTACTCATGGGCAGGAAAATTCCTCTGAAGCCCCACACCTTTTTACTTAAAATATGGGCAAATTTGCATGCTACTTACAATGTCTGTAACACTTTTATTATGAAAAGATTCTTTCTAAAACTTCAGGTAAAATGAATGCCTCTAAATGACCGACTGCTATCTTTTGATGAGTTACTACCAACACACCAGTGCCTACTCCTAAGTATGTATACTCCTTGAGAAGTGTGGCTTAAGTGAGCCCAATTATTCTGACACTGTTGCTACTTCTAAGTAGCACACAAAGAGATTCCATCCTAATGTTTCAATCCTCATAGGGAAATGTAAGATTTAATCACAAAATACTATACATACACAAATAGTAAGTGCATAAGAGCATAAAATTACAAATATTGGAGATTATCCCTGGAAAGGGAAAGATGAAGGGGTGGTAACTGGGAGGTAGGAAGTCTTCAGCTGCATTTGCTTCATTCCTGAGAGGAGAAAAGATCTGAAGCAAATATGGCAAAATGCCAACATGTGTTAAACCTAGGTGTTGGTTACACGTCATATTTCATGGAATAAGCAAAAGTTACATATAAAGGCCTCTCCTTCCCTGCCCCAGGATTGCTGGTTGTTAAATATTTACCAGCAGCACACCACTAAGTATAGTGGTTGACTTAGGTTCTGGATCTAAAGATCTGAACCTAACTCTGACCAAATAACGAGCTTCACTATTCAATGAATATATACCCTTTAGTAAGTTGTTCAAGAACTTAGTAACTTACTTTCCCTATAAATAAAACTCCAAAGAGTTATGAGAATTAAATAGCCTGATATACGAGTGCTTAAGATGCAAAATAGCTTCTAATATAAATACCGTAAGACATATGCAGCAGTTACCCGACATTAACTGATAAACTGGAAATACATCCAAAGACCTTTGCCAATCCCAAATTCACAACACTATGAAGGTGTATTTATTTACCCCATAAAAATAAAATCCATCATCATGAGCTCTCTTCACATCCTCTTTAAAAGTACTGATACTTGGAGTTTTCAGGAATATTTTTGACCAAAGATATATTTGCATATGTGTATTTATAAATCTATCTGGTCCTCAAGTTCAGATGGTAATAGTTCCACTAGTGAGGAGCTGTTGAGTTACTCAATCCTAACTGGATTTTGAGTTTCAGATACTGAATAGGTAACAATTCTAATTTTGATAGTGAAAAACTTAATTGAAAATTTATCCAAGTCTTTTAAATTTCTGAGTCTGAAATGGAAGAGACACAAATATACAGATTCATTTTAAAAATCAGTTTATGAGAGTTCCTGTGCAGGAAACGTACTAACAGAGACCAATAAAGCCATACATTGGTCAGTATGTTATAATTCGACCCAGCAGACATGAATATGAAGCAGCATGTGCCAGCCCAGCACAAAACTCAGCAAAATGCAGCATCAAATACTTGGAAAAAGTAAGTATGAATACAGAGCTAACAAATGGCTTCATGTGGAGGGGGATAGGATAATAGGTTTAAGAAACTAGATCCCCATACCACTCTGCATAGGAGGATTGTCCCTTCCTCTTATAAGTCTCAAAAAATATAACTCCTATGCCCACTTTGTTCTCAAAAAGCTATTCCACATGAATGGAGTAAATCTAAGAAGTGAGAGATAGCAAATGGGGAAACAGGGAATCCAACACAGGGGAGACAAACAATCCCCAGGATCATAGCAAAGGAGATCTCAGGATTATAGCTGTACACCAGCCATAGAAGGCAGAAAGTCCAACTGGACAAAGCAGATTGCTCTAGGAGTGATTTTTTAAAAGACGAATGAAACTGATGGAATAATCGTTATGTCTGAACGTTAGAGAAGACATTCAAACATGTGGTAGAAATCTATGCAAAGTCAATTAACTAAAGGAAATAAAAATTAGTATATGGTAAGGATAATACATCAATCAGCTGTACACAGCAGTTACATAATCTCAATAATGTACACATATTCTTAGTGTAATCACAGTCAACAATGTAAATACTGAATTATGATATAATTATGCTGGGAGGAGAAAAGGGGATAAGAAGGGAATATGCAATGCTGGGAAGCAGAAGAGGGACGCTTTGAGAATCAAAGAAACAATGCCTAAAATTTAAAAATCAAGTAAAAGCAATATAAGCCTGTCATTTGGAGATATGGTAATAAATAACAACAACAACAAAAAACAAATAGCTAAAAGAGTTGAAAGGGCTTGCCCTGGAGACAGAAAATGGAAGAAGTCAAAGTAGTGGCCTTTTTCCTTAGGAAAAAAAAATCTTACAGATCTATTCGATTTTTTAAAGCTGTATACACATGAAACTTTGATTAAAAGTAATAGAAAACCTAAAAATTAAAAAATACAAATCCAATACAGCATCAGGCTCATAGAAATTCCATAATAAACGTTCATCTTTTTTATTATTTTAATGACAAGACAAAGTTTTTCACATTACACTCATGCTAGGGGTAACAGTACTTCTATTATAAATGCTACTTGACCTTTATTTTTACTATGCTTGGCATAACTGAGCATGCTTAATAAAATAAAAAAAAATATATAAAACATTCAATTTCTTTTTTTTTTACTAATCAAAGTACCTAATTTTATACAATTTGCACACTTTTAATGTTAGTAACAGAAACAATGAAATTATTTTATTTCTTGATACTTAAGAGTTTAACTCCAAGACATGCACTACAACCACATAATATATTTTTGTCATCAATATGATGGTCTTGGCATCTTATATATTATGTTCACACTTTAAATTAAGTACTACTTGCTAAAAACAAAAACAGGTAAAGACAATGAACAGACGGTTCACGTTAAGAGGAATACGAAAAGCCAATAACAACACTGACATATCAACCTTATTTGTAATGAAAGAAATACAAATTTTAAAAGTGACATACCACTTTTTATATTGGCAACAATTAAATAAAAAAGAATACCTACAATTGACCAAGGAGTATTCTGGCAGGGGAGGGAGGTCACACACATATAGTACTAATTAGAGAGAGAAATTGTACAATTAAAGCCCTGTGAACCAGTCAAATCAATCATTCCACTTTTAGAAACTGTCTCAAGAACATAATTAAGCATGTACCTCAAAATGTACAAGGACATTCACTCTGCCACTGCTTGTAGTAATAAGCTGCAGATAATCAAAATGTCTAACAGAAAAAAATGAGTAAATTATGGCAAACTTTTCTTATGGGAAGGCAGTGGGCTTCCAATTCCATTCTCCACACCTAGCTTAGCTTTTCTTTTCAACAGAGTCCACTTCTAACAGACTAAAAATGTCAGACATTGCCTTTCTCTGTAATCTGATCTAAGTCAATGGAAACTGAGGGGAAATCTTCCGGAGGTTTTTGTGAAAAGTCTTCTTCATGGATAAAACAAATGAGAGAATGGCCTTTTCTGCCTTTGAGATACAATTTTACGAAGATGTAAAAGTGAAGTAATAGCAGCAGCTCTTGTGATTGAGAGGTGGATTAGCCTAAGGCAAAACAAACCAACTGAGGTCAAGGCAAAAAAAAGTGTGTCTTTAATGACACCACTGAACCCTGTGTTATGTTAAACAATGTCCTAGGTTACTTAGGCCAATTACATTTGGACACTGTTACCTCTGGCCAAAAGCATCCTAACTTGTATTAGCTATACAACAGAGTATGTTAGAACCACAAAAAGTTATGTTAGATGTATATTTATGAACAGTAGATGCGCAGTTAAAAAAAATTTACAAAACAGTATGTTCCCATGTTTTTAAAAATCAAATATGTTAATATGGATTCATTTGCCAAGAAAAAGGTCTGAAAAGATACTCAAGGTTTTAAGAGTAGTTATCTTTGAATGATAGCATTTCAATGTTTCCTTTTGCTTATGTGTGTTTTCTATCTTTCTACAGTTAGCATGTATCACTTTAAGATTCCACCATCCTTCCTATCAATTCAATGCAATTTAGGAGATAAAGAGGTAAACATGTATTTCAGTGAGCTATCTTGAACTGGAAGTCTACTTTTTTTTTTTAATTGGAAAAGTTTCTGTTCTTTAAAAAAAACTTTTGTGAAGTAAAATTTGATACTAAACAAGCATTCATTTTTCAGCAAATACGGAAGATTACAAACAGTTTTCATTTCCCTTTGTTCCTCAGGGAATCATCATGACTTTGTACCATTTCGTATTGGAATTTCTTCTGTGAAGCAAAAACAGTCCCAAAATGAAGGATCTTCGGGTGTCATGGGAACAGCAGATGATATTAAATCATTAAAGTTGAGAATAGTAAATTGCCTCTGGGTTGGTTTGGAATCATCCTGAGATGGAACCTAAAAGGGAAAAGCAGATTACCTTATTGTTATATTGCATGTTAATCTTATGATCAATTTCATAATAACGAAAATAAGTAAGACCAACTTACAATTTAGTAGTATTAAATGACAACATAGTAGGATTCCTAGAACACTGTATTTATTCCTTATATTAGTGTTGCCAATACAACAAATCAAAAAAATATGAAACAGAAAATCTGATTCTTGAACTTTTTTATATAACAAAAACCTGTAGCATTTAACATGTAGATTTACTGGGTCCCACATTCAAAAAGTGTGATTCCGTACATATAAGTTAGAAGGGATCCCAAAATCTGTAATTTTAACAAGCAGTCAGGATGTTTTCATAGAGGTGAGTGAGAAAGTGAACTTTTGTGAAATACTACTCTAAAAGGTGGGTCGGATAAAACTGCCATAACTATACAGAGATATATACTTCTTTAGGAAATTATTTATTCAATACTAAATTTAAACTGTATCTTACTCTCTGAGATAGAGTCCTTGTTCACAACTGAACCCAGTGTAGACCCTCTTTAATATTCCGCACATTCTAGTATGAACAGTACTTGGGTTTTGTACAGCGCTTTTAACAAGGTCCAGTACTTACTTTATATGACTGGTCTCATAGCTATGTTGTGATATGGTTATCTCAGTTTTATGGATGGGGAATCTGAGGCTCAGGAAGAGCAAACAATTCAAACAATTTGTCCAAGCTCAAAACACAGGTTAAATGGTAGATGTGGGCCTGGAACCCAAGTTTGTGAACTGTACTCTAGTCTTCCCAATATGCCACTGTTGCCTAAATAGGCTCTATTCAGGGAAATAAAAAGTAAGTACTGAATGTGCACGTTTCAACAATTATAAAGCTCTACGAAAACAAAAGGTATTTTTGCAGGGAGTATGAAGCTGAGATTTAAAAACAGAAGGACCAGTAACCTGGGTTAGAACATCTTCCGATAACAGGTGTCAATTTTAACGTGCCATCCCTTTATAAGGAAGATAATCTATGGAGAATTCTTAATCCTTTGATTAATCTATCAAAGGTACGGTGTGTTGCCTGAGCTACTTTTGTGGAAGTAACGATGCATACACATTGATCATGCTACATTCTTTCATGTTGATTTACTAAAAATAATGGTATGCATGTAGTTTTCATTAAAACATACCTGTTTTCCTTAAATAAATACTTCCGCAGAATCACAATTATATGCAAACTAAGCGTCTTTGACCCTAAGTTTTTCCCCCGCTTGCTTACCAGGTAATCGGATGATAAAGTATAAAAACATTGTGGCTGAAGAACTGAAACTGATATTATGCCACAATATGACACAAGGGCTCTTATATGTTTGACACTGTAACTTTGGGAATAACTTAGGATATTACTTTAAAAGGAGGAGTGGATTCAATTCCCAAGGTAATTCCATTATGCATCAACCTTCAACATGGTACTCTTACATTCAACACAACCCCAATTCACCAAGAAATAAACCACCATTAAGATGACTAAGATAATCTTGAATGTCTATTGGAAATATGAGTAGTATGACAGTATTACCACATTTTTTATTACGTTTGTTGTTGTAATGCTTCAGCATATATGAATGTGAAGAAGTGGGTAACATTTTTATTTTTTTTTTGAGACAGAGTTTCGCTTGTTTCCCAGGCTGGAGTGCAATGGTGCAATCTCAGTGCACCGCAACCTCTGTCTCCCAGGTTCAAGCGATTCTCCCGCCTCAGCCTCCTGAGTAGCTGGGATTACAGGTACCCGCCACCATGCCTGGCTAATTTTGTATTTTTAGTAGAGATGGGGTTTCTCCATGTTGGTCAGGCTGGTCTGGAACGCCTGACCTCAGGTGATCCACCTGCCTCAGCCTCTCAAGGTGCTGGGATTACAGGTGTCAGCCACTGCGCCCAAATGCTTTTTAAAAATGTTTCTACAAAATCCCTAGTGATCTTAATATTTGCTAATAAAAAGTATTACTATATCTATAATCTCAAAACTCTCTAAACTGATATAAGGCAAATGACGATTTCCATCAATAAAGAGCAAACTTAACATTGATTCATGCTATTTAAGAAAAAGAGAAATCCGAAAATCTTACATCCTGATGTCTAGATCCATCGGGTTTCCTAAGAGCTACTGCAACAAAATGGTGCTCATCTATTTTGCTTTCCTGAAAGATAAAAGGTAAATAAATATAGATTATAAAATATGCAAACCTAGATGTAGTTTTATTTACATTTTCTAAATCTCATTCTCTCTCTCTCTCTATATATATGTACGCTCACACACATGCATATATATATTTCCCCATCTCCGCTAAACCACTTTAGAAGTTACATACATGCGGGCCTTTACTCTTAAATACTTCAACATGTATTTCCTAGTAGGCACATTCTCTTACATAACCACATCAGTTAATAACTTCAGTAAGTTTAACATTGAAACTATACTTTATTAGCTATATTCCAAATTCTGTGAATTAATCCAAAAATGTCCTTTGTGGCATATCCCTCCTTCAGAACAGGAGCCCAGTAATGGGCAAGTAGGGACAAGTATCGCATTCAGTTGTCACGTCTTGTCAGCCTTTCGTTTTTTATGACATTAACATTTTAAAGTACAAATTCCCCCATATCTGCTTTTTCTTAATAAAATTTTGCTCATTTGGGGCTTGTTTGATGTTTCTTAATGAGTGGATTTAGGTTATGCATTCTCAACCAGAATACTACATAGGTGATGTGCCCTATCTAGAGGTACTTGATAGCTATCTGTCCTTCCCTGGTGATGCTACTATGTATAATAAAGTACAAGGTTAAAAAAAAAAAAATCAGGTTGCAACATTGGTATGTAAGCATTTAGTTAACTACATACTATCATGTATGAAAAATCATGGTAGAAATTTATAGATAAAACATAACCAATATGCAATTTTCTATTTTCCCCTACATATGAGACAAAGGGGAAGGAGGCTTTAAAATGTAATATATATTGAGACAGTCACCAGAAAAAATTATGAACACTTAAAAGCTGAACAAACTTTTCACTGAAAAACCACTTTACTAAAGCATTCTTCCATAAAACGTCAGAAGAAACTAGAATTAGAAATAGTACTTAGGGAGCTTTCATTTTTTATCTTCTTCTTCCTATCTTCATACCTTCAGGTACCCAAATCAGCAAAAAGTGAAATTCAGTAAGGATAAATTTAAGATATGTTTAAAGAGGAAAAATATAAGACTAAGTGTCAGAAGATTTACTATGTCAAAATTATCACAAAGTAAGTCTGCTATGTAGCCCTTTTCTGTTTTCTCTTTAAACAAACAAGAAAAAAGTAACCGGAATGTACAAATTTAAAAATATCCAAAATAATTTTTCAGAAATCTAGCATGTAAGATATAGTTCTTACATGTATAGAATATTTCAGTAAATAAGAATCATGCTTAATGTATAATTAGAGGTGTATGTACACTAACAATTGATAGTTGGACACTAAAGAATGTTAACTAATGGATGTACTGTTTTGAACATTTCATTTTTTAAATTTTTTGTAGAGACAGTGTCTCAGCCTCCCAAAGTGTTGGGATGACAAGCATGAGCCACCACATCTAGTCCCTAGCAGTTTTTGACCCAGCTCTCTTTTTCAAAATGCTTTCTGTCCTTGGATACCAACACTACTCTGTTACACCATTTTGGTCATTCTTTATCAGTCTCCTCCACAAAACAGCCTTTGAATATTAGTATAGATGCTCCTCAACTCACAATGATGTTATATCCCAATAAACCCACTGTAAGAAAATATGGTTACATGGAAAATGCATTTAATACACCTAGCCCACCAAACATCATAGCATAGCATAGCCTACCTTAAATGTGCTCAGAATACTTACATCAGCCTACAGTGGGCGAAATCATCTAACACAAAGCCTCATTTATAATAAAATGTTGAATATCTCATGTAATTTATTGAATACTGTACTGAAAATGAGAAAAGGAACGGTTGTGTGGGTTCTGCAAATATGAATTCTACTGAATGCATTATCACTTTCATACTGTCATAAAGTCAAAAAAAGTTGAACCATCATAAATTGGGGACCATCTATATTCTCAGGGCTCTATTCTCGGCCATACTTCTAACTTCTTGTGGCTTCAATTTGCACTTCTCTCTTCACAGATTCAATATATAGTTGCTCCTTAGGTAATCTCATAGTTCCAACTTCAAATCCATGGTTTCAACTACCATTGACATAATGGTTATACTTATAACCATTATAATATTTTTCCTCTAGCCCAGCCCTCCATTCCATTCACCTATCTGACATCTTCACTTAGATGTTTGGTATCTCAAACTTAACATCTCATTTATTTTCTAGTATTCTGCATCACAACAGATTATCTTCTAAGTCAGAGAACTGCTCTACAGCCCATTTGCTGGACACAAGCAGGACCAATCACAGTATAATGACCGGTCTGGAAATAAACAACTAGCCCAAGCTAGGTCAGGGAGTCCCTTCTCTAGGATTTTTGGACTTGGAACAGAAAGTGAGTTTACCAGTTTGTTTGGGGTTTTAAACTGTAAATTGTTGTAAACCGTAAATTGTTACATGCAACAACAGTATGTTACATGCAAGAGTCATGTTTTCTGTCATGTAGACCAGAGAGGCTGAGAAAGCTGGTGTATAGAATGAGAAACATGGGTGGGAGAAAACTGAAGCCAAAATGTAGAGAAAGGCAAAAGTAGGAGACAAAAAGAGCTCTGAATATTTCGTCCCCTAATTCTAGCTAATACTGGGGACAGCTGCTGAATAACTCTAGTAACCTATAATACTGTTTTGGGGGGTTTTTTGGCTTAAATTAGTGTGTGTTGGCTTCTCTCACTAGCAACCAGGAACTGCTAGTGACAGAAACAAAATACAGTAAGAGACCAAAATACTTAACTTGATCAATACCTTGCAGGATCTACCAGCCTGATCTGGAATCTCTCTTAAATACCCTCATTATGGCCCAGCCAAAGTGGCTGCTTTTGGCTGTTCATACATGCAAAGCTCCTTTTCAGAGCCTCTTTTCTTTTTCCATTCTGAACTCACAACGACTCATCTTTCAACATCTTTTAAGTATTAGCATAAATGTTACATGCTGTCATAGTAGCCCTGATTTCACTTTCAGAGCAGCAGGACTGGCTTCAGTTGCGTCCACATTCAGTGACTAGCCTACCCAAATCAATCATACATACACGCATAAAAAATAGAAATTCTTAGTTATAACAATTCTAATAAATTTCTTACCTCAAATGCCCATTCTTTTTCTTCCTCTCCATCCAGGAACAAACGTGTTTCTTTATAAACTTGGCCTATATCCAAGTTTAATGGAGATAGATCAAATTCAAGCCGCTGCAATTCAAATCCTAGTCCAACACCAATGGCTTTTATGAAGCTTTCTTTAAGTGCCTAAGATACAGAAAGACATTTTCTCTTAGAATTCAGTGTACAAAAATTTTTCATAGAATCTACAGGCCCAACAAATAGGGAGTTTCAATGCTATGCTACATTACAGCTATATGGCTCTAAGCTTTTTTTAAAAAAAACCCTTACAGCATGAAAACAAACCATCCACATGATCTTAGGGCAAATCATTTAAGCTCTCTGTGCCTGTATCCCCTTGTACGTAACCTGCGATCATGATAACAATACCTTCCTCATAGGGATGTTATGTATATTAAACTAACTAACTTATAAAGAGCTTGAAGTAATGTCTTCTGGCATGTAGTAGTATATATATCAGTGTTTGTTACATAAGACTTCATGTGTATTAGTTCCTTTATGACAGAAAACATTATTTATAAATCATAATGTTTTGTTTTAGCTTTAGGTACTTTCTAACTGAGCATTACACATAGGTTAAATTTTCTTAAAATGAAATGTCATTATAATGTAATATATGCATAAAAACCATAACATTCTCAAGCAATCTACTGTTTCGACACTACTGGGTAACCAAGGACTCTGATTTTAAATGAAGATAATGGAATCATTATAGACTTTTGCTTTAAAAATTAGAAAGAATTATACCCAATTCCTATAAAACATATCCAGCTGAGTCCATTCATCCTTAAAGCTTCTGATTGTTTCCCATTCTTTGTTGGTAAACTTTCGTTTCATAATATGAAAGAATTCTGGAATTGAACCACGACCTGTCAGTTAAGGAAATAAGAAATTAAATAGCAGTTCTATTAAAAAATAAAAAGTTGCTCTATTACTAAAACTGTTAAAGACAGCACCCCCCAAAGATCTAAAGGGCAACCATTCTTTTGAATACATTTAAAATAATCCTAAACAAAATCTCAGCAAGTCAAAACAACTTGAAAATTAAAACAGTAAACACACTATGACAAGCAGTAGTTAGCCCAGAAATATGAGTAGTTTAACAGGAATTGGTGATATTCTATAAATTATTACTTAAGCAGGAAAACCATATGGTTGCATCAATATATGCCCCAAAAAGTTTTGATACAATTTGGCAGCCAAAGCTGTTATAAATCTTAAATAACAGGAAATTTCTTATATAAAAGGGTATTTATCAGAAGCCCAATTAAAATACTCCTAAAGTAGAACCATATTATTCTAAAGTTTTATTTTGTTACGTAACAGAGAAAAAAAGGGAATAATTATTTTACCACAAGTTTTGGAAAATTAGCAGAAAGCTGAAAACTGTTCTTTTATTCTACATTATTGCCACGGCTAAAAAATTAATACTTACCTTCTTTAAATGTTTTCCAACTTGTTTTCTAATATGACTTCTTCAAATAAAAGATTTTCATTATTCTTTCATGGTTGCAGTTGCAAAATAAGCTCATTTAAAAAAACTTGAAACATATCTTTAGTGCCACTATTTCATAGATAACAAAATATTACATAGCATTCGAAAAATAAATGACAAAAGATACAACCCAAAGGATCTCATTCCCAGAACTAAGGGGTAAAATACATGTTAAAATTCATGGTAGGTCTCTAGTATTGAATTTTCCCAAACATTAAAATTATGTGTTTGTGTGTCTTTACCACCAAGCACAAACTTTCTACCATCATTCATTTTATATAAATATGCATAATATGTATAAATATTTACACAAATATGTATTCAACTAATATTAAAAACAAATTGATCACTGTTCTTGCCTTTTATACTTACAGCCTAATGGGCCTATCAGAGGTAGGTGAACCACAAACATTTACTAAGTGTATACATGAATGTTAACTATTATATGGTAAATTACTTCCTAAATATTCAACTGCCCTGTATCCTTAGTTCATTATTACATTATTTTCCAGAAAACCTTTTGAAGGTAGTCCCTTTGAGGATTCTGTTAATATGGGCTTACTCAAATTCTCACTTCTAAAATAACCAACTCCAAAATTTGACATTCTGAAATGATTAACACAATTCTTAAAGAGATAGCTGATACAACACTCTCTATGGGCATTTCTTATGTAAATAAATATGTGGAGAAAAAAGATGTTGAAGATGTTGAATGTCCCCTTCTTAATACTTCACTGGCATTTAATCACTAATTCTCTCTATGATAATTCAACAATTAGAATTCCACTAAAAGCATACAAGTGCTAGGTACCACGAACCACATGATGAGCAAAACAGACATGGTCCTTATCTTCATAGAGAGTTTAGTTTCTCCTGCAGTAACCAAATACCTTTCCCGCATTCATCTCAAGGGTAGAATATATTAAAAATTGGTTCTCTCATGAAATATTTATGATTCTCCCAGTACCTCCGCTTCAAGAGTCAAAATAGTCGCCTCTTAGTTCATCAGGAAGTATTTCTGCTGATCTTGTTGCTGATATGTGGTACTATGGATCAAAATAAGGATCCTCATTCATTTTCAGGCACTGAGATATTAAATTGTGATCTTAAGAGTTCAATGGCAAGAAATTCTTACCCCTTTTGCGGCCATGGATCCCTTTGATTGTTTGGTGTTTACTCCTCAACACCTTCCTGAGACTAACATTAATAGAAGCCCCTCAATAAAAACTGTTTTGTTCAACGCATCAATAGTACATACTGGCTTGATAAATAACATCTTAAAGAACACCTTAAAGAAAGTAAAGACAGAAAGCTTCTGAAGTAACTAACATAAATCTGGAAATTTTAAACATTGGGGACACTATATCTACAAAAATCATAAACTGTTTCCTGTTGAATGGATTTTGGCACAAACTGCATATGTAACAATAATGGGAGGAACAAACTATCTTTGGTTTGGAAGACTGCATTATGTATTTTGAGTGAAACTGTAGTTGTAACAGATTAATGTCCAAAAAATCTGCATTTAAAAAGATACGCATTTTGTCATCTATAGTGTCATTTTGCTTGCTGCTTTCTTCAAATTTTATTTTTATAACCTCCAAGAAGCCTTCTGATTTTTAACTAAATAAGATGGGGCAATCAAGGAAAAAAATTTAAATAAGCAGGCTATTAAAAAACTGATTAACATAAAAGGCAATCAATCTGGCACAATCACTAGAAAGCAATCACATAACTCATTATGTTCAGTCAAGAAATACCGATATGAGTGCATTTTCATATACTTTAGAGCATCTTATTTAGACCACAAAATAAAAATTTGACAGCAATAGGAAAAGGTGATTTTGTAAATATTCGGCCAAAGCACAGCAGCGCCACACTGTGGCATTATGGTGGATATACAGTGGGCATATACTCTGTTAAGTGTTAAATACAGTTTACCTCAGAAACTGGAATAAAGAAAAATTGGTAGGAAGAACAGTGAATTTGTCCCTTAAGCTATTTGAAGACAGCACAATTACTGGACATACATGTTGGCAAGTTCTAATACTACCATTACATACACAGAGAATCATCAGTCAAGCTGAGAAAAACCTGATCCTCCATCTTATAGTTTGACCATTAAGGAGAGCAGTGTTAGATATTGTATTGTGCAACGATTAACTAATTAAGACCACACAGAAACTAATGTTTTATTTTAAACACAGTAGTAACATACAACAAAATCATTTAGATCTAATGCCTTGAGCAACTATCGCTGGCCTATGAAAAAAAATTCTAGTAGTACCAGAACCTCAGGGCCTACCCACATTAATCCCTCTCCAAAACAAGGTTGCCAATATGTATACATAAATATGTATATATAACAGTACTTCAGCCTTTAGGTAAATGGGCTGGCCATTTTTGAGGCACGTGGAAGGGAGTTAAGCAATGCCCAACTATGTGCTTGCTTCAAAGTACCAAAATTTAGCCTCAGATAACAAATCATATTATAAATTCCAATAGTTTCACTTTCTAAGTACTGAACTGTATATAATAGAATTATATATAATTTTGTTTCTATGAGAAGTGACAGTCTTCTAAGATATGAGTTAGTATGTATACGCTGTAATGCTTGACTTATCAGCTCATTTGTCCAGGAACTTATCCAGACACAAACCTAGAATAACACAAAAATATCTGAGCTGCCAATATAGGTTTCACAAACTACATGCACAAAGCCTCTTGCATGTTACTATCAAAGGATGTACTTACATTTAAGCCCTCAATTCGTAAAGTACAGCAGAAAAAGCACTAGACTGAAATACGACAATCCAGGTTTGAGACTCACCATTTAGGCAGTCCTAAACTTCAGTTGCTCTTACACTGTTTACCAACACATATAGGTATTAACACACAGAGGCAAGAAACAGGCTGATAGAGCTAGAACTACTGGGCTGTGAATGTTATCCTTTTAGGAAGAACTCCAGAGGATGAAGACGACGACCAACAGGACAGAGCAAGAAGCCTTTTATTTTTGGGCTTTGAAACCTAATGAATTTACTCTGCTGGGTTTGGAACATGTTTGAGAACCATGATCCTTTTTACTTCAAACTTCTTTTTGGAATGGGAATGTCTATCCTATGCCTCTCCTACCATTGTATTTTAGAAGACTTGTTTTCCGCTTTCACAAGTCCACCCATGGAGAGGAATTTTGCCCCAAGAAGGATCATACTCCAGTTTCACACATAGCTGATTTAGATGACTGAGATAACGAGACTTTGCCACTTTTTGGGTTGATGATATTAACACTTACATGAAATTTAGAGCTAATGCTGGAATGGGCTGAGAATTGCTGATGCTGGGATGGGGTGAATTTACTTTGTATGTTAGATGGATATAAATTTTGCAGGGGGCCAGAGAATGGATTCTACTGGGTTGAAGGGTGTCTCCTGAAATTCATGTCCACCCAGAACCTTAGAATGTGACCTTATTTGGAAATAGAGTCTTTATAGATGTAATCAAGTTAAGATCAGGTCATACCTAATTAAAGTGAGCCCTGAATCCAATGCCTGGTGTCCTCACAAAAAGAGACAGACACGGAGAGGAGACAGAATAAGTCATTTGAAGGTGAAGGCAAAAATTGGAGTGATGTAACTGCAAGCCACGGACTGCTAGGAATGAGCAGAAACTAGGAAGAAGCAAGGAAAGATTCTTTCTTGGAACCTTTAGAGAGACCACGACCCTGCTGACACCTTAACTTCCGGCCCTCCAGAACTTAAAGAGCCTTCTGTCACTTGAAGACACCATGTTTGAGGTACTTTGTTAGGCAGCCTGAAGAAACTAATATACACATAGATACAATTTAAATTATACATAAGCACACACATTCACGTACCCTTAGGAGCTTTAATTTTATGTCCCTGGAGTAAAATTTTCACATGCTGGTTCATCACTTCTTAGCTACAGATTGAGTATCCCTAATCTGAAAATCTGAAATCCAAAATGCTATAAAACTCAAAGCTTTTTGAGCATCAAAATTATACTCAAAGGAAAAACTCAGGGGAGCACTGTGGATTTCCCACTATGGATATACTCAACCTGTAGGTTATTTATTTAACATTTACTTAACATCTCTATGGCTGTTTCTCAAATTGTAAAATAGGGACAAAGAATTGGGCAGATTAAGAATAAACATGTAAAACGCCTGGAACTATCAAATACCTAATAAATATTAGCTCTGAGGCTGCTGTGAAAGTCATTGTTAAATGTGTATCTTCTTTAGTCAACTGTTTTTATGAAGTCCTTCCTATATTCATCAAGTAGGACTTAAGTGGTTTTCCCGTTGATGTTTAGAGGGGCATTTCACATCTTAACAACATTAACCTTTGTCTGTCAAATTTGCCACAAATATATTCTCTGGTTTGTGAAAGATGATTTAATATGAAATCATATCTGTTGACTTTGTGGTTTCCTTTTATCATTTTAAGCTTCAAAAGCCATCTTTTCAGAAGTTTGCTCAAATATACAATTACACTGTGTTCTAGTAAGTGTTAATAAAACTTTAATTTTGTTAGAGTTGTGGCAAAGACTTTCTGATATCACTCATAAAAAATGGTAAATGGGCTATAATTTTTCTTTTTGTTAGTTCTGTAAATTACATCCAATACAGAGTTTCCCAAACATTAACATGCCTAACAATCAACTGGGAATATTGTTTAAATATAGAAACCCGGCCGGCCACGATGGCTCACGCCTGTAATCCCAGCACTTTGGGAGGCTGAAGTGGGCAGATCACCTGAGGTCAGGAGTTCAAGACTAGCCTGGACAACGTGCTGAAACCTTGTCTCTACTAAAAATACAAAAATTAGCCAGGCATGGTGGCAGGTGCCTATAATCCCAGCTACTCGGGAAGCTGAGGCAAGAGAATCACTCGAACCCAGGAGGCGGAGGTTGTGGTGAGCCGAGATTGCACCACTGCACTCCAGCCCGGATAACAAAGAGTGAAACTCCGTCTCAAAAAAAAAAATAGAAACCCTATTGTACTCTCAGAAATTCTGGCTCCCACAGGTCTGCAGTGATTTCAAGGAATCTGTATTTTTAATGACTACCCTAGCTGATTTTGATATCCTGATCAAAATTTTAAAATAACATGCTATGGTCCTATTACTATGATAGAAAAGAAGTCTAAGACTAAACGGACTCTAGTTTCAAGATAAATTTTTTTATTATTTGGATACTAGCAGGACTGTAGCATTTTCCAGAAAATTTAATTCTGATATTCTATGTATGATTTCTTCTCTACTGTAGTACAATATATATAATTTCACCCATTTTTAAGTATACAGTCCAGTAGTATACAGTACATTCATACTGTCGTACAATCATCACTACTACCTGTCTCCAGATTTTTTTATTCTTTTTTAAACTGGAATTAAATCTGTCTAATCCCAAATCTTGTTTGTTTCTTATCCATTTAATCTGTCATCTTCTTCAATAATATATATTTTTATAAACCAAATCTCTATGTTCAGTCCTCTTTATCTCCTTATTCATTCCCTTTCATTCTGGAAGTGTTTCTCAGATTTATCCTATATATCATCAATTCAATTTTCTGTAAAAGCTAGTCTATTTACAGGTTCCTATACAGATTCTTTCAGTACTGACGTTTGCGAGAAAGGAGGATTAAGGGTTTTGCAGGGGACAGAGTTGTATGTTTTTAATTTGAATTTAGAAATAAGGACAATTTTCTCTTAAAATTAAAATTAAAAAGGTTCACGGAGAATTTTTATCTCAGAGAAAAACATTTCTTCTAAGTCTTTTAGCTTTTGAAATTTTCTCATAACTTTATAAGTTTTAAAAAATCATTTTACATAGCTGGTTTGTTTTTAAAGGGATTGAGAGATATTTGTTTTAAAAAAATAAGATTCTGGCAGGGCGCGGTGGCTCACGCCTGTAATCCCAGCACTTTGGGAGGCCGAGGCAGGCGGACCATGAGGTCAGGAGATCGAGACCATCCTGGCTAACACGGTGAAACCCCGTCTCTACTGAAAATACAAAAAATTAGCTGGGCGTGGTGGCGGGCACCTGTACTCCCAGCTGCTTGGGAGGCTGAGGCAGGAGAGTGGCATGAACCCGAAAGGCAGAGCTTGCAGTGAGCCGAGCGCCACTGAACTCCAGCCTGGGCGACAGAGCCAGACTCCGTCTCAAAAAAAAAAAAGATTCTGCTACATATATTTTTCTGTGATGTGATATTGGCCGGGCACAATGGCTCACGCCTGTAATCTTAACACTTAGGAGGCTGAGGCAGGCAGATCACTTGAGCCCAGGAGTTCAAGACCAGCCTAGGCAACATGGAGAAACCCTGTCTCTATTATGATATTATATATATATATATATACACATATACATTCTAAGTCCCTTCAGGTTCATATAGACCTAACTAATTCTTTTATTACAGCTAATAATTATCTGTAGAATGCATCCACCATTAATTTATTTAACCAATTTCTATTAGTAGCTTCAGGTTTTGTTGTTATTCATAAATATTTTGGATACAGTACCATAAACAAGATCACTAAATCAAAGACTATGTGTATTTTCAATTTTAACATTATTTTCCAAAAAGCCTGTAGCAATTTCTAGTGCTTCCATCTATATGATTGTTCTTTTCTGACATTTTCACAAGCTCCAAGTGTTGTTTTCCAATTTTCTGCAAATCTGATGGGCATCCTGTTGTTACTTTAATTTGCATTACTCATCATTAAGGTAATAGCTTACTGACTACTTGAATTTGTTCTTCTGTAAGGTGCCTATTAATATTTTCTAATCACTTCATAGAAGCTCTTTATATATTATGGATATTGACACTTTACCAAATTTGTTATAAGAATTTTCCTTATTCTATTATTTATCTTTTGTATTTGGTTATATTTTTGGAATATAATTTTTTAAAATTTAAATATCGATTCTTTCTTTGATAAATTCTGAACTCTGTCTTGTTTGAAAAGAATTCAGAAAAAGATTTATTGCAACTTGACCTATTTTGTCCTAAAATTATAATTTTTTTTTAACTTTTAAACTTCGAATTCCTCCAAATTGGTGTATATAGTATGTTTTACATCCACATGACTAACCAATTCTACCAGCACCATTTAATAAATAATCTTTTATTCACTGAATTGAAATATGTATATATCCTGGGCTCTAAGATTAACTCTTCTAGTTGTCTATTCTTTCACTAGTACTATACTCTTTTTAGTTTACAATGCCTAACACAAGTTTCTGAAACTGGTAAGGCAGGATCCTTACCATATTTTTCATATTCCTAGTCATCAGTTCTTCCATAACAACTTTAAATGTATGTAACCCAGTTTCACAAAATTTTTCAAATTTTGGTATCTGCAAATTCTTTTAATAGGAATCAATAAAATCTCATACTGAGGTCATATACTGTAGAGAGCAGTTTGGACAAATGTCTTAACCTTTTATACAAAATAACAGTAGTACTTACACACTAGTCTTATGAAGATGAAATAATACCTATTAGGCATCTAACATAGTGTCACACACTTGTAGGAATTGCTCAATAAATACTAGTTACACAATCAAGTCGTACTGACAATGGAAAAAGACCCACCTGTAACTGGGAAGGGGGAAAACTCCTTGAGGGTGGAGACTTGGTTTTCCAGTAAGGAATTCAGAGTACAAAGTGACGTGTGACTTTCTAAAACCACTTAAAGGTTTTAAATCCCAAGTGCATTTAAAAAAAAAATTCAGCAAAGTTTATTTTAAAAATGTAAAGATGAACATGTAAAACCACAGGGGGAAAATTCTGGCCCTTTCCCAAATTTCAGTCATAATTTTTATGTATTTGGTCTCTCTTATTTTGCCTTACTTTGTAAACATGGTCACAAAACTAAACAATTCAAAAGTTACCCTTTATGCTCAGCACTTCAAACACCTTTAATGGTAGAAAAAATTAGAAAACGAAGGGAAAACCTTCATTTAAATTAAGATGAAGACCAGGAAAACACTATTCTTCCTAAGAGCAAGAATGTACCGCCCTGGCATTTACAGTAGGCTATATACTAGATATGTTCTCTTCTGCGTGGCCGCAGCCAACAGTGGGAGAACAGGTAGAGGGAGGGAAATGAGCTGCACTCAGTAGAAATGGTTAATGCACCATGAAAGAAAAAGATTCTCTAAGTTCCTACAGGATTCTTACCTACAGAACAAGACGGAGTAATGGAATTGACTCTTTCAATGCACTAATGATAACCTCCAAAGCCAACTCTGTCTTTAGAGTTGACAATCTAGTAATGATGCTTAGTACGAAACACAGTACTTTCCTTGCTGCTATCCTAAGTTTTGACTACCATCATTTAGCAAGACTCTTAGGAAAAATCCCTTGCTCAATCTCCTCACTTACTACAATAAGTATAGCAATTCAAAGAATCTTCAATGAAGCAAATCAGTGTCTACTTCCCATCCTCATTAAGAAATCATGCTGTGTCCATTCATGCTTCAGAAATCAGTGGCATGGTAAAATACTAGTGACAACTGGAAAATCTCTCTTCTTTTCTGTATTACTGGAGATAGCAATAGCTTTTTCACAACAAAATAAAGAAAAAGAAAAGGCCTAGATATTGTGATTAGTCAAATAAGATCAACTGAGAGGGAGGTCTAATAAAACATAATTAACAGGAAAACTAAATCTGAAATTTTTGCTCAACTGTCTTTCCATCATTTATTAAAAGCTTCTGTTATTAATTACTTGTTTATCCAGCACTGACCATAGCCAACACTGCCCATCAAGTTAACTGGTAATAAAATCTGTTTCTCAGAGGTATCATTTCCAAGCAGATACCAACCCACTGGGCCAATTTATTTACCGTGTAGTTGTGCTGACTGCATTGTAAAAAACAATGGTCTTTCCATTTCTGATTTCAGAAAAAGTTCCTATAATGACAGTAGAAAGCTATAAGAATATATGGGCTAATTCCCATGCTAAGAATCTTCTACGGCAGCAATTTTTTTAGAGTAAGCCACCTATACCCCTGTTGAATACCAGATCCTTTCCTAAGAAAAATGCACATGTACACATCATACAAAATGTAGCCAACAATTTCAGGAGGTTAAACAAAATTCCTTGAACCTTATCCAGGGAATCAGATCAACAATCTGTCACAAGGTTTCCAAAATCACTAGTAGGGCCTTGTTCTGAGCAAACCTGAGAATAGAGTTATACTGGAAAGGTTTATGAGTACGTAAGAGAAAGAGTAGCTAGTAGGAAAATGCAAGGTAAGGACAATAAAAGCAAAAGGGAGAAGAGATTCATAGCTACACTGAAGCCTACAACAGCACAGTGTTTTTTCATTCATTTGACAAATATTTTACTATTATATACTAGGCAAGGTACTAAGAGATGTGATAGTGATTAAACTCTGATGTAGCTAACATGGTTCTTGCTCTCACACAGCTTTTAAGTACCAGGAAAAGATAATCAACCATCCTGATGAATAACCAACTGAGACACATTACTGGAATAAGGAAAATACATTTTATGAGAGCCTACAACAAAAGAACCTAGCTTAGATTGAAGGCTCACAAAGCTTCCCTAAAGTAAAGTTAAGGTGAAATCTAACAAGCAAATAGGAGTTATCTATGCAGAAATGGGAGTGAGAGAAGATTAATACAAGCCTTACAGACTGAGAGAGCCACATATTCAAACCACATATGGTGCAGGCAGTATGGAGATTAGACAGTTTTACTATGAAATTAGGAAGATGTGGCTTCTTTTATTAAAAGGTTTCTTCTTAGCCTGTTACTTACCTTCTGTAAAAATAGCAGTATATGCATCATAGGGCAGTTGAGAGAATTAAATCACAGAATATATCTAAAGCTCTATGTAAAATGCCACGGCACATGGTTAAGTGTTCATTAAATGTGATGACGACAAGTATACAATAATTAAGAGAACCTGTATTTAGTATGTATTAAATTGCCTGGGTGTACATTCAACCTCACCACAAATGTTAGTGGTCCTTAAAGCCACCAGTAACAAATTTCTAAGGCAATATATAAGCAACTTAACTATTTTAATAATGTTTGCTCCTCATTTTTACTTGCATAAATGGGCTAAAAAGAGCTGTATTTAGATACAGAACAAAGAGTCGCCCGTTGGTATCCACTGGGGATGGGTTCCAGGACCCTCCTCAGATACCAAAATCTGCGCATGCGGCCCTGTGGAATCCGCATATATGAAGTCAGCCCTCTATATCCTCAGGTTTCATATTCCGCAAATACTGAATCTTGACATGCATTTGTTTGTGGATGCAGAATCTGCGGGTACAGAGGGCCAACTACTGAAAAATATTCCCAGGAGTAGACCCATGCAGTTCAAACTTGTGTTGTTCACGGGTCAACTGCATATGTTATCTCTACATAAGGACTACAATGCACTTTACGATTGAAATTCTTTTTTAAAAAACAAACTAACAATTTGACTGAAAAATTGTGGTTAATGTTTAAGTGAAATAAGTTGAAGTACAATTCAAAAAGAATTTCACTTTACCTCTAGGCAAAGTATTATATGGATCACCAGGAACGGATAATCTATTATTTATTTGTAAGTCTGTAAATAGTCATGGAAATATACCCTTTTCAGATTTATGCTCTCCATTACCTTTGTGTACTAAGCACATTTTCTCTAAACTTAAATATCTCTAATACATTTCCTGGCCTGAGATTACTCAATAGGTAAGAACTGAGGCATCAAGACATTTAACTGCTGTACTACAAAAATGAAATGTTACCTGGAAAACTAGTCTTCATTATATCAATCCCAACTTGCAGCTCAGGCTCAGCAGCAAGCACCGCATAGTCCCCTTGATGAGAGATGTTAAAGTTGAAATTCGGGTAAGGATTCGATGAGTCCTTTGCAAGAACTGGCTTTCCTTTTGCAGTTCTTTGCAAACGAATGTGATTCCAAGGGATATTCAATTTCTCTGCAACCAATTTCCTTATCATCAGACGACCAGCCTGTTAAGTACATAAAACATTTGGTATGTACTGATGTCTGCCAAAGATACAACCACACTACGTGTAAAAGTATTTTTTTTTTGGTTTCTAAAATTTTCATTTTTAAAACTTTTCAAAATACTTAAGGATTAAACACACGTTAATTTAAACTTAACCAATGCTTAAGTAGATAACAAGTTAAAGCCCGCCTTAACAATTCCCTCTCCTTTGCTAGCGACCAAAGTTAACAGCTGGCATCCTGTCAGTCTCTTCTGGATTTAAATATATGTGCATTTACATGTTTTTGCTAACTCTACATATAAACACAAACATGAGATTATACTTATGTAGTATTCTGCCACATATAAGCTTTTAAATTTATAAGTATTGGGAATTATTTTATGTCTGTACACATCCGTCTGGTCCATGCAGTTTTAACTGTAGCATATTTCATAATATTATTTCCCCTTTATTGGACATTTTAGGCTCGCTCTAGACTTGCTGTCATAAACAACTCTGCAGTGACAGCCGTCCTGTATCTACATCTGCGCATATGTATTTCCAGATCCCATATATTGATCACCCAGCTTCAACGATTAGCAAGGCATGACCTATCTTGTTCTGCTCTCTCCCACCTCCAAATATTATTTTTTAAATAATTACTAAACACACACACACACAAAAAGCAAGAATATAAGATGACAAAGTATGTATTTTTAAAAATATCTTTCAGGTTTTTTTCTTCTTCAATTCTAACACTGACTTTTAAAAACTGCAGGCTTTTAAAAGTAGTTCATTTCACAATTCCTTACAAATTATAAGTGTAAAAAATTTTCACCAATGTGCCTTATAATTATCAACTAGTCAACATTTCAAACAGAAAGGTGTTTCAATATGGGACATTTTTAAGAAACGACTGTCTTTTAAATGATGGTAATTCACGGTTGTTTCAAATTGCACCATATTGTAGAGGTTATTTGTTTGGAAATCCCGTTTTCCATTTGTTGCTTCAAAATAATAGCTAAAATAAATCTACGTAAAATACTGTTTCCCATGGCATCTAGTGAGGAAGGTATCCTCTCCGGCTTCAGGTTCATTGGCTTCAATCCCGTGAAGCGCAGGGCTACGAACTATATCATACTGTCAATAATTTCTAGGGCCTACCACGTGCAGGGAGTCCTCGGAGAATGGTGGGATATTTAACAGGCAGAATAAGCATGGGTTATGAACCCACGCAAAGAAAAAAAATAACATTTAAAGATAAAGACATAAAAACATTCATTACAGAAAAACACAATTTTGTCGGCCTTCCTCACACTTATTTCACAGTTTAGGAGGGTCTCCATTTGAAATAACAGGGGAAAAGAAAGAATTTTTACAGCCATCGCGGCCTCCGAGGCGGTTACAAAGGCCGTGGAAACCAGGCCGTGCGTCGCCCGCAACTCCGCAGCGCCGGCTGCTGTCGCCCGGACCGGCCACGGGCTCCACAGCGAGAAGGTCGCCGCCAGCGCGGGAGTGTGGGGTCTCCACAGCCCGGCCCGCCTCCCCCAACATCTGCTTCCTAGGCTGTAAATACCAAAAAAGACCTGTAGTACCATGGCTGCCTTAGCGTCCCGGGCAAAGACGAACTGGCCAATGCGCTCCTTCTCCTCGGGCTGAATCGATCGCACTGCCAGCAGCCATTCGGCTCGACTAGGCAGCCAAGTGCCGCAGGAAAAGGCCCAGCGCACGCCCTCCATGGATGGCACCAAGCAGAACCGTTTGGCAGGGAAAACCATACACTGCAAGCAGCCCTCGCCGTTACCTCGGGCCTGATGGCGCGGTCGCAAACGTGGCCCCACCCCCTTCTTCCCGGCGTCCGTGCGCAGGGGGCGGGACGTCGCTACGCAGATGGGCACGTGGCCCACCGACAGCCCTCCCAGCCCGCCCCCAGCTCAGCCACCTCCTCTCGGAGAAAGCAGCTGGGGGCGGAGACGGAGATCAGCTCTGCGCTTTGCGGCATTGTATGACGTCACGTAGGCGTGGCTTCGGAGGCGAGCAAAGGGCGGGACCAAGGCCAAGAGCCCGGCAGTTACGCCACTCACACTTGCGGAAGAGTTGACGGGACAGCGGTGCAGGCCAATCGCAACCAGTCCTCTGGAGGCAGGGAGACTGGGGTGGAGACTTCGGAGACTGCAGTTGCAGGTGGGTGAGCTCCGGGGTCTGAGGGAAGAGTGGGATCGTAGCCCTTATTCTCGGGGTCTGGGTTGGCCCCTGTGGCCCACAGAGAAGAGAATGTCCTTGGCTTCAGCTGCTTCGTGTACGGGGCACGAGAGATTTCCACCTCTAGGAGGGGGTCTGCAGTGATGCCCCCTGGAGTTGTGCAACGCGGCAGCCCTGAGTTGCTTCTTTCCCTACCCCCATCCCCATCGGCCTAACACCCACCCTCACACAGTATGTTCCCGACCCTTAGCAGCAGGCAACCTGAAACCCTCCCTCCGAAGGCCGAGCCGAGGCACTACCCCCAGTGCGGGACTCCGACCCCGCCTCAATCAGAGGCTGCCAGCGAGCAGCTGGGCTAATGCTGGCTTTTTATTTGGGGCGATGAAGCGACCCAGGTGCTGTTTTGCTATTGCCAAGCCTGGGCTACAGCCCTAGCGAGAAAACAGGATTCCATTGTTGAGGCATCAGTGTTTCCATCATGACAAGAGGTCCTTGCTCTAGCCGCAGAAACAAGTAAATAACTTTACTCAGTTATTTTCTCAGACTTTGCGAAGGGTCATATTGATGTATGTCTGTTTCCTTAGTTGTTCCGTGTAGGCTGTTGTTGACTCTCGTATGAAAGCCCACGCGATCCAAGTGCCCTGCAGGTTTTGGTCCAGGGAAAAGTTGGTCTCTGCAGATGACTGTAAATGACTACCTGGAGGTCGATTAAAGTGCAGTACTGCGGGATTCAGCCGATTTCGTTCTTCCTCTGACTGCCCGGAAATATCAGCCAAAGGCCAGCGGTACTAATTAACACAATTACCTGCCTATGATTTCTGTCCTATTTAAGATGGGTTCTATTATGTTTTTATCTATACTTGTCTTCATTAACTTTTCGTGATATCATAAGCCCCCCAAATCCCTCGAAAGTAGATGGGATTCTGAGCACACACACACACAAATTCAGATCCCCAAAGGACAGTAAAATGAATTATTGGCTTAATATATCATCTTAGCTAACCAAAAGCCTGTGTCAGCTGCCATATTGAAAATCTGGTTACCAGCTGCAGGGAGCTTACAGTCTGGTAAAGCAAATAAATCATATGCATAAAAAGTACAATAAGAGACAGTGTAAAGATATGTAAATAATACTAATACCCATATCAGCAATGATCATAACTCACTTCTCCATTTTTAACTAAGAATCATATAACTTTTCCTTCCTGTCATTTTAAACTGATTTTTGTAAGTTTGGTACATTAAGTTTCTGTTTCCAAACACTTCTGTGTACGTTATTGCGCATGTTCTGTGTACTAGTTATTACTGATGGAGACAATGAGCTCAGAAAGAGAATTTGTTTAAATTTAGGAATTCATATCCCATTATTTTACCATCGAACAAGAGCTCTGTGTATTACATCTATGGAGCCTAATACACAGACAGTAATTTAGGGATTATTTGTACTTGGTCTAGAATGTAGAATATTCTCCCCTTCTCCCATTATCACATTCCTTGTTTCCTCTGTATCATTCAGGCCCAAATGTCATACCAAACAGAATGTCTTCGTTCACCCAGTGTAAAATAGCTCACTCTTCCCACTTCCAAACCTCAGCCCCAAACCTATTACCCTCGTGAACATATTTTGTAGGTTTGTTGAATCCCCTTCCCTGTGTGCTTTTAAAAATTCTCCAGAACTTAGCTTAAACCTTCTCTTAGGGCCTATTTCAGAGTACCTTTTTCCAAAACAGTATTGTTTATATAATTCATTTGGCAGTTATTCTAGTATTGCCTTATGACATCTCTCCTATTGTCCTGAATTATTTGCATGTGTGTTATCTTGCAAAATAGAATGTACAGTACTTGAGAGGGAATGTCATGTATACCTTTTACAAATAGTGTACATGAGTAAATATTATTAATGACTCCACAATAGATTTATTACTGCTTTTTATATTCTATCTGCCTTTACTTCCCTCACTTTTATTAAGGAAATGTAAATATGCAGTTTATAACTTGCTTAACTGTATTAAACGAACCCAACAATTTTATTAAAATATTTTTTATTGCATTGGTCAGGGGAAGAAGAGGACTAAAGTAATAGGGGCTCACTCAGTCTAGAATGATCATCTTGCTTGGTGCCGATCTGTGGCTTCTTAGCAGGATTCTGAGGGATTCGTATTCTATTTCCAGCTCTACCACCAATTGTCTGTGTGACTTTGGTCACACAGGATCCTATGTGTGACATAACCTCTTCCAGGTATTAATATCAATAGAAAGGCATTATATAAATCATCTCTAAGTCTAGGTGTTTTTTAGATGTATTCACTAACTTTTTATTGGGTCACAAACTTTATTCTACCTGAAACACTTTTTTTTTTCACCCAAGACTTATTTGAATAGCTCTATAATTCTACCAGTTTCTCAAGGAAGAAACCATGATGCTGCTTTTCTTTGATTCCCTATATCCAATCCATCTCCAAGTGTTTTTGGTTTTACTTCTAATACAGCTAAATCCATTTGTTTCTCTTTATTCCCACTGTTAACAATCTGGTATAACCCACCATCATTTTTCATCTGAAATACTAATCAGTTTTCTAGCCTGCCTGAGAAAGGGGAGCACTCTCTTCCAATGTCTTCCATGCCATAAGCACAACCTGCTTTCAGAGCTAAATCTAGAAATCCATGCCCTTAATTCTCATGTTATATTGCCCTCTAATTAGACTGAGAAGGAGAAGCCAGCAAGGTAGGAAACCTGAAGAATGTTGTGGCATAGAAACTAAAAGACGAGTGTTTCAAGGACTAGTTAACGGTGTGAATATTCCTAAGAGGTGAAAAGATGAGGAGAGAGAAGTGAGAATTCAGCTTCAAGATGGTAGTGTGGTGACATTGACAAGGGCAGTTTTAATGGAGTAAAAGGAATTTTATCGTAGTGAGTTGAGATGATAACTGGAGGTGACGCTACCACAGAGTGCCCTTTAAAGTTTTTCTGGATTTAGGAAGTAGAAAAATGGAATGGTAGCTGGAGGAATAAAAGGTCAAAGGATAGATTTTTGTTTGATGTTTGTTTAAAGATGGAAGATACTAGAATTTGCATGCTAATGGAAAATGTCCAGTAGGGTGGGAGAAACTCTTAATGTATAAGAAGGAAGGGGGGGTTGTGTGTGTGCGGGGGGGCAGGTGTTCACCATTCTAAAGTAGACTCTATTGTAGAGGCCCTTGTCTGTGTTGTTTTTAGCTGTATTTCTAGTATCTAGAATAGTGCCTGCCACAATATTTGTTACTCCATAAGCTATCCAATATTTGTTGAATAAATGAATGACTTAGACCCTACTTCTCTTCCTTTCAATTCATTCTTGACATATTAGCTAGAAAAATATTTTTTAAAAAAATGATGTCATGTCACTGTCCAATTTAAAGTGATCAGTCATTCCTATTTCACTTAGAATAAAGCCCAGCTCCTGTGACCCATTGGATCCTGACTGAGGTAGCAACTGCCTTCTGCAGCCCTATCTCCTGACCCTCTTGCTTTCATTAGCTACTCCAGCCACAATGGCCACCTTTAATTTCCTAAAACTGAAGGACTCCTTTCCCTCTGCAGGGCTTTATATGTGATTTCCGCCACTAATCCCTTACCTTCTTGTCATTCAGTTCTCAAATGACACTTCAGAAAGGCTTTCCCTAGTATTGTAGTGGCTGAAAGCAAGTGCTCTCGAACCAAACTGAGTTCACATACCACCTCCCTGCTTACTTGCTATATGATCTTAGCCAAATTACTTAAATTATCAAAGTCCATTTTCTCTGTTTGTAAAGTGAAGATAAGTATCTACTTTATCCAGTTTTTTCGAAGAATATGTGTAAAACATATAGCATGGGGCCAGGCATGGTGGCTCATGCCTGTAGTCAACAGCATTTTGGGAGGCTGAAGCATGAGGATCACTTAAGGCCAGGAGTTTGAAACCAACCTGGGTAATATAGTGAGATCCCATCTCTAAAAAAAACCAAAAACCAAAAAACAAACAAACAAATAAAAAAAAAAACTGGGTGTGCTAATGCACAACTGTAATCCCAGCTACTCAGGAGGATGAAGTGGGAGGACTGCTTGAGCCCAGGAGGCTGAAGCTTCAGTGAGCTGTGATGCTGCCACTGCCCTCCATCCTAGGTAACACAGCAAGGCCCTGTCTCAAAAAACAAACAAACAAAAAACATAGTACAAAGCATGGCACATAATAAGCACTATATAAATGTTCCCTGTTACCCCTTTTGTTATTGTCTGAAATTGAATGCCCCCATTGTTCATTTCCACTTCCTACTTGTGGCTTCATGATACTTATAAAAATTTATAATTATTTATTTGTGTACCTTATTTATTATGTCGTCTTCACCAGATACTGGACAGCAAAAAAGCAGGGACCATGTCTGTCTTTTATTCTCTCTTTAACTCTAGTGCCTAATTCGGTGCTTGTCATATAGTTAGCATCTATAATAAATATTTACTAGACTAGGCCAGAAATCATGCCGTATATTGAAATATCAGTGACCAAACTAAGATCACTGCAGGACCCAGTCAAAGCTCAGATCAGGCAGAGCACAGCTTTAGTTTAATGTTCTACTTTTATTAAGTGGCACATGATTTTTGTCATTACTTTTTATCAAAGGCTTCATTCTTAGGCTTGACTCTTGTACCTTTATTCAATTATTTAAATCAAATTTTAATGGAAGCCTTTTAAAAAAAGGATAACAGAATCATTTTAAAAATTGAGTCAGCGTTTTGGGCAGGAAGGTGTTTCATTGAAGCTGGGGTGCAATCTTATAAAGTACACTATTATTTTATATACTACTAAGAAAAATGCCAGCTATGACACAACTCTTTATCACTAAGAATTTTTTCTACTTATGCAAAGAGCCCTCTTTTTAAAAAATCGTATAATACCCTTGCACCTACATACAAAGAACAATATAAGCAAAATTAATTGGCTGAGGCACTCCTAAAACTTCTTAACATTCAAAGTGTCTTTTCATTGATTTTCAACTCAGAGTCTCTGTGTCCATGTTTTATTTTTACAATATCATTCTCTGTTTAGAGCATTAGTGATATATCATTTCTTAAACCAATGTCCATTATTATATCCAAGGTTTTCTTCCAACATACTGATATCCATTCTTCAAATTTAGTACGCATGTAATGACAAATATGTCATGACTACTACCCAACCAGAGTGATTATAAGATGCCTGTCAGTTTCAGATAAGTGTGAAAAACTTTGTGTCTTAAAAGCAACGAAATAACGTAATTAATTTTGAAGAATATTTGAAGAAAAATAATTGCCTTATAAATCTTTTGCCAAGAATTGAGAGTTGTTTAACAGTTAATAATGTTATTGATTTTAATTATTATTTACATATAATTTGACAGTATTAACTTAATATTCATTGTATCATTTAAGTCTCACAACAGTCCAGTGTCATAGATGTGTCCACTTTGCAGATGAGGAAGTCAAAGCCTCAGAGAGCCTAAGTAGGAATCACTACTAAGTAGGAATCACTAGTAAGTAATGAACCATTTAGGACTATTTCTCTAGTTCCAAATGCCATATTCTTTGTTATTTGCAAAATACACTTATACAAGTAGGATTTACTCAAATGAAATTTAAGAAATGGAAATATTCAGCTCCTTGGATTTATCATTCTGTGTAGAATGTACCTGGCAGACTTTTTTTTTTTTTTCTCTTATTTTTGAGATGGAGTCTCGCTCTGTCGCCCAGGCTGGAGGGCAGTGGCGCGATCTTGGCTCACTGCAAGCTCCACCTCCCAGGTTCATGCCATTCTCCTGCCTCAGCCTCCCAGGTAGCTGGGACTACAGGCGCCCACCACCATGCCCAGCTAATTTTTTGTATTTTTTTAGTAGAGATGGGGTTTCACCATGTTAGCCAGGATGGTCTCGATCTCCTGACCTTGTGATCCACCTGCCTCGGCCTCCCAAAGTGCTGGGATTACAGGCGTAAGCCACCACGCCCGGCCGGCAGACTTTTTAAAACGGTGTTACGAAAGTGAATAGGTTTGTGTGATTCTTATATATTATTTTAGGATACTTGAAATTTTCTAGTAAAACTTGTTTTTGTTACTATTTATAGGAATAAAAATAACTTTGTGTTTACATCATGTGGTCCACTTATTCATGACCCATGAGGCTCAATAGACTTAATCCAACATAGGATCTAAATTACATACGTGATTTTCTTTTTTTTTTTTTTTTGTTTTTTGAGACGGAGTCTCGCTCTGTCGCCCAGGCTGGAGTGCAGTGGCGCGATCTCGGCTCACTGCAAGCTCCGCCTCCTGGGTTTACGCCATTCTCCTGCCTCAGCCTCCTGAGTAGCTGGGACTACAGGCGCCCACCACCGCGCCCGGCTAATTTTTTGTATTTTTAGTAGAGACGGGGTTTCACCGTGGTCTCGATCTCCTGACCTTGTGATCCGCCCGCCTCGGCCTCCCAAAGTGCTGGGATTACAGGCGTGAGCCACCGCGCCCAGCCTACATACGTGATTTTCATGACAATAAAGTTAATTAAAAAGTGTTTGTGGTTAGAGTCTTAAAAATTGATATTCTCAGGACCTACGCCACTATGCAGAAATATAGTTTTTATTCTTTTGGAAGTATCCCATTTAGTTACCTTTTTCCTATTTTATTTCCTACTTATTTTAAAATACAGAGGAATGATTTTATACCAATTAAAAAATTATGTTTTATTTGCATTTTCTATGTTTTGAGCAAGAAGAAAGCTGGAACATCAAAATAGTTTCTGAATTGATTGATCTTTTGTTATCTTTTAATATCTTTAAATAATTACACAACAAGTTGTAAAGATAAAATTTCCATGTACCCTTCACCCAGTTTCCCCAAATGGGTACATATATAATAATAGTAAAAGATCAAAACCAGGAATTTGACATTGGTACAATGTTTGTGTGTAGTTTCTTGTAATTTTCTCACATGTGCAGATTGCTGTAACCTATCTAAATTGTGTATATCAAACTTTGTCCTTTTTAATGGTGAGTAGTATTCCATGGTATGGATGTACCATGATTTGTTTACTCTTTCATCTATTGTGCAACATTTTGGTTGCCCTCAGCTTTTGGCTATACAAATGAAGCATTATGAAACATGTAGAGGCTATTGTGTACACATAAGCTTTTCTTTCTAATGGTCAGCAGCATGATTGTTGGGTAATGGTATGTGTATGTTTAGTTTTTTTAAGAAACTGCCAGACTATTTCTGCCAGCAGTGTATGGGTGATTCAGTGTCTCTGCAAGCCCTCAAATATTTGGTGTTGTCATTATATTTTATTTTAGCTATTTTGATAGATGGGTAGGGATATTTCATTGCAGTCTTAATTTCCATTTTCATAATGACTAATGATGTTGAACATCTTTTCATGTGCTTATTTGCCATCTGTATATTCTCTTTGGTGAAATATCTCTTTGTGCCTTTTGCGTATTTTTTAAATTGAATTATTTGGTGTTTTTACTGGTAAGTTTTCAGATTTCTTTATATATTATTTCTTTATCAGATTCAGTTTGCAATTTTTTTTTCCTGGCTTATAGCTTGTCTTTTCATCCTCTTAAATAAAGGGACTTTCACAGAGGAAAAATATAATTTTGATATAAAGTCCAATCTAGTAATTTTTTTCATTTATGTGTTGTGCTTTTGATGTCTAAGAGCTCATTAAATGAGACCCTGGTTACAAAGATTTTCTTCTGTATTTGCCTCTAAAAAGTTTATATTTTACGTTTAAATCTATCAACTGTTTTAATTTTTACATAAAGTAAAGTTGTCTGTGGATATCCATTTTCTTCAGCATTTTTTGTTAAAAAAGATTCTTTTTATTCCATTGAATTGCATTCACACCTTTGTCAAAAGTCACTTGGCTATACTGTGTGGGGCTATTTCTCTATTGTGTATTGCATTCCACTGATCTATGTGTCTCTCCTTTCACTAATATTACACAGTATTGATTATCATAACTATAGTAAGTCTTGAAATCAGGTAGACTGATACTTCCCTCATTCTTATTCTTTTTAGTTGTGTTAGATATTCTATTTTCTTTATCATTCCATGTAAATTTTACAGTAATCTCATCTGTATATACAAAAAATTGTGCCAGGATTTTGATAAAAAATGTGTTAAACCTTTATATCAGTTTAGGGGGAATTAAGGGGACATCTTTATTAAGTTGACTTTTCCAATTTGCAGACATGGCATGTCTTTCCATTTTAGTCTTCTTTGATTTTTTTAGCATTTTATATTTTTCAGCATACAAGTCCTGTGCATGTTTTGTTAGATTTATACGTAAGTATTTCTTTCACTTATTTTTTTTGAACTGTTATACTTTTAATTTTTGTTTTTGTTTTAATTTTTGTTTCTATGTGTTTTTTGCTGGTATATAGAAATATGATTGATTTCTTTGTGATGCTCTTGTGTCCTGTGGCATTGCTGAACTTGCTGATTAGTTCTATGAGGTTTTTTTCTCGTAGATTCCTTTGGATTTTCTATATAGGCTATCTCGGAATTTGCAAATAGAGGCAGTTTTGTTTCTTCCTTTCCAATGTATATGCCTTTTATTGAATTTTCTTGTTTTAGTGTGCTTGGTAGAGCTTACATTCCCTTGGAAACTGAATAATACATTTCGAAATAAGTGTGAACTTTGATGAATAGCAGTGGTAAGGGTGGACATCCTTGCTGTTTTCCTCATATTAGGGGGAAGGCATTCCATAATTTAGCATAGTGTTATCTATAGGTTTTTTGTAGATTTTCTCTACTAAGTTGAGAAGGGGGAACTTTTCCCCTCTCTTTCTCTTTTGCTAAGAGTTTTTCCCATAACTGGGTGTTGTATTTTTTCAAACAGTTTTTATGCATCAATTGATATGGTCTTGTGGTTTTTCTTCTTTAGCTGCCTAATAGGATAAATTACACTAATTGGTATTCAAATACTTTTCAGCCTTACATCCTTGAATAAACTTACTTAGCCATAGTGTATAATGCCTTTTATATATTGCTGAATTTTTTTGCTAATATTTTTAAATGATTTTTGCATCTATATTTGTGAAGTATATTGGTCCATAGTATGGGGTTTTGGTTTTTGTTTGTTTGTTTTGGGTACTGTCTTTGTCTGGAGTACCACAATAATACTCACTTCATAAAATTAGTTGGGAATCTTCCCTCTGCTTCTGTTTTCTTGAAGAAGTTATGTAGAACTGGTATTCTTCTTTAAACTTTTGGTAAATTTAATTTCCTTAATGGTTACAGGGCTGTTCAAATTATATGTTTCATATTGGGTGAGTTGTAGTAAAGTAAGCACTTAACGCTAAAAATTTTCCTCTGAGCACTATTTTAGCCGTATCATACACATTTTGATATATTGTATTTTAGTTTTTATTCAGTTCAATGTATCTTTAAATTACACTTGAAACTTTCTCTTTGATGCATGGATTATTTAGAAGTGTATTATTATGTTTCCAAGTGCGTGGAGATGTTTATGTTATCTTTTTGTTACTGATTTCTGGTTTGATTTCATTGTGGTGAAAGAATATAATCTGTGTGATTCCAATTCTTTTAAATAATTTGAAGTTTGTTTTATGGGACAGGATATGGTCAATCTAGATATATGTTCCATGAGCACTGGGAAAGAATATGTATTCTGCTGTTGTTAGGTGGAGTTTTCTATAAATGTTGATTAGATTCTGTTGATTGATGGTGTTGTTGAGCTCTATATGCTTACTGACTTCTTGTCTAGTTCTATTACTTTTAGAGAGAAGAGTGTTGAAGTCTCCAGCTATAATAGTGGATTTGTCTTTTTTTTTTTTTCAGTTTTATCAGTTTTTACTTCACATATTTTACAGCTGTATCATTTGGTGCATATAGATTTTTGATCGCTAGTATTCTTGGTGGTGGATGGACATTATATAACATTCCTTTCCCTGCTCAAGTCTGCTTTATCTTGTAATTGTATTGCCATGCCTGCTTTATTTTAATTAATGCTTGCATAGTATATCTTTTCCTATCCTTTTACTTTTAACCTACTTATTATATTTGAAGTCAGTTTACTTGTAGGAAGCATAAAGTTGGGTCACTTTTTAATCTGCTCTGGCAATCTGTCTTTTAATTAGTGTATGTAGACCACTTACATTTTGTGCAATTATTATTATGTCAGTATTGAAGTCTGTAATTTATTTTCTGTTTTCTGTTTATTCTGTTTTTATTTCTATTTTTTTTTTTCTATCTCCTGTGGCTTACTTGAACTTTTTTTAGAATTTAATTTTGATTTAGCTATAATAATTTATAAATGTTATCTCTTTGAACAGCTTTTTTGTTTTAGACGGAGTTTTGCTCTTGGCGCCCAGGCTGTAGTAAAGTGGTGCGATCTCAGCTCACTGCAACCTCTGCCTCCTGGGTTCAAGTGATTCTCCTGCCTCAGCCTCCCAAGTAGCTGGGAGCCCACCACCCCAGGTGCCCACCACCACACCCAGCTGCTTCTCTTGTCCCTTCCTCCACCATTTTATAAGTGTAAACTTATTGTCAATTAAATGATTTTCTTTTCTTTTCTGTTAAATTTCTTAGAAAATAAGCCTTAACTTCCACTTATTTTACACACATTATATGCTAAATTACTTTTGTTGTTGTTGTTTTGTTTTGTTTTTGTTTTTGTTTTTGAGACAGAATCTCTGTCACCAGGCTGGAGTGCAGTGGTGCGATCTCGGCCCACTGCAACCTTTACCTTTATGTTCCGGGTTCAAGCGATTCTCCTGCCTTAGCCTCTCGGGTAGCTGGGACTACAGGTGTGTGCCGCCATGCCCAGCTAACTTTTGCATTTTTATCAGAGATGGGGTTTCCCCGTGTTGGCCAGGATGGTCTCAATCTCTTGACCACGTGGTCCACCCACCTTGGCCTCCCAAAGTGCTGGGATTACAGGTGTGAGCCACTGCGCCCAGCCAATTATGTGTTTTTTTAAAAATATTCTCAACAACACAACCAGATAGATACAGTTTATCTGCATTTTACAGATGATGAAAATAATAATAAAAAATTAGAAGTTATTTGCCTCAAATGTATCACAACTAAATGCTGAACCAGCGTTAGAACTCAAGCCTGATTCTAATGCCCTCCTTTTTCTTTCATTTCACTTTGTTAAAAGAAAAGCTTTAGACAAATACAATTTAACAGAGTTTGAGCAAAGAGCAATTCATGAATCAGGTAGCATTCAAAACTGAAAGAGGTTCAGAGAGCTCTACTCCAGCAGTGTGACCAGCAAGCTTTTATAGGTTGAACATGGAAACAAAGTAGAGAAATTACCTGATTGACTACAGCTAGGCATTTGCCTTATTTGGATATTGTCTGATGGAAATTCTCTATTTGTAACCAGTAGGTTGGTTGACTGTGATTGGCTAAGGCTTGTTTTTGGTTTTTAAGTCAGTTACAATAAATGTTTCCAAGTTAAGCTTCAGTTCTCTTACATAAGAGGCCTTGTTATGGAGGTAATCTCAGGCTAATAGCCATCTTATTTAACAACATTATATCATACTCTTGGGAAGATATATGATTTTTATACAAGCTAATATGTCACATCTGTGTATTTTATAAATATTAGAAAAGGAGATAAAACATGCGTAGTTTTAAAAACAGTCTTATAAGTGACTTATGAAGATGCCTTGTGAGGTAAAGAATTAGTCCTGGGACATTAGCCATGTATAATTGTCTTTATGCCTCACTCTAATTTGAAATACTCTTTTTCCATCCTAGGTCATATGTTATCAACATTGTTAAGTCAAGACTTGAACTGTCGTGATAGTTGATTTCATTTATAAGCTTGACTGGGCCATCTGGTGACCAGACATTTGGTCAGATATTCTGAACGTGTCTGTAAGGATATTTCTGGATGAGATTAACATGTGAATCAGGAGACCAAGTAAATCAGATTTTCCTGTGTGGTAGGCCTTATCCAATCAAATGAAGAATTGAATAGAATAAAAGACTGAGTAATAGGAAATTTATCCTGCCTATTTGAGTTGGGACATACATCAGTCTTTTCCTGCCATTGGACTCAAGTTGAAAAATTGACTCCTCTTGGGTCTTAAGCTTGTCAACTTTTGGACTGAAACTTAAACCATTGGCTGTTGTGGTTCTTAGGCCTTTGGACTTGTACTGAAACTGTACTGTCAGCTCTCCTGGGTATCCAGCTAACTAGTTATAGATCTTGGGACTTCTTAGCCTCTATTATCATGTGAGCTTATAATAAATCAATCTGGCACTGTCTGTCTCTCTTGCTCTCTTTCTCTGCCCTCATCTTCACCCATTGGTATTGGTTTTGTTTTCTCTAGTTCCTTTTCCTCAGAATTAACCTCCAAGCCTTTCATTATCTCTCTTCCTCCATGATACCCACTCTCATTTTTAATATGTCTCCCTATTCACAGTTACTCAGAACGCTACACACAAAATTATTTCTACAAGTCACTTAGATTTCCAGCAGTACTGCCAATTACAACCTATTAGTTTCTCCTGCACACACAGGCACATACACACCTCCACAGTCACACACACATTCACACAGGCACACTATTTTTCCACACAGTATAATGGCTATCCAGTGGAACTTTTCTGTGATGATGAGAATGTTTTATATTTGCTTTGTTTAATATAGTAGTCACTAGGCAGATGTATTAATCTGACTTATTCAGAAAAACAGAACCAAAGGGATATATACAGATACACACACACATACATATGTATATGTATTTGTACTATACATATGTATAGGTATTTTTACTATATATATGTATATGTGTTTGTTTTATATATATATATATATGGAGAGAGACAGAAAAACTGTAAGGAATTAGCTCATGTGATTATGGAAGCTGAGAAGACCCAAGATTTGCAGTCAGCAAGCGGGAGACTTAGGAGAGCTAGTGGTATAATTCCTGTTTGAGTTCCAGCTTGAAGTCAGGCAGAAAGAAAGAGTTATTTCTTATTCAGCCTTTTGTTCTATTCAGACCTTCAACAGACAGGATGAGGCACAGCTACAGTGGGGAGGACAATCTGCTTTAGTCAGTCTACCAATTCAAGTGTTTAATCTCATCTGGAACACCCTCACAGACATACCCAGAAGTAATGTTTAACCAAAAATGTGGGCACTCTGTCCCAAACAAGTTGTCACTCATCACACCACATATGACTGACCACTTAAATGTGACTAGAGCAATGATGGATCTGAATTTTTAGTTGTATTTACTTACAAGTAATTTAAATAGCTACACATGGCTCATGGTTACTGTATTGCATAGCGCAACGGTCAATTGTCTTGGTCCTGGAATGGAGCTTTAATTGATGCTGTAGGACAATTTAGACTACTTCTCCAGTATCTAGCTTCCACCTAGGCCTCTTGGAACACCTGCTCTGGGAGAACCAAGCTTCATGCAAAAAGCCCAGTCACTCTGAGACTGTCATGCTGTGAAGAAGCCCCAGCTAGCCACTTGGAGAGGGTGCGTTAAGAAAGAGAAAACCCTAATGATCAGTGAGGATGAGCTTTTTTCCATATGTTTGTTGGCCACATAACTGTCTTCTTTTGAGAGTTGTCTGTTCGTATCCTTTGCCCACTTTTTGATGGGGTTTTTTGTTTTTTTCTGGCAAATCTGTTTAAGTTCCTTGTAGATTCTGGATATTAGACCTTTTTCAGACAGGTAGATTACAAAAATTTTCTCCTATTCTGTAGGTTGCCTGTTCACTCTGATGCTAGTTTCTTTTGCTATGCAGAAGCTCTTTAGTTTAATTAGATCCCATTTGTCAATTTTAGCTTTTGTTGCAATTGCTTTTGGTGTTTTAGTCATGAAATTTTTGCCCATGCCTATGTCCTGAATGGTATTGCCTAGGTTTTCTTCTAGGGTTTTTATGGTTTTGGGTTTTATATTTAAGTCTCTAATCCATCTTGAGTTAATTTTTGTATAAGGTGTAAGGAAGGGGTCCAGTTTCAGTTTTCTGCATATGGCTAGCCAGTTTTCCCAACACCATTTATTAAATAGGGAATCCTTTCCCCATTGCTTGTTTTTGTCAGGTTTGTCGAAGATAAGATGGTTGTAGATGTGTGCCCACATGGTATATGATTTCACAAAAGATTGAATAAAGAAGCAGGAATGAGAATCTAGTTGTCTTCCATTAAGCCAGATGTTAAAGAGATTTGCAAAAATATAAAAGAATGTAACCCTTCTCAAGAAACTTTTTTTTTTTGTTTTGGAAAATAGTTATTTTAGTTATCCATTTATATATTTTTGTAGTTATATATAGTTGTATACAAAGGCATGTATATAAAATGGATATATATGAATATGTATATTAAATAGATATATTGAATATAGTTATATAAATTTTTTTCTTATTTTTAAATGAATCAATAAATATTGAAGTGTTCTCAGAAAAAAAACAAAAAAAAGAAGAAAGATCCCCATCTCTTCTAGCCATCCCAGCTGAATCATAAGAAATGTGAATGAGGAAACCATACTGGACATGTAACCTAGTCAGACCTTCAGATGGCTTCAGTCACAGCTGCCATTTGCCTGTAGTTATATGAAAACTCCCAAGCAAGAAGCATCACCTCAACTCACAGGAGCATGAGAGATTATAAATTGTTGTCTTAAGCCACTACGTTTTAGGGTGATAACTGGAACAGAAATGTAGAATCAAGGTTTTCTATTTGTCCGGCTCCCCAAGTTCCCAATCCTCTTTTCCTTTCTGTTTCCCACTTCCTTGCTTTGGATAATGCAACTTTTATGTTTAGAGCTGAATTTGCAGTTCCAAGATACTCACAATTATCTGATCTTTACCTGTCTTGGATTTCTGACCTCATGTTTAAAAAATCTTTCTTAATTAAGATATATGCGGTTTTCCTTTCTACTTTTAAATAGCCCAACTTAGAAAAGTGCTTGCCTTTTTCTTCTTTACTAAAGCCATAAATAATTAATGCAATCTAACACTGATCTTTTTCAACCAATTATCTTGTAAAAGTCTAACCTCAGGAGGCATATAGTTTATGCTCCAAGATCAGCATTTTAACAGCTACTTTGCTACCAGAAGAGAATGGATTGGAAAAGAGGGGGATTGTGTTGGGCATATACTCAATAATTATGTTAGAAATAACACTTCTTATGTATAATAATAATATTAATTATGTAGTGAAATCCTATATAAGCTATTTATACAACTTGTACATTTGGCTATTTAACACAGTTACATAGGCTTGAATGTTAGCCCTTATGAAAAATATACTTTTATTCCAATGAGCTCAACATTTATGAAAATTCAAAAGGAATTTAATATTAAATGTCAGGAAAACAAATGTTTAAAACAAATTTTACTGTCTTATTATGTTTCTTAGTGGCTATTTTTATGTATTTCACATCAAGAGGGCAAATTTTGGAGTCTGAAACTTACATTAGGTCTCTACTACATCAGTGATTTTTTTTTTGTTCTAGTTCTAAGGACATATGGAATTGGCTATGGATAATTCATATGCTTTCAATCAACGAAGCACCTGTAATGGAATTCCGTCTGAGAAGAAAAACAACTTTCTTGTGTCAGAAGATCATGGACAAAAAATCTTAAGTGTACTACAGAATTTTAGAGAACAAAATGTCTTTTATGATTTCAAAATAATTATGAAAGATGAAATAATCCCATGTCATCGTTGTGTGTTAGCAGCATGCAGTGACTTTTTCAGGTACTTTACCTTGTCTATGCCTCACATTTTATGATTTGGATAATTAGGTTCTATTTTATACTGGACTCAAGTTTTCCCCCACAGGAACATGCAACAGTAATTTTTAATTCTTAAAAAAAAACACACACACAAAACAACTAATTAGGCTGGGCACGGTGGCTCACGCCTGTAATCCCAGCACTCTGAGAGGCCAAGGCAGGCAGATCACCTGAAGTCAGGACTTCAAGACCGGCCTGACCAACATGGTGAAACTCTGTCTCTATTAAAAATGCAAAAATTAGCTGGGTGCAATGGCTGTGCCTGTAATCCCAGCTACACAGGAGCCTGAGGCACAAGAATTGCTTGAACCCAGGAGGCTGCGGTTGGGGTGAGCTGAGATCGCACCACTGCACTCCAGCCTGGGCGACAGAGCGAGACTCCATCTCAAAGAAACAAAATAAAAAACAAAAAACCTAATTAGAACCAAGATTACCTAATGATTTTTTTTTTTTTTTTTTTTTTTTTTTTTGAGACGGAGTCTTGCTCTGTCGCCCAGGCTGGAGTGCAGTGGCCGGATCTCAACTCACTGCAAGCTCCGCTTCCCAGGTTCGCGCCCTTCTCCTGCCTCAGCCTCCCGAGTAGCTGGGACTACAGGCGCCCGCCACCTCGCCCAGCTAATTTTTTGTGTTTTTAGTAGAGACAGAGTTTCACTGTGTTTACCAGGATGGTCTTGATCTCCTGACCTCGTGATCCACCCGCCTCAGCTTCCGGAAGTGTTAGGATTACAGGCATGAGCCACCGCGCCCAGCCATGATTTTTTAGTAGGAGAGACTTTAAGACTACCTTTTTTTAAAGTACAGGTCTTCCCAGGTCAGCATTTACCAAAGTTCTCTGGAACATTAATCCCTTGAAATACTCTGGGACAAAAAAAAAAAAAAAATTTATTATGGTGTCAGCTTTGTTTGGGGAATCCCTGTATTGTATTATTTTAGAAAAAGAAGATGACAGGTTGAACAAAAATGGAAGCAAAATTTGAAGAAAATAACTCTGAAAGAAAAGCAAATTTCAGTCCTATGTTGTATTCTTGTATTATGGGGAGAGGAGGCTCTAACCGATTTAAAATTTATCCTCTCCTTAGCAAAGATATCTTTTTATTAGGGAAAAGTACTTCTTAGCTATAAGGCATTTCTTAAAAGCACTCAGCTTGTTCTAATTCTAAGCAACCTTCTGAATATAATTTGGTTTCCCATGTAGATCACCCTAAAGAGAATGTCCTATTCCTAACACTGCACTAATCACTATGATGACAGCAGGTTTCCGATTCTGCAAGGTTAAGGGCCAGACACATGACCTTGCAATTACTGTGTTAATTGTATCAAGGTAGTACTATCCTGTGAGGCTTCTTGGTCAATAGACAAGCCCCTTTTGGTGAAACCCTGATCTTCAGCCTTCCTGGTTATATTACAATAAACTTAAATCCTAATAGCAATATTTTGCATTATGTTCATTCATGAAAGCAATTTTAATTTGAATTAAGCAGGGTTTAAATCTCCAATAAACTCGATTAAAAAAATAAAGTTTAAGATATAGAAATACTAAGATGCATATTTTATATGCAAGTTAATTTATACTATTTTGAATCTTCATTTTAACCCTTATTTTTTTACCACCATCTTACTAGATCTCACCCGTATTGCCTTTAGAGTAAATCTTACAAGCTAGATTTCATTCAACAAACATTTACGGATATATACTTTTTTAAACATAAATTTACTGAAATATACTTCCTGCTAAACACCTGTTCCTGTAGGGGCTCTTGCTTTGAAATTGGGAGCAATGGCTTAGTACTGCAGCACAGTTTACTGGGGCCAGGAGCCTACAACAGTCTTGAACTAGCTGTTTGCCTAATTTGACTATATGCCTTCATCTATTCTTTGTATTTCTTCTCTCAGGTAATCAAAGTTGTTCTTTGAACTTCACTGGGGCCCTTACTGTCTTATACTCTGTCACTCTTATTTCCACCAGTGTCTTCCCTCCTCTCTTTTCTTCCATGTAACTCTTTTCTTTCCCCTTATCCTTCAGGTCCCCTCTTCATCACTATGTAGTACAGTGGTTAAGTAGTTGGCCTCTTAATACATATGCCCTAAATCTAAATCCAAGCTCTGCCATTTACTAGACATGTTTTATTAGTCAAGTTACTTAACCCCTTCAGGCCTCAGTTTCCTCATTTGTAAAAAAAGTAGGATTATAAAAATAGGACTTAACTCATAGAATTATCACATTGCTTAAATGAAATAATGTATAAGTAATAATTAGCACCGTACCTACTACATTCAGTTAATATTAGCTGCTATGATTATTATTTCTAAACCTAGCAAAAATATAAATAATCTGGTGTGAACACACAGCTTGATTTCCCTGTAATGTTTTCATGCTAATAAAATACTCTGTGTAGGCATTTCAATGTCTAGACCTGCACTCTTCTTGATGTTGTTTTTTATTCAATTTATACATAATTTTTGCACATAGTTCTTTGTTCAGCTTACTGCTAGTTTTTTATAGGTCTGCTTTTACTTTTTAAAATTACTATCAGAACAATGTATTTTTAAAGTTTTCTACCTGGTATAAATAACAAAAGTATCAGATCCTTTATTACTTATAGTACTTTATTAAATGAGTACATAGTTCACATTAAAATATGTACATATGTAATAGACATTTGACAGTTTACACTCCCCTATAATGCTGCTAATTCATAATATGATCAAACTCACTTAATGGAGTACTGAAAGTGTAAAATAAAAATGTCAGAAAAGTGCACAATGCATGAAAATATCCCTCTTACAGTGTTTTTGGAAAATGAAAATTATTATTGAGACGGAAGGTCTCATTGGAGACAAGAAATTGAAAAGGAATCGCACACATTTTATACATACTTTATGATAAGATGGTAAATTGGAGATAGATATTAACTGGATACTTTAAGATGAATAGGATGAAGTATAGAAATATAATCTTACATGTGTCTTTTCAAAGAAAATGTGGAAGCTGAGAGTAAATTATAAATACATCAAATCTGATAGAAAACATTTCTTAAAATAATGATAGCAATAAAAGCTAATACTTTGCATCAATTAACCCATTTATTCCTCTGAGCACCCAATGACATAGATACTACCAGTACCTCCATTTTCAGATGAAGAATTCGAAGCACAATAAAGTTAAGTCACCTCCCCAAGGCCACTCAGCTAATAAGTGGCAGAGGCTACATACACTGGCAGGTGGGCCCGATGGACCATATAGCCAGCTGGGCTATATGGACTCTTAATGTTATCCTAAACTGCTGTAGATGTCTTAATAATCTATATAATTATTATCACAGGCTAATATTTCTATTGATATTCATTATTAAAAAACCCTGCATAATGTGTAACATTTTGCAAGTTCCCTTGTATTTTTCAGTTGGATGTTGTACTTTTTAAATAGATTTCATTACCTTCTGGAGTAGACTCTGATAAGTAAATTGGCTTTCCCCTAGAATACTTTGGGCAACTAGGAACACTGCTCAGAAAGACGTCCTGGACAATACTGGCACAAATAAAAATCATTATTAAACCAGAACCAATAGTAAAATACGTTTTGCTCCATAACAATACATTTCCAAATAATTTATGTTTTTACCTAAACTGAGCCAAAGAAATTCCCAGTTCCTTAGATTCTGTCAACTTTACCATGTAGCAATAAAACAAAACTTATTATGAAAAACTTTCAAGCTAGTCTAATTACTCAAATTTGGGGACCTATCTCCATCTCTCAGTGCCTATTAAATTCTTTTTTTTTTTCCCACCTTTTTGCTTGATGTGGTTCACTGTTGTGTTTAGTTTTAGGAGATCACATTCCCCTTCTCCTAAAGAACTTTATAAAATATCTTTTTAGACATGTATCTTATTTGGTGAATTTCGCCCGCACAATAGAGTCATTGGAGACATCAGGTATCTCACTGTACTCTTTTCTATTTCATTAATGTGAAATCAAAGATGAATTTGAAAGAGACTTTTAAATTCTAAGCGCTAAATAATTATATTTTAAGTAATTTTACTTATCACCAGCACAGTTGTTACTAATTAATCCATAAATAAAGAAATTTGGCCATCAGCAAGATTTTGCCCCAATAGTGTTAATAATAAAGAAGAATCAAATCAGTATACAAAATTTGAATCTTTTTATAGTCTTTTTTTTTTAGTTGTTATAGCTCAGCTGTAATGTACATATTTTGTAATATAGGCATTTTGTAATATGTTTATTGGCAGATAAATATGGTATATAATTCTAGATATTAGGATGCAATTAAAACATGATTTTATAAATATATTTTAAGTCAAGAGTAAGGAAACCTCCTTAAGGTAATATTGAAAATAATTATGGAATAAAATATTCCTGTTTTTTTCTGTGTTCTTTATTTTTGCAGGGCTATGTTTGAAGTAAACATGAAAGAAAGAGATGATGGAAGTGTTACCATTACTAATTTGTCCTCCAAAGCAGTAAAAGCATTTCTCGATTATGCCTATACTGGAAAAACAAAAATAACAGATGATAATGTGGAAATGTTCTTCCAGTTGTCATCATTTCTTCAAGTTTCCTTCCTATCCAAAGCTTGCAGTGACTTTTTAATAAAAAGTATTAATCTTGTCAATTGTTTACAGTTATTATCTATATCAGATAGCTATGGCTCCACCAGTTTGTTTGATCATGCATTACACTTTGTACAACATCACTTTTCTTTATTATTTAAATCCAGTGATTTCTTAGAGATGAATTTTGGAGTACTACAAAAATGTCTGGAATCAGATGAATTAAATGTTCCTGAAGAAGAAATGGTACTGAAAGTTGTCCTTAGTTGGACTAAACATAACTTAGAATCAAGGCAAAAGTATCTGCCTCATTTGATTGAAAAAGTAAGATTGCATCAGTTATCTGAGGAGACACTTCAGGACTGTCTGTTCAACGAAGAGAGTTTACTCAAAAGCACAGACTGTTTTGACATAATCATGGATGCAATTAAGTGTGTGCAAGGTTCTGGTGGACTCTTCCCTGATGCTCGACCATCCACAACTGAGAAATATATATTCATTCACAAAACTGAGGAAAATGGAGAAAATCAATATACATTTTGCTATAATATTAAAACTGATTCATGGAAAATACTGCCGCAATCACACCTGATTGATTTGCCAGGATCTAGTCTTTCGAGTTACGGAGAGAAAATATTCTTGACAGGTGGTTGCAAAGGGAAATGTTGTAGAACGGTTCGACTGCATATTGCTGAGTCATATCATGATGCCACTGATCAAACCTGGTGCTACTGTCCAGTCAAAAATGATTTCTTCTTGGTATCAACTATGAAAACACCAAGAACCATGCATACATCAGTTATGGCTCTCGATAGATTATTTGTCATAGGTGGAAAAACTAGAGGATCCCGGGACATTAAAAGTCTTTTAGATGTTGAATCTTACAATCCGCTTTCCAAAGAATGGATATCTGTTAGCCCATTACCCAGAGGCATATACTATCCAGAAGCAAGTGCATGCCAAAATGTAATTTATGTTCTTGGATCAGAGGTAGAGATTACAGATGCTTTTAACCCATCACTTGATTGCTTTTTTAAATATAATGCTACAACTGATCAGTGGTCTGAACTAGTAGCAGAGTTTGGACAATTTTTTCATGCAACATTAATTAAAGCTGTACCAGTAAACTGTACACTGTATATATGTGACCTTTCCACCTATAAGGTTTATAGTTTTTGTCCAGACACTTGTGTTTGGAAAGGCGAAGGATCTTTTGAGTGTGCAGGCTTTAATGCAGGTGCAATTGGAATTGAAGATAAAATTTATATATTAGGTGGTGATTATGCACCAGATGAAATCACGGATGAAGTGCAGGTCTACCACAGCAACAGGTCTGAGTGGGAAGAAGTTTCACCAATGCCTAGAGCCTTAACAGAATTTTACTGCCAGGTGATTCAGTTTAATAAATACAGAGACCCATGGTTTTCTAATCTATGTGCTTGAACATTCTAAAACGAGTCCAGTTCTAGTAACGTAAACTTGTTAACCAAAATGATAGGTAAAAAGGTCTATACATCTTAATGGAATAAAACGTTCCTGCTTTTAGTTATTATGTATGTACACCATATATAAATAAACAGTTTCCCAAAACTTAAAATACAAAATATATTTTACCAAAAATTATATTGAATATAATTTAACCTTGGGGAATCCAGAGTACTTAGTATTTTCACATGAAACTACAAATCACAGACTCCGACACTTTAATTTTTAAAGTACTCCGTCCATAAAAGATTTGTACTATTTAGATGGGAGAAATCTCTTGAGAGAGTAAAAATGAATTACACTGCATCTTATATGAAGTAAAAAATACATTAGCGGTGAGAATCTTGTTACTGTGGGTCTGAGTTGTTGAATTCCTATCATTTGTGATGATTGGTTAACTTCTTTTAGGTACCCTTTTTACCCTTTTTTAGTTCAGAAATAATTTTCCCAGCTTTATAAACAGTACACTAAAAATAGTTTAATTTTTTTTAATGACTCATTTTTTCATTAAGAGCATAATGTACCATGTTATAATGCCATTAGCAGTTACTTAAATGCTTTAAAAATTGCTGATTCTATTAGTTTTCAGTGTCAGTTGGTTTCAATTTCTAGCTCGTGCTCTCTCTCTCTCTCTCTCTCTCTCTCTCTCTCTCTCTCTCTCTCTCTCTCATTTTCTGGTTCAATCTTAGTAAATTAACATTCTGGATTTAATTAGTAGTTCTAAGTTACACCTGGCCTGAGTTTATGTTAGCATGTAACCCTCAATGGGAAATTTTTGGATTCTGGGATGTTAGTACTAAAATACTTTTTATGTATCACTGCTAGATTCCAGCCTAATTGAGGACATAGAAAATTGACCTCTAATTAAGTGGATCATTATTATTGCATTTCTTAAGCTTTGTCTAAATTTGAGCTACATAAAACATTTCAGGATTTAAATTAGTACCATATCAATTTTCTGTGATGATGTACACCAACTATAAAGCACCTTGTTGGTTTACTACTTCAGTAAATTATTCTCAGTGAATTACTTTCTAAATTAAAAAAAAATGACTTGGCTATTGGTACTGATAATAGTATTCACGACCTGCATCTGTTAAGATGTTTGATCTTTAACCCAAACAGTGTAAGAGTACTGTTGTCATTGTTCTCAGGTAGGTGATTCTGCCTTCCAAGAATATATGTTTCTTTAATCAGTTTAAAAGATAAAAGGCATTTTGGGTTTTAAGACCCCTGCTTTACATCTCAGGTAATGTGTAGATTGTATTTCTCTGGAACCAAATGTAGTTTTCTACACTCAGTTGTAAATGTTAATCTTTCTCAAATGTGCACATTCTTTAAAAGTGTGTTCCTAAGTAGAAATATACTTAAATGAAGATTCTTTTATTTTATCATATAAATTTATGCAACCATAAGTTCCAAATGTATTTTTCAAAATGGAATGGAATACTAGAGTACATTTTCATGAAGTTTAAAAATCAAGGAATGTTCCTGATTAGATGACATATTTATAAGGAGTGTTCTGTAAAATTGGTGGCCTTCCTATCTAAGCACATGAGTAGTTGGCTCTGTACTTTGCGTGTTTAAAAAAAATGGAAAATTCAGTGGAGGCTTTTGTTTGTGTGTGTGTGGCTTTGAAAACAAATTATTTGAGAAAGACCATAACACAGTGAATAACCTATATGTGGATTTACTGAACTGTTAATTTAAGCATATATATTAATAGAGTATGTTTAAAATAAATATTGTTTTCATCACTGACTTTAGGAATTGTTCATCTATTTCAGAAAGGAGAAACCCAAAATCAAATCCCTTTTTGATATTGCTTCATTGTTCTATCATCTTCTTGATTTCCACTGCTGTTCTGATTGGCCTTTGCTTTATGCTAATGTTTCCAGAAACATTCTTGTTATCAAAGCCTAGGTGGCTCCCTCTGCATTTGATTTAATACATTTTCTGATGCAGAAGGTTTTCTGCCCTAGTTTTTTTTTTTTTTAATAATTACTGTGGGTTACTTTTTAATCATTTTCACTGATTGCCATCCCTTTACATCTGTACCTTTGTTCTCTCCACCAATTATCACTGCAAGGAAAATACTCTGTCTAATCAAAAAACCTCCAACTCTTTGCATACTGTTTTTTTTCCTGGTCACCATAGCAATCTGTGCTAGACTCCACTCCACTAACTCCTCTCCTTTCATATTTTGCCTCTCCTTATAAAGCACTTTCATTTGATCTGTCTGCCTTATTGGAGAACGGTTTTGTGTCTTCAAAGTCCTCAAGGAACTCGACCACACAGGAGCAATGACTACACTCTGGTTATATCCTCTGGTCTTGTTAATGACTGTGGCTTCACTGTCTAAGAACCATATATATTATTCTGACTTCACCTTCCTTTCTGGATTTCTGACCTGCAAATCTCAGTGATCCATCCAGTCTATTCTCAGTACCTCCAGAAGGAGCTGTTTTTTCTGTCTGTGAGGTTAGGTAAGAGAAAATAACATCCTTTTATGGGCTCTTAGTCTTTTTTAAAGTCTGTTTTCCTTTCATTATATCCTTCAGCCAGTGCTACAGTGTAAGAGACAAAATAATTATGCTCATTATCCGGATTGCTATCATTCCTGTGGAAAAATTCTATTTAACATTTCTAAATCCATTACCATTTGTCTTGCTCCACTACATTTGCATTATGCATGCCAAAAATATTTTAATATTGTAATGTCTTCTAAAATTGAAAAGTAGGTATATGGCATTATTAAATACAAAATAGAGTATATTTAACACATGAGATCCATTCAAAGTTAATGGACATTCCTAAAATGTGGAGAACCTTTTGTTCATCTACACCCTTTGAAACTAAGTAGTATGAGGAATATTTACATAATCAAAGCTAACTATTTTCCCATAATCAGCTCTGGTCTGGGGAGTGAAGGAGGTCGTTATCACAGCAATATTCATTACATGCTACCCTTGAAAGCTGGATTAGTATTCAAGAGCGACCACATGCTGCAATATGATTCCATATTTCTCAGATACCAAGAAGAGCAATTGAATATATGTTCAGTGTGCTTATTAGCTCAAGGTATACCATTTGAAAATCAGAATTAAGCACAGAGGGATACATCTGTTTACATTTTGAGATTTGAATGTAATAAATATTATAATGTCATGATTAGTTGAATATATAATGTAACTTTAAGATCATCATGCTCAGTTTAATTGGATCTAGTGTTGTGGAAACTCTTATTTAGAATTGAAAGTATAAATCTCAAAAATGTTCTCTGAGGGGGGCAGCTCTGAATGGCAACCTAAACACAAAGGTGGAAAATTATAGGGAGCGTATTTCTGTCCAGTGTAAGAAACAACTTTATAGTCATACTTTAGAATGAAACCAGTTACCCAAAACTGTGGCATATGGAAGATCATTAGCTCAATAATTTGCTATATGAAAGAGCATGACCAAAGATTTCTACATTCTATTACACATCTCAATCTCCATCATTTCTGATATATGTTTTCTCCTCCAACTTATTTAGCATTTTAGGCATTGTGAATAACTTGATTCAGTGGTTCTTGATACTCACGATTTTTCAATAGAAACTGAGTCTTAAAACTACACCATTTTTGGAACTATATATTTATTCAAGATAAATTTTTTAATTAGGAAAATTTGTAAATGGTGCTGATATTTACAGTGAGCTGCTAGTTGGGATTTTTCCTTTGATTTGCCATAGAGGTATGTTCATTTTATAATGAGTAGAAACTGAAAGATCAGTACCTACAATTTTCTCCTAAATTATTATTTTTCTGCATAGTATTTATACTGGCAAGGGTAGTAATTTTACTTAAATATTATATAATGTGAAAGAATATGTCTTAAACATCTAGATGTGTTTATAAAATATATTCAATGACTGATGCTTGATCAAATTTAATGTCAAAATGGGGAATTCAATCACAGGGAAATACTATTATACATTTACCAAAAGATAACTCTTCTAAATCATAGACTCATTCAAATTTGAAAATAACCTTGGAAGCTAATGCAGCTTCCAAGCCTGCTATAGAAATTTCCTTTAAATTGTAAAACACCCTGACATGCAGTTTTTGTTTTTTCAATTTCTAAATTGGTGTTTTCAGTGGTTAAGAATCACTATCTCCACGTTTGAACAGTTCTAACAGAAAATTCTTCCTAACACTGAAAACAAGTCTGCCTCCCTGTAATAACTTCCAGGCCTTGGTCCTAGGTCGCTGTCTTCACATGCCAGTCATTTAAGTGTTTGAACCAATACCATGTCTTCCATTCCTCCAAAATCAAGACCTCATTTTTATTCTTGTTCAAATGCTTGGCACTTTAACATCTCCCACAATAGCTGATGTTATGTATCTTCTTGTACAATTACCTCAGACAATCTATCCTACCTAGCTCTATTGATTTTATGGTGGATTGCGCCTGACCAGTGTTGCAGAATCTGTTTCTTGTATGGACCTTGCCTCCCTGTCTGTTCTCAGTGTGCTTGATAATTCAGACATGTCATTCCCTCATTTAGCTCTTTAAATCTTATATATCCCATTTGGACTGGAGTCCTGCTGTGTCTCCCTTCTCCTACTCATGCCCATCAACATAATCACAACCATATTTTCTGGGAGAGGAATTATGAAGCCAAATGTTATTAAGTCAAACAATTTGTCATTAGATATGGTTTGAAGACTTTTAAAAACACTAAAGAAAACTCCAGAAACTATACAAAAAATAGAAACCAAAGCAGTCACACCCTTGGTGGTGAATGAGAGGACAATAGGCTCACAAATCAATACTGACCAGCCTTATGACAATCTAAATTTGGAGATTTGTGCAGCTAGTCCATTTGGATAGAGCATGATATTTTCATAAAACAAGACTATAATTAAATAAGTCTATGAGTCAGATAGTTTTGTTCATCTCACTAACTTTGACATTCCCAACCATAAAAGTCTAACTAGCTCAACAAATTGTGCTGATGGTCTCAAGGGTAACAAGATTGCTGAAATAACTCAGAGTACAGTCCTCCATTAATGAGTATCATATTGTAGTATAAATATTTCTTTATATGTCTGTCTTCCTCATTTAACTAGAAACTCTTAGGGATAAGGACATATCTTCAGCATTTCTGGGCCCAGCAGTTGGCAGAGTGCCTGTCATATAATAAAGCATCCAATAAGCTGATAGTATATTGACCCAATATGTGAAGCAAGATATATTTTAGTTGTTTCTGAATCAGTTTGGTATATCTGTATTTTTTTTTACTTATTTTCATATGAAAAGGAAATTATTTTATGTTAGAATTTCACATTTTAGAATGCTACCACATTGTACTTTCTTAATGTACATGTTAATTTTTTTGTAATATTAATCTTGCTTATGTTCAAAGTCTCTGAGAAAATTGGTTTAGGTAGTTTATGCAACTTTAGTTGTTGTAGTACAATAAATGGAAAAGTTAATCAAAAGCATTTTTTTAGAGTGAAATTGCATTATACAAGTGCATTGCCAATCTTTGGAGAGCATGTATATATTATAATTGACTGTATAGTTATGTATGTATTGTTGGGTCTTGAAAGTGAAATTATAGATTCAAAGTCATTTATCCACTTAATTTCTTAATGCTTGGGGAGTATTCGTTTTCAGTGAATTTTCATTATAATATTTAATTCTCTGTTTCTTTTCAAAGGCAATAATGGATAAAACAATGATTGCAAATTTCCCATTTCTCCTACAGAGCATAATAGTGTCAACGGCCTTTTTCCCACTCAGGCAGGGGAGTAGTGCCCAAAGCTATTTACATTGCACACACAACTTACTTCATTTCTCTGTTAGTGGAATGTGGGCTTTTGCATATGCTATGAGAACTAAAATTAGCATTTTTGAGGTCCATGTTAACCATATTAACATGTAGTAAAACATTTCAATTCTATAAAATAATTTATTAAAATGTATCTCAGAAAAATATATATAGTCTGTATTTATTATTACAAATAAAAGAAGTGGAGAAAGGTGAATGCCAGGATTCTCATTTTCTTGCTGCTCCTTTCCCAGGTGTTCTGGGTTTCTGGGTGGCTTTAATGGTCTCAGGAGTACTAAAAGTGTGGTGGTGAAGGTGGAGGATTATCAAAAGGGGCTTCTGTAGCTGGGGTATGTCCAGCAACATAGATTTCAAGGTGGAAAACTAGGTCTGAAATGAATATAGTGACAACCAGTCTTCAGGTGAGTCATAGATGGAGAGAGATCTCCAGGTCCTGACAGCTAAGAAAAATGGGCCAAATGTCCATGGGCTGCAGATGACAGTAGCAGAAGTTAGTCAAATCTGCAGGGCCAGGAACTTCCCAACCCTGCCTCACTGGACACTAGGCATACCATGAACCTATCTACTTCATATGCCCAGATACTCACGGGAGGAGCTAGTGAAGGAGCCAAAGTTTGAGAGACTAAGTAGTACCACAAAAGGGCTTTTAATGTGTTTGCATTGGACAGATGCTCTTTTAATTCCAGTTCCTGTAATTTTTTCTCATTTCTGGACAGGGCCATTTTCTATCATGTGTCTGGTTTTCCTCTGCAATGAGCTGTGATTTCTAAGTGATATTGACTCCCAAGTCCTTCCTACAGACTATGGCACAGGTTGCAACAGATTTCCCCCTTGGGAACCCAACCCTTGAAAAGTGAACTCTGTCCCCATCTCACATGACTGCATAAGGCCACTTGCCTTCTCCAAATTTCCGAAGAGCTCTGATGCTTACTTGTTAGTCCTTGTTCCAATCGTATCACTCCAGACTTCTTAATACCTCCAATCTTCAATGTGCCTCCAACTTTCTGCAGGTCACTTTGCTTTCAAACATAGACCCATTCCTTCTTTTCAATCCCCCAGACAGAAGCCATTAACAGAGTTTATTTTAAAACTTAAGAATATAATAGGGAATTGGCCTGCCACGTTGTTGGAGATGTTCTCCTCAAATCAAGGTCTCCTCTCTGAGTTAACATGTTAATACTCACAGGCCCTGATTGAAGCTTTCCTTTTAAGTCATTAAACAGAATGGTTAATTATTGCAGTCCGACGCATTGGCATTTGAAGTGCTTTCCCAAAATTCTGAACCCATCTGAATTAGTCCTTTTCCTCCCACTCAGTAGAGAAAAGGACAGAAGCCCCTCAATGACAAATCTCAGTCTCCATTCTTACAAAAAATTGTGAAAAGCATTTAAAATAGCAGTTTGTCCCCTTTCCAGTCAACAAGAGTTAGGTAATACTGGGCTACAGGCTCTTATCTATTTAGAATGTAAGTAACAAAATAAGTTTTGTTGAAAACTATTTGTAATTATTTAGCTAATATACAGATTTTAACTGATTTCTACATATATTTTCCAGTGAAAATAACTCTAAAAATGTAATATTCTTTCCATTATGGATGGAAAAAGCTTCAAAATGTTTATAAAGTGTTTTGAGGTTTTTGAAACTAATTCAGCATATTGAATTTTGAGGCAATGTGGCACTAGACCAGTCTGCATAATGAACATTAATTATTTAAAACTGAAGATTTTATTACTGCTTTTTATAAAACCCATGCTATAGTGACTGTGCTTATTAAATTTTACAATTTTAAAGACTTTTATAAAGCTTAATGAGCCTAAACCTAAGATAGCCAACTTAATAATATTCATGAAACACAAGAAATTTGTGGGAGCTATCTTAAAATATAATTTAGGCATAAATATTAAATACTATCCTAGTATTTACAGTGTTAGATTTTGCTGCACCTGATAATAAATATTTTTGCATTTCTTCTAAGTTTAGGGCTTGCTTAACTTGATTTTGCTCTGATGGTAATTAGTGAATCTTCCATGGGAAGTTAATTACCCTTTCCTAACCCTGACCAAAATGTGTGCTGTAAAATGAGTTTAAATTTTTTAATAAAGAAAAGCCTTTCCCTGTGGGCTTTTCAGATTTAAAAATCCAATTAGCCTTAATGTTTTTCCTTTTAGAGATTAACCACCCTTTTATGTTATGAAACATTAATTGGAATTCAAACTATTTATAGCTCCTTTTAAAACAACCTTTTAACAAATCAGTAAATTTTGTGTTTCTTTTACAGACAGTATTCACCTTTGAATTCAGTATTCCTGAAGGAGTAAAATATTACCACAGTATTCTTCCATTTAATTTCTTTTACAAGAACAAATTAATATGCACCCTTGTTTCTAAGAATTTTTATAAAGAAAACTATTCAATAGTTTAAAATAAAGCATCTACATTTCTTTCATTGATAAATGAAATATTGAAGCTCCAACCAATACTTCTGTGAATGTCTACCATGCATGCACTGTGTTAGGCAGTGCTCCTCAGACTTGCTTCAAAAATAAATCATCTAGGACAGGCACGGTGGCTCACTCCTGTAATCCCAATCCTTTGGGAGGCCAACGTGGGATGATTGCTTGAGGCCAGGCATTTGAGACTAGCCTGGGCAACATAACAAGATCCCATTTCTATAGAAACAAAATGTTAAAAAAAAAAATTAGCTGGGCATTGTGGTTCACACCTGTAGTACTACCTACTCAGGAGGCTGAGGCAGGAGGATCACTTGAGCCCAGGAGTTCAAGGTTATAGAGAGCTATGATTGTGCCACTGCACTCCAGCCAGGGTGACACAGTGAGACCAAGTCTCACAATTAAAATTAAAATAATGGCCCAGTGCAGTGGGTGGCTTTCACCTGTAATCTCAGCACTTTGGGTGGCTGAGGTGGGAGGATAGTTTGAGCCCAAGAATTTGAGATCAGCCTGGGCATCACAGTGAGACCCCCTTCTCTACAAACATTTTAAGTCAATCAATCAATCAGTCAATCATTTGGGGTGTGCCTGCTAAAAGTACCAAATGCAGGACCTCAGTCTTGGAGATTTTGATTTAGTAAGTTCTAGACTTGGGTCCTGGGAATACAAATTTTTAATAAGCACTGCAAATAATTCTTTTTGGTGGGCAAGTTGAACAACACACTGGGCTAAAGGTTGAGAAACTAGCTCTGAATCAGACAAGCCTGGATTTGAATCTCAGTTCCACCATAGAGGTTGTTTTACAAGCTGCGTAAGTTGGAGTAAGTTACTTAAACATCCTGTGCCCTAGTTTCTTTATCAATAAAACTGGGTAAGAGAAATGAAGCACTCACAAAAGGATGTTGTGAGAATTAAATAAAATAATGCATGTGACACGCTTAGCAAATAGAAATTGTTCAACAAATGTTTTGTCTTCCTTGTCTCTTTTTCCCTGATGTCAACAGAAGCCATCTTCCCCTAACTGTCCCAAATGCTACCACAGTCTTTCACTCTTCAATTAGGGATGAAATTTTAAATCTGAAAAGCACTCAAGTCTGCCTTGGTAAAGAAATTGGTGTGACAAAGTAAAACATTGCCTAATGCACAGTTTAGTTTTGACTTGGTTCTAAACATTCCCTCTTAGACTCAACCATGAGTTTCTCACTTATATTAATAATTATATTAATTAATTCATTCAACAACCATTTCCTGTGCTTTTACTGTGTTTGTCACTATACTAGGCTTGGAATTTTTGTGGCAAGAAAACCAGTGTGTTTCCTATTTTTGACTCACTGAGCATCCTGCTGTTTCTGTGAATCTCTTGATTTTGACTGGCTTCTATTGCTAACACTTTCAATTTGGCCCCATTTTTGTTTTCCATGCTTTCCCAGAACCATAAGCCTTCAAAAGTTCCTTAGCCTCCACATCCGTTCTGCCCAGATGAACATTCCCCTTTGCTCCTTGACTCACAGCTTTCAAGATCAACAGGGGCTCCTGTGACTGACGACAGCCAAAGCATGAAGCTAGCTCTCCAGCTCACCCATGAGTAGAGGAGTCAGAAAATCAGTTTACAGAGCCTAGAGTGGTCATTAAATGGGTGAGAGATCTTAGCAGCCTACAAGGAATTTTTAATATATTAAATAACTTATTTTCACAAAGTGCAATGCAGAAGATGTATACATTTTTGAATGAGCAAAATCCAAAAGTTTTTTTCTCAATAATCTCCTACCGTGGTACATGCATCCAGCCATATATAAAGTGTTATGTTGGCAAGCAGTCATATATCATACAGGGTATTACTTTAATATTTTTTCACCTAATAAGCTAAATGAGAATACCGTTTCTCATTTGTTTCACCATCATATATCCTCACCAAAATAATATCAGACTTGAAAGCGTGCAGAGATCAGCTCATTAATGTTTATAAAACAAGGATAGTCAATCATTAAAAAGTCTAGTTGTATACAAAGATCCCTCTCATTAATAATTTAATATTTCTCCTTGATCCTGAAAATGTAATTGATGTAGCACCAGGAGCATAAAAGAAAGCAGAGGCAAGGAGTCAAGTAGTAAAAATGCCATGTGACCAGGAATATTGAGGACATTTATACAACGCAGAGTCAGGAATTCAGTAAAAAAGGTGACGGCTGAAGGAAAGAAATTAGTGATTCTACAAGAGGAGTCATATCAATAGTTGCTGTAAACTGTCACTCCTCAGCCCTGATCTGCTCAGCTAACATCTCTGGCCTTACATATGCTACACTTACATATGCCCAGAGTTATGACAATCTGTGTCTTTGAGAAGAAAAAGGTCGAAGGCTATCTTATGGAGAGCAGGAGGGATCCAGACTTTCAGGTTCTGTTGAGAACAAAGAAGAAACACTGAAATCCAGTGGCTGGAGCCCAGACTTTGTTGTTATAAATTTCCATTCCCATGATAATGACCTGTCTTTGAAATCTGCATATGAAGGTCCTGATGCTTAATAAGAGAAAATGGGTTTGATTTCTTGCACCTTTTATTTCAAGCACCTTAATTTCTTGAGCTGGGGCCTATGTGCAGTCAACATTTCTGTGGAATAACAGCATCAGATCTCACCTGGAAAAGGGCAGTTGGCTCCACCAGACAGGTCCTCATTAGGATGGCAAGACCTTGTTGCAGTCACCATGTCTATATCAGTCACCTATTGCTGAATTACAAAACACCTCAAATTCAACGGCTGAAAACAATCTTATTGCTCATGATTCTGTAGGTCAGGGATTTGGGCAGGGCTCAGCAGGGACAGCTTGTCTTTGTTCCATTTGGTGTCAGCTAGGAGATTTAACTAGGGTTGGAGGCCTCTCACATCTGGTGCCTTGTTGCTGGCAGTCATTTTGGACACATTAGTTCTTCTTGTGGCCTCTTTCCTCATGTGACCTCTTTCCTTTGGGGTGCATTTACCCATTTGGTAAGCACTAGCCACATATGTCTTTTATATAGAAAATTACATTAATCAAAATTAAATAAAGTTTAAAATTCAGTTTCTCAGTTACAAGTTATGTTTGGAGTGCTCAATAGCTACATGTGGCTAGCAGCTACCACAGTGGACAATGTAGAGTACTTTCATTATAACAGGAATCTATTGGAAAGCACTGTTCTAGGGCCCCTCTCCTCAGCAGGATGGCCTGGACTTCTTTCCATGGTGGTTGGCTTCCCTCTAACTGAAAACAGAGCTACAGGGACTCAAGGCCTGGCCCTGGAAGTACCAGATACTACTACTATTGCGTTCTATTGGTCCAAGCAATTCACAGAACAGCACAGATTTCAACAGACTACATAGCAAACAGTAAAGACATATTGTAAAAGGCGAAGAAACAAGAGAGACATAATTCACTGGCTGCCATTTTTAAACTTCATTGGTTTTATACATTTCTTATGGAACTGTTAGACTCATATAACATTGTTTTTTCTCTTTGCATATTTCTTTTTTTAAACTTTTAAGTTCAGGGGTATATGTGCAAGATATGCTGACTTGTTAATAGGTAAATGTGTGTCATGAGGGTTTGTTGTACAGATTATTTTATCACCCAGGTATTAAGCCAAGTACCCATTCGTTATTTTTCCTGATCCTCTCCCTCCTCCTATACCCTCCAATAGGCCCCAGTGTGTGTTGTTCCCCTGTATGTGTCCATGTGTTCTCATCATTTAGCTCCCACTTATAAGTGAGAACATGCTGTATTTCATTTTCTGGTCCTGATTCAATTTGCTAAGGATAACAGCCTCCAGCTCTATCCATGTCCCTGCAAAGGACATGATCTCGTTCTTTTTTATGGTTTTATAGTATTCCATGGTGTATATGTATGACATTTTCTTTATCCAGTCTATCATTGATGAACATTTAGGTTGATTCCAGGTCTTTACTATTGTGAATAGCGCTGCGATAAACATACACATGCATGTGCCTTTATAATAGAACAACTTATATTCCTTTGGGTATATACCCAAGTAATGGAATTGCTGGGTCGAATGGTATTTCTGTTGTTAGGTCTTTGCGGAATAACCACACTGTCTTCCACAATGGCTGAACTAATTTACACTCCCACCAACAGTGTATTAGTGTTCCTTTTTCTCCACAACTTGACCAGCATCTGTTCTTTTTCGACTTTTTAATAATAGCCATCCTGACTGGTGTGAGATGGTGTCTCACTGTGGTTTTGATTTGCATTTCTCTAATGATCAGTGAGGTTGAGCTTTTTATCATATGATTGGTGGCTGCATGTGTATCTTCTTCTTCTTTTTTTTTTTTTTTTTTTTTTTGAGATGGAGTCTTGCTTTGTCGCCCAGGCTGGAGTGCAGTGGCAGGATCTCGGCTCAGTGCAAGCTCTGCCTCCCGGGTTCACGCCATTCTCCCGTCTCAGCCTCCCCAGTAGCTGGGACTACAAGCACCCGCCACCACGCCCTGCTAATTTTTTGTATTTTTAGTAGAGACAGGGTTTCACCCTGTTAGCCAGGATGGTCTCGATCTCTTGACTTCGTGATCCACCCATCTCAGCCTCCCGAAGTTGTGGGATTACAGGCGTGAGCCACCGCGCCCAGCCTGCATGTATATCTTATTTTGAGAAGTGTCTGTTCATGTCCTTTGACCACTTTTTAATACTTTTTCTTCTTGTAAATTTAAGTTCCTAATAGATGCTGAATATTAGACCTTTGTCAGATGCATAGTTTGCAAAAATTTTCTCCCATTCTGTAGGTTGTCTGTTCACTCTGATGATAGTTTATTCATTTGTGCAGAAGCTCTTTAATTAGATCCCACTTGTCAATTTTTGCTTTTGTTGAAATTGCTTTTGGTGTCTTTGTCATGAAATCTTTTTATTTTATTATTATTATTGTTGTTGTTATTATTATTATTATTATTATTATTATTTTGAGATGGAGTCTTACTCTGTCACCCTGGCATTGCAGTGGTACAATCTTGGCTTACGGCAACCTGTGCCCCCCAGGTTCAAGCAATTCTCCTGCCTCACCTCCCAAGTAGCTGGGACTACAGGCGTGCACCACCATGCCCAGCTGGCCTTCTCTCCTTATCTTATTTTTCTGATATAAACTAATTCCTGCTAATATATTAATCTCTAATGGCTCAAAGTAGGTACTTAATCAGGAAAATGCCTATAACAAAAATTTCATTTTCAAAATTCAGTTCAAAACTCTTCTCTAAACTACTGGCTTTGTTTTGTTTTGTTTTGTTTTGTCCTACACTTTTGTTTGTCCTGTATTTGTGAATATTTGAAAGTTTTAAAAATCAATTTTGCAACGTGAAATTATTTTGATTTGAACAAGTCATTCCTCTTTTACTTGAATTTGGTACAAGGACCCAGCGGGTTGTTTATCATCTTACTGATCAGTTTCTTCCTCTGAGAAATAGGAATAGTAGTGGTGTTTTCATTATAGTATCATCATGAGAATTCAGTGTGTTAATATGTATAGAACCCTTTAGATAGTATCAGGCCCAGAATAGCATCATATAAGGATTAGTTTTGAAGACTGCTTCTCTTTCTAATTTTGATACTTTATATTTATTTTCAAATAAAATTATATGGCTTTTTAACTTAGGATGCATACTTAAAGGTATAGAGAACAGTATAGAGTAAGAATTTTTAAATAGTAGTCAATTTATGATCTAACAAATTTTATACTTAATATTAACTAAATCAACATATTTTTACTATATCTAATGTTTACCCACCTCTTTCCTTATTTCATTCTAAGCCTTCTGAGGACAAGAACTGCTCTAACTAAAATTACAGTGGTCCAAAAGTACCTAATAGAGTACAATTCATCATCTGGATGTCCAGTGAATGTTTAGTATTTCAGCATTTTCACAAACAGTATTTAATGTTTTGTTGTTCTTTTTTGGTAAAGTAAATTGCATTTTTGACAATAATTTCCTTTTAGCGGTAGAGGCTGAATATACAAATAGTATTTGCAAGGTTAAATCTATTTAAAGCCAAGGACACATTGAGTTTTTCCTCTGAACGTTTTATCCCTTAACGATTAAATGCATTCATTAAAAAGAATGTAGATTTGTAGCTCTGCTGTTTCATAGCTTAATGGATTTTTGTTTGATTACTGTATTGATTTAATTTTTTAAAGATGCAAATATATGTGGCCTACTTGCTGAAATGTTTTTTCTTAAATGGAATAAAATTCAAGGCACTCTTCTTTCTTTTCTCATTTTGTCCTGGTTTCTTTTACCATGTTAGAGATGTAAATCAAAGAAGCAGCATTATATACCTAGGCTGAGTTCACATTAGCCATATGATATTCTCAAGGCAAGCCCAGCCACAGATCTGACCTCTGACTTGATGCAGTAGGTGACTTCAGCAAGACCAGCAGGTACAAAAAGAACGATTTCACATAGAAAATCTTCTACAGGCAATCCAAACCTTTAGGTGCAATATCCCAAAAGGCTTTAGTAAAGAGACTGCACCTGCTGGAAAGTCTAGCATGAGGAGGAGTAGGTCACTAGAAGTCCTGGTCACATGCATCTACAGATTTCGGGGCTGTTAAACAAGAGACATTAGAATTATGAGTCTCGAAGAAGTATTATGTGTGTCTATTGGGTAGTGTGTTAGGCTGTTCTTGCACTGATGCAAATAAATACCAGAGACTGGGCAATTTATTAAAAAAAGGTTAATTGGCTCATGGTTCTTCAGGTTTCATAGGAAGCACAGCAGCATCTGCTTCTGGGGAGGCCTTATGAGGCTTCCAATCATTGTGGAAAGCAAAGGGGGAACAGGCATATCATATAGGAAGAACAGGGGCAAGTGTGTGTGTGGGGTGGGGGGTGCCACACACTTTTAGACTACCATATGTCATATGACCTCAGAGCAAGAACTCGCTTATCATCAAGGGGATGACCCAAGCCATTCATGAGGGATCCAATCCCATAATCCAAACATCTCCCACCAGGGCCCCCTCCAACACTGGGGATTATAATTCAACAAGAGATTTGGGTGGGGACAAATATCCAAACCACATCAGGTGGCGCAGAGGAAGCAGCAGTAGCTGGCCCAGGACTAGGACATCTCATGGCTCTTTGACAGTGGGCAGGTGGAGAAATGGACTGGAGGCAGGATTCAAGTTTCCACTAACCAAGCACGAGGAAAGCTTATCTAGAAAAACGGATTATAAGAAAACCTAAAATATCTTTTCAGGAGCCTCTGGTGAAGAGAGGTTCTGCGTCTGACCCAGCAGGTGCAGTAAGAAGTAATAGGAGTAGGGCTGATAACAGTGGTTATAGAAGTGTCAAGGCTATTAGCAACACATCCAGCAATGGGGCCAGTCCTGCCCACAGGATACATATCACAGCAACAAATTCCAATTAAAGCTCTGTAACATAAAGCATAATGATAAGTACTTTACATTTATTTCTTACTTAACCATCATAACCCTAATCATATAGATAATCTCCATTTTATGTGACAGCAGATAATGTAAACTGAGGCTTAGGTGGTTGTATGTCTTGCCCACACAACTAGTAAGAAGATGGGCTTAGAATAGAACCTAAACTATTTTCTCGAAACTCCATTGTCTCTCTATTAAAATTTTTATTAACTAGATTATTAAATTGACTAGAACACTCAATTCCAAGATATGATGCCTGGAAGTAGCACAGTTTTGAAGCTTTATTTGGTCAATATTTTCTATTTTATTACTAGAAGAAAGACACATTTAGCCTTTGTTCAACATTATAAGGTTATTATCGCCGGGAATTATAATTGAAAAGTGAGCCCTTCCTTCATTAACCAGAATGCCTCCAAGTTTGAGAGTGACTGAACTACATTATCGACCAATTTTGCAGATTAAGAGTCTCTCTGCTGACTGTAAATTAAAATATGCTGGCTCTATAGAAATAAAAACAAACAGCCAATATTATTTTACTGCTTTTTAAAAAATTTCTCCTTAGCTTTTCTATTATTTAGAGAAGCAGAATCGATTTTTATTTCCTGTTTCAAATTACTTTAGTCAAGAAACAATGAGCCATAGAATTCCTGCAAGGCTTTGTGATTTGTTCAAATGATTGGAAAATCATTTTGATCATTTAAAAAATGTAGGGATGCTTTCTAATCATATTCAACTGTAATGTAAAATATATTTGAAGGGAAAATGCTAGCAATTGCTTAAAATATTATCAGAACAACATAATAGGGTAAATTCTATATATAATAAAAAGACATTCCGCCTAAATTGAAACCTATTTCAAAGTCTGCAAATGAAATACAGTGACCTAATCTCAAATATCCATGCTTATAATTGGAAAGAACCATCATGAGATAATGAAAACATATATGATGGACACATACAAATCAGTGTTATAGACATAGAGATTTTTCAAACTGCAATAATAATATGTTGCCTTCACTATACTTTCATCTATTTATCTTCTTTGAAAATCACAGCAAGTACATGAGGTAGACAGACCAGGATCAATGTCTACATTTTATAGATGTGGATGAAAAACTTCAGTTACTGGATTACTAAATGACAGAAATGAAACAAGAATCCTATTTGCTTATCCATTGCTGTTTAACAAAACACCCCAAAATTTAGTGGTTTAGAACCACCGTTGTATCTCCCTCCCTCCCCATTTTGTGGATCAGGAATTCCAAAAAGATTTGGCTTCGTAGTTTATGTTCTATGAAGCATCAGGGGCGGATGGTGAGGATTCAACTTCCAAGGTGGTTTCTTCACTTATCTGTCTGCTGTCTCAGTGCTTCTTAGCATCTTTTCTTCACCATGTGACATCTTTTCCCCTAGGACCTATCCACAATGCCTGAGATTCTCACAGCTTGGTAGTATCAGTGTGGCCAAACTTCTGATATGGTGGCTACTTCGTAAGAGGGCAAAGTGGAAACTGCCAAGCCAGCTAAGGGCTATGTCTGAACTGGCGTAGCATTACTTCTGCTGGTTTTTTGCTGTTGGGTTTGTTTGTTTTCCTTTTTGTTTTGGTCAAGATAGTCACAGGACCCGTGCAGATTCAAGAAAGAGAACTAGACTCCTTCTCTTGATCGGGGAGTGGCAAAGCCACTTTGCAGGAGAACATTGAGGGGCATGGGAGATATTGCAGCCATTTTTGCAATATATCATCTTCCACGAACTCAAACCTCTTTGAATCGACATCCAGTGATGCCTCCACTACACAAAACTGCTTGATAGGAAGAACAACAACGATTCATCAATCAATGCATGCGATTTAAAACATGTATATTAATGGCTAAAATATTTCTATCTGATTAAACTTCTAATTCAGCCATGAATAGGCAATATCTTATACTGCTCTTATTAACAAAGCTCACTTAATTATGCATAGAGAAATGGTCAAAACTCACCTTTTATATAGCCTCTACTATAAGTCCTTGTGTTGCTGTGAACCTGACACCTGTTTGTATAACTAGGCCCAGCTTGCTACCCAACCAGATCTTCAACTGTCTGCCTCTTCCTTCACCAGTGCCCACATAAACCCCTCCTCCTGTGCTGTCTTTGAAGTTTTGTTTGTTTGTTTGTTTGTCAGCCAGTCTCCACTGTCCTGTCTATTCTTTTTGCCAACTTTCAATGCTTATCCAAGATACAATAACCCCCTTTCCTGCCAAAGACACAGAAACTCACCCACTTATAGGCATATATTGCAGCCTAGCATATAAACCCCACCATTCTGCTCCCCAACTTCCCTCTAAGCACACAATAAAACCAGACAAAAATCTCTATGTGAACAAAATCCCAAATAAAAGGTACAGGTAGAGAATAGAGAATCCCTGCCTGTTGGTGGCAAGAAATAAAAATGGAAATTACCTTGTAAAGACTCAGAAGTTGAGGTGTTAGTATGGAAAAGAACATCAGGAAGCAGGATAAGAGATTCTTGAGGAAGAGGGAAACAAGATGGGATCTATGCTTTAATATGAGAATCTGGAGAAGAGCAAATGGGGATAGATTGGAGTGGAGATTCATTTGGGGGATCATTCCTTTATACAGGCAAAAGATGTTGAGCACCCGAGCACAGGGGAGATAGGATAGAGCAGTTTTTAAAAGCACTGAAGGAAAGTTTTAAAAACTGCTTAGAGTTAGGGGTGAGGGAGAACACAACCAGTCGTATTAGAATGTTGAACAGACCCTTTCTTTTGTTGGCAGTGAGAAATTCCCTATGGATCAGTTTGTCAAATGACCTTAGGTACCTTTGCTTGCCAGCAAAAGTAGTGCCTCATGCTTTTGACAAGTGTCTTGAAATAACAGTTATTACTTTAGTCAGTGATGCTGCAAAACAATTTTGTTCACCACATAAAACAGAAAAACATGCTTGGCTTTCTTTGCAGCATAATTTTAAAAAATTTCCAAAGTCCACATGCACGAATGGAAACAAGTATAATCAAATGGCCAACACAGAAAATGCCAAGTGATGTGCTTCTTAATAATTGTCCTCAGTAGTGCACTGCTCTCATTTTAGCAATTAACTACAAGGCAATGCTTGGCTTCCTGTATTTGTGCATATTCTTCTAAAAGTGCTGAAGTTGTATCATTTAGTTTCTCGTTATTGTTGCCTTGTTTTCTAGGTTTTTCACTGTAGTCCTGCTCATTTTCAATTGTTATGGTTTTCATAAATAATTTTTAGTTAAATGGCAAGTATAAAAAGTGTATAAATATTTCTATTTAGAGATCTGTTGATCATGAAAAAATGGTGACTCTTACACATGGTAAGCTATAAAATCTTCAAAACTGTTTTCAGAACAGAGCAGAAGTAGACACCATTTGGAAAAGCAGTGACTTATAGCAGGAGTGAAGCTGGCAGAACCTTAGAAGTACATTTCAAAATAAGTTCAAAGCAAATTTAGAATTTATACATTTATAAGTCAATGATATAGGTCATAGAGAGTAAACTCTGTAAGAACAGGGATTTTTGTTTGTTTACATAGTAGGCCTCCAATAAATTTTTGTTGAATAAATAAATGTGACAATCAAAATAGATAATCAAGAGACTGATGTAATCTTAGATTTCATTGATAGAAGTCTAATATCCAGAATAAGAAAAATGATCACTTGATTACTCTGCCACAGGAGTTTCCATTTAGAACACAGCTTTTATGTCTAGAATACTGTGTATTACATTTGAAAAGATGTAGAACACTAGAAGTATTCTAAAGGACCAAAGTGTAAACAGGCTTGAAATCTTATGAGAATTAATTAAAGGATCCAAATAAATTTTGCTAGAAAAGTTTAGTGCTGCTGGGGTAATGCGATTTGAATATTCAGCTATTTGAACTAGATCACCTATGAAGACACTTCTACTCCTGTGTGTCCAGTGATTCCCATCTTAATCTTTGGAATATCTGTTGTCAGTTATCTATAAAGCTTTTGGAAAAAATGGCATGTAAGCACATCACAGCCACATATTTATCTGGTAAGGTAACTAATACCTAGATTCAATTGTAACAACTGTCATTTGTGTAAGGTGCAATAATGGTATAGTATTCCTTATCTTATATATACTTGGAAACATTACAGATGAAATAAAAAATAAAAGCTCAAACTCAAGTGTCCCAAGAAAAAGAATCATTTTACAGTGATCTACCTAATGAGTGTGATCATCTCTTGAGAATAAACATGTTAAACACTTTTTTTCTACCTCCCTTCAACCACTCTTTATCTTATGCCACAATGGGATTTTGTCTCCAACTCATTATACAAGACTTGCAGGAAGAATGATTATGCACTGTTTCTCAAAGTTTGGTTTCCTACTGTTTGCACTGGAGGTGTTCCAAACCAAGGGCTATTTTTTTAGTTCTTGCAAGTTCATTTCAAAGACTTTAATTTTTTGTATGGATGAGGGCTAATTCTGAGTTACCTTCCAAGGGAGTCCTTTAAGGAATAATAAAATTTGATGCTCATAAACTAAAACTAACACATCATAAGTTCACTTAGAATCAGACTGCATAAAATGCTTGACAACACGTCAAAGTCCCTCTGTGTTCATGGATATGCAGATCATTAGAACCCCCAAAATTTTCCAGAGAAAAAATAATTATTACTGAATCATCTGTGTTGATTTAACCTAGTTGGGGTTTTTGATTCTTATTAATTAATGCATTTGTGAAATTTTTACTTTTTTTTTGTCTTTTTATTATTGCTGTTTCTCATTATTATTTTTAGTTTTTTCCTCCTCGATATGATTGGAGTTCTTTTGCCCACTAGAAAATAAAGATAGCTGTAGTGGGTGAGCTAGGGGTTTGTAACTCAGTGTTAAGTAGGCTAAATCCAAAGCATCTCAGAATTTTGCTCTTTGAAAACTCATTTCCCTTAAATAGATCTGTAAGTTGTATTAGTTTCTTATTGCTGCTGTAACAAACAACACAAACATAGTGGCTTAAAACAACACAAATGTATCATCTTACAGTTCTGGAGGTCAGAAGTCCAAACTTGGAGCCACTGGGTTAAAATCAACTTCCTTACTTTTTCAGCTTCGAAAGGCTTCCCCCTATTCTTGGCTCATGGGTGCCTTACTGCCTTTTCCGTACCAGCACTGGTTGGTGGAGTCTTCTCACACAGCCATTGTTCTGACACTCACTTTCCTCCTCCCTCTTTTACCTACAAGAACCTTGCAATTAAATTGGCCCAACAACATAATCTAGGATAATTTGTCCATCATGTGATCCTTAATCACATGTGAAAAGTCCATTATGCCATGTAAGGTAACATATTTACGTGTTTTGGGAATTGAGACTTAGACACCTTTCAGGGGGTGTTATCCTTCCTACCACAGAAGTATAATTAGCCACAAATTAGTGGCACCTGGGAATGTTTCCTGTTGCCAGAAATACCATTCTTGGCTGGTAGAGATAAGCTCCTGAAATCCTGAATTGGAGATGGCAGTTGATTTTGAAGAACTGAAATAATTTTATGAAAGGAATTAGAAATTATTAAAGTGGTACTATTGTATTTATAGCCCAGGCACAGTTTGCATTACATATAGTTTGGCTGGTCAATCCAGAAACTTAACCACCATTTAGCAAATTACATCCACAGAATAAGTGCATCTTGACTTCTCAACAACCACCTCCCAGATGAATCAGAAAACACCAGTCATTTCTAAAGTAGTTTGTACTTTGAAAAAAGTGACTCATTAGGCCATTGCCGCTTATTTACACAACACCTTGAGTTTAGTGTTTTGGTCATCTGGTAGAGCCTTAGAGAGACTGAAACAAAGGATATCCTTTAATGGAAGTTTATTCATTCAACTAATATTTATTATGTCCTACACAATAATGTGGTGGGCATTGCGCTAAAAACTACATTTTCAATGGTGAAAATGAGCATCACCCATGTCCTCCCTGGGTTTAGTCTAGTGAAAATAATTATGGGAAGAGGAAGAGACAGGTATGAAACAAGGTCACTAGGAAGTTGTATAGCACTAACAGTCTTGATGAGTTACTATAATGAGAATGTTTTGTCAGCAAGGGAAGGAGGCTTCTGAAAGGAAAAGGAAGACAATCAGATAGACAAGAATAAACTATTGCTTGCTTTAAGGATTTTCTCTAGGGTCAGTACAATTGTTTGGCAGGCATGTGCCCTCAATGGTATTGCTTAAGAAGGGAAATTTTTTTCCATTTCAATATGGCAGAATCCCTTATTTTCAGAAGCTTTGAGAAAATGATTTGAAATAGCATGAAGTGACAATACAGACATGCCTTAAACTCCATGCTTCAATTTCCCTGATTGCAAATAGGAAGAATACTTATTAGGACAGAAATGTGAATTTCTATTTCTTTTATATCCTTTTTTGTGGATTCTGTGAGTTTCTTATTAAATAATGGGCAGTGAAACAAATTACTTTCATCTCTTGAGGAGCTTCCTTCTTTCTTAAATGATTCTGAACTTTTTCTCCCCTTTTTGAGCATTCATATAGATGAGCATATTTGAAAAACTGACCGTAATGGAATAGTAAACATATCTGTAAAGCAACTGATTGTCACTATGGCAACATTGAATGTTTGACAGTTAGTCTTTCCATTATTCTCTGTTGCTATAGTAATAAAACCTTGAATTCTGACACCATTTCCAAATTGTATTAAAATAAAGCCCTGTTCATCCCCCAGGAAGGAGGGAGAGCCAGTACTATCAATATGTAAAATATATTAGAACGTCTCTAGCACTAAGACACAGATGACATGAGACACACTTTGCTGCATTTTAAACTGGAAAACATGCCTAAAAAGTAGAAAAATAAAGAGGAAAAATACACAAAGTAGAACAAAAGTTATTTTTGTTATTAAAAATCAGGCTTTTATCTTAAATACACATAAAAACAGCTTTCATTTATGACCTGTTAAAATTTAACATCCAATATTATTGCAGAAGGAAGAGCAGAATCTTTTTTGTTTCTTTTTAGAACAAAATATAGTAGAATAATTGGCAATTAAGGGCCACCAAAAGGAGTAAAAATATCTCTTGGGGTTTTGAGAGGCTTTCATATATTACATTAAATACATTATATTCTCATCTACTTTTAAACTTATAATCAGGAACCAGAATATTATTATATTACTTTTATTTTTTAAGAGACAGGGTCTTGCTCTGTCATTCAGGCTGGAGTACAATGACTTGATCATAACTCACTGTAGCTTCAAATTCCTGGGCTTAAGTGATCCTACCCCCTTGCCCTCACCTCAGTCTCCTGAATAGTTAGGACTACAGGTACATGCCATCACACCCAGCTACTTTTGAAATGTTTTGTAGAGAGGAGGTTTTACTATGTTGCCCAGGTTGGTCTCAAATTCCTGGCCTCAAATGATCCTCCCGCCTCAGCCTCACAAGGCATTGGGATTGTTGTTTCTTTTGCCTTTTCCTCTTCAGCAAAACATTTATACATATTGTTTCTATTGCTGAACAACCCAAAAAGCCTTGCCAGGAATCATAGCTCTTGCATTTAAAAAATTTAAATGAGTTCAACATAAGTTAAATGAAAGGCAACTTTTCTTAGCAATCTTAGGATTCCATTTACATTTCATTGCTGTTATTGTGTATTGATCACAGACTCTTTTACTCTCCACAAATCAACTAAATAGAAAAATCAAGAACATTGCTTATAGACAACACAGTCTTTGGTATTTAGGGCTAGGTGTTCCATGAAAATTGATAAAGAAGTGAACTAAAAGCAATGAACAATGTGGGATGAAAGAGCTCTCAGTCAGCTGCTAAACAATGATGGATTAACCGAGTGAGGCTACTATTCTAAGTAATTATATAATCATTATCCATTCCATAACCTGAATTCTATTTTTTTATAATAGATAGTAAATGCAAGGTCAATGCTAGGTGCTGGAGATAAAACAAAGATTAACAACAAGATCCCTTCCTTTGACAGCTTACAACACAGTCAACAAATTTTAGAAAAAAGATTGTGGATTGTGAAGGGAGTTCTGTTGTCCTCTTACTCCACTAAAACCTTTCATGCCTTTTGGTCACCTCTAATGTAATCTTCTTGAGGGTATCAATCACATCCATTTTAAGTGATGGTACAGTATAAGGTTTTAAGTGCACAGACCATTGGGGTTTAAACTCCAGCTCTGCCACTTACTAACTGTGCAACATTGGAAAGATACTTAATATCTCTTAGACTCAGTTTCCTCATCGAAAAAAATGTGAAGAATGCTAGTAGTCTTCCCACATAGGACTGTTATAATAGTTAAATAGATTAATACATAAGAAGGCCATATATCAGTGCTTGTCACAGAATAATATTCAATATTTATTAAATGAGTTAAGAGATATGGCCAGTGAATGAAAAGCTTCCAATTAAAAAAATCTGTGAAATTCTTATAAAAAGGAAATCAAGAATACATGCAAATAAACACAAACAAAGTTACAAAAAGACAGTAATTTCTCAAATAGAGACAACAACATGCATAGTCTTTACTACTAACAATGTGTGCATCTGTTTTTCTGTTGATACATCATCATACAAAAACAGCTGGATCCACTTTCACTAAATATTCAGAGTGCATTTGGCATGGGGTGATGTAAAACATAGGCTATTTTGCATAAATAAAATTCATTCCTTAGGAGACTCAAAGAAACAGGTGATCATACTACAGAAATACTAAAATTATTGTTCTACAAAGAAGCCTTTTTGACTACCAAACAGGAGAGATATACAAAAAGTGATTTTTCAAAATGAGCTCCAAGTAGAAAGTCACTAGGACACATGTTCTAAATTGCAAGCACAGATTTGTACTTGATTTGTTTCTTCCATAGGACATTGCCTGTATACGTACACCATAATGAAGATAACATGATTTTCTAAAAAGAATTGTTAATAATTCTCCTAATCATGACTGGCCCATCTCATTACATAGGCTGTTCCAGTAGAAACCAAAGTTTGGCCAATCTCCCACTATAAACAAAACTGGCAACCTAACTACACTTTATGCTAGTTGGAGTGTCAGGACCCATTTGACTTCTCAAGATAGCAGATTGGTCTTTGAAACTTCAATCTGTCATCCCTACTTCTTGCTATAATGATTACCATACAAACATAACTAGTGTCCCAACATTTCCTATTTTTACCATTTATATGGGGCAAAAAAACTAAAGGAAAATAATTGCAACAATTTCTAGAGGTACCATACTGGTTTTCCACTCAACATAAATTTTTTAGAAACACACAATTTGCTGTTGAAAGCTTTCAATGTTATTTACAAACCACTGTAATTTACCTGATGGGTAACAAAAATTGTAAGCGCTTTGATGGAACACTACAGAAAACAAAACAGAGTGAGTTTTACTTTGTCTAGTATTCTGTTAAATTCAGCAAATATATATTTGTCAGACTAGGTGCCAGGTAATATGCTAGGTGCTGGCAATAAAACGGTAAAAAGGACCAAGTGCAGTGGCTCATGCCTGTAATCCCAGAACTTTGGGAAGATGAAGCAGGCAGATCATAAGGTCAGGAGCTCGAGACCAGCCTGGCCAACATGGTGAAACCCCATATTTACTAAAAATACAAACATTAGCCAGGCATGGTGGCACATGCCTTTAATCTCAACTACTTGGGAGGCTGAGGCAGGAGAATTGCTTGAACCCGGAAGGCAGAGGTTGCAGTGAACTGAGATCACGCCATTGTACTCCAGCCTGGGTGACAAGGCGAGACATCATCTCAAAAAAAAAAAAAAAAAAAAAACGGTTAGAAGTACAGTATGATATCTAAATAGAATATATATATATGTCTAAAACTGTTATGAAAATTGAAAAATTGATCTGTTCTAAGATTGTCAAGGAAGAGTGAGTTTTGAAGAAAATAAGAATATGTCATAAGGACAAGAAAAGGAGGGAGCAGGGCATTGCAGGAAGACAAAACAGCATTTGCAAAGGCAAAAATGAAAAAAGTCAATAGCAAAACCCGATAAGCATAGTTATTGCACAACAGGGGTTATAATATGTTCACTGAGTTATTTTTTTTTTCTTAAGTAAACTGCATTTGGAGACAGCAGAAGTAAAGTGATATTTTCCCTTCTCTTTTGTTACATAATAAGCAATGAAATAAGAATATTTTAGTTAATTATATTCCTGCCTGCCTGTGGCCAGGCAGTTTAGAACAGCATTTGATAGAAATAAAATGAAAGACATATGTATTAGCCCATTTTCATACTGCTGATAAAGATATACCTGAGACTGGGCAATTTCCAAAAGAAAGAGGCTTAATGGACTTATGGTTCCATGTGGCTTGGGAGGCCTCACAATCACGGCAGATGGTGAAAGGCATGTCTCACATGGTGGCAGACAAGAGAAGAGAGAGCTTGTGCAGGGAAACTCCCATTTTTAAAACCATTAGATCTCATGAGACTCTCATGAGTAAGCATAGACAAGCATGCCTCCACTCACTGACAAAGCCATAAGTAACAATCTGTAAGATTAAACCGATCATTACATTTTAAAGCATATATTTCATAATTACTTCCTATTTTATGGGAGAGTACCTCCAAGAATATCCAGCAAGGATTTACCATTCATTCAGAATATTCCATCATTTATTTACCACATCTTTTTTGAGTGTCTGTTACATTCACTATCACGAGTACAGCACAAGAAAGACCCACCCCCATACTTCAATCACCTCCCACTGGGTTCCTCCCACAACATGTGGGAATTGTGAGAATTACAATTCAAGATGAGATGTGGGTGGGGACACAGACAAACCACATCAACATATAAGTTCAAATTTTCTATTAGCCACATTTAAAAAAATAAAAAAACCACAATTAGCTAAAGAAATAAGTTGGAGGCACCACACTTCCTCATTTCAAACTGTATTACAATGATACAGTATCAAAATGTATGGTACTAGCATAAAACCATACACACATACCAATGGAACAGAATGGAGAAGCCAGAAATAAATCCACTCGCATACAGTCAACTAATCTTTGATATGGGTGTCAATGAATATATACAATATGCAATGTGAAAAGGATAGTCTCTTCAATAAATGGTGTTGGAAAACTTTTGTTATGTTGGATATCCATATAGAAAAATAATAAAATTGGACCCTCATCTTACAACACATACAATAATTAACTTGAAATGGATTAAAGATGTAAATGTAAGACTTGACACTCTAAAACTCCTAAATGAAACCATATGGGAAAATCTCCTTGGCATTGGTCTTGGCAATGATTTTTTGGATAAGACACTGAAGCACAAAGGAAAGCAAAAATAAGTGGTACTACATCAAACTTAAAGACTTCTGTACAGCAAAGGAAACAAAGTGGAAAACAAAATGGAAAAGAAACCTATGGAATAAAAATACTTGTAAACCATACATCTGATGAGAGATCAATATGCAAAATATATAAGGAATTCATATAACTCAATAGCAAAAAAACAACCTGATTGAAAAATGGACAAAAAAATCTAAATAGACATTTCTACAAAATAGACATACAAATGGCCCATAAGTACATGAAAAGATGATCAACATCGTTAACCATCAAGGAAATACAAATCAAACCCACCATGACATGTCACCTCATAGCTGTTAGAATGACTATTAGTTTTTAAAAAGACAACAAGTGTTGGTGAGGACGTGGCGAAAGGAGAACCCTTGTATACTGTTGATGGGAATGGAAATTGGTACAACTACTACTTTATGGAAGAGTACCTCCAAGAATATCCAGCAAGGATTTACTATTCATTCAGAATATTCCATCATTTATTTACCACATCTTTTTTGAGTGCCTGTTACATTCACTATCACGAGTACAGCACAAGAAAGAACCACCCCCATACTTCAATCACCTCCCATAGTGGTTTTCAACTACTATGAAAACCAGCATGGAGGTTCCTCAAAAAATTAAAAATACAGTAACCATACAATTCAGCAATTCAGCAACCCCACTACTGGGTATATATTAATAAGGAAATGAAATTAGTATGTCAAAGACATATCTACATTTCCATTTTATTGCAGTATTATTCATAATAGCCAAGATATGGAAATAACCTAAGTGTCCATCTATGGATGAGTTCATAAAGAACCTGTGGTGTGTATATGTGTATACATATACATATACACATACATATACATATACATAATAGAATATTACTCAGCCATAAAAATGAAGGAAATTCTGCCATTTGCATCAAGAGGACGTTATACTAAGTGAAATAAGCCACATACAGAAAGACAAATACTGTATGATCTCACCTATATGTGGAATCACAAAAACTTGAATTCTACGCAGATGCGGTGGCTCACACCTGTAAGCACTTTGCGAGGCCAAGGTGGAAGGACTGCTTGAGGCTGGAAGTTCTAGTCAGCCTGGGCAACACAGCAAGACCCTGTTTCAATAAAAAAAAAAATTGCCAGATGTGACAGCGATGCCTGGGGTCCTAGGCAAGGTGGGAAAATCACATTTGCCAAGGAGTTCTAAGCTGCAGTGAGCTGTGAACATTCCATTGCACTTCAGCCTAGACAACAGAGTCAATAGAGTAAGACTCTGTCTCTAAAAGAAAAGAAAAAAAATTAGAACTCAAAGAAGTAGAGAGCAGAATGGTATTGCCAGGGCTGGGGGTTGGGAAGAAACCTCCAGTTTTAAAATGAGTAAGTTCTGGGAATCTGCCATACGGCATGGTGACTACAGTTAATATTATATTGTTTACTTGAAATTTTGTAAGAAAGTATATCTTAAGTGCTCTCAGCCCCCACCCCGCTCCCCGCCCACACAATGGCAACTATGTGTGGTGGTGGATGTATTGATTGTGGTAATCATTTAACAATGTATATGTATATCAAATAATCATTAATATATATAATTTTTATTTGTCAATCATACCTCAATAAAGCTGGAAACAATTTAAAAACAGGTAAAATTAATTTTAATAATATATTTTTCTTAATGCAATTATGCAAAATATTGTAATTTCAACTTATAGTCAACACAAAAATTATTAGTGAGATATTAATTTTTTTCATACTAAATCTTGGAATCCTGCATATATTTTACACTTATAGCACATCCCAATTCAGACACTATTTTTAAATCAGAAATACTTGATCTATATTTAGATTTCAAAAAGTTTACAATTGAAAAAGTATACACATAACCCATATTTTCCAAATACACTTAGAAGTATCTAGTAACTTGAATCAAATATCAGTTTTTAAATTAAAGTTAATTAAAATTAATACAATTAAAATTCAGTTTTTTGGTTGTACTAGTCACATTCTAATGACTCATCTGGCTATCACAGTTGGACAGCATAGTTGTAAAATAAGTGTGTAAGTACCTCTGGGTCAAATCTCTAGCCTGGACTTAATATTAAGAAAAATTAAATCAGCAAACAGGTTGGTCATGTAGTACTAATAGTAAACATTATGGATTACTTTCAAACTCTTCCTTGTTGGTCCATATCCACTCAGACAAGATGTAGCTCAGAGGAAATAGTGAGGATATTTGAAAAAGATATTTCAATTAGCAAAGAGACTGAAGTTAATTGGGGAAAGCTTAGAGTTCATGATATGAAAGCAAAAGTTTGTTAATACTGATTTACCATTCTTGTCCCCGTTACTGAGGTAAATAAACAGATTCAAGTGGTGGACAGGCTCTGAACAGAACTGATAAGTGTCTGGTTAAGATGGGGATAGCTAGTTCTCTTACTTTTTCACTGTACTCATCAAAAACAAACAAACAAACAAAAAAAACAAAAACCACCCACCACAAACAAAATCCAAAATTATAAAATACAACTTGTATTTTTCCCAAAATTACAAAAGTTTCTTTTGATCTACATAGGCAAAACTATAGACATGCTTCTTTGAGAAGCATGTCTATGCTTACTGACAAAGTCGTAAGTAACAATCTGTAAGGTTAAACCGATCATTACATTTTAAAGAGCATATTTCATAATTACTTCCTATTTTATGAGAGAGTTCCTCCAAGAATATCCAGCAAGGATTCACCATTCGTCCACAATATTCCACCATTTATTTACCAAATCTTTTTTGAGTGTCTGTTACATTCTAGGCACTGCGTTATTCATAACGGTGAACAAGAAAAGCCCCATCCACATAAAATATGTGATAAGAGCTGTCAGAGGAAAGGCCGTGATGAGAGCTCGCTGAAGTAGGCTTGCAGATTTAGTAAATAAAAATTTTTATTTTTAAAAATTTAGCAAATAAACATATGGATACCAAATATTCCACTGGACAGATTAAAAATTATTTGCTTTTAATCTGAACCTCAAATTTAACTGAGTGTCCTATTTTTATCTGGCAAACCTACATGGAAGGGAGAGCTTGGAAGTGGAGGGAGGATGAATGGAGATAATTCTGGAAGCCTTCCTTTAGAAAGGAATTTCTAAAATGAATGCTAGGCATAGCGGAGAAACAGGGAGAAAACACAATAATGCCAACTGCCTTCCTAGGCCACTGTAGAGTTCAGGAACTGAAAGAAGCAAAGGGAATGGGGTAAGGAAGAAGAAAAGTGGGTATGATGCTGAGAGATGAAGCTTGAGGGAAAAGTAAGTGCCTTATTTTTCAGGTTCGATAAGGAGTTTGTACTGTATCACCAGTGGTGAGATTCCACTAAAAAACTTTAAGCAGCTCATTTTGGCTACAAGGTGAAGAACGAACTACAGTCCGGCAGACAGGATGTTGCGAGACCAGTTAGGAGGCTATTGATGGAATTCAGGTGAGTCCACAGAGGCCTGGACAGAGTCAGCGGAAAGAAAGGTGCACTAGTCACGAACACCTGAACGTGAGACGGCAGAAAATAAGCAACTGCAAACTTGAATATAGAGGAGGACTGGGAGAGACGAAAGCAGAAGCACGTATTTGGGGAAACAGTGAAGAATGGTAAAAAAAAAAGAAAAAAAAAAAGAAAAAAGAAAAAAAAGAAAAAAAAATCAAATGTCTTCTGAGAAGTATAGCATGATAAGGACTGAGAAGTGACTCCTAGATTTAGCCATATGGAAGTCATCAGAGACCTTTGGCACGGGCAGTCTTAGAGGAATGGCTGAGGCCAATTAGGTCGCAGCCTGGTCGAGGAGGTGATGCTGGTCTAGGAACCCGACTGGAGCAGCACGCGGTTCCCACTTCTTCTTTGCCCTTTTAACAGGTGAGGGTCAAGGACAAGAGACTAGTTGCAGATGCAGCGGCCAGTGCCCCAATCAGTTGGAACAGCGCAGCAAGCGGATCACTAGGAGCCAATCCCTTCCTAGAGTCCACTTGACTGACAGAGCCGCGCACCACAGACGGAGCGCAGAGAGGGAGGTGAATCACGAGGGGGCGGAATTCCAGGGCACTAACCCGGAACCGGTTTGGGACTTGATTCCCATTGTGAGGCCAGGCCTGGGGCGGGCTCTCAGCCAGAATGGCAACATCCTTCTAACCAATGGATGAGCCTTACCAAATGAGCGGCAGCCACATCAGCCAATGGGTGGCAGGAGATGGGCGGGCGCAGTCAGTGGGCGGGGTATCAATGAAGCATCTTTTTTCCAACCCCCCCTTGGGGCGACGGTGGGGAGGTGCCGCCGGGGTCGCAGGTGAGCGGATCTGTGCCTGAGGAGGGGGCCAGGGAAGCGGTGGCTCCGTGACCAGTGGGTGCCCTAGCAGTGGGGAGGGGCCCGGAGGGGTCAGCGGCAAGTGGCCGCAACGCTTGCTGCCGGGTTTGGTCCGAGGGCTGCGGCGTAGCGGGACTGCACGCTCGGGAGAAGTGCCACGCGCGTCTGTCGCCTGACCGGGGAGGCTAGGGAGGGCCCAGGCCACGGAAACAAGATTACAGAAGTTTCTGGGCACTCAGTCGGGACTCTCATTTAATATCCAGAGAGGAAATCTTCCAGGTTGCCCCGACTCCTACCCGGACTCCTACCAGCAGCAACCGCATCGTTGTGGCCGAGGCAGGTGCGCGCCCCTGCTCCCCTGGGTGGCTTTCCGGGAGCCCAGTCTAACTCGATTCTTCCCAGAGGCTGTTTTTGGACGGTCCCAAAGGAGGCAGCGGGAGGGAGGTGAAAGATACTTTGATAACCGTCGACCCTGGAGTAAACTTGTTATGTACCTACCACGAGTTTTAGAGAAGAACATCTTTTTCGGCAGGGGAGTGAATCCCCTATAAGAATATAGGGGAGGGGAAAGTCACACTTTAAAGAGAATTGGGGTAGGGTTGATATGTAGATTTGTGATGCTTTTCTTCTTGAACTGCTTAGCTAATTTACCCTCAATTTTTTTTGATCCGTAACTTACCGTCTGGTTTTTCTCAGACTTCTTAATTCTGTCTTATCATGAAGTATCTAGGAACTTCATTCTCAAGTTTTAGTGCTTGTAAAAAGTTGCCTGGTTATATTACGCCATTGGCGGTACGTCATCTTCACAAAGATTACGGGTGAAGTGAACTTACATCTCATTCCTATTTCCAACCAGTATAGAACGATTGTGAAATGGGATTTTAGAAAATGGCTGTTCTCTGTGATTGGGCATGGAAGGTTTGTAAGTTTTAGAGACTGCAGCTGTTGAATCCTTTCTGCTATGAGAGTGATGACAGCCAATACAAAAGGGATAGTGTTTGACATCTAAAATGACATATTTTCACATTTTTTGAGGTGTTATATCCCCAGCACCAAAAATAGTGCCTGCCACGTAGTAGGAGCTCAATAAGTATTTTTTGAGGAAATTACTGGGGAATGAATGGATGGTAGAAACCCCAAGCTTCTGTTACTTGGATACCAACATATAAAGGAGAGGACAGAAAGACAAACATTTCTAGAAATGGCTTTTATCCAGGTAAGCATATCTAGAGAACTTCAGCAACTCCAGATGCATCAGTGCTGGCACTTTCTTGCACTTAATCAGAAAATATCAAGGTTTTAGAAGAAGATTTTCACACAATTAAGCCAAAACTGGATATCTAAGGTGCATCCCAATATCAATTTCAGTCTGGTTAAAAAGGTATTAAAGCCCATTTTATTAAATGAAATAGTTCATCAGTTCAGAATAGGTCAGTTAGGGACAACAGGATACCACTTTGTAAGTTAGAGGTATGGAGTTAGGAACTGTTGGTAAAAAATAGGCCCTGCCAATAGCAACAGCTGCTGCCAAATTTTAAAAATATATTGAATCAGTGGTACTTCAAAAGGACTGCTATTTCTACCGTGTACCAATACATTTACAACAATGCAATTTCTAAATTGATCTCAGATTCTAAGAGCAAAATCTTATGGTGGATATCTGCATAAATTTGGATTCTCTTGACAACTTCAGTCGTTTTTATTATATACTTATATTGGTTATATATTTATATGTTACTACAGTGACAATTGTTCCATATTAATGGTAGCCTGTTTGAATTTCAAAAAAAATTTCACAGGTATATTTGTCTCTTTCAGTTCATTTTTTAGCAAAGAATAGGTCTTACTAAGCCAGAATTTGCTTAGTACGATTTCTCTCTCGCACCATCCTAATTTTCTCGTTTTAATTCCTGATACTTCTTTCTTTTATTTCTATCCTTCATTAGTCTGTTTTATAAGACCCAAATCAAGTGCTGATTCCGACTCAAAACCTTCCTTGATCCCGTCAAAGATTTGTCTTTCTTATGAATATCCAGAGTATTTTGTTAGTATTTCTTTATTGTAGTTTTTGTATATTTGCATTATTCATCCAGTGAAGAAATATTTGTTAATTACGTTCAGATACTGTACTGGGCAATGGATAATAGCTGACATTTGTGGGCTTACTATATCGTAGGCATCATAAGCTTCTTAATCGGATTATCTCTTTTAATCTTCAAAGCATCACTAGTATTAGTCTATTATTTTTCCCATTTATAGATGAAGAAACAAGTTTAAGAGGTTAAGTAATTTGCTGGAGATCACAGAGCTAGTTAAGTGGTGGAATTGGCATACAACCTTAGGTAGTCTATTTACAACCTTCAGGTTACAGACTTCATTACAATTTGTTTATGTACTTTTTATGCATCTATATTTTACAGGTTTTAGTAAGTTGTAAATTATTTGATAGCAGGAATAATATATTCATATCTGATCCCTTATTGTTCCTAATGTAAATCAGTGGTGTAATAAAGCTGATAGTGGAAGCACATAGGGAGGACATCAGACTTAGATGAATGGGAACAGTGAAGAGATCCTGGAACAGAAGACATTTAAACCGAGTGCTGAAGGATAAGTAGGCATTGGCCTGACGAAAAGGCAGGCACCATGGAATTTGGGAAGATGACCTGGGGAAATATATGTGTGATAGTCCAAGGTCAGGGACCATGATGGCTTGAGCTGTGCTGTCCAGTATGGTAGCCAGTAGCCTTACATTACTGAATGTAAAATATCTCAATAATTGTTTATATTGATTACGTTTCAAAATAACATTTTGGATATATTTGGTTAAATAAAATACTCAGTTTTACCTGTATCTTTTTACTGCTTTAATGTGGCTACTTGGGGATTTAAAATTACATGTAGGGCTCTTATATTTCTATTGGACTGCACTGATGTAGAATTTAGAGGGATTTCAAAATGACCGGTATTATGTTTGTGTGCCACCTACTTGTGAGTATACGTTTGATGGGGAAGGTGGATTGGGAAAGTAGGTTGGGAGTCAGTATTGGAGGTGATGGATAAGACCAGAAAAGGTAGATAGGAAAGTGTAAAGGTAGGGTTCAGATAGGGTTTACAATAGGAAGAGAGGAAGAGCAAGGGGAGTAAACTTACCTCTTAAGTGCAATGGAAAGCCTTGAAAGGTTTTAAACACTCAGTATATATCTGTTGAATGAGATAGTATCCTAATTGTTTCATCTAATAATGCATGTTCCTGATTTATACTCCTAATTCAGTCATACTTTTTCCTAATGAAGTTATGGATAGGTGTCTAAAGACATTCTACTTAGAAGAAAATTTGGTTCTCAAGACAGCCATCCTTTTCTTCTTAAGTCTAAATCACCTAAGCTTGTATTCATTCCTTTGATGTGTTTCCAACAAATAGAAGTGTGAATTGGTCCTTACAGCTAGCATATTCTTCTTGCATTTGACATAACATTCTCTTAGGCATATTTTTTCATAAATAAACCAGCTTCGTCTGTATTATAAGTCTTTTGTGGCAGATGAGGTCTTTTCTTAATAATCTCTGAAAGGAAATTTCTTAGCAGCTACACCATTTGCTCTCTGTCTTGCCTTTCTGTACATATTGGAGCAAGTAAACTCTTAACATTGATTCTGTAGTTGGGTGGTTCTCAATCCCGGCTGCAAATGAGAAGCACTTGGAGAGCTTTTAAACTCTGAATTCTTGGCCCTATTCCAAAGATTGTTTTAATTGGTCAGAGATGGAAACTGGTTATAGGTATTTTTAAAAGCTCTTTAGGTTATTTTGATGTGCTATAGACCTACACTTTTCAGTAGATTAGCTACTGAATACGTGTTCTATTGAGTTCTTGAAGTGTGGCTAATACAAAAGGAGATGTAACTGTAAAGTACACATTGTATTCTAATGACAGCAAAAGAAAACAATGGAAAATTTCTCATTGATAATTTTTATATTATTGCATATTGAAATAATATATTGACTATACAGCATATGGAGTGAAATAAAAGCTGTTAATATTAATCACCATTTCATTTCATATTTACTTAACTGGGATCATAGAAAATTTTAAATCACATGTGTAGATTACATTGTATTTTTACTGAACAGTGCCGCTCCAGCCTAGGCTGTTGCTACTCAAGATGCGGTCTGAGGACATCATTTGTCAAAAATGTAGACTCCCAGGCCCCACTGCAGACCTGAATCAAAATCTGCATTTTAACAGAGTTCCCAGGTGATTCATATACATGGTATAGTTTGAGAGACACAGCTCTAGCAACATCTAAATAATTTTTTTCAATTGTATAATTTTTCTTCGTTTCTTATTATTTTTCACTGTGGATTCCAACTTTGGCTCTTCATTTGTCCTTTAGAATCATTCATATGCAGGTCATTTCTCTCTTTTCAATAAATTCTCTTTAATTTTTTTTATCGCTTAACATTTTCAACAGATATAGCTTTTTAACATATGTGATGGAATTAGTATATATTCATGTAATAAATATAATTTGTCCATAAATGTTTACATGCTATTATAAACATGATTTTTCTGGAACGAATTTCAAGAAATTGCTGATAGTAGTTACATTGGTGGTAGAAATTTTTCACTTCATTGTGAATTTACATTCTTATTTAGATTTTTTGTGTGTATATTTTGCTGTTTTAAAAAAATATGGGACTTTAGGCCGGGCGCGGTGGCTCAAGCCTGTAATCCCAGCACTTTGGGAGGCCGAGACGGGTGGATCACAAGGTCAGGAGATCGAGACCATCCTGGCTAACACAGTGAAACCCCGTCTCTACTAAAAAATACAAAAAACTAGCCGGGCGAGGTGGCGGGCGCCTGTAATCCCAGCTACTACTTGGAGGCTGAGGCAGGAGAATGGTGTAAACCCGGGAGGCGGAGCTTGCAGTGAGCTGAGATCTGGCCACTGCACTCCAGCCTGGGCGACAGAGCGAGACTCTGTCTCAAAAAAAAAAAAAAAAAATACGGGACTTTAAATAATATAGTTCTCTATAATAAAAATTTCTCATAAGTAGATTTTTAATATAATGTTGACGACCTCAAAGTAAAATAAAATAAATGTGCTGTGGGCTAAGAAACAGCCATATGGCTGAGACAGAAATGACCGTGCACATGATCCCCAGATTGGTGGTAGACAGAGTTAATGAACCTGTTGTAGAGCATAGGATGTTCTGTGTCTGCGAATGTTCCTAAGTTGATCTGTGAACATGTATGTACACACACAGACAGATGCATTTCCTTTGCCAATTTTGTTGGCTTGTGTCAACTATAGCATCTACATGGGGTTTATGGGCTAAGACATCCATACTCTAATATGACATTTATTGCATATATTCCATTATGTGACTTAATGGTTGATTCATTCAGTCCCCTTTTGATAAACATTTCTATTTTTACCATGCTTTTACCTTAAAAATGTGATAGTGATTTTTAAATGACTCAAAAGGCTATGTAAATGCCCTGAAACATTCTGTGTAGTTTGTATCTTTATCACATGTAGGCATTTGATTTGGTGGAATTTATCTTTGGCTCTCTGTTCTGTTTTTGAGGACATCAAATGTGCTGATGTTATTTTTTTTAATGTCCTTGATAACCTTTTTACGGTTGGTCAATATGCCTGACTAGCAGTACAGCCTGTTAACTGAAGATTTTTCTTCAGAATTTTGAATAACCTGTTAACTGTTTCCTTCTTTAGTGTAGTTACAGGGTGGACATCTGTTCTTCACTTACAAGCTAACTGCTTCTTGCCTATGTTGACTTGCTTCTGTTTTCTTACAAGCATATGTTTTGTGTGCCTACGGAAACTTCAGTTTTCCTGGCTTACTTTCCTTGAATTAGTTTCTGTTTCTCTTTCTATACCCTTTCCCATCCCTTTATCATTTTCTTGTTTTGGGTTCATATTTTTACCTCCTCCTATTTGTTATGCACAGTGCCAGGTATTGAAGATACTGTTTTTAGAGCAGATGGGCTACTATCTCCTAGGTCCTTAGAGGTGGGGCAAATTGTAGAAGGAAACAGCCAAGTTTTGACCAATAATTCTTTCACTTGTCCTGCAACATAGGCTACTAAGAAGCAGCATATTGGGGCTGGTTTAATGATGTGTATAAATCAGTTTGCTTCAGTTTTTTATATTGTGGCTTATAAACATGGTACCTCATGAATATTTTCCGTCACCTCTAGAGGAAAGCTAAATGCTTGCCCACCCTATTGGATAATTTGAATTACATAGGAATGTTAGGCCAGAGTATTAATTAAATGTGATCTTCTAAAATTATAAGCGTTCTAGGCTGAGCATGGTGGCTCACACCTGTAATCCTAGCACTTTAGGAGGCTAAGGCAGGAGGATCACCTGAGGCAAAGAGTTCAAGACCAGCCTGGACAACATAGCAAGACCTTGTCTATATAAAAATTTTAAAAATTAGTTGTACATGGTGGTGCACCTGCCTTGCTACTCAGGAAGCTGAGGCGGGAAGATCACTGGGTCTCAGGAGTTTGAGGATACAGTGAATTATGATTGAGCCACTGTACTCCAGTCTGGGGAACAGAGTGAGACCCTATCTCTAAAAATAAAAGTATAAGCATTCTACAGTGTTCACTAAATTGCCTTGGGATCAGATGTTAAAACATTTCACTTTCTTTTATTTATTAGATAGTATTTGATACACGCAAAAATAATATAGCTGGAGTGTTCTAATGAAAAGCTCCCTGCCCACTCAAAAAAAAAGTTCTAATTTGACTTGGGATCAGATGTTAAAACATTTCACTTTCTTTTATTTATTAGATAGTATTTGATACACGCAAAAATAATATAGCTGGAGTGTTCTAATGAAGAGCTCCCTGCCCACTCAAAAAAAAAGTTCTAATTTGACAATTCTGTAGTATTAGTAAGTGCTGTCTTGGCCAATTTTTAGCTCCTAACATGACATGGCTGAATGTGGAGGCAGAAAGTGATGTCCCCGGTTGATTCTTGAAAGCTCTCATGGGTAGGCTCCACCACACTCCTAATGTAAGTGTATATGTTATGAAGCATAATAATAAAGACCCATGGACCTATCCCTCAACTTAGGAACTAGAACAATTACAATATTATTGTGACCTTTCTGTTTCCTTTTGTCAAAGTTATTTAAATGTTTTGCCTTTGATGTGGCAAATACGTAATAGTGCTTAATGTGCACCAGGAACTGTTCTCTTTATTTGACTAAGTCCTTTAATCCTTATAGTATTTCTATGAAGTAATGTTATTGTCATTTTACAAATAAAATTACGCATAGGGAAGTTAAGTAACTGAGGCCACACAGCGAGGAATTGCCAGAGCCAGGACTCTAACCCGGGTGGTCTGACTCCAGAATCTGTGCTCATAACTACTACACACACTACCTCTTTTGATGTGTCCATTTATAGATAACCTTTGCTTATATTATTTGCTTATATTCTAGAGGATAAAAGGTTTACATTTGACTGTAAGGGGAGTATGTCTCTAGGGCAGTATCAAGAGTGCTGCTGTTGATTATACATTCCAGTTTTGTGGATTTCAATTTTATCATTAAAATTCTCTTGAGAAATTTTGAAAGTCTATAAGTCTACTTTAGAAATAGTTGGCTTGCAGTCTTCTTTTTTTTTGTTTTTGCATACTTTGCCATTTTATATGGGTATATGAAATTGACAGCGATTTCTTGAGAGTTCGTTTCAGCTGTTTTGAATTTTTAGTTCTCTGACCTCTATTTCAGCAGCAAGTGGCAGTTCAGGAGATGGTTATTCCACATGAGTGATTGGAAACAAAAATGTGGTGATGGGCATATTTTTGGTGATATTACTAGACACGTACAAAGTCAGCTGAACAAAGAATACCGAGAGCTTGAAAAAGAAAAATGCATAAAGGTTTAACGCAATGATGATAAGAAATATGTTGTTATTAAAGTTTAAAAATAAGGTATTAGCATCCACTTTTCAGTCTAAAAGAGAAAAGATGATAGAAAAGACGTGCGTTTTCTTATTCAATTTAGCCGTGCTTAATTGCTATATTTTTGCTTCAGTAGAAGATGCTGTTTGTATTGTGAATTACAGTAGAACTATTTTTCACACTAATGGAAAGTTTAAATTGGCAGACAGAGGAAGAGAAAAGAAACCATGTATTAAAAGGTAAACTGAGACATGACAACTTTTAACAAGTTTATTTGAGCAAATAGTGATTCTTGAATCAGGCAGCTCCAAACCAGAAGTGGTCTGGGAGCTCTGCAGTGGAAATGCAAGGCAGGAAATCTTTATAGGACTGACAGAAGTAAAGCAAAGAAAATAGTTGATTGGTTACAGTTGTAAGGTTGTCTAATTTGATCTATCCTGCTGGAAGGCCCCTAGTTACATAAGTTAGTTGATGGTTTCTGATTGCTTAGTCTTAAGTTTCTTTTTTAAAAAAATATAGGAATTTACCAAAAACGTAGCCCAAGTTAAGTGTTGCATATGTTTGCAAATCAAGCAAAATTAAAGTCACTTATGAGGCCTAACTGGTTTTGTCTGCTCAGGGATTCTTCAGGCCAGGTCCCTGTTCTAGTTTACTTTAACAGGAGGTAGAGGAAATATAACCGATTGAAGCTTTGAGGAACTTTTCTGCCAATATAAAGAATTTTATCTGGACCTTCCACATAGATAAGAATCTCCTTTTGAAAATCTTTTACTAAATGACATCTCAAAACTTACCTTAGCAACACTTTGTTGTTGTTTTTTGAGACAAAGTCTTGCTCTTTCGCCCAGGCTGGAGTGCAGTGGCACGATCTCGGCTCACTGCAGCCTCTGCCTCCTGGGTTCAAGTGATTCTTGTGCCTCAGCCTCCCGAGTAGCTGGGATTATAGGTGTGCACCACAATGCCCAGCTAATTTTTTGTATATTTAGTAGAGACGGGGTTTCACCATGTTGCCCAGGCTGGTCTTGAACTTCTGAGAGCTCAGGCAGTCCGCCCGCCTCGGCCTCCCAAAGTGCTAGTATTACAGGCATGAGCCACTGCACCTGGCCAGCAACACATTTTTAAGGCTTAGCTACCACAAGCTGCTAATAAAGTCGAAATAGACGTGACGTGAGGGAACCTGGTTGTAATAAGTCTTGCCATTTAACTAGCTGTGTTGAGGGCAAATTAACCTCTCTGGGTCTTGTTTTATAAATAGAAAGGCTGGTATCTCCCATATAATGACATGGTGGGATTTAAATGACAGGACTTGGAACTTCATGGATATTTTGATACTTTTTTTCATATTGACAGGAAAAGTTTAAGGTCAAACAGTGATAGGGCTGGAAGGAATCTTGGTAATGTCATCCCATTTCACATTTTATAAGGGAGGAAAAGTCAGCTCTGTAGCAGTTATCAGTGGGTGAATTTGAAGTCAGACAGCATGGTCTGTGTAAGGTACCCTTTACTCTTTCTGAGCCCCGTTTCCCCTTACATCTTTTAAAATCTCTTTTCCAAGTAAAAATGCTTTTTTGACATCTATCCCACTTCTCCTCAGTTAAATCAATATTAATAAAGCAATATGTACTATACTGTGTGAGACATTGGGACCTTTTTGGTAGATGACCTCATTTTCTGTCGCTATGAGAAAATCGAGTCCCTGACTCACTCAGCATCTGTTCCAGCCTCCTAGTATGCTTTCCAGTAATGCAAAGGCTAGCTAGCACAAAAAACTACACTTCCCCAACCCATTGCGGTGAGGATTGTGGATATGCTTTAGATTCCACCATATGCACTTATGTAAGGCCTGAATTCAAGGTAGGTAAGAGAGTCAGGCATGTGAAGCATCTGTTCTACTAGTGTGGGTAGCACAGAGGGTTTCAAAGAGTTATCTTTGAGTTAGAGTTATCTGGAGGGTTTATTGAAACACAGATTGCTAGTTCCCACTTCCAGAGTTCCCGGTCTGGAGAGGAGCCTAAAAAAGTTTACACGTCTGACAAGTTTCAGGTATACCTTCTTTGACAGTCTGACAACCTGAGAGTCTGGAAATTGGAGAAACACGGTCTCGTTTCTAGAAGAAGCGCTTACAAGAGAAGATCTTTTCCACTCAAAATCTGTATACAGATATTGCCACATGGATATTTTAAAATTTATTTAATAGAGACTCCAAGTATAGATACTTTCCTATATTGTGATCTTCAACTCTACAATTAAAGTGGCCCAGAAAAGTACAAAGTACTGCTGAGAAATTCTCCAAAGAAAGGCACATAATTAAGAGCCTTAATTAGAAACAAAAATATAGTCCAGGCCTGGTTTTGTTTGACGTCAGGGGCTTTTGTTTAGGTGGTTTAAGGGAGGGGAGGATGGGGTGAGGAACGGAATTACAAGGGCAAATCATGCAATGTGCACCAGTCATTGAAAGGTTTAGGAATCTAAAAAAATTTTTTTGGTGATTTTTTTCCTTTTTATTTTTGGGCGATCATTTTCTTTTGTTGATCTTTTTTGGTGATTTTTTACGTACATGATTAATTAGGTGGGATGGCTGGGTAAAATCCTTGCCATTTTTTGGTTACCCCTTTAATTTTGTCATATTCTTACAATACTTTCATTGTTTCAGTAAATTATATTCTGAATTTAGGGTTTCTATGTTGGTTTATTAACCTTAAAATGAGTTTGAATTTGTGAAGTAGTAAAATGTAGGTAGTTGGCATTTATTTGATCAGATTACATTGTCTCAAATTGGTTTCTGAGTTTTATTGATTTTGCAGCTCAGCCTTTCAATTTCCTCTAAAATTATTCTGCAAAGTGTACTTTTTCTTTTAGATATCTTGAGCTAATGATTATTTTGGCAAATTGACTCTTTCATTCATTCAAAACATATTCATGGTGTGCTTGCCATGTGCCAGAATCTCTGCTAGTCTCTGGGGAGGTGATGGCCAGTGGAAACATCCCTGCCCTTGTGAAACTTTGCAGTGAACTGGGGAAAGGGACAGACTCTGAGCTGTATGTTAGCACAAGTATAAAATTCAGTCTAGGAAAAGTACTGCAAATTTTATGCTGAAGTAATTTGATTTGTCAGGAAAGGCTTCCCTGAGAAATGAATACTTAATCTGCAAGCTAAAGGATGAGGACGAATTAAGTAGACCAAGAAGGGAGCAATCCATTTTCCAGGCAGTAGGAACAGTGTGGACAAAGGCCCTGAACCAAGAAAGAGCTTGACAGGAATAGGTGGTTGAAAGATGGCCAGTGCAATTGGAGGAGAGAGGGAGAATTTGTGGGAGAAGGAGCTGAAGCAGTAGGAGGGGAGTCAGGAGTGAATACTGGCAACTGGTTAGGAACCTTTGCAGCACTCCAGTGGGGAGAAGGTGGCAGTTTGGACTATGTTGGTACTGGCAAAGATAAAGTACACAATTTTAAGCTGTATTTAGAGGGTTGTTTTTTGTTTCTCTTAAAAATTATATAGTTCATTAGTTTGAAGTATGTTGTAGAAGTTGCAGATTGATTGATTGCTTGTACTTTTTTCCTTTTAGGAGTTATCCAGACTGCCTCTGCCACTAGATGAATGAAAGACAATGATTTGAATTAAGTGCCAGCAAAGAATTATCCTTGGTTTTTGTGCTTTGCAGCATTCCTCAAATTGTTTTCACATCTTCTCTTATTATAAAAACTGCATTGAAGTTAAAAATGAAGCAGTTGAAAAGAAAAAGGAAAAGCAATTTTAGTGTTCAAGAAACTCAGACCCTTTTGAAAGAAATTACAAAAAGGAAAGAAGTCATTTTTTCCAAACAGCTCAATACAACAATTAACGTGATGAAGCGAATGGCTTGGGAAGAGATTGCACAGTGTGTGAATGCTGTAGGAGAAGGAGAACAGAGGACAGGGACAGAGGTGAAAAGAAGGTACCTTGACTGGCGAGCACTTATGAAGAGAAAGAGGATGAAGGCCAACATTAAGCTGGTCGGTTCGGGATTTCCCCTTCCCTCCTCTGATTTAGATGACTCTCTCACTGAAGAGATAGATGAAAAGATTGGATTCCGAAATGATGCAAATTTTGACTGGCAAAATGTGGCAGATTTCAGGGATGCAGGTGGATCCTTAACCGAGGTCAAGGTGGAAGAGGAAGAAAGGGATCCGCAGAGTCCTGAAGTAAGTATTAGCCTCTGTACCCTCTTTTAATCTTTTCAATTCTGATGTGGGAGATTATTGTTCAGGAACTGTTAAGTCCTTCCCAGATTTTCAAGCTTATTTAAAAATAGTACATAACAAGTCATTCTGCTTTTCTCTTTACATCATTAATACTTTTCTTCCCACCCAAATATAATTACCTAAGTTATGTGTATTACAAACATCAAGTAATTCAGTGTAAATGGTATTCAAAATTCAAATTATTTTCCCCAAACAATGCAGAAAGCTTTTAAGAAATATTTAGACAAATTGCCACAAAGTAGCAGTCAATACTGAAAATTGCTTTTCTCTTTGCTCTTAGTTTGAAATTGAGGAGGAGGAAGAAATGTTGTCATCCGTCATACCAGATTCCAGGAGAGAAAATGAACTTCCCGATTTCCCCCACATTGATGAGTTTTTTACCCTTAACTCAACACCATCTAGATCTGCATATGATGAGCCTCATTTGCTTGTAAATATTGAGAAACAGAAACTAGAGTTAGAAAAACGACGACTGGATATTGAGGCTGAAAGACTGCAGGTAGAAAAGGAACGCCTACAAATTGAGAAAGAGAGGCTGCGGCATTTAGACATGGAGCATGAGCGACTTCAGCTGGAGAAGGAGCGGCTGCAGATTGAAAGAGAGAAGTTGAGGTTACAGATAGTCAATTCAGAGAAACCATCCTTGGAAAATGAACTTGGTCAAGGAGAAAAATCCATGCTTCAACCACAGGACATAGAAACAGAGAAGTTAAAACTTGAGCGAGAACGCTTGCAACTAGAAAAGGATAGACTGCAGTTTTTGAAATTTGAATCTGAGAAACTGCAGATTGAAAAGGAACGCTTACAAGTAGAGAAAGACAGACTTCGAATTCAGAAAGAAGGACACTTGCAGTGATTTTTCCAGGCTTCCATTTAGCAAATGTTTGAAAATTGTAGATTTTTCTCATATCAGGTGATATAATGATGGTTGCTGGATTAGCTGTGGTTTCTTTTCTCGTCTAATATCAGTGTTCAGTAGGAAAAAGTTATATGTAGATAACTGTATGCCTAAGTAGTATATAAAAACTGTGCCCTAGCCTAAACAGTATAGCAGAAATGTACTGTGCTGGATTCTTTACCTTATAATATTACATAGAGTCTTGTATTGTCTGTGTACCCAGAGTTTACAATTATGTCTATATAAAATTCTAGCCCAGAAGTTCTCAATTGGGGTAGATTTTGGCCTTCAGAAGACCAATTTGGTGATGTCCGGAGACATGTTTGGTTGTCAAAACTGGGGTGGGGAGAAGGTTGCTACTGTGCAGTGCATACCTCCTCAACCCCCACACACACTCAGTAAAGAATTTTCCGACCCAAAATATCATTAGTCCTGAGGTTGAGAAACCCTGTCCTAGCCTGTGTACCTCTATAGCTATGTTTTATAGTTTTAGAATATTAAAACCTCAGATATTTATGTGGGTAGGTACTTAAATGGCCAAAAACTTTAACTATGAAATGTTACTGTGTAGTATATTGAATATAGGAAGTGATAAAGATTATAGGTATTTTATTCCCATGTTTCCATCTATAAATAGCCTTCTCAGATTCAGAAAACAATACAGGGAACATCAGAGATTATCTAAAGTGGGTCACTCTGAAAAGAATTCTTTATCTCACTATTAATCCTTTAGAAGCAAGACACAATTTTAAAGCTTTAGTTCCTTTTCTTTCAGTCATTGTCTTAGTTAGGGTACGAAAATTGTCATTTCAGTAATGTACTGAGATCTTATAAGTGAATAGTTGAAGCTAGTAAAAATGATACCAGTATAAAAATGGTATTTGTAGTCCATGAGCTTGAACCCAATAACTGATTGTTTGACTTTTAAAATAAGTAATAGCAGCCATTTGGGAGTGGGCGGCGGGTGGGGGAAGATGTACTCTGTATCAAATAATTATGATGATGTTGAAGTAATGATAGTAGCTATGTATTATGGATTGGAGAAGCACTTATTACACTATCTAACCCAGTGTGTAGAACAATTCTTGAGAGTTGTATCTGTCGTTATTCCTGAATCTGAAGCCCAGAGAAGTCACACAGAGTAAATGGCTGATCTTTTATATTGTAGTGTATTCTGTCCTTCCCCCTTCCCTGAGGAACAAAGTATGTATCTTTAGTCTCTTGGATATTTATTCTGAGACCAAGGGCTTGCTTGACCTGATGATTTTCCTTCAGCTCTCTGAAGGTGCGTTTTCCACAATCCAAGTGATTCTGATGCACACTAAAGTTGAGAATCTCTGCACTAGATCACTTTGTGTTTTCTGATTTTCAAGGTTGATACGTAGCTTTAACACAGCTCTTCTGTTGACAGTTACTACCTTGCTTCTGCATTTGTTCCTTGTAAGAATGGCTGGAAACTGTATGTTGACATTTGAGGATGGGTATGCAAGGAAAAAATATACTTCTGTTTACTTACTCTGACTTTGAAATAGTGTTATTTTTCTATATCTGAAATAAATGCTTCTACCGTAGAAATAAATTTGCCTATACCATCTGAGAATTTGTAATTGCAAACGATACTTAGGGCTCTAAGGGTAGAGGTTATCAAGCTTAGAAGAAAGCCCTATCGTGGTCAATGAGGACAGAGGCCTAACATTTTGGCTGGACATTGAGCCATGTATGCTGCATACGTTATTTGCTCCTCAAAAGAACCCTTGAGATCTAACTCATGTGATACTGTTTAGCTGTGTCCCCACCCAAATCTCGTCTTGAATTGTAGCTCCCATAATTCCCATGTGTTGTGGGAGGGACCTAGTGGAAGATAATTGAATCATGGGAGCAGTTCCCCCATACTGTTCTCATGGTAGTGAATAAGTAAGTCTCACAAGATCTGATGGTTTTATGAGAGGAAACCCCTTTCTCTTGGTTCTCATTTTCTCTCTTGCCTGCTTCCATGTAAGACATGCCTTTCACCTTCTGCCGTGGTTATGAGGCCACCCCAGCCGCGTGGAACTGTGAGTCCATTAAATCTTTTTCTTTATAAATTACCCAGTCTTGGGTATACCTTTATCAGCAGCATGAAAGCAGACTAATACATCATGTTATTTCCACTCGTATAACAGCAACAACAACAAAAAGCCTCATTGATTTAATTAACCATCTTTCTTAAAAATTACATACCAATATTGACCCAAGATTTTAGCATAAGAGCTCTAAGGAAAAGTAGTGAAAGTTTGTAGGTATAGTTATAAGTATTGTAGCTTTGCCATTTGCTATTTGCAAAAGTCATTTAACTTGCTCTTCACTTTGGTTTCTTCTGTAACCTGGGCATGATACGTACTCTGCCTGTGCTACATAGATTTTTGTTTTTGTTTTTGTTTTGTTTTGTTTTTTAAAGAAAATGGTATCTGTTAAATATATAAACCATAAAATACTACCTAAGTGAAAGATGGTATTAATGTTGGATTTGAGATCCAAGATTTTTTGAGATGGAATTTCACTTTGTCACCAAGGCTAGAGTGCAGTGGAGCAGTCTTGGCTCACTGCACCTCTGCCTCCCAAATTCAAGCAATTCTCCTGGCTCAGCCTCCTGAGTAGCTGGAACTACAGGCAAGCATCACCACCACCACCATGCCAGGTGAATTTTTGTATTTTTTGTAGAGATGGGATTTCACTGTTTTGACCAGGCTGGTCTTGAACTCCTGACCTCAAGTGATTCACCCGCCTCTGCCTCCCAAACTTCTGGGATAACAGGTGTGAGCCACCATGTCTGGTCAGCTTTTAATTTCTTAGGCAAAGCATGAAAATAGCTAATAATTATTTTTGGATACAGCACTCTTAAATGCCTGGAAGTAAGAAACTAAAAAGAAGCATATCTTCTAGGGCTTTGGTTGAAGAGCTTTGGATTTCTTAATCCTGCTTTAGGTGCAGATGGGTTGGATTGGTTCATTCCAGTAGGAAACACTGTTGCTGTACTTCTGAGGTGTCAGGCACACTCATAGTGAGTGCATCTGTTAGCTACTGCGGCGTAACAAACTGATCAAAAATTTGATGGCTGGAAACCCCAACCATTTATTTTGCTCAAAATTTTAGAGGAAATGAGGCGCAGCTTAACTGAGTGGTTTTGCTCTTGGCTGGGTTCTCAGTGTCAGCTACAGGTTGGCTATGAGGTTCAACTTCTGGGGTTAGCTAAATAACAGAAGGGCAGGGGTGGTAAATGGTGGAGCTAAGCTCTCCCTATGGTATTTGATCCTATAGCCATGGTAGCTTGGGCTTGTTCTAATGGAGATGGCAAGTGTAGAGGAGAGAAAGCAGAGGTGTTCAAGGTGGCAAGGCCAAGTCTCGGAACTAGCACTTCGTTATGCTTCTGCCACACCAGATTGGCCAGAACTAATCACAGAGCCAGACCAAAGTCAAGGGGTGGGAAATGGAATCCACCTACTGATAAGAGGAGCTGTGAAATTGGGTAAAAATGGGATACAGGGGCTGGGCACGGTGGCTCACGCCTGTAATCCCAGCACTTTGGGAGGCTGAGGTGGGCAGATCATGAGGTCAGGAGTTGGAGACCATCCTGGTTAACATGGTGAAACCCCATCTCTACTAGAAATACAAAAAAAAAAAAAAAATTGCCGGGTGTGGTGGTGTGTGTGTGTAGTCCCAGCTACTCTGGAGGCTGAGGTAGGAGAATGGCATGAACCTGGGAGGCAGAGCTTGCAGTGAGCCAAGATTGCATCACTGCACTCCAGCCTGGGCGACAGAGCGAGACTCTGTCTCAAAAAAAAAAAAAAAAAGAAAAAAAAAAGGGATACAGGGAGGGCTGAGGAATTGTGGCCATTTTTGCAATCAGTCTACCACATCTTCACTCTGGTTTGCCTGGTTCTGATATTCTATCTGGTTAGTTCTAGACAAAAGTGCCCTGATAAGGACTTTGAATTATATGGGCATCCTTATTGTAAGGAGCACCTTCCCATCTATTTTGTAGAAATGGCTGGTTTAGGAGAAGGAAGGGACCATAAATTTGCAGAAAAGAAATATATAGTGTTCTCTCAGGCTTTTTCTTCTAAATTAAACACTTTAGTCTTTGTAATTGAAGGGAATTTCTGCTTCACTTCTTTCATTTTCTGCCTAATTTGTCCATTTTATATTACTTTGCTGCTTCTCTGTTCATTTTTCTACTTCTTCATGCTTTGTCACCTCTATCCTGTATATAAAAGCAGATCATAATGCTTCCAGAATATTTTATTTTGAATAGGTATCTTTTTCTACCTCTCTGTCCTTAACATTTTCGTTTTGAATCCAAAATGATTTTTACTGTGTTGCTCTACATTTGTTTTAGCATTACACTTTCCCAAAAGTAAATTTATTTTATAAAATATTTAATTTTTAATCTATCAGGGCTTTCAAGTCACTATCATCAGACCTGAAGTTATAATTTCTAAAGCTCTCAGAGAACTACCAGCCTGTTTCCTGTTTCCACCTGTATTTTTTTTTTTTGACATGTGTAGATCCTCTTTATACATGCCAGGCAGCGTTTTACATGGGGCCTTAATTAAAATCCAGATGAGGGTTGTCTGTCAAATGTATCATTTTTCAAATATCTCCCAATGCATATTGAAAGGGATCTAGCTTATATATAACTGAGACACAGCTGGAGAAGAACATATCTCTTTTTAAAAAATAGGAAAGTTGGATGCTGAAATCACAGATTAATTTACCACTGTAGATAGAGGCATTCAGACTGTGCTGTTTGAATTAAGACTAAGAAGAAACAAGAAATGGCAATTATTATAAAATTTGAATTTTTGTACATTCAGAGAACTTTATCAATACCCTTTATTATTTACCATTTGTTTCTTTGATGTGACCCGTTCATCTTTAGAAAAATAAACTGAAATATAGTCAGTCAACTCTTAATGTCATTTCCATTCTAATTTAAAATCTCCAGTTCCAACATTTGAGCTGAAATATAAATTTACAAGCATTTATAAGCTTGTAAATTTATAAGTTATAAGCATCTCACCTTGTGTATTTTTGTTCCTCCAAATACACAATGCACGCCAGAATCAAATTCATTAGCTCTTTTCTCTCATACCTGTGAATTATCTTCTCTCTGCAGGGACACCATTTGTATCAGGTTGTTTGGAAATTTTAGATGTGTCTTTGAGTCTTTTGCCTTCATTCTATCCAAATTGTTGATCAAGTCCTGTATTTTCTCCTGTTGATGGCTCAGAACAGCCTCCTTCAATCTCACATGTAGTCCTTAGCATGGAGGCATGTGTAGCCTGTATTCCAGCAACCTCTCAGTTTCTTCCTATCCAGTCCTCCCTGTATTATACTTCCAGAATAGCTTTCCCGAAGTATCGGGAACCAGCCCCCAATATTTCAAAGTAGGTTCTTTTCTATTTTCCCTAAGCATCAGCCGGTCTGAGAAATAAAGGGAAAGAGTACAAAAGAGAAATTTTAAAGCTGGGTGTCTGGGGGAGACATCACATGTTGGCAGGTTCCATGATGCCCCCTGAACCACAAAACCAGCAAGTTTTTATTAGCAATTTTCAATGGGGAGGGGGTATACGAATAGGGTGTGAGTCACAGAGATCACATGCTTCAAAGGCAAATATCACAAGGCAAATGGGCAGGGCAAGGTCACAAGGCCAGGGCAAAACTAGAATTGCTGATGAAGTTTCATGTCCCACTGTGCACGCATTGTCATTGATAAACATCTTAACAGGAAACAGGGTTCAAGATCAGAGAACCGGTCTGACTAGAATTTGCTAGGCTGGAATTTCCTAATCCTAGCAAGCCTCGGGGTGCTGCAGGAGACGAGGGCGTGTTTCATTCCTTATCTACAACTGCATAAGGCAGATACTCCCAGAGTGGCCATTTTAGAAGCCTCTCCCTGGGAATGCGTTCTTTTCCCAGGGCTGTTAATTATTAACATTCCTTACTGGGGAAAGAATTTAGCGATATTTATTTTACACATTTTTGGCAATAAGAGAAATATGACTCTGTCCTGCCTGGCTCCCAGGCAGTCAGACCTAATGGTTATCTCCCTTGTTCCCTGAACATCGCTGTTATCTTGTTCTTTTTTCAAGGTGCCCAGATTTCATAGTGTTCAAATACACATGCTTTATGAACAATTTGTGCAGTTAATGCAATCATCACATCACAGGGTCCTGAGGCGACATATGTCCTCAGCTTACGAAGATGACAGGATTAAGAGATTAAAGACAGGCATAGGAAATTCTAAGAGTATTGATTGGGGAAGTGATAAATGTCCATGAAATCTTCACAATTTATGTTCAGAGATTGCAGTAAAGACAGGCATAAGAAATTATAAATGTATTAATTTGGGGAACTAATAAATGTCCATGAAATCTTCAGAATTTATGTTCTTCTGCTGTGGCTTCGGCCAGTCCCTCTATTCAAGGTCCCTGACTTCCCACAACACCAAAGTACTCCTTTTCTTACATCCTGAGAATTGACAGGACATGAAGTAGTGAAGATGAGCAAAGCTCAGGGGAGACCATAGGTCCAGCCCCAGATCCACTTCAGATGACTGATATGGGGCAGTCAGTCTCTCTGAGCCTCACTGTTCTTTTCTGTATTACATCTAGTATATGTGCGCTGTCACTCACCATGTTTAGAATAATAATATATGAGAACGCAGTTTAAAACTGGAAAGCGGTGTGGAGGTATTACTGATTTTTCTTGTAAGGAGTCAGGAGAAGTATAAAGTCCACAAATGTCCTTTGCCTACCCTTTAAAGATTTCCTCCTGCTATCATAACTAAGTATGCTCGTCAAGCTGCTCTCCAAATACTCCCTGTATTTTTCTTTGATCATGTCACTTTCACTCTTCACCTTACCATTTTCTTTTTTCTTATTTTTTTTAATTTTAGTTTTAGAGACATGGTCTTGCTCTGTCATCCAGACTGGGGTGCAGTGGTGCAATCATAGTTCACTGCAGCCTTGAACTCGGGCTAGGAGATCCTCCTGCTTCCCAAAGTGCTGGGATTACAGGTGTGAGCCACTGTGCCCATTTCACCTTCTCATTTTCTATTCTAAAATGACATTTAGCGGCACAAAACTTCAGGAGGATGGACGGGCTTTATCATTTCTATTACTGTTTACCATAATTTAAAAGTGTTAAAATGAATTTCACTGAATAAAATTAGAATATTTTATCATATAAACTAGGTATCATGTCTTTCAAAGTCTGCTTGGGAATTTTTTTAATACAGGTGTTAAAATCAACACCAGTCTGTCTAGCTTATGACTCATTCTCCTCTTGCCTGAGAACTGCTCCTAAACCATAGCAGTGGGCCCTGGCGGTCATGTGTGTTCTGTGACTGCTGCTTTGGCTGTACTGTACATACTTGAACCAGGCATGGTCATAGCTTGGCTTTGCATTCCCTGAGATGACTGTACTGTGCAGAGGATTCTCTTTCCCATTAAAGATTATCTGTGTCCTGATCTAGATACAATGTTGTTTTTGATGATTTTGCAAATGAGTAGGATGGCAAAGATTTCAATTCTTACCTGCCTACTATATACTCTGCAGTGCCCCCCTATGAGACTTGGGTCAATTGTTGGTTTTGAGTCCTCTTGGCTCCCCATGGTATTTCCAGATTACTGTTTCTCTATTATTTTTAAAAAACTATCTTTGAAACTGATACCTGCTGGCTGGCTAAAGCCATCTTCCTTTTTTCATTACTCTTTTTGCTCACGTCTCGTTTGCTAACAACTGCCTCATCTTCCTCTTCACCCTGGTCATCCTAGGAGTTTCCCAGGAAACTAGTGTCCTGGTGGAGAATCTGAAAGCTTTGGCTTCTTAGTTCTGCATCTTTGTCATCAGTTCTATCTCTTCCACTTCACCTGTCTTTGTCCTACAGTATTATTCTGGGCCCAATTACTACTACTCCTCCATGATCATGAACCCTAACACCAGCTCAGTGACTAAAACCTATGATCCTCCTAGTTTGCTGCACATGTTTTTCATCCTCAGGGCTTAAAGTCCAATGACCCCTCCAAGTTCTCCTACCACAACTATCCTTTCTCGGCTCAGATTAGATGACCACGATTTCACTCATACCCAGGCAGATTGGTGCTACTCTAAATTCACAGCTCTGTCTCTTCGAAACCATGGTGTTGTGGTTGGAGTGTGTCCCCACAAAGATATCTTAAGGCCCTAAACATGAGGCACTTGTGAATGTGGTTTTATTTGGAAATAGAGTGTTTGCAAATATAATCAAGTTAAGATGAGGCCATACTGGGTTAACCAATAAGTGGTGTCTTTATAAGGAGAGGGAAATTTGGAGACAGGGATACACACAGAGAAGAAAGACATGTGAAGACAGTGGCAGAGATTGAAATGATACAGCTGCAAGCCAAAGAACACTCTTGCCAGTAACCATCAGAAACTAGGAGAGAGGCATGGAACAGATTCTCCTTCAGCCTCCAAAAAGAACTAACCCTGCTGGCACCTTGATGTCAGACTTCTGCCCTCCTGAAATGTGAGAGTAAATTTCTTGTTTTAAGCCATTCTGTCTGTGGTAGTTTGTTAGGGCCACCCTAGAAAACAAATGCACATGATGTTGAAGTCTTTCCATTGGACATTTCCAACCTCCCTTTGGCCCTCCATTCATGCTCAGTCAATAACCTTGCTTTTGAGGAAGTAGAAGCCATCAGACAGTAACTTCCTCAACTTCTGGACACCAAACTTAAAACCTATACTCATCCTCTCTTATCCCTCCTCGAAGAAGGACAGCATGGTAGCAAATATAGTAGTGATTAAGGGTGCAGGTTCTGTAGTCAAAATGTTTTGTTTTAAATCTGAACTCATCAATTGCCAACTGTGTAATTTTGGGTAAAATATCTAATTTCTCAGTGAACCATAGTCCTCTTCAGACCCTGCCTCAGATCTGATGTATTTATCACAGTTCTCCAGAGAAATAGAATGGACAGAAAAGCTATCTATCTATCTATACACACACACACACACACACACACACACATATGTATGTGTGTGTGTATATGTGTATATATATGTGTATATATATCTATATGTGTGTGTATGTATATATGTGTGTATAGACCATATGTATATATATAGGCTCATGCAATTGTGGGAGTTTGCAAATCTGAAATCTGTAGGGCAAGGAAACGAGCCTATAGAATTTGTAAGTAAGCAAAAGTAAAAAAAATGCTCAAATATTGGCAATTCCATATGTTCAGTGTATTATTACAATGAATGTAGTCCTAGGGTAGCTCTTACTCTTATTGAAAGAGAATCTGTCCTGGTATTGTCTTGATCTCATCCTCTTCCGCCTTTTCAGACTCACATGATCAATTATCTCCTTTCTTGAGTCTTCGACTTCAGCCTATGTATCTGATTATTTGCATCACTGCATAAATGTGCTCTTCTCTCTCCCACTTAAAAATAGCACATACAAAATGACTGAATAATTCCTAGATATTCATCTCTCCCCAAGGCCCTTCACACCCAAAGTTTTTTGACTTCTTTCTTCTGCCCAGCACTACTTCCCATCTGTTTTTGCTTATTTGTTTTTGTTTTTCTGAGACAGAGCCTCACTCTGTCACCTAGGCTGGCATGCAATGGTGTGATAATAGTTCACTGCAGCCTTAGACTCCTGGGCTCAAGCGATCTTTCTGCCTCAGCCTCCCAAGTAGCTGGAACTACAGGCACATGCCAGCATACCTCTTAAATTTTTCATTTTTTGTAGTGATAGCGATCTCACCATGTCGAAGCCTCACAATGGCCTAGAAGGCCATGTGTGATCTGGTCCCCCACCTCCTTTCTGACTTCGTATCTTACTATTTTTCCCCTCACAACAAGGCAACCACTCTGGTGTCTTTCTCATTCCTCGCACATGTTGGGCATGCTCTCTTCTTAGGTGTTGGCACTAACCATTCACTCTGCCTTAAAGACCCTTTTTCTCATGTATCTGTATGATTTACTCCTACACTTCTTTCAAGTCTTTGTGAAAATGTCACCTTCTCAATAAGGCTGATTTTGACCACTCTATTTAATATTGCAAACTATCCCTCTCCCCACCAGTCGCAATCCCTTTTACCTTGCTCTTCTTTTTATTCCAGAACATTGTCACTTCTAATGTGTTACATAATTTACTTATGTATTATATTACCACGTATTGTCTGTCTTCTCTTGCTAGAATATAAGCTCCACAAGAATAGGGATCTTTAATTGTGTTGTTCATTGCTTTATCTCAAGCACTGAAAAGAGTGCCTGGCCCATCATACATTATTAATTCATTTTTTGAATAAATGAGTTAAGTAGCTTCCATCTAATAATATTTTATTTCACTTGGATCTCAACATAATTTTTTTTAAAAAAAACTTTAAACAATACATGTGTTTCTTTTTCTCCTCCAGTAGTTCTATTTGACAAGATATATGTTATGATTGTTCAATCCAATTCTCTGCCTTCTAGAACTCTTCAGATAGGCAGTTGTTTTTTTCTCTGATGATTCAGTGAAACTCTGACCTTGTTTCTAATTTTATTCCTCCTCCTCCTCCTCCTTCTCCTCCTTCCTCCTCCTCTTCCCCTTCCCCCTCCTCCTCTTCTTCTGCTTCTGCTTCTCCTCCTCCTCCTTCTCCTGCTCCTCCTTCTTTTTAAAGAGACGAGGTCTTATTCTGTTGTCCAGGCTAGAGTGCAGTCGTGTAATCTTCGCTCACTGCAGCCTTGACTTCCTGGGCTCAATCTTCCCTCTTCAGCCTTCAAAATAGCTGTGACTACAGAGATGCACCACTACACCTGGCTAATTTTAAAATTTTTATTATATAGAGACAAAGTCTTGCTATCTTGCTTAGTCTGGTCTTGATCTCCTGGTCTCAAGAGATCTTCCCATCTGAGCCTCCTAAAGTGCTGGGATTACAGGTGTGAGCCGCCGTACCTGGCTGCTGCTAATATATTCCTAATGCAGGAACACTTAAAAGGGGTCTTGCGCGATAAGGATAGGCTGTCAGTCCTGCCCAAATCACCTGGAAGACGCTGCTTTCCTGGACTTTCCCGGCTTCAAGTTTGGAAAGACTCAGGCCACCTGTTCAGATTATGCTCTATCTTTTGGAGTCACTGACATCTAACACACTCATAAGATTACTGGTAAATTTCTCCTTCAAGTTCACAGAACCCCAAAGTCCAAGATCTTCTTGGGATTTCCTACCTTCTGGAATCACTCCTGGGATTCTAGCTGTTCTCCAGTGGACCACCCTGTTTTTTCTACAGGAACCCCAATGGAGGCAGAAGTCTTACCACACCCAATCACTCACAATCTCAGTAGCCTCCTGACTGAAGAAAGTAACATGAAATTGGGAGTGAAAGCTCAGAGAGGTACAGATGGGTTGCCTGACTGTACAACATATTTACCACATTGTTACCAACAATAGGCTGGAAGTGGGAATTTTGCAATTTGCACTTTCACAGCAGTGCTTCCTAATAGGTGTTTATGAATAGATTCCAAATGCGCTTCAGCCCTAGAAATGTCAATGAAAGTCTTCAAACTAGAAGATGCCTTGTCAGGGACATGGCATAAAGGTAAGTCCCGTAGTTTCTGCTGATTCACCTGGCACCTGCTGCTCTGCCAAGTGGTAGGAATGAGACTAAGGAGGTTTGAATATATACTCAGCATTACTAGCACCATGCTTTAACCAACTGAGTTAATCAGCCACCCATTGAATATCTACTCAGTAGCTAGCTGCAGAGTATCTCACGGCCTGCTGTGGACAAGAAGCCTGAGAAGCTGCTGGAGGAGATGCCCAAGGATCACTGCACCCAGCCCAAGGTCTTGCCATGGTACATGTGGGTGGGAAATGGGAATGGGAGAAGGCAGCTCTACAAAGCATAGCTCAGCAGCAGCAAAGAATCTCTGTCCTCATATATGTATATCAGTCCTCTGAACCTTTGTGGTACATGTGCTTTTTAATGGCATTCATGCCAGCTTCAGAGTGACTGCTCCAAAAGCATGTGTATTCTCCAAAATAGACTATCATTATTTTAAAATACTTGGTATGAAAAAATTTGACTGGATTCAAATCCATTCACATTTTGCTAACGATTTTTAATAGTACATTCATCAACAAAAAGTAAGATGTACTACATCCTTTAAATATAATTTCAACCGTTGTATACTTTCAAATGGTTGTAAAAATGACTTAAATTTTTTTTTATCTCCTACTTGTGCAGATAGTATTTCTGATTGATGTCATCTATCAAGAATATCAAGAGATTATCTCTTTTTTGTCTTGAATTATGGGTAGTCATTTAAGTATACAATCTGATTTCAAAATGTTTGGCTACAGAAACAAGCTCAAGTTTCTCTATAAAATTGTCTGGAAAATATTTTATTTGGAAGTTATGAAGAAATTTATTCAATAGTAATTTTTAATTTCCTATTACCATTACATAATATAGAGAAAATGGAATTAACTCTTTCCACCAAGTCCTGTATAGATGCCTCTAAATATTTTCCAGTTTACTTCAGGTGTGCTACTAAAATACTATCACCTTTGATATGAAAGACTGCTGTAAACCAGGATTAAAATTTTAAGGTTCCCCCAACCATCTAAATGGACTTTCTTGGACAGGGCACTTTTAAAATTTAACCTGAGAGACTGGTTCAGGACATGACAGGAAGAGGGGGTCGAATGTGTCTCATTATACCTCTTCATCATTAACATCAACACAGATTTTAAGTCTGATAGGAAACATTTTACAACCTATTCTCTCTGAAGCCTACTACCTGAAGGCTTCCTCTGCAATAAGAACTTTGGTCTCCACAACCTCTTAACCCAGACATTCTTTTCTTTTGATCCCAGGTCTTTAGATAGACTTAACCAATGTCAACCAGAAAATTTAAAAATCTATCTATAAGCTGGAAGCACCCCTGCTTTGAGTTGTCCTGCCCTTCTAGACCAAACTAATGTATTTCTTGAGTGTATTTGATTTAAGTGTCATGTCTCCCTAAAATGTATAAAACAAAGCTGCACCCAGCCACCTTGGACACATGTTCTCAGGACCTCCTGAAGGCTGTGTCACAGGCAATGGTCACTCATATTTGGCTCAGAATAAATCTATTTAAATATTTTACAGCATTTGACTCTTTTTGTCAACACTGCTTTAGATAAAGTACCAACATGATATTGGTAATATTTGTCATTCTATTTGGTAAAATATGCATGAATAAATTTTATATTGTTTTCTAAACATCTCCAAACAAGTGCAGTTACTACTTGGGTAAAGCTATGCTAGACTGTCCTGTAAGGAAGGGGCATCTGGAATCTTTTACTATTGTGATGTAAGTACTGGTGCCAGCAATGTGAAAAATGATAATTACCAGGCATTTTGTGGGATGCTTGGCATCCATGTCTCCTTCCTAGGCTTACTAATTTTTTTCTAGGAATGACTGCATTTCCCATCTTTTTAATCCGAGTGGGGCTGACTTGACTCTGAGCTCTAGGGGTAGTGTATGATGAGCTTAAGCCTTTTCACATATTCTATTTGGAATTGTTTGGTTTAGAGACATGCACATAATTCATTCGGAGACAGTGAAGCATGGGAAGGTATTTACTGGAACTTCTGAGAAAGAGAAGCTTCAATTCTTCCCCTTAACAGCTTAGCTCCCCATGGAGATGAGAGATCCAAAGACATATATTAAACTATTTTGCTACATTGAATGGTACATTCAGGAAGCCTCTATGTAGAACTTATCAGAGAAGGCAGAGGGGAGAGGAGAGAAGTTGGCTCCTGATGACATCATTTGAACTGCTGGATCAACCTCACTTATTACAGGAACTATCAAATAATTCTGAATTTTTAGTTTTATGAAGTTCTCCAAGTTCTGTTTTCTTAGATTCAATATTTGTCTGTTTGGCATCCATTCAACACATCAATATTAACTATATATTTTCTTATTTTCTGTATTCTTTTTTAAAAATTTTAGTTTCAGGAAGTACGTGTGCAGGGTTGTTACATGGATATATTGTGTAATGCTGGGGTTTGGACTTCTACTGAACCCATCACCCAAATAGTGAACATATTTCTGGCATGCAAGGATGGCTCAACATACACAAATCAATAAATGTGACCCACCCATAAACAGAATTATAAACAAAAACCCTATGATTATCTCAATAAATGCAGAAAAAGCATTTGATGAAACCCAAGATCTCCTCATGACAAAAACCCTCAACAATCCAGGCATTGAAGGAATATACCTCAAAATAATAAGAGCCACCTATGTCAAACCCACAGCCAGCATCATACTGAATGGGCAAAAGTTGGAAACATTTCTCCTAAGAACTAGAACAAAACAAAGATGTCCACTCTTACCTCTCCTATTCAACATACACTGAAAGTCTTAGCCAGAGCAATCAGGCAGGAGAAAAAATAAAGACATTCAAATAGGAGAAGATGAAGACAAATTATCTCTATTCACTAATGACATGATCCTACACCTAGAAAACCCTAAAGATTCCTTCAAAGAGTCCTAGACCTGATAAACAACTTTGGTAAAGTTTCAGGATACAAAATCATCATATAAAAACCAGGAGCATTTCTATACACCAATTACGTTCAAGCTGAGAACCAAATCAAGAACACAATCCCATTGACAATAGCCACACACAAAAATAAAATGCCTAGGAATATATTTAACCAAGGAGGTCAAAATTCTCTTACAAGAGTAACCACAAAACACTGATGAAAGAAATTATAAATGACACAAACAAATAGAAAAACTTATGGATAGGAGGAATCAATATCATTAGAATGGCCATACTGCCTAAAGCAATCTATAGGTTCAAATGCAATTCCTTTCAAATTACCAATGTCATTTTTCACAGAATTAGAAAAAAACTATTCCAAAATTCATATGGAACCAAAAAAAAAAGCCTGGACAGCCAAAGCAATCCTAAGCAAAAAGAACAGAGCTGGAGGAATTACATGACCTGACTTCAAGTTATACTGTAAGGCTATAGTAACCAAAGCAATATGCTACTGGTACAAAAATAGACACATAGACCAATAGAAAAGAATAATGAACAAAGAAGTAAAGCCACACACCTACAATCAACTGACTTTCAACAAAGTCAACAAAAATAAAGAATGGGGAGAGGATACCCTTTATTCAATAAATGGCCCTGGGAAAACTGGCTAATCGTATGCAGAAGAATGAAACTGGACCCCTACCTCTCACCATATACAAAAATTAACTCAAGATGGGTTAAAGACTTAAATGGAAGACCTGAAATTATAAAAATTCTATAAGATAAGCTAAGAAAATCTCTTTTAGTAATTGTCCTAGACAAACAATTTATGACTAAGACCTTACAGCAAATGCAAGAAAACCAAAAATTGATAATGGACCTAATGAAACTAAAGAGTTTCTGCACAGCAAAAGAAACTATCAACAGAGTAAACAGACAATCTATATTATGGGAGAAAATATTTGCAAATTCTTTTCTGATTTCTTAATGCTCTGGTATTTTTGGCCTTTCTGACTGAAGAGAGACTGCTTTTACCAGGGCTAGTCAATTCTTAGAAATAGCAAACGACTCCGCCAAGCAGGCCTTTCATATACAAACCAACCAATCCCATGTCTATATGCCTCAACCACCTCCCTTATCTAGCTCTCACACACCACACTAATACAGTCATGCACAGGATAAGGAGACATTTTAGCCTGTCTCCAATACCATGCAAAAATACCATGGTAATACTATAAGATTATCATGAAACTTATCATTCCTATCCCCTAGTCACGTCGTAGTTTTAATGTCATAGCACAACAAATTACTCACGTGTGTGCTGTGATGCTGTTGTAAACAACTGCGCTGCCAGTTGTATGAAAGTCTAGCACATACAGTTTTGTAGAGTACATAATACTTGATAATAAACAGCTGTGTTTCTGGTTCATTTACTATACTATACTTTTGACCATTATTTTAGAATGTACTCCTACTTATAAAAAAAAGTTAGCTGTGAAACAGCCTTAGGCAGGCCCTTCAGGAGGGATTCCAGAAGAAAGCATTGTTATCCTAGGAGATGACAGCTGCATGCATGTTATTGCCCCTGAAGACCTTCCAGTGGGACAAGATGTGGTGGTGGAAGACAGTGATATTGATGGTCTGTGTAGGCCCAGACTAATGTGTGTGTTTGTGTCTTAGTTCTTAACAAAAAAAATTTAAAAATTGAAAAAGCTTATGGAATAAGAATAAAAAGAAAGAAAATATTTTTGTACAATTGTAAAATGTGTTTGTGTTTTAAACTGTTATTATAAGAATCAAAAAGTTTGAAAAATGAAAAAAGTTTATATAAAGTAAAAACATTACAGTAAGCTAAGGTTAATTTGTTGTTGAAGAAAAATATTTTTATAACTTTAGTGTAGCCAAAGCATACAGTGTTTATAAAGCCTGTGGTGGTGTACACAAATGTCCTAGGCCTTCACATTCACTCACCACTCGCTCACTGACACCCAGAGCAACTTTCGGTTCTGCAAGCTCCATTCATGGTAAGTGTCCTATGCAGCTGTGCCATTTAAAATCTTTTATACTATATTCTTACCTTTTCTCTGTTTAGATATGTTTGGATACACAAATGCCATTGTGTTACAATTGCCTAGAGTATTCAGTACAGTCACATGCTGCACAAGTCTGTAGCCTAGGAGGAATAGGCTCTACCATTATCACCTAAGTGTGTACCAGGCTGTACCATCTAGGTTTGTATAAGTGCACTCTATGATGTTCGTATGACATAATTGCCTAATGACCAATTTCTCAGAACAACATATTCCAATTGTTAAGTGACACATGATTGTAATTCCCCTGCCCTAAATCAACTCAGAGCCAGATACTAGATAATCACAATCCACCTAGGTGGGCCTAGAGCCCACTTGAATTATTCAGATTGATTAATCCTAAACTGTTCATCCTCTCCAGGCTTGCCTTTTCCATGGAAATGCCAGTAAGGGCTGTGGCCTGGTCTTTCCCCTCATTACTGCTTCTGCCTCCTGACCAAAACCCTATGCATCTCTTGAGCCTGGCATGGTGTGTTGTGGCATGCCCTCTTCTTTCAGGAAATGCAAGTAATACACATTTTTCAGTGACATTGACCTTTCTATGTTGTCAGTTAGTAATAGCTCCATAAATTAAATCCGGGGTGTAATTTTAGAATATGTCTGTTCTCTTTGTATTGGATTTGCTGTAAGCTAGTTGAGTTGGAGTTTCTGTTGCTTAAAACTGAAATAGTCTGGCCGGACGCGGTGGCTCACGCCTGTAATCCCAGCACTTTGGGAGGCTGAGGCAGGCAGATTACGACGTCAAGAGATTGAGACCATCTTGGCCAACATGGTGAAACCCCCTCTCTGCTAAAAATACAAAAATTAGCTGGGCATGGTGGCGTGTGCCTGTAGTCCCAGCTACTCGGGAGGCTGAGGCAGGAGAATCACTTGAACCTAGGAGGCAGAGGTTGCAGTGAGCCAAGATCGAGCCATTGCACTCCAGTCTGGGGACAGAGTGAAACTCTGTCTGCAAAAACAAAACAAAACAAAAAAACAAACTGAAATAGTCCTAACTGATGTAGCTAGAGAACCTAAACAAAACTTTCCTCCAGGTGTTTCCTCATCGGATAATGATCCATTCCCTTCTTTGTCATTAGATGACTCCTTATTTCTACCTCCCTCATTTTCTACCCCTCTTTCTCTCTTTCCCTCCCTTCTTTCATTCAGTGTTTATAAAGTGCTCCTGGGTGCCTGTACTGGCATAGAAGTTACAAAATTGTATGAAACAGTTTTTGCCTTTGATTTGGCTTACAGTGAATGCATTTAGAGTAGACAGATGATAAGTGATCTCACAGAAGCGTGTACAAGGGCCAGTTTTTCCTAAGGGTGGTGTTCAGGAAAGTCTTAGAATGAGTGACTCCTGAGCTAAGTCCTAGATGGAATTTGTTAGCAAAGACACAAACAGCAGAGAGGAGCTTTCAATTAGAGGGCACTGCATAAGCAAAGACTCAGAAGCTTAAATTTCTGTCATACTGAGTCTTTCGGCTCCTCCTTAAATTTTATGCTTGAAGCAAATGCCACATTTACCTCATCTTAATCCTGGCCTTGGAAAAGAAATTAAGTTTATTCAAATAAATAACACATTCTTAATGTTCTGATCTACTACAAATGCATTTTGAATGAGTGAATGGTATGAAACAATTTATATTTCATACCAATTTATGTTTCATTCACTTACATTAACACATACATTTAACAGTTAAATTAAATGGTAATAATTAACTATAACTATTCTCACCTCAATATGTACATAACAATCATGTAAATATCAGGCTCGAATACTTTTTCTGCTGTCTATTGTATAGCAGAGAAACACACAAGTTTAGTGTTTTTGAGTTGTTGCATAACTGCACACAGTAAACTGTTGATTAAGTTTAGAGCCTTATTTATTCTTTACCTCATTTGTTGCAACTTTAAAACTCAGTTGAAAATTAAATAAACAAAGAATTAGACTTTGAAAATACTATTGATAAAATTGCAATCCATGTATAGCTAGGAGCATATAGGGACAGATTTTAAGAGGATGCTTGTGAGTAACCTTAAATTTTAGGTAAAATATTGTAGATATATACACGTCCACAGCTTTGGTCAGATTCTGCACCTTCTCACCATTTAATTTTTTTCTTTTCTCATATGTTATATTTTTCTGACATTTACAAATTTTATTCATTCATTCAGTAATTTGAATCAAGGATTTACAAAATTATATTTGTGGCTGTGGTTTCATTTTATGTGGATTTCCTGTATAGAACATACAGTTGGGCCTTGCTTTTTCTTCTAACTGCAGTCTCTGTCTTTAATAGGAATGTTTAGACCATTTATATTAAATATAATTAGTAATATAGCTGTATTTAAATCTGTCATATTGCTAGTTGTTTTCTATTTGTCCATCAATTTCTTTGTTCCTTTTATCTTTTCATCCTTTCTTTTGAGTTTTATTTTATGATTCCATTTTATCTCCAGTAATAACTTATCAGTTATGCCTTTAATAGAATTTTTTGTTGTGTTTTCCCTAGGGTTTACAATATACTTCTACTTATCAAATTTACATTTAAATAATATTATGTTATTTTATGTAGTGCAAGAATCTTAAAATAGTATACTTCAAATTCTTCTCTCCCATTTTTTTGCAATTGTTGTCATCAATTTTACTTTTACATGTGTTTTAGACTCATGCAGATCCTTGTCACATGGCAGGTTATAAGATGCCTTTCTTTTAGACTAACAGCAGCACGTCTGTCTGATTTCTTGTTTTGAACCTCTAGAATTCCTTCTATTAGGTCAGGTCCACCTAGGATAATCTCCCTTTTGATAAACTAAACTTATTAAGGACCTTAATATCTGAAAAAAATCTTTTCTCATATAGCATATCATAATCATAGGTGTGATACGCTGTCATGTTCACAAATCTCACCCACACTCAAGAAGAGAAGGGCTCACATCACTAGAGGTCATCTTAGAATTCTGATGAAAGCATTTATTAAAAGTCCCTGTGTTATAGTTTCAACATCTGGGTCTCTAAGTATGATTCTACTTATTGCTTTATTTCTTGGCAATGAGTTATTGTTTTGTTGCTTTTTTTTTTTTTTTTGAGACAGAGTCTCACTCTGTCACCCGGGCTGGGGTGCAGTGGCATGATCTCGGCTCACTGTAACCTCTGCCTCCTGGGTTCAAGTGATTCTCCTGCCTCAGTCTCCCATGTAGCTGGAATTACACGGGTGCACCACCATGCCTGGCTAATTTTTGTATTTTTAGTACAGGTGGGGTTTCACCAAGTTGGTTAGGATGATCTCGAACTTCTGACCTCGTGATCCACCTGCCTCGGCCTCCCAAAGTGTGCTTTGTTGCTTTTCAAACTTTTAAAAAATTAAATACTGGACTTTGTAGGAGAAGAACAATAGGGACTGAGGGGAGTACTATACAACACATATGTAAATGACTCTTCTCTTTTTCTGTAAGGACTTAGTTTTGGGGAGAGGTGAGTAAATCTAGTTAGGGGTTGAGCTGAGTTTGGGTTTTGTTGTTGCTATCATCACTTTCAGTGACAGCTTGAAAGTCATCTAGTAATAAGCAGTTGTTCCCTTGTGCCTAAGGTGGAGGCTGAATTTCAAGAAGGTTTTTCTCTTACTCCTTATTTCTGCCTTCATTCCTGCACTCCTTTGCCACGGTGGAGGCCTCTATTCCACGGTGCTCCTATCCTTCATTTCAGTAGTAGACAGGTGTTGTTTGTTAATTAATGCTGTGCTTGTATTGGAAGCAAGCTAGAATTTTCTGTTGTGCCTGCCCAGCCTCAGTCTTAGGCAGGCAGTTTTCACCTTAGCCTCAGGGATGGGACTTTCTCAGTATTTCTACCCTTCCATCTCCTGAAAGGAAAACTGTGGTTGATCTTGGGTGGGAGTTTTCTGCCTCTCTCCATCATAGTGTCCCTCTGAATGATACAGGTGTAGCATCTTGGGCCCATGACAGTTTCCTGCCTCTCTACCAGGGGTAGAGAATTTTTGCTTCTGTTCCTTCTCTGGAGGCAATGGTTCTTTGTCTGTGATGTGAAGATGAAAGAATGTGTTGCTCCTCCTCCAATAGCCTAAAAAGGCTTCTACTTTGTAGAAGATAAGGATCTGGGAAGTCAGGCATGTTAAGTATCCCAGTAGCGGCTGTTGACCTCCTGCCCACCTGCCCCTCCAATGAAGTCTCTGTCCGGTCTCCTACCCTGCTCCCACTCTTTCTTCTAATCATCCAGTGGAGGGTCATAAGAAGCAGCTTCCAAGTGAATTCTAATTCTCTTTGTTCAGCAACCTCAACTGTTTCAAACTGACAAACTCGCCAACACTTGGTCTTTAAGAATTGATTAATATTTACCTGAATTATTCTTACCATTTGTGCTACTGCCAGTACAGCCCACTTCCTTTCTGCTGTACCAATTGTGAAACTGTGTAGCTCATCTCTTGTTGAAGGGGCTTGTCCTTCTTTGGAATTCAGTTTACTTGGTCACCATGAGCAGTGTTCTGATTTATAACAAAAAATATAATTTTGTAGATGATTAGGCTTTTTCCTATTGTTAGGGCAAAAGTAACATTTTTGAAGTGTTTTATTTCGTAGAAGCAGAAGCCCAGGGCTATACAAAGAAATAAGTGTAGTTTCATTTATTGAGCTCCTATTACCAGCTGCTGTGATAAGCAATTTGTAAACATTTATTCTCAACTTCACGGCCACATCAAATGCTAGGTATTATTGCTCCTATTTTGCATGTGAACCACAGGCTTTTTCCAGAGGTCAGAGAGTCAGTATCAGAACAAGGATTCACACTTAGTTTTGTCTGATTCTAATGCTGAGAATTTGTTCTTTCTGCTACTCATTGTTGCCTGTGGAACCAAAGAGTGGAGAAGTTGATAAAATAATCATGTAACAGTGGTATAAGTGCTCTTGTAGAGGTAAACGTAGGATCTACGGAATGTTTTTGAAAAGGATCTCCAAACTAAGAGAATCAAGAATGTCTGCCTGAAAAAGGGGTTTTTAGAATGCTTCCTGATGAATGAGTAGCAATTAGGTGTAAAGGAAAAATGCAATATGCAACACTTTGTGCCCACTCAGCTTCTTTTGAATAATTTTCTGTATATATTCCACATTATGGTTCTCTAGTAATAGCTAGTATTTGGTCTCCCTTTTTGCTATGTCATAGGCATGTGACTTAGCGCCACCAGGTAGACACTCCTACCTGAGGTTTGAATTGGAAAGAGACCATACGTGGAGCTCTTTCCTGTGAAGGTAATAGAGTACACTAGAGAGGTATCCCAACTTCAGAGGCAGTAGAAAAAGAAGTCCTAGCGGCAGTGTTCTATGTTCTCATGTTGTAGGTCCTTCCTGCCAGCTTCCATATATGTGTCCACTATTAGTTGGACATGGCTTGGGAGCAGATCTGTGGCCTGATTTGAGTATCATTCTTGGCTACTTGGCCTTCAGCACTGATTCTCTGTCTTCACCCACCTGGGAAACTATTTCATTTCCATTAACAAATGTACTTGTTGCTTAACTAAGCTAGAGTAGATTTTGTTGATTATAACTGGAAATCTTGTCTGAAATAGGGGCAATCCAGGTAGAGGGAAAAACTGACAAAACTTAGAAGGGGAAGAAGATGAAGCATTCTGGAAACTGGAGCTGTGAGTGATTTAACGTTATTGGAGTGGAAAGTAGGTGAGAGACAACACTGAAGATGTTGACAGGCCTCATATATTGGACATAGAGTTATTTTAATCAGGTAGGTGACAGGATCATATTTATGTTTTAGGGAAATTACTCTGGTAGCCATGTAGGAAGTGAACTAGAGGGGGATATAAGTGAACAAGAAGTAAGGAAACCTATTAGGAGATAGTTGTAGTAATAACAGTGAGAAATTCTGAGTTCCTGAATCAAGTCAGTCACAATGTGGATGACGAGTACGTGACAGAGAAAGGAGAGATGCAAGATAAGGGAATTTAAGATGTTGATTGATTGGATGTGTGAATGAGGAAGAAAAGAGGTTATGGAATGATTCTCATGATTTGGGAGATTAGATGAATGCTAATACCACTCACTGAAACAGGGATACAAGAGGAGGTGGGAATGTAGAGTGAAAAATGAGGAAATTTGATATGTTGTAATAGCAAAGTCAAAAAGAGATAAACGGTAGGCAACTGAGTACGTAAGACTTGAATGGAAGACACAGATTTCATTGTTGATAATGTATAAGTGACTGTAGACAGTTTGATAATAGTGACATCAACCAGGTGGAATATTCCTATGAGCAGAGAAGGGGGCAAAGGTTACAACCCTGAGTAATAGCAACATGTAAGGACTGGTTGAGGGAAATGGAGAATATAAAATAGACTGAGAAGAAATAAATAGAGAATTAGGGGGAATATAATAGTATCATCCATGCCAATACATAAAGAGATCAATTTGATTTTGTTCCATATTGAAATGTTTATTTAAATATGACTACGAGATATTTATTGGTGACCTTGGGAAGAACATTTTGGTAAAGTGACGTAGCCAAGTAGAGGAGTTCAATAGTGGATTAAAGGCCACTCTTTTCAATCACTAGGGTGCAAGGAAGAAGAGAAGTGGGTCATCATCTGAAGCAAGATGAGAAGGTAAACGATCACAAGGTCTGATGCATTTCCTTTGGTGCAAATAGCATAGAGGCAAAGACCCATGGGAAGTCAAAGAACTGTAGGGCTAAGGGTTAGATGAATCATCTGTACTGACCTTGAAGTTGTTTAGGATGATACTATATCTTGGGGTGCACAGGAAGAATAAGCCAAATGCCAAAATCATTTATGAATGTGGGGCAATTATAGATAAGTCAGCAGGCAAAAATGAACAAGCAGGCAGTGCATTTTAACAGTATGATTAGATGAGAAGAAATTTTTTTTACTATTGTCATGTTTTAATTTTAATTTTTAATTGATGATAGTTGTACATATTCGTGAGGTGCATAGTGATGTTTTAATATGTATATATATATAATTTATAGTGTTCAGATAAGGACCATTAGCATAGCCATCATCTCAAATATTTATCATTTCTTCATGTTGAAAACATTCAGGGGGAAGGATTTTTATATGTGGGCTGTAATTGTAAGGACTGACATTCCTTTTCCTTCTAGGTTTGTGGTACATGGAGTGGTATTATCAGGAGATGGGACAGTGCTCTGGGGAGAACTTGAGGGTGTTCAGGGATTCCTTACTTTATATGAGGGTCCTAGGGAGAATGGTGGCAAAGTCAGAGAGAGAGAAAAGTGGTGGGAAGATGAATGAGGAGAAGGAAGAAAAGTGCAGAAGAGTATTGGAAGGAAAACGTGGACAAGACAGAGAGAGATTATTGGAATGATTTTGATGTGAGACTGTGACCAAGGATGACATGGATATAGACCTACTGGGTTGAGCCTCAGGGTTTTCATTTTATCTCTAATTAGTGTCACCAGTTCCTGTGCAAGTCCCAATGAGCCTGCAGCCACCTACTTTGATGGTGGTCTTGGAAGCATAAAGATGCTGGCTGACATTGACTGTGCTTAGATGTAAAAACAGAATATTGGTGGGAAGTATGGTTCTGCGAAAATCTCAGGCAGATGGGATTTTTAAAATGCCCTGTTTTCGAAGTTTGACACAGTACCACTTTAATGTGGTCAAAGGATTAGGCAAATCTCTAGATTGAGCCAGCTGTGAACAAAATTGTTCCAAATCCCTTCTTTGTTTAAAAATAAATCCTGAAAAACTCACATTTATGCTGGAAATTAGCTCTGAGGAGCTGGCAGAAGTTTTTATACAGGGAATGATCATGAATTTCTTTAGAGGGTCTTTATTCATTCATTTCTTTATTCATTTAGTCAAACAGTTCATTAAATCATTTATTGAAACACTGATTGCCTATGACTACAGACCTACCCAACTGCACAAATAATGTTCTATAGACACAGTTTTAAGCCATTACTAAGTGTTTAGGAACTTCAGAAGTTTTGGTGAAATGTGCAAACTCTGAGAAGGAAATCATAATGGTATATTACTTGAACAGGCTGTCTTCATACTTGGGATTGCGGAACTACGAAACTCTTAAGTAACCTTTTCCCTCAAGCCATGTACTAGGCATTGCGATTTAACAAAAATTTTCTTTAGTGATATATATTTTTCTGTTTTTTGCTTACTTTGTTGTTGATGACACTTTCTAGTCAGTACTAGTGGCTAAAAAACAGGTATTTATGTAATGGAGGTTTCGTCAACCTGCCATTTTCTTCAGATTCAGAAAAAATTGAATGAACCCTTGTTCTTTGCCACATGGAAGCAAAATCCCAATCTAGATTTCTGCATATCTCTGTGGGAAGGAGACATATTTTTAGGGTTATTTATAGCCTAACATCCATGGAAACATGGGACTTAGAATTTTCTCTTTGATTCCCTCCTTCAAGGAAACCACAAATGCCAGTCTGTGGCACGTAGGGAAACTTAAACTGGAGGCACACATGTCACAGGAAGAAGATTACATAGAACATTCCACATCTAACAGTGTAGAAATTATATGTGAACTTTTCTGTTCTCTCAAGTCCTCTTGGCCACCCAGGGGGATCCTATGGGTCTTTTACCCAGCTTTCTGCTTTCTAAATGTCTTCTTTCCCTTTATCTTTTACTTTTCCTCATTTTCTTAATCTACTTTCCCCCCCAAAGGAAAATAAAGTCAAAGACAGACCAACAAACAGGCTTTTCTTATTTCATGGAAAACAGTTGGGTTTTCTGTTGCTATTTGAGATACAATTTCTAAGTCTTATCTCTTGCTCTTCATAATTTATTAAAATATTTCATTGAAAAAGAAAAGTTCTCCTTTGAAAAGACTACTGGTATTAGCTGCTTAGAAAATACATAATTGTATCACCTACTATATTTGCATTTGGTTTTACAAAAGTTAAGTTCTCTAGCTCGCTGAACTATCTGAAACTGAAATCCTTCTATAAACGTGTATGAAAAAGTACATTTTTCAGGCAGCATCGTTTAAATAGGTATAAGGCAGATGAATCTGCACTTTTTTGTCTGTTTTCCATAAACTTTCCTGGGTGTCACTTTTCATTTAGTTCTTATTTCTATCACCACTTCACTGGTGTTGCAAACTGGGATATTTTACTTTCTAGGAAAATTATCTGAATATTTTTTTCCACGGATACTAACTTAATATGTAAAGTTTTGTTTATGAATTGACAAAAATATATTGAACAACTACTCCGTGCTATTCTTTAGGGAAATGGAATGAGTTGATAGTCTGCAAGTACATTTTGAACAAATAGTTATTGAATTGAGTGTAACAAAGTTGTTCTCTTGAAGGCTCTTTAGATCTTTCTGACATGCACATTGAATGCATTTAACTAGCTGATCTAGCCTCAAAGTTAGCTTTAGCCAATATGTTCAGAATCAATACACGGTGATCTTGTTTGGTAACTGGATTCTTCACTTCGTGGGACCATATGTTTTAAATGAAAAGTTAAGTTTACGTTTAACTTAAACATGAATGTTTTAAAGTCATATTTCCTAGTTTTAAAGCATATCACCAGACTGGAATCCAGAGAGAGAGCCCGTTTTACTGATGTCAAACTTAAAATTTTGTTTTGGCCAAAATTATTCTTTACTATAAGAAATAACTCTCTAACTTAATATCATGAATCCACTCTGAGGCTTAAATGAAAGATACCTTTGGAAATATGGCTAAAAACCACACCAAAACCCTTTTCTGGGGTTTTTTTCTTTCTTTCTTTCTTTCTTTCTTTCTTTCTTTCTTTCTTTCTTTCTTTCTTTCTTTCTTTCTTTCTTTCTTTCTTTCTTTTTTTTACAACAGTTTATCCAGTCAAACAAATGATCCACAGCTATATACAATTACATGGAATATAGTCTCATCTGATCAGAAAATTTATCAGATCAACTTTTTTTTTAAGCCATGCTTTCCAGTGACATAGACAACACTATGAAATCAGCCAACCTGCAACCTTCATTTGGCTCACCATATACACATGCTCCTCGACTTACAATGGGGTTATATCCCAATAAACCCATCTTCAGTTGAAATAGTGTAAGTTGAAGATGCATTGAATAAATCTAACTTGTTGAACATAATAGGTTAGCTTAGCACACCTTACATGTGTTCAGAACGCTTATATCAGCCTCAAAGTCACCTAACACAAAGCCTATTTTATTACTAAGTGTTGAATATCTCATGTAACTTATTGAGTACTGTACTGAAAGCATATCATTTTTGCATGATCATAAACTTGAATAATCATGAGTCGAACACGCTCATTAAGTTGGGGACCATATTACTTAAAATATACTCTAGAGACTCAATAGAAAAAGATGCTGTTTTTCTGCTTTCACTTAATTAAATTAATTCAATTCAATTCAAGTGTTCATTCAACAAATATTTATTAAGCACCTACAATATGCCAGGCACTGTGCTGGGTGCTGGGGATACAACTGTGAACATGATAGACACAGTCCCTGCCCTCAAGGAGCTTACAGTCTAGTAGTTATACAGACAAGTACACAGGCAATTACAACGCAGTATGGTAAGTGCTGTGATGGGCGAAAGACATTAAAAAGGGCACCTAACTCAGTCTCACAGGCAGGGAGGTGGTGGATAGTCATGGAAATCTTTTCAGGGCAAGTAAAATTCAATTTGAGTATTGAAGGATGACTATAAGTTAGTCAGGTAAAGAGGAGACAGGGAGGAGTTACGCAGTGAGGAAATAGTCTATGCAGTGCTCCATGTGCTGCTTTGGAGGTTCATTTGCTGACGGGAGTAGCTGGATAGAAGTGAGAGAAGTCCTGGAAGAAATAAGCAAGGGCCAGGTCATGAAGGGGCTCATGTGATCTTCTCAAGAGCTTGAAATTTTTCCTGAGGGACGTGTGTGTGTGTGTGTGTGTGTGTGTGTGTGTGTGTGATTTATACTGTTTAAGATTGCTCTTACTGCAGCACAGAGATTGAATGGGGAATGGGATCTTGAGAGTTGATGGAAGAAAATCAATCCTTCAGCTTTTCCAACTTTATTTTCCATAATATCATACCCTGTGCTCTCACTAGCCCATCTAATGGCATTCATTCCTTAAATGAGCCATTGATGTTCATGGCTTTGGGCCACTGCTCACTCATATGGCTCTTTACACATTCTCCTCCTATTAAAACTCAACTCATCCTTCAAGACCAGACTTCTGAAATCATCCTAACTTGTGCTTTCTGCCAATACCCTAAGTACATGATTTTTATCTGTATTAGAGTATTTATTTATTATTTCAAATGAACCAAACCTTCTTTTGGACCATATTAGTTTAATTCATACATAAGGTGATTTTTATAAATAAACATGGGTATAATTTTTTTTATAATTTCCAGTTGAAAACAAAGACTAATTCTTCATTTGTTATCTACCCCAAACTATTATGAATGCCTTCATATGATTTAAAGGGAACAAAGGGAATAAGGGGAGAAGCCCAAGAGACACACAATTTTATGCAGCAAAATACAGTCAAGTAAAATTTCAACACACAATTACAAGGTATGTTGTTGTTAGGACAGTGATTCATTCCCCAACTCAAAGACTCCATCTTTGACAATTCGATCTGTTAATGAGTCAAAGATCTGAAAGAGAGGGGTCGCTTAGTATGCAAAAAATAATGAGGGCTAGCTACATTTTCCACTATGGCCCACGACTATTACAATCTCTCTTATAGTCTTATAATTTCTCAAATAACTTTTATAAGGATAAGAAAAAACTTTTAAGCTCTGTAGATATTGTAAGAACATCTGCTGTTTTATTCTTTTTGGTGGGTACAAAAACCACAATTTTGTACACAGAAGATTATAAATAATACTGTTAACATGAGTGACCCATAGTCTCTTCTGAGTCTACACCGCAGACTGGTGATTGAACCTAAACGTTCTCTTCCTTTTGCTTTTCTTCCTGGTTTTGAGACAAAAGCAATCTGTGAACCGACTCATGTGACAGAGTGAAGTTTACAGCAAACAAGAAGATGACCAACAACTTTTATAAAAAAAAGTCTCTAAAGTT